>NC_042616.1:730687153-731887153 GCF_901001135.1 Rhinatrema bivittatum | reverse complement strand
ACAAGAGGGTACATCCCCTAGGAGCTCGGTCATGGAGCAGAAGTGATAAAAGCCCTGACTCTACAGAATTTGGGCTGCTCCAGATTGCAAGGGCAAGAGACAGGATGGAGTTGCAATCCTCACCCAAGATTACAGAAGGGAGCAGCAGGAGTGGGCAGAAATGTTCCTCTAAAAATCCCCAGAGGCCAGAGGAGAAGAACCCAGAGGGTGCAATGCAGCCTAGAAGTTGGGAGCTAAACGCTAAAAACCTGTGCTTAACTGAGGCAGGAACTTTTCTGGACCAGGAAGCCAAACTGTGCCAGAGGGAACTTGTTTTGGGGCTTGGAGGATACTGATGCTGCATCAGATGGATTTTCCCTTGAGCTGAGCAGGACATTATTCTAAGTAACTATTAGATAACTGAGGAAAGCAGAGCGAAGACCAGGCTGGTTAGTGTAAATAATGAGGAGAGAAAAGAAACAAAGTAACCAGAGACCCTGTGCTGTTGCAAGAAGAAACTATTACTTAAGGAGCAGAGCTATATGGAGAAAGGTTAAAGATTTATTTGGAACTGTAATTGTGTTTAATTTCTGCATGTACCTGAACTGTCATTATGTTTGACTCAGAAGGTTCTTCAGTAAACTGTTTATTGGTAGGAGCATAACTTGAGTCTGGAGAGTGGTTTGTTTGTGTGGAGTGTTCTCAGCCTGGCACCTGTTGTTGAAATGGCACAATCGACCTCCCACTGGTATGTGCGGCAATGGAAGCTGGCTGCTGCTCTCTATGCAGGAGTCAAAAATTGGAAGCAGGGCCCGGCTGAGGAGCTGCTTGCGGTTTTTGTTTTCGTGCCTGACGAGACTGGGCTTTTTGAAACAGTTTCGTAGAATGGGTTCTAGTTGGTGGCGGGTAGGACTTCTTCGGGCGGAAGAATGACTTCTTAGAGTCCTTCCGAAAGGGCTGTTTTGAAGAGTACTCAGAAGGCATCAGAGAGAGAGCTGTCTTAGGGTCTCATGATGGTCCTTGAGTTCCGCCACTGTTTGTTGAATCTGCTCGCCAAACAGATTATCTCCTACACAAGGCAGGTCGGATAATCTGTCTTGTACTTCAGGGCGAAGGTCAGAAGACTTGAGCCAGGCCCATCGTCTTGCCGAGATAGCAGCTGCAGATACCCTGGTAGCAGTGTCAAAGATATCGTAAGATGATCTGATCTCATGCTTGCCTGCCTCAAAACCCTTGTTTACTAGGGTTTGGAGTTGCTCTTGAAATTGCTGAGGCAGGGAGTCTGTTAAGTCTTGTATCTGCTTAAATAAGACCCTATTATATTGGGTCATATAGAGCTGATAAGAGGCAATTCTGGAGATGAGCATTGATCCCTGGAAGACACGGCGACCAATGACATCTAGAAATTTCTGTACCTTGCCTGGGGGAAAGGAAGTGTGAGGTTTTGATCTCCTTGCTCTTTTCTGGGCAGATTCGACAACCACAGATTGGTGATCCAACTGAGGTTTGCGAAAGCCTGGAGCTGACTGAATGAGAGAGGTGATGTCAGTTTTTCTGTGGACTGGAGCAACAGAGCCAGGATGTTCCCAGTTCTTTTTGAGGAGATCTAGAAGAACCTGGTGAATAGGGATGGAGGTTATTTCTTTGGGAGCATCCAGGAATTGTAACAGCTCCATCATTTGATGCCTGCCATCTTGTTCAGTCTGCAATTGGAAGGGAACCAATTCAGACATCTCCTTACAAAATTTATAAAGGAAAGGTCCTCTGGAGGAGAATGCTTTCTGCTTTCAGTAGGTGAAGGTGGTGAAGGCAAATCATCGGTGTCTGGTGAAGAATCATCAGTCCAGGTGTCATAGGGATCAGCACCTGCTCCTCTAGGGACTAGAGGAGGACAGGGCGGTGGGATCCCTGAAGGGCCTGGTCAAGGCTCCGAAGGACTCGAAGGAATAACTGGAGGTACCGATGAGGGCATCGAAGGCACCTGTGCAGGCATCAAGGGCATCAATGGATGGCTCGTTGGTGCTGATGGATGCGTCAGCACCGATGGGTGGATTGGTGGCACCAACAGACGAATCGGCATCAACTGCTGAGGCATCAGCAGAACTCCCGATGGAGGGATGCAGAACGGTGTTTCTCCTCTTGATGACAAAGCAAGCAGGGAGGGCACCGGAGCTATCGGTGACCCGGTGTCCATCGGTGGAAATGCAGCCATAAGCGCTTCCATCCTCAAGAGCAGTGGTGCAAATGCTGCTGGAATTGGGTCAGTGGTCGGTTCCGCAGTTGGTACCGGTGTCGGTGCTGGAGGAACCTGGAGTCGATGAATCATCTTGTCGATGGCCTCCTGAACCACCCAGTCCAGTTCTTATTGGAGACCTGGAGCAAGCAGCCCTGGCTCCAGAACAGAAGGAGGAGGCAGAGGCATAGCCAGAGGGACCACCGTTAAAGGCAGAGTTGTGACTCCCGATACCCTGTCGGGTGAGGGCTGCCTTGGTGACCCAGTCGCCGAAAAGGTCGGTGCCTTTTCTGGATGGAGTTTCTTCAACGGCAGCTCGGACGATGGCGAGGTCGATTATTTCACTCCCTCGATGGTCCGAGACTTTCGATGCCGGTGGCGATGTTTATCTCTACGATCCCCTTGGTCCTGAGGGGGAGTAGAGGGTGTCAAAGGCAGAGAAGTCGTCGATGATGGACGGTCACCGGCCTGAGGTCTATACTGGTGTGAAGTTGATGGTGCCGGTTCTGACGACGTTGATGCAATAGATGGCGTCGGTGTTTGAGCATGGAAGAGAAGTTCCATCTTCTCCATTCTAGCCTTGCGTCCTTTTGGTGTCATAAGGGCACATTTGGTGCAGGTTAGGACATCGTGCTCACATCCGAGACACATTACACAGACTTTGTGAGGGTCTGTGATGGACATGGTGCGATTACAGTCTGGGCACTGGTGGAACCCCGACGCCATGGCCATGAAAAAATTGAGCCGTGGTACGGTCATCGGCCAGTAGGTTGCAAGGGCCAAACTCAATGGTAATCGACGGAAAACGGGTAAAAAACTTACCGGAGTACTGCGGCTTGAAAAAGTTGAAAGAGGGACCCCTGTGGGGTAAATTACATTTTAGTAATTCCATGAGGAATAAACCTGTCAGGAATCTCTGCAGAGCTCCTTAACCGCGTGGCTACTGCTGTGCGGAAAAAAGAAGACTGAAGGGGGACCCCTGCTGGCTGTAGGATTAGTATCATGCTGGGCATGCCCACTAGGGGCCAGTCAAAGTTCTGGAAACTTTGACAGAAGTGTTCCGTGATTGGGCTCCATCCTGTGATGTCACCCATATGTGAGGACTACCATCCTGCTTGTCCTGTGAGAAAATATTTCCCATCCTTTGACCTGCACTTTGCCATTGCTGGCAAGGTCTGCCCTGATAAAGTGGCTGGCAAAGTCTGCCCTCTCCAATACCTGTAGATTACTGGTTTTATGTGGAAAAGAGAGTGGAGGATTCAGAGAATATGGATGGGAGAAAATTGCAGGAGAATAAGACAAATTGGGATGTTATTTAGGAGTGGAGGAATAGCCTAATGCCTCAGGTGGAAACTTAGGGCCCAATTTACTAAGGTTTATCTCCCATTATGTATCAATGGACAAAATGCTTAGTAAATGGGATAGAGAAATACTTACAGTACCTGAATGTGATCCACTTTGAAGTGATTGCAAAGGTGGAATATATATTAAAGTAAGTAAATAAATAAATAAATAAGTAAAGGGAGACGTTGTGGTCAAGGGTGATCAGCATCAGAAGATGAAAATGAAAGAGGCAAATGTAAGAGAGAGTAATAGAACAGAAGACAGGCTCAAGGGACAAGTGCAAGAGACATTATAAAGGAGAGAGAAACAAGGAGGAAATAGATAAAAGATAAAGATAAGAGATACCAACTAGAGAAAGACAGAGCAAGAAGAAAATGAGAAGTAAAACGAAAACCATGGAAAAAAAACCAGAACAAACATGTATAAGGAAGTATTGAGGAAAGCATCAAGGAGTGGGAAAATGATGCAACTATTAAAGATTGGGGAGGGAGTCAGTTATCAAAAATTAGAATTTAGACAAGAAAGATTGAGAAAAGATACAACAAAGAGTAAAGTAGCTACTAGATATGAAGAATCCAGATACAATGCACCAGGGATAAAAGGAACAGACCTTAAGAATGGGAAAGTCATAAGAAAGCATTTCAAGGTGGGGATTAGACACCAAGAATTTGGGGAATGAAGGTACTAAAAAAATGCCAGGAAGGGTGATGGTAGAAAAAGATCAAGGATTGGAAAGAACATCATCAAGCATTGGTAGCGGGCAGAAGGCAAGGCCCAGGTAGGGGTGCATTTAACTAAAGTAAGGTCTGCCATCTGGACTTTGAATTTGGATTCAGATGAATCTGGAATAGATTAGAAAAAGAGGTCTCATTTGACAACATGGTATGGCTGTGTTGTTCAGACCTGGAATTATAATTTACTGAAAGGCACAGTTGGAGTTATTTATGTCCTGCTATCAGTATTTTGCAACATTGTTTATGCTCCTTTTTAAGTACTTTGAGTCTCTCTACTAGGCAAAAACATGTTTTTTACTTCCTTATAATAAGACATTGCCTTCTTGCCAATTTCAGATCAGCGTCTAGAGGCTATTAAAAGCGGATGCGGGATTGTAAAATCATGTGTGTTTTCTAGTTTCTCATTAATGATGCTACAAGGTTATAGGCCAGAGGTTATCTGTCCACAGAGGTACAGTGAATACAGAAGCAAGCACTTACTAGTGATTGTTCTATTAATAATAATGCCAAGACTTTAAGGTCAGTCAACCTTATTAGTGAGCTGCCATAGAGGAAAACCAAGGAAGTACAGAAGGAAAATAAGATTTGTTTCAGTCTGTCTTGTTATATGTTACCTTCTGGATTTCTTACCATGTAAAAAGGGTAAGCCTGCTCAGAATACATGAATTAGTAAGAAAACTATAAGAAACATACTGTAGCCCTGCCACAACGTCTACCTAGGATCATTGAGAGCCAGCAACCCCATGCATCCCATGAGTTCTTCCCACACAGGAAGGTAAGAGTCAGTCTTTCAAAGCTCTTGAGGTTTAGTTTTCCCCTCTGGAGCTCTTCTGCAAACCAGTCCAATCAGAATAAAACACCACACCGCACAATAGATATTGTCCAAAAATAAAGTCATTTACTTCTCACTGATTGCAGGAATTGCAAAAAATCCACATATGAGTACACTAAGATTTAGAACACCAATAATGCAAAAACTAAGTCCTGCAGCAATAAAATAAAACAAGTACATTTTATGGATAAGGCACCCCCTCCTTATGGGTACTTCCTCTGGAACTGCTTCCTTTAGTGCAGCTCTCTGTATCCCAATATCCAAAAGGAACAATCCTCAGCATAAGTCAGGAACACATGAGCTGATGCTTCCTTGTAAGCAACAACTAAAAAAAACACAGACCTCCAAGTCTGGAACCCTTCACTGGACTCCAATTTGACCCTCCACATTTTTTCTTTCAATCTGGCGACACTCCCAAGAACGTACATCTCTCTTCCTTTAGATCCCCTTTGTATCTTCATAAAAAACTCAGGAATTTATTTTTTTCCCATCTGAAGAAATCCCCTGACATGGATCTTCAGGAAACTTAGGAATTCTCCTAGCCACTTTTCTAGGACAGAAATCAGGCTTGGCAAGCCTTTCCTTTTTCATAGATCACCCCCTTCACCAGCCTTTCTCTTGAGAGAGGACCCCCATAGACAACCTCTCCCTTACAGAGGCTAGAAAAAAAACCCTGATTTTATGTGGGCACAGGAGTTTTGTTAAAATGCTGATACTTTTCACTGAAGTGGAGAAGTAGCCTAATGCTTAGAGCAGTAGGCTGAGAACCTGCTGATGCTCCTTGTGACCTTGGGCAAGTCACTTCATCCTCCATTGGCTCAGGTACAGACTTACGGGCTCATGCACAAAGCCAAGTTATGCCATTTTCTGCATCATAAACAACTGTTTAGTATTTATTAAATTTAAATTGTCTTGTATTCTGCATCTTCCAAATGAATGTTCAGTGTGGAGAACATAAAACATATATTATATCAACATATATACACTATGAGGTAGATTTTAAAAGCCTGGTGCAAGCCAAAATCAGGAAATATGTGCACAAGTCAGGCTTATGTGCACCCACAAAATTTTAAAAGGTGCCCAGATGCATCTGTATCTCCCACTGTGCACACATCTCAAAAGATTTCGAAAAGGGACGGGACGTGGGCCTGGTCTGGGTGGACAATGGGTGTTTTAGGGCTTGGCCAAGAATTGTGAGGGTAAATATTTATGTGCCTGTGTGCACATCCAGATCCCCTGCCATGCAAGTTTACTTCTGCTAGGGATGAGTATAAGTTTAAAAAAATAAATAACTAGCCATACTTGAGGAGTTTTAAGGGTCTGAAGTAATTGGGGGGCGTGTAAGCTAGTCAACCAGGGGGATTTGGAAGATCAAGATGTTAACTGGGCAAACTGGTGGATGAACTGGTGAAACTGGCAATGGTGCACCCCTTTTAAAATTTCCCAACTCATGTGATAGAAGATTAATTTCTGTGCCTAGACACACTTCTGTTTAAAATTAGGTGCACATGTGCGAGCATCCAGGCTATTTTATAACATGTGCAAACATGTGCACACAGGTTAGAAAATCACTGTGTCTCGGGGCACACTTCTTGCAGCGGTATGAAAGTTACCATCCCTGTTACACAAAGAAACAAAAATAAAAGTAAAATAAAACTACTTCATAAAAACAAGAATATTATTTATTTATTTATCGAGTTTTATATAACGTCATTCGGTTTCACCATCACAACGGTTTACAAGTTTCGATGGATGAGATGTTAAGAGGTTAGGATGGGTATTAACATCGATATTCATATTGGTTAACAAGTTCTCGATGGATAAAGTGCTAGAAGGTTCGTAGATGCATTGACATACATACAGCTTTCATTTATATATACAGCGTTCATTTATAACATTATTAAGATTGAGAGTTATTGTTAGCGTAGTAAGGAGTACATGGTGGGGTTATGTATGAAGGCTAACAGGGTGGGGGTGAGGAGGTTTCAGTCCAGATTTGTGTTATATTTTGGGGAGGATCTGTATGAGTCATTTTGCATGAGTTGTTTTGATAGGCTTTGGTGAACATATAGGTTTTAAGTTCCTTTTTGAAGGTTTTTAGGTTTGGTTGAGTTCTTAGTTCCATTGGGAGGGTGTTCCAGAGTTTGGGGCTGCCGAGGGATATGGCTCTTTCATGGGTTGAGGTTAGTTGTTTGGAGCGTGCAGGTGGGATTTTCTGAAGGCCTTTGTTTATTTATTTATTTATTTATTTAAAATCTTTTCTATACCGTCGTTAAGCTAGCTGCCGTCACAACGGTTCACAATAAGGCACATAATTTCATGTTGCTTAAATGTTTTAAATTATATTAACTAAACAGGTGCCATCAAATACTGTATCATAGTTTCATATTAAATATTACTTAGTGGTTGTGATAATTCATGTCAACTCTTTTGGTTGGTTGAGCGGCGGTTTCGTTGAGGCGTGTGTATTTTTATTGTTGTACTTAACCAGTTGGTTCTTTCTTCGTATATTGTTTTGTGCAGCAGGGTCAGTATTTTGTAATCTATTCGATATTTTATTGGGAGCCAATGTAATGCTATGAGAATTGGCGTAATATGTTCATGCTTTTTTGTTCCTGTGAGGATTCTGGTGGCTGTGTTTTGTAAAATTTGTAGTGGGCGGATGATGGGGAGTGGTAATCCAAAAATAGGGAGTTGCAATAATCCAGGTTGGAAAAGATGAGTAGTTGCAGGACTGTTCTGAAGTCTGGCCCAAGCCTTTTATTGGCCCTAGTACTTCCAGGAAAAAATGACTCTTGACTAGTGGTACCATTTTTGCATTCTAATCAATTCATTTAAATATGTATGGTACTGGGGCTAAAATAACACAAGGTATTTCAATCTGCATACAGAAGCTCCCTACAAGGTAGGGCTTGTAGGGAGCTTCTGATTTAGGTAGGGCTGGGGGGGCAGGTTAAGTAGGGGAAGGGAGGGGAAGGTGGAGGGGGGGTGGAAGGAAAATTCCCTCCAAGGCCACTCCGATTTTGGAGCGGCCTTGTAGGGAATGGGGAAAGCCATCGGGGCTCCCCTAGGGCTCAGCGCGCGCAAGTTGAACAAGTGTGCACTCCCTTGCACGCGCCGACCCCAGATTTTATAACATGTGTGCGGCTGCACGTGCATGTTATAAAATTGGGCGTAGCTACTAAAATCTGGCCCAAGCCTTTAATTGGCCCTAGTACTTCCAGGAAAAAATGACTCTTGACTAGTGGTACCATTTTTGCATTCTAATCAATTCATTTAAATATGTATGGTACTGGGGCTAAAATAACACAAGGTATTTCAATCTGCATACAGAAGCTCCCTACAAGTTCCTCTCAGCAGTTCTACTAAACATAGCTCCATCGAAAAACGAGCACTTTCCACCGCGGGACCACATCACTGGAACTCTCTTCCACCAGACATACGCCAGGAACATTGTCATCTCACATTCAGAAAAAAACTGAAAACTTGGCTCTTCGCCCAAGCTTATCGCTGAAGAAACCCATTGTACCCGCAAGGACCTCCACCCCCCGGTTGATAGCCTCTCCCAGCTGCATTAAGTATCCATATTCTAGAACCACTCATGTATATTAACATGGCAATTGAATCTCCATTATGTAAATATGTATTTAAGTTTAACAGAGAAGCAACCGCTCCTTGCTGACTGACTCTTCTACGTTTAGAATAGAAATTGTTAATCTATCCTTTTTCTTCAAACAGCCATGTTCGATTTCCCTGTTTTAATGTAACTTTTTCACTTCCTATGTTAACTGGTTTCCCCCCTTGTTTATTGTAAACTGGTACGATAAGACCTTGTCTTGAGCATCGGTATATTAAAAGAACTTAAATAAAAATTAAATAAATAAAGCATTTTCTTAGCTGCTGCCCGCACTGCTCAGCCTCTCAGATGCCTGCAAAGCCTGAAGGGTTAACAGCACAACAGCCATGTGCTCCTTTTTAGCTGCAGGAGAGGACACACAGAATCGGCAGGCTGGTGTTTCTTTACTTGCTGCCTCACTGCCTGTCTGCACTGCCTCTGTTTCACATGTGCTTAACACTGCTCCTGTTGACTTGTCAGTGTTTTAGCATGATGGAAGCGCCATCAGTCCTGGGAGGGAGCTGTGCTGCTTTAATTTGTAGAGAAGTCCCAGTGTGGCTGGCAGCGATGAATCTGGCACCTATGGCCATGGCCATAATAGTCATAGTCTAGCTATGGAATTGCATTACTGCAATTCATACCTCAGTTAAATAATGGGATTGATTTTGTAAATACCAAATGAAATAGAAAAAGGCAGGGTAAAAAAAAAGAGTTACTAAGACCATTTCAGATGGAAAGAGATAGGTTATGACGCTGAGAACATCCTTAGGACTGACTCAGCTATCAACTGTCATTCTCAAATATGTGTTGTGGATTGTACCTCACTTTTGGTGTAAGCCATTGGATAAAATCTCTGTATCATAAGCCTAATAAGAAATAGTAGAGAAGGGTAGAGGGAAAACGCAAAATAAAATTCAGTGAAGAGGCTTCCCTTAAAACTAGAACTAGGATGGCCTTGTCCTGCTGATGTGGAAAAAAGGAGGTCCATCGAACACATATTCTGAAAACCCCTCATGCTATCAAGGAAAATGCAAATTCCCTAAGTCTCTGCTTACATTCATTTGCTGGATCCAATGCAGAGGAAATAAGAGCACAACTTTGCAAGAGGCATGTGTAAATATGTGTCCTAACTGAGAAACAGAGCCTTATGTGGATACATAAGGCTCTTGGTACACATCTGGTTAACCTACAGTTCTGGAAGTTCTGCAGGAAATAACAGTTTTATTAGATGTTTAAATAAAGATTTATCCAAAATAAATGTCTGTGTCTTTCTGTGCTTCTTACTAAATAGCTGATGTTTTCACTAGTTACATCAAACTGCTAACTGGTGTCTCACAGGGATCAGCTAACTAGTGTCTCACAGGGATCAGCCCTATCTGCAACACTCTCTAACATCTACCTCCTCCCAGTATATCAATTACTAGCAGGACTGGGAATCGTATATTACATTTATGCAGATGATGTACAATTACTGTTACCCATTCCAAACACCATTGAAGAAACAATGAAACTAGCTAATATGTACCTAGAAATAATCAAACAGCTCCTAAACCAGATGAAATTGGTTATAAACATTGACAAAACTGAATTCTTACATCTTGAACGTAAAAACACTCACCACACACAACCAACATTCACAATCAAAAATATTCAAACCACTGAGTTAGCAACAAAAGTTAGGAATCTATGAGTAATAATTGACCCTGAGCTAAACATGAAACAACACATCTCACAGAAAATAAAAGAAGGTTATGCAAAACTAATGATCCTAAGAAGTCTAAAACCTCTATTAACGATTAACAATTTTCGCACAGTTCTACAAGCAATGGTATTCGCTAGCACAGATTATTGTAACTCCCTGCTCTTAGGACTACCTCAATCTACAATTCGGCCTCTGCAAATATTGCAAAATTCCGCTGCCAGAGTTTTGACAAGCAAAAAAACAGAGTGACCATATTACAGGAACATTTGCTGAACTCCACTGGCTTCCAATTGAACAAAGAATACAATATAAAGCACTTTGTATAATCCATAAACTAATCCACGATGATAAAGCCGACTGGCTTAACACGGCACTGCGCGTGCATGTACCACAAAGAAACCTGAGATCTGCAAATAAAGCTCTACTAACTGTCCCCTCTGTCAAATCAGCACATCTCACGCAAGTAAGGGAAAGAGCACTGTCACTGCTGGTCCTGTACTCTGGAATACCATGCCCCTCGAAATAAGACTACAGACACATCTGAAATTATTCAAAACTAATCTGAAAACCTGGCTTTTTAAACAAGCATTTTATAAAGATAAAGAAAAGGAGAAAAATAGTTGAGCGATAAGGATGCACCAAGCTAGAAGTTTTTAGTAACCTACATAAGCATATTAATGTTAAAATCAAACTGCCTAATTTGTTCCTAACAATCAGGTTTAATTTACACACCTAGTTTATTATTTTACATTGTTACCGTACTATGATGGCACACGAGTAATTTGTAATCTCTACCACCCATATTTCTCTTTATCGTGCCCTTCTGTAAACCGTTGTGATGGTATTTAACTTAACGACGGTATAGAAAAATGTTTAAATAAATAAAATAAATAAAAATACATCCACAGCTCTGAAAAAAGAAATTTGAAATAGATTCACATAGAATATCCTGTGGTGCCATGGGCATAAACATAGCATGCAAAAATATAAAAGCAACAAGTTTCCAGCTCATAAGCAATTAAGTGAAGCTTTCATTCTACCTCAAGTATCTATAATTTCTATTTGACTTTTAAATCTGTAGGATTATTTACCAGTCCAGCTAGCAGAAATAAATTTGCTGAACTAGAATCTAACAGATGGTTAAGTGGTTTAGTGGAAAAATAAAAAGAGAAGTGTGACCAACCAGATATTCCTAGCCCCATTCAGTGTTTAAAAAAGCAGTCCTGCTGGACTGAGCCCCTTATCCCCCAAACCCTCCAAGGTTAGATTAAAAAAAAAAAAAAAGTGCAGCACTGCTTGGCAGCTTCCCACACCCTATCCTTGGTTCTTCAAATTTTGAAGGGAATGCTCCCTTCCTCCTTTCCCCTTACCCCCAATATCAACCCTAACCCTCCCCCTCCATCCAGTACCTTTAAAAACCCATAATTTGCCGGGATCACGCTGCTGGTCGAACAATCCTGGCCGCTTGCATCTTGTTACATGTTACATCATCAAATCTCTTCTCTTTGGAAGGGTTCACGGATTTTACAGGCATGTTGCTGCCGATTCCTGCACTTCTTTGAGAATTTCTGGATCCCACTCCTGTACTTTCATTCTGGAGTTCTTCCCTCTCAGAGATAATTTAAAAATAGGAGTCAAATTCCCTTAGTGATTGTGTTAGGAGGATCCCTTTGTTACTCACTGTTCCATGTCCTCACCAGGCGATCTCTTACGGATGAAGAAGTTTACTTTGTGGCCAGGCATGTTTGCTACTGCCATGCCTCCGAAAGTCCTTCTGTTTCTCATCTGCTTTGTGAACCGTACACATCACACGATGTCTCCACAGACATCTCTGTCAGTCTCGGTCTATACTGAGCATCTCCCTCTATCTAGAGCATGCACACAACATTTCTTTGGGTCATTCTTCTAGGGCTTAAAATCCTGGGGCTACACTGATGAATGTTTGCTTTTATCAAAGAAACTGTTTCCCTTTGAAATATGCCCTTCAGGGTTCCGGAGGAATGTGGGTGAATCATGACTACTCATGTTATAAGAAACATGGACTATTTGTAGATTGTGATACTTTCTCCTGGACTAATGTAAGAACACACCAATACTTCATGTATTTACCTTTATTAACTTGCCCATCTTAGGGCCCTATGTGATGTACAAGATAGTTGAAAAATACATAACAGCAAACAGATTTGCAAATGACAGCCAGTCTATTACCATTAAGGCCTGGGTGAGCCCTTAGTGAGAGCACAGGATAGTGAATGGGGGAGGATCCATTCAAAGTCAGACCCTCTCTTGGAGGAGTCTGGAATGGCCATCCCCCTGATAGGTTTTATAACAGCACTCTCCCAAGAGTCTATGGAGAATCCTTTATGGTTTTTGGAGAGTTAGAAGGTAGTTAAGGAGTTTCACCTGATTTGTATTTTTCAGGCCCAGTCAGAGGAAGCAGGCTAATCCAGCTGGGGATCCTGACCAGAGTCAGGAGGGTTTCCTTCTAGTCTACTCACAAGCTGGTTGGGATACCCTCTGGGTTGTTTTCAGATTTGAAGATTTTTCATGGTAGAGCCTTATGAAAGCCTCTACACAACCTGCACACAGGGAATGGGTAACCCTGTTTCTGGGGCTGTGCAGGTTAGGGAAGACCTGCACTCCAAACTCAATGAGGATGGAGGTGACAATGATCTGCTGCAAGGAGGCACTGTGGTGCTAATCTTGTTTGAAAGGGAAAAATACATTAAGTTAAATGATCCAGGAAAAAGATTGTTTTTGGCTGTCCCTTTCTTCCTGCATTAGAGCAAGGCAAGTCACCTGCATCCAGAGGTCCCTCCCATCAGGGACCCCGAGCAGAGACTGAGATTGTGAAAAGCCTAAAAGATCCTGAAGATCTCCTCAACCATGAGTAAAAGAACAATAAAGATCATTGAGGACCCCCATCTGGAGTCTTCACCTTCCTGTGAAAAGAGAGAGATTTGGACTCTCTGTGCAGAGACAATGTTGCCAGTCCAGAAGAGGTCTCCCACCCAACCAAGAGATACTCTGCCCACCTGGGAACTCTAGTTATCCCAACCCTGGAGGCTAGAAGTTCTTGGACCCTGGTGTAAGTTATTCCTGCTCAGATAGAGAAAAAAGGACTGTAAAGAAAGCGAGAACGTCTGTGGTGCTGGAGTCATCAGTGTGTGAACTATAAAGACTTTTTAAATTGGGCACTAACACAGTCCAGTGTGGTTATTTGGGCCCACAGCACATACATTGAAGAAAGTTATCCCTCTACCAGGGACAATACTAAGGAGTCAGTTGCCTGTAGCACTTGGGCCCTGAAAGTAAACCTTTCTCCCATAAAAAGGATCCACACCTTGGGGAAAGAGCCAAAAGGAAGAACTAGTCAGGTGTCCCTGCCCCAAAAAACTATAAATAAATGTACGACCCTACCCGTGTATGATATATTTCCCAAGGTGGGATTATAGATAAAAAAGAAAAACATAATTATAAAAACACAATACAGCCAAATTGTATATAATAATAAAACGCAATAGATAATTCAAAAATTAAACAAACAAAAAAAAAAATACCCATGAACCAGTCAAACTGCCTATTAGGCCAAATTCCTGAAAAATCTAAAAGAAAAGCCAATATATAGTTGTTCATTTATGCGCAGTTAAATGCTTTCTGAAACAGATGGACCTTCAAAAGTTGTCTAAATCTTAAATAGTTATATAATCTACTGGAGAAAGCACCAGGACTTGAACAGCAGTTTGCAACTGCCTATCAGTTAAATAAGATTAGAAAAAACAAATCAAGTATAAGTTGTACCAGGATTTCCTACAAACTGAATATGATACTTCATATTAAGATCCGAGTTAAAAATTATACCCATGCTTTTTGTCTGTAGGTTTAAAGGGAGGGTGATTTCATCCAAATTAAGCAACAGGTCTTCATCCCCTGACAGCCCCTGATTTGCTCTTTATAAGTAACTTAGTTTTGGCAGCATTCAGTGCCAATTTACATTCTTTCATTCAGCTAGACACTGCTTTAAGACAGACAGTAATTCTCTGGACAGATTCAGTATCATTATTCACAAGAGGACAGTGGATGTGCAAATCATTAGCATAACAATTTATCTGAAAACCAAAAGATCTTACATATTAAAAACAGCATGAAGATAATAAATATTAAACAATATGGGGGATAAAACTGCTCCCTGTGGTACACCACAGTTTAAAGAGCTAATTAACAAAGGCTCCCTCCCTCCATGCCACTGACTGGGAACAACTCGATAGAAAAGACTGAAGCCATTAGAAGACCTTGCCTCCAACCCTGAAGTCCCCGAGCCTCAACATAGAAGCCCCAGGGCCCGTGCTTCAATTAGATAACCTAAGTGGTCACCTAGTGCAGCAAAATTTCAGGGGAGGCAAAATGAGCCAGTGTACGGCCCGTGGTCAATACTGCCAAAGAAGGGCGTGCTGTGCTGGATCCACTGCCACAAACAGTTAAGCTGGGGGAGGGGATGCAAGACTGAACGTTTGCCTAGGGCACCGAATAATCTTGCACCGGTCCCGAGAATCCCATGGTCAGCAGTGCTGAGAGTAGCTGATGACATATCTAACAATATTAATGGGAAAGAGTTCCCCTTGCCCAACGCCATCTTAAATCACCATCCACATATTCAAGCCTGAACTTGCTTGAAAGTCAGGGTGGCATGAGTCAAGGCAACTATTCCTGAAAAGCTGTTTATGCAGCTGACTCAAAAAACTGCCTTTACCTCCGTTTTAGCTTATCAATGTAAGTTAGTTATGGGAATACAATTCTGTAACTCACAGGACTGGCATCCAGTGCTGGCCTCTTTAATAGAGGATTAATTAAACCATGCTTAAAGGAGCTTGAGACAGAGGCCTCTAGAAAAGAAATATTAATAAAAGAAGTCAGTAATTCCAAGCACCTCCTTTGATACGGGTCCAAAGCAAAGCTGGAGGACAGGTCCCTAAAAAGCATAGATAAATCCTAATTCTTAGACATTAAAGTCTGTTCAGAAAGCAGTCATAGCAATGAAATTCAAATTGTATTGTTGATCCATTTGAGCAGTACATCTTGTTGCTTGGTGAATATTCTGGGGTGTTTTTTTTAGTGAAAAATTGTACAAAAGAATTACACTCCATAAGTGTAATTACACTCCAGGTTTCTCTACCTTGTTCAATGTAAGACAAGACTCTGTCAATGTTTGTTTGCTGGTTGTAATGTAAACCGAAGTGATAATTAATTCTGTTAATTGAACCTCGGTATATAAAAGTTATAAATAAATAAAATAAATAAATAAGTGAACAAGAAGTAGAAACCACTTGAGTAGATAGTGACATCATCTCTTGTACCACTGCAAAAAATGTGTGCATATCACACTCAGCGTTCTCAATCTTGGATTGAAAACTATGCTTTGCTTCTGTCATATTGGCTTTATAGTACACTGCAGTAAGTGGGGGCTTCTGATACTACATACATATTAATCAGTGTAGAATGCATGGCAAAGACAATCTTCAAAGCATTTAACCAGGTAATTGGTGATTATGGCTTCACAGAAAATCACCTTCCTCTGACCAGTTAAAAGTTCAGTTTTGTACTTTTTTGCCTGAGGGTCCAACAGTGGCAAATCCAGGTTACAAGTACCTGGCAAGTACCCAAAAATTAAATAGATCCCATGCTACTATTGCCAGTAATAGCAGTGGCTATTAAGTCAACTTTTTAAATAGCAGTTATTGGACTTCTCCAGGAACTTATCCAAACCTTTTTTAAACCCAAATACACTAACTGCCCTAACCACACTCTCTGTTTCCTATCTTTTAATCATTTGCAATCCAAGAAAGGACATCGCCTCCTATCCCATTACTTTTCAGTTTTCTTAGAAGCCTCTCATTAGGGACTTTTTCAAACGTCTTCTGAAAATCCAAATACATTATATTTACCAGTTCACCTTTATCCACATGTTTATTAACCCCTTCAAAAAAATGAAGCAGATTTGTTAGGCAAGACTTCCCTTGGGTAAATCCATGTTGACTGTGTTCCATTAAACCATGTCTTTCTATGTGCTCTGTAATTTTGTTCTTTAGAATAGTTTCCACAATTTTTCCTGCCACTGAAGTCAGGCTCACTGGTCTATAGTTACCGGGATCACACTTGGAGCCCTTTTTAAATATCAGGGTTACATTGGCCAACCTCTAGTCTTCAAGGTACAATGGACAATTTTAATGATAGGTTTCAAATTTTTATAATAGATCTGATATTTCATTTTTTAGTTTTTTCAGAATCATGGGGTATATCCCATCCCATCCCATCCAGGTGATCTGCTACTCTTTAGTTTGTCAATCTTGCCTAATATATCTTCCAGGTTCACCGTGATTTGAATCATCACCCTTGAAAACCATCTCCGGAACTGGTATCTCCTCAATATCCTCATTAGTAAGCAAGGAAACAAAGAATTCCGTGTAACATTTGGCTGGCCGCGGGACAGTCCCGTGACTGGAAGCACTCACCCCAGACACTGCTCAATGCTGCAACTCCCTCCACGCAGCATGAACTTCCTCCTGCCATGCTGATGCCCAGGGCATGTGCAGATGCCGCCTGCTGGCTTTAATAGGCCATATGATGAGAAACCAGCATTGTCACACAAGGATGACATCAGCAAGGGCTGGGGATTTTAACCTCAGCTGCATACCCAGATGTCACCTCAGCAACAGGTCTTCTGCCTTGCCCACAGTATGTGTCTCCTTGCCATGTCTTCCCTTGCCATGCTATATTGTGCCTTCTGTCCTGCTCATCTCTCTGTTTTCCTTTGACTTGTGCTGGTCCACACTTATCTTGGTCCTCTTCATTCGTCCCTTCCTTGTCCATTGCCTGCCTGCTACTGACCTCTTCTATAGATCAGGACCACTCTTCTGCTTGCCACCTGGTATTGACCTCTGCTATGGATCTGAATCACTCTCCTGCCTGCTGCCTGGTATTGAGCTCTGCTATGAATCCTGATCACTTATTGCTTGCTGCCTCCCTGACTCTTGGCCTGGACCCAGTTACAGCCCTAACTTCAGTCCATACTTGGACCCCTTCTCTCTCGCTTCTCATAAGGAACACTCACCTAAGTCCTGCCGGCAGAGAATGGGGCTGGCATAGGTGAAGCTCCCGCTCAGTGCCAGCAAAGGTGTGTCTGACAGCTGACAGCGTGGACCTAGTAAGTTTGCCTACTAGGCTGCATCAACAATGCCACAGCCCATGGGCTCACAGCTGTGACAAGAAGGCAAACCTTTCTGTGATCAAGACATTAGAAGCTATTATCCATGATATTAATCAACTGCAAATTATACTGAGCTTGCTTATTCCAAAACAGGTATTTGGATAAGTTTTTAATTGATGGACTGTCTCAATAGATAATGCCTACAAGCAATTATCTCTCACATAATTAATTGGGGCATCCAGTGCATAAGGTACTGAATGCTAACAAGCTGTAGATAATTTGTGGGTAACCTGAGGAATCCCAAGAAAAATTTGCTTCTTTATATTATTGAGCCTTCACAAATTTTCCATAGAAACCTGTACCTCATTAATGCTCTTTGCTGTACTGTTAGCAACTTTCTTTTTAGTTTCATAATAAGGTTTCACTGCAATAGATATGATTACAATATTTTATCTAAGCTCCATTGACATATAGTTAAGAGAAAGTCCTTAGTTACAGTACCAAAGAACAGCGCTTTCATAATGGAAATCTAATTGCACAGTATTTTGTAAATGCTTTTGTACCTCAATTTACTATTCTTTACTATTATTCGCAAAATAGTCTGACTACTTTGTAACACAGGAATTGTCATGCAAAAGTGAGCTGAGTTTGAACATCCATTGTACTATTCAGTACATTTATTTATTTAAAATGACATATTCATCGCTTCTCTTGCCTTAGTTGGGACTGTCTGAAATGGTGCACAATAAAAACATATAACCTACATCACCAAGACATATAAAACACCATAACATCAATGTTGACAATTGCCTATATATATATATATAGTTCCCCATAGATCATAACTTACAGTCCTGCTATCACAACCTAAGGACATCATCAGGATTACTGGTCAAAAAGTCAGGTGTTAACCTTCTTTCAGAAAGGAAAATAATTTCTTTTCTGTCCTAATATTTATGGGGAGAAAATTCCATAGGGTTGGTGCTACTATGGAATATGCTCTAGCCTGTTTCATTTCTTTGCCCCCTGATGGAGGTCGGACATCATTTAAAAGAGTCAGAGAGAGACAGATTTTTTAGAACTTCAAGTATTGCACGGCAGTTACGTCTGTGCATTATGTTTAAAGTTTCATTGCGTTGACAGCATTGATTCCTTGGCCTGCTTATCATCAAGGATATACAGGACAAACAATTTGATCTTTAACTCAAACTGTTAATGGTCAGTAGTGGTCAGTCATATATTTTAGCTAATTTTCACATAGAATTTAACACACAAATGTCAAGGGGGGGGGGGGTTCTTTTCATTTTAGCTGGAAACAGCCATTTCTTGTCTGTGAATCTTGCATAGACATGAGAAGCCCACAGCAGGAACCTGGTGGAAGGGGGTAATAATGAGTATGATAGGTTTGAATTCAACTGCCTGAGAGTGTTATGCTAAAATATTAAAGCAGGATGTCAAAGAGAGATGTGAGCCACCAGCATGAGGTGGTCACAGACCGGGCCTTTGGTAGTCAGAGCTCAGCACATTGCAGGAACAATTAACTACAGGAACAGAACTGTGGGAACAGTCCATGATGACCAAATAAAGACTGACAGAGAACTAGCCAATTAAAATCTGACAATGAATTCTGATGAAGCAGGCAACCCCTTAGTCAGAAGAACCCCCATCAGGGTATGACTGCAATTCAGTCATATCTACTCATGTACCTGTAAGGCCTGGCTACAAACTGCCAATCAAACATGTGTCTATAAATTTACTAATAAATGAGAGATGCTCATTTCCAAATGCCAGCCACTCTTGAAACAGGTTCCTATGATAACAGACTAAGCTCCAGCCACAATGATCACATACAACTACAAGCACAGGAACTGAAACCAGGAAGACTGTAAAAGGCAACAGGAAGTGCTGAGAGCATAAGACATCACTGAGAGTGTTCTGACAGCACCTAGATATGCCTTGCTAAAGACTTTAACTAGCCAATGACTTCTGAAGCAGCTGAACTTCAAGTGTAATAAATCCTAGATAGTGGATATGTGTTTCTTCTTACAATTGTCTGACCATCCACACAGGTCGAGTAATAAATGTGGTAAGCCTGTATAATAAAGCTTGCATAATTCCATTATTGTTTTCACATCATTCACATCCAATAGAAAGAAGCCCAGGATTGGGGGAGGGGGCTATCCCCTGTGGGTCCCAGTTCACAAAACCAGTTAGATTTTAGACTGTAATTGTTGAATTTAATATTCTGTTACCTGTTTGGAACAGTATTTTTTTTTTTTTTTTACTGGAAGTGCAGAATACAAAATCCAAGTTGTATCATATTGTACTGCATAGTGATTGCCAAGGAGCAGTTATGTTTTCTAGTGTTAGGTTAAGAATGTTGTTGTTTTCTGGTTGTATGAAACAAAACATTTGTAGGTGTGATTTTGCATTTGAAACTAGCTGTTCTTCAGGTTCCTACTGTGATGGCTATTCTCATCCTTCTCAACTGGCTCCTCCTGAGGTAGCCGATGCACCATTGTTCTGTTTGTTGTTCTTTATTTTTTATTCAGCGTCTCTCTAGGGGACCAGTAGCATGATGGGTCTGGCTTTCTTTTATACAGTTTTGAAGGAAGAAGGTGGAACCAAAAGAGAAAGAACCAAATATGCTCTAATTAATGTGTCCACTCTGTTTTCTGAAGCATGCACCTCAAGGTATATATGCTTTTTAGCAAGCAAGAGCTACAGTTTTGGAGGGTTATTTTATACCAATCGGCATAACTCATGCGTTGTCAAAGTGCACAAGTTAAGCCAAATTTTAAAAGCAAACTTACCTGCATACATTTGCTTTGAAAATTATCCATAAGAACATGCACAAACAAATCTACACAAAGTCACAACTTCATTTTGCAGGGCCTAAATTGTGTGGTCTTATTTTCATGCATACTTTTTAAAATCAAAAGAATTCATGCAAGTTCAAACTCTCCCTTGCCTTGTGGCCTCTGGGTCTTCTTGCTCCTTGCTTTTTGCCTTGCAGCCTATCTAGGCTTTTCCTTACCTTGCAGCCTTTGGGTCTGCTATTACCCTAGGCCATGCTCTATGACCTGCTCAGGCCTTAGCTTGCTTAGTGGTTTTTGGACCTCCAGCCTTGCTGCCTTTGGGGTTTCTGTGTTCCCTCTTCTATACTGGCTTCATAGTAGATAGTAGAAAGACTAGGGGGCACTCCACTCCATGAAGTTAGCATGGGGCACATTTAAAACTAATCAGAGAAAGTTCTTTTTTACTCAATGCACAATTACAATCTGGAATTTGTTGCCAGAGGATGTGGTTAGTGCAGTTAGTATAGCTGTGATTAAAAAAGGATTGGATAAGTTCTTGGAGGAGAAATCCATTACCTGCTATTAAGTTCACCTAGAGAATAGCCACTGCCATTAGCAATGGTAACATGGAATAGACTTAGTTTTTGGGTACTTGCCAGGTTTTTGTGGCCTGGATTGGCCACTGTTGGAGGCAGGATGCTGGGCTTGATGGACCCTTGGTCTGACCCAGTATGGCATTTTCTTATGTTTTTATGTTCATTTGCTCCTACCCGTCTGCCATGTCTAAGTCCTGCCCTAGTCTGTCCTGTTTAGTCCTGTCCTTGTCTGGTCTTGTCATGCACTGCCCACTCTACCCTCTAGTATCCTGTCCTCAGTTCCCTTTCTTTTCCAGTATCCTGTCCACAGCTCCTTGCCTGTTCCAGCATCCAGTCCTCAACTCATTGTTACAAAACTACTCCCAAATAGTGACATTTTCAAACAATTTATAGAAGAAAGTCAGTTTATAGAAGAATGTGCAAAGCTTACACTAATTTTGAAAGTGGATTTACTTGCATAAGTCCACTTGGAAAATTATGTGAGCAAATTTACCAGCAGAAGTTATATTTCATATTTGGTATGCAGAAATGCTTCCTGAAAGGTTATGCACATGCTGCCTAACATTATAGAGTCTGTAGGCAAATTCAAATCCCTTTCCCAGTAACACTCCCAAGAATATTTCTGCTCAATCAGGGTAAACTTATGCATGACATGCACACATATAAGTGAGCTGCAAATCGAGCAGGCAATTTTATAAAAGATCATTTCTGCATGTCAAAAACTATTTTACACGTAGAAGCCTCTTTGAAAATAACCCCAGTATTGATAAAGGGAGCAGTAAGTTGAATTAAATCAATTAATTAATTAAAGAAGTGTGGGGAAGTAGGTGCCAATATACTTGCCTGCCCTGAGTGCTAAAATAGCTAGTCATGGATTTGCTTATATCAATTTTCAAAGTGAAAGTCCTTATGTTAGTTCCTTTGAAAATTAGTGTAAAGACTGCAGTAAAAACATACGTGTAGACTACATACTCCGAGGGAACATATTTCTTGATTAAAATAACAGTACTTCTACACTCACTATTATAGCCAAATACTGGATGGGTCAATTGTTTTACTTATCTAAATTGCCTTTGCTCAAATATGTTTCCTGCAGTATTACAATATAGTATCTAATTTGGATCTCTATTAAGGCTAGGTGGAAATTGTAGATTGTCACCCATCAGGTATTAGTAAGTCACAGGAACTCTTGTCGTTGTATAGTCAACTCCATATATGGACTCCATGATCTGGGTTGCCAGTCTTTCTTCGGTCATAAGTAAAAGGAATAATGAGACGTTAACAAAATCAGACAAGACTAAACAGAAAGACCATGACTCAACACAGCTAGTACAATAGAGCATTTTGAGCAACCAGGGTAACTCCTTTTATTTTTTACTTATTTATGTCATAGGGGCATATGCAGAAATGTGGCCGGCCAGCACCATTTTAAGTCAAATGGCATAGTGTCTGTATTCTAAGGGGCGCTCTAGGTTTCACTAGGTCACTAGGGATACTAAAGGTATGACCAGGAGGTGTCAGTTGGGGGGTTCTAGATGTCAATGAGAGGCTGGTTAGAGCACCTAAAAGGGGGTTCTGGTAGGGATGTTCATTTATTTCAAACAAATTTCAAAAACACAGCAAATAAGGGCAATTTATTTCATTTGGGGAGCCCTAAAACAAACTTGGGGCATCCCAAAGGAAACAAACCTTATTTGTTGCATTCATTTGAAAGGAATTCTTTGGGACTAGGCATAGGTCTGAGGCTGGGGACTTGGGTAGGGCATAAGCCAAGGCCCAAAGCAGGGACTGTGGCTAACACACAAGCATGATGCTGGTGCCTTGGGCTAGGCCCAAAGCAGGGGCTGGTCTAGGCCCGAGCATGACACCGGAGACTTGGCCAAGACTCAGTTTGAAGCTGGGGCCTTGGCCGAGACCCAAGCCCAGCCCCCAGGAACAATCACTTAACTGATCTGTCAGATAACTGATGACCAGGCCAGGTCCCAAGATCTGTGCCTCAGTCTAGGCCACAGCCTGGATCTAGACTTGATGCTGCAACCTGGCACAGAGGCCATGTCCTGAAGCCTGGGCCTTGGCCCAGACCAAAGCATGACACTGGGACCCAGTCCGGAGGCCGGATCCAGATGCTTGTGCCTTGGCAGGAGCCTGGACCCAAGCCCAATGATGTGGCCCAATCTGGAGGCCAGGTCCTGACGTCTGGGCCTCGGCCTAGGCTGAGGCCTGGACCCAGGCCCAAAACAACAGCCTGGCTAGGAGGCCGGGTCCTGATGTCTGGGTCTCGGCCTAAGGTGAGGCCCAGGCCCAGGCCCAGAACCCAGGACTTGCAGCTACACAGGCAAAGTCTACTTCCTCTTCTTTCTTCCGATGCCTTGCACTGGGTTGCATCAGAGTTAGTTAACTCTGATGAATACTCTGGTGTATTCACCTCAGTGGACATCGTCATTTTGATGTATGAAAATTGTACAGCAATGACCCAGTGGATGGCGTCAGATGAAGAAGGAAAAGAACAACGGATTGCTTTGAGGCTTGGGTTTCGGGCCCGGGCCTGGGCCTGGGCCTGGGCCTGATCCAAGGCTGAGACCCAAGCATCAAAACCTGGCTTCTAGGCTAGGCTCTGTCTTTGGGACCCAGCCTCAGGACTGGGTTGTGGAATTGGGCCTGGGTCCTGGTTCCGGCCTAGGCATTGGACTCGCCGATGGATCCCCACTGGAATAGTAAGTGGGGGCCAGGGGGATCCTGGCCCTGATATTTTTCCAGGTATATCTGAGTAGCCAGAGGGAGGCCCCAGGAGATTCTGTTTTCATTTTTTGGTGTTTTTTTCATGTTGTGTTTTTTTTACTTTTAATCTGTTTATTCACATTTCCAAACATATACGTGAACAAAATTCAATATATAATACATTATGTACTCTGTTACACACCATATGAGTCTTCATGTTTGAAGTATTCTAAGCTCCAATGACACCTCCAACTACCCCCTCCCATCCACTGCTGAGAAGGCCTACAAGAATCTTAAATTAAAAGAGGCTTAATATTCCAAATGATTAAGAATCTGGCTGTAAGTTCTGTGCAGTAAAGAAAGATATTAAGTAAGGCATCCGGACAGATATCATCTTTTTTTTAGATAGAAAAGATGTATGTCCATTGGACAGTATTTCCATAGTGAGGAGATGAAGAATAGTAGTGTTCATTTTTTTTCACACGAACGAAACGATTCAAACATTTTAAAAACTTAAATTTGTGGAAAAAACCTCCCTGGAGGCCAGAGGACTATTATTTCAAAAGCATGGAGTAGGAAAGGGGCAGAGAGGCTTTTTCCGTGCGAGTTCTGATATAAACTTTTAAATTTAGTGCCTTGAGGTGGCATCTAGAGGTAGTGGAGGGGAGAATGGGACACTCCGGTGGGGAGTTTTCTATAAATTTGGGGGGCATTCAGGCTGCTTGGGACCTAACAAGATGTCAGTCCCAGGCGAAGGGGCAGTCATCATACGGCATTTGAAGAAATATTAATCATAAGTATTTTACCTTATACTATTTTATCACTGGAGAAACCATGTGATTTCATAAGCTGCAATACTGAGTACCTCAGCTTAGTAAATTCTACGTTATTTTCCTCCTCTGGGGAAAATATTACGGCTTAGTAAATGAATCCCTAAGTTTGTACATGAGGCAATGAAGGGTGAAATGACTTGCAATAGAAATTCTTTGAAAACTGCCATCATTTTGTCTCTCAGGTTCTCTGGCTTCATCCTCATTTCCTGATGTCAAGGAATTCCTCTACTTCACTAAAGTCTCACTGTTGTGTGATTCGGTCAATCATTTTCTCTTCCCATATTCACAGGGCTGGTGCTTTCATTAGGCAAACTAAGTGGGGATGGCAAACTTCTCCCAGCACAATGCCCAAAGGGGGAAAACCAATTCTGCCAAAGAAGGGAGTGATGTACTAGAGCTGCCACCATAAGTAAGCTGGTGGTGGGGAAGTGCATGACCAAAGGTTTATCTAGGGCAGAAAATAGTCTTGTACTGGCCCTGCATATTCACAAACCTTTATGTATTCCACATCAAATTTAAGGTTGGTTTGAACAACATTAAAACAGTTTTGGATAAGTTCCTAGAGGAGAAATCCATAAACTGCAATTAATCAAGCTGACTAAGGGAATCACCACTGCTATTACTGGCATTAGTGGTATGGGATCTATTTAATGTTTGAGTACTTGCCGGGTACTTGTAACCTGAATTGGCCACTGTTGGAAACAAGATGCTGGGCTTGATGGACCCTCAGTCTGACCCAGTATGGCAACTTCCTGAGGTCCATATTCAAAAGCCATTTAGATGGATAATATAATAATTATCCATCTAAATGCCTTACCCGGCTATATTCAGCTTTTAGCTGGCTAAATTCTAGCCAGCTAATATCTTAGGAAGCTAGAATTAAGCCATATAAATTAGGGGCAATCCAGGGGCATAACTGGGAGGAGCTGAGTTAGCTAAGTTAACCAGCTAACTCCAATATTCAGAGTTAGCTAGATGACTTAGCAGGCTAAGTTTGAATCAAAGACCTATCCTAAAGTTAGTCGGCTATTAACTAATTAATATAGCCAGCTGTATTCAATAATTCTGGCTGTACTGTTGAATATACCTCCAAAGTTAGCCAGATAATTTATCCAGCTAACTTTGCTGTCTGGACTGTGTCTGAATATAAACCACCATATGTTCTTAACATTTGTTGCTCCCTACTTGCTTTGGTTTATACTTAACAGACTTTATCTCAAAAGATAAGATTTATCAAGATGATTCACAGAGTTCATTGTCTGCGCCCAACCACTTCTAGGACATCATGTGAGCTCAACTCACCCCCACCCCCTCAACTCTTTCTTTGATGGTGCTCATTAGCTCACTGGTAGGATACTTATTTTTTTATCCTCACAACTGGCAATGCAATGTTCCATAGCATCAGGAATTTCAAACTAAAGATACTGATAATACCATAAGTTTATTCATTGATGTTTAAACCACATACAGTCTCTCTACTGCACTTTGAATTGTCACTTTGAGGACAGTGTTCATGCATCAGCAGCTATTATACTGTGTATAAACATAAGCTGCAGAGCTAGAGTAAACCCCATGCAAATCAACTCTTAGGCTAATTCTTTTTTTTTTTATGTTTTCACATTGAAAGAAAGGTCAATATGTTTGTAATTACTGTTTCAACGATTATTTAATTGCTGCACATGCATAAATAATATTCCCGACTCATTGTGATAAGTAACAATTTTATGATAACAGAAACTGGCCTGTAAAACCCAATTCATTAACTTCATAGCTTGGAGTCGTGAATTAATTTGTTGCCATCCCATTATGATACTGTACATGTTGATAGATTAATCTAATCGCTAATTTTCATTGTGTACTCCAATGGCTGAAAAACTGCATGGTGGAAGATGAATATGCTTAAATTCATTAGCAGTAAGAGATCCATTTCTTTTGACTCATACCAAGATTATCATCCTTAAGTGTCAATTGTTTGATTTCTGAGCCAGGAGAAGCATTGACTTGAAGAAGTAGCTTCTGTTTCTGGCATGCTTTCTCTCTAGCGATGTTATATTGCCAAAAGACTACTACAACATTTATAGATACTTAAATACGATTTAATTTCAAATTGTGGCACAAAAGGGAGCTTTTATACAACCCACTCCATGTGTTTGTTGGCCTGTTTTTCCTTTTGTGTCCAATATAAAGTACATTTCACCACCAATTTGACACCTTGTGACATTCCTCTAAGCATCATCTTTTGGAAAACAGTTGCAATGCCAGCAGGAGAGGGGTCTATATTCCCTCTTGCTGGCAATACTGAGGCACCTCTGATGTAGACAGTAACCATTCTGGAGAAGTAGAAAATGGGTAGTGGTGGAGTTTCAGACTGTCCCTGGAGGGATCTTGGTGACATGGAGATAGGGGTATTATGGGGGACAGGGGAGCAGGAAGAGAAGAGACTGGAAGTAGGGATCCCCTAGGCCAACTGACCTTTTCACTTTGGGTCAGTTAGTGTGGAAGATTTTGACCTGCAGAGCTTGCACATGGTAAAATTTCTGCATGATAAAAGTCCCACCATGTGCATGCTGTGCATCTCATAAGCTTATTGAATCAGTTACTAATGCTGATATAAGTGTACATACAAACAATCTTTTTATTTTAGTTTTCATTTTTATTATCTCATTTTACCAAAACTCATTGTTATTATAACACACTGGGGAACACAATTTTCGTTGAGTTAGATCTGTTTTTGACTAATTTTTGACATCTGAATCCAAAATTGATCCCAGGTTTTCTCTATCATGTCAACCTTTTAAGGTACAGGATACCCTCCCTTTGTCCCAAAAATGATACAAAGTTTACATACAAAGGAAATAAAAGAAAAAATTTCCTGAATATACTGTTTATTTAGAGTTATTTTATTCATACAAAGGCTATATATTGTTACTGTAAGTCAAATTGTGTACAAGTAGTAAAGTTCTGCTACCAAACATACATATTAAGGTAAAGATTTACGCTTATAGGTTTTCCGGCAGTGTTCAGTGTGGACAATCTCGTCTGATGCTCCAACAATAGTCAGCCATCATATGTACATCCCATCTACCCTGATACCGTGCCTCCATGACTTTCAAATCTTGGTGGAATTGTTCACCTTGCTCATCACTGACTGCACCAAGGTTTCTCAGGAAGTCAGCAAGATGGCTATGCAGAAAATACACCTTGATGCTCATGTTGCAACAAAGCATTTTGAAGCTCTCCAAGAGTTTCTGGACAATTTTGGTGTAATTCTGTGCTCATGTATTTCCAAGAAAGTTCTTTGCAAGGTTTTTGAATGACAACCAAGCATTCTTTTGGAGTTCTGACATTGTCCCTATGAAATAAGAACATACCATACTGGGTCAGACCAATGTTCATCTTTAATGAGCTGCTGAATCTGTGGACCATCAAACACACCGGCCTTTATCTTTTCAAATGACAGACTAGGAAATGCCAAAATGAGATACTTGAAACAGTCTCCTTCAGTTGGCAAAGCTTTAACAAATTGCTTCATGAGACCCAGTTTTATATGCAGAGGTGGGAATATAATGTTCTTTCTGTCAACAAGTGGCTCATGTAGAATGTTTGGATCACCAGGTTTGAGATCAGATCTTGGAAGCCAATTCGACTGCACCCAATGCTTCTCACGAGCTCTGCTGTCCCATATACACAGAAACAGGGATACTTGGTGTATCCGCATTGCTGACCAAGAAGGAAGCAGACCATTTTAAGGTTAACACAGATGATCCAATTGTGCTTGTGATATTGCAACAGATCAATGACTCTCTTTATATCTTCTTAGTCTTCATGAAAACTGAATGGCCTATTGGGACTGCACCAAATAAACTGCCATTGTGGAGGAGGACACACTTCAAGCTCCACTTTGAGCTATCGATGAACAGTTGCCATTCAGTTGTGTTAAAGATTGGAATTCCCTATTCCTCCATTAAACCATGTATGCTATGGCAATAGACAAAGCCACCGTCACTTCAAAAGTACTGCAGAAATGCACTTTCTCTTGATCAAAAGTAGGATACCTGCGCTCCTTTTTCAAGCAAGTTTTTCTCATGCGGTCTTGATGCTAGGAATTCAGAAGCCTTTTTGGATAGTCCTAAATCTCGTGCCAAATCATTCAACTCATGCTGATCAAATCTCTTGCGAACTGAGTCATCTTCAATTTAAAATCTTCATCATTGCTGTCACTTAGTTCTTCACCATACTCCTGTTTTTCAAAAGAGGGTAGTTCAATGAAAACTGGCACTGGGATTTCAGCTGAATGAGACACTGGGCATATAGCTGATGGTAGGCTAGGATACTCTATTTTATATTTATTTTTCTTGTTATATCCTGATGTTTTCACTATACAAAAGTAACAGTCACTTGCATGATCTCTGGGCTCTCGCCAAACCATAGGTATAACAAATGGCAATTTATCACGTATTCCCTTCGTCCACATCCGTAAACTCTCGACACACTGCTTACACACCTTGTGAGGGGCCCAAGACTTATCTTGATCACCAAGTTTTACTTTAAAATATGCAAAAAAGGCTTGCCTGACAAATGCGCTGATGTTTGTCCTTTGATTGGGAATGATGAAACTGCCACAGATATAACAAAACAAATCAGGGTTGTTTAGGCACTTACGACGAGAAATAGCAGAGGCAGACATGATCTGAAGGAAAGAAAATAAGTATGTATGTAAATAAAAAAATTAATTCTGCTAACTCCTTGTATACAGACAAGAACTTGGACTACACTTCGGAATACGATTCACTATATAAAGTAGCACACAAACTTTCACCACACTGTCTCATGTGTAACTGAATAGCCTAGACAAGTATGAACCTGTGCTAGTCTCCAAGGTCATCCCCACCCCTCCTCACTTGAGGGGGGTTTGCTCTCAGTCAATAGGAGAGCCCTAGTGCTTCCCTCAATCCAGGCTCGAACCAGCCTAGAATGGTCGCATTAAGGGGGGCATTTATCAAAGTCATATATGGGTAACATCTAGCTAAGTTGAGAGAACATTGCACAAATCTCATCTTTGGGTGAATTTCCTCGCTCCGAAGGTCATCAAAGCTTCTCAAGAGTGCACTGGTCTGTTTGTATGTCAAACTCTGAATGTCAAAGTGGCCCCTAACCCCTACACTAATACCGAAACCTCACCTCGAGTAACTGGGTGGGCCTCCTATAGAAGTATAAATACCTACCTAGTATGAGGGCCTTATAGCTAGGCTCACTCTCTCTCTCCCCCTCCCCCCCCCCCCCCAGTGGTGGTAGGCTATGCTCTGTCTCCCCTAGCAGCTTAAAATACTGAAAATTCTATTTGCAAAAACATCTCTCTCCCCCCCCCCCCCCAGTGGTCATAGGTAGCAAGGTAAAATATTATAAATTTCAATGTATTATAAAGTTTCAATGTATAATTAGTAGCACCCAACCTCTTAAAAACTCTAGTACACTGTAAACCAATGTGATATTCCAGATCGAACACCGGTATAGAAAAACAAAGAAATAAATAAATTACAATTCTGGCACTTACCGCAAAGTGCGAAAAAGTTATCGCAGTTTGCAGTAATAACTATGCAAAGCACATTTTGCGATAAACAGCTTATTACCATAAAACATGCCCCTTTTCCTATCACATGCTATATTTAGTGCATTTTGATAAATCCAGGCCTAAGATCGGCTGTAGAGAAAAAACTTGACGTGATAGAAGAAAACTAACTGCAGTTTTGAAATCAGCATGCCTATTTAAGTCTAAAACAGCTAAAAATCAAACTCAACAGGAATTATGTTAAAAATTGTTCCCCAGTGAATTGATATCAAAATGAGATGTTAAGAAACCAGTTTTGTTTTTTATATTTTATTCAGTTTTAAAAAATTAAAATTCTTCTCTGGATTCATACAGCTATATGAGCATTCTCTCTGATAGGGAATGAAAACTGATACAATATACATATTTTTGACTATGATGGAGCTTTTTCATTAAATAGGAATGTGCAGAGTCAAAACATTTGTTTTGGTTTCTTCATTCATTTTGTAGGTTATAGGCATTCATTAGGTTTGTTTCAAATTATTTTTTTTTCATTTGTATATTTTATTTGTTCATTTGTTTATCATTATAGTCAAAGGGGGAAGCAATGTAGGTTATTTTGAGCTTCTAAACTGTGATTTCCTAATAATTTCTACTGGTGGGTAGACATCATCAGAAGGATGAAGGCATGCCAATGCAACAAGACTATGGGCCTCATTTTCCAATATCACATTGGTAACGCATTAGGGGGCGTTACCAATGCAAATGAGGCTTCTTTCGTGCAGTGGGGAAACATCGTGTGCGGCGATGTTTTCGCCATGCGCGAAAACATTAGCACAATTCATGATGTTTTCCCAGTGTAGCCTGGCTCCGGAGGGGGGGGGGGGGGGGGGGAGAGAGAGAGAGAGAGAGAGAGAGAGAGAGAGAGAGAGAGAGAGAGAGAGAGAGAGAGAGAGAGAGAGAGAGAGAGAGAGAGAGAGAGAGAGAGAGAGAGACTTACTATAGTGCCTATGCCCTAGACAGGTATTTTAATCCCTATGGGAGGGCCACCTACTAACTCGGGGTGGGGATTAGGTATGAGCGTCGGGGGTTGGGGGCCACTTTCGCATTCCACATGAGACCTACGGAAAGAACAGTGGTCTCTAGTGAAGATTTGCTGGCCGTCGGAGTGAGGAAATTCACTCCAAGAAGAGATTTGGGCAACGTTCTCTCCACCTAGCTTGCTGGACACTCTACTTGGGCAACAACAAGCTAGGTGGAGAGAACGTTGCCCAAATCTCCTCTTGGAGTGAGTTTCCTCACTCCGACGGCCAGCAAATCTTCACTAGAGACCACTGTTCTTTCCGTAGGTCTCATGTGGAATGCGAAAGTGGCCCCCAACCCCCGACGCTGATACCTAATCCCCACCCCGAGTTAGTAGGTGGCCCTCCCATAGGGATTAAAATACCTGTCTAGGGCATAGGCACTATAGTAAGTCTCTCTCTCTCTCTCCCTCCCAGTTGTGCAGAAGTTCTCCAAGGCACTATCAAAGGAGAAAAACAGCAGCAAGAGTGGCCAGATCATCCAAATGCTCCATAAGTGGGGCAAAGGGCACCAACAAAAGTGGCATAAACCCAACATAGCTCTATGAGAGAAGCAAAGTGACACCAAGTATGCATGAAGAGATCAAAACAGGCAGAAAATCCTCCAAGTAGTGAAAGAGGTTGAAAGCAAGTGAAAGAAGATCATGAAGACCCCCAAAGCATAATAAGAGGTACAAAGCAGCCACCCAGAGTGGCAAGAATACCTCAAGCCTCCAAATGGAGGGGCAAAGGGAACCATCCAAATTGGTAGAAAGCTCTAAGCAGAGAGAAGCCAGAGGAAATCATTATAAAAGGCATGATATAATCTCCATATGGCATCATTAGATGAAAGAGCTGGCTGTTCAGGCTTGGAGTTGGTCTTTACTGGAGGCTAAAATGCAACTGACTACAGGAACAAATGAGCTTTAGTCACTAGATGTTTATTATCTGTCTTGATGCATTGGCATGCCTTCATCCTTCTGATGATGTCTACCCACCAGCAGAAATTATTAGGAAATCACAGTTTGGAAGCTCAAAATAACCTACATTGCTTCCCCCTTTGACTATAATGATAAACAAATGAAGAAATAAAATATGTCTGTGATTCAGGGAATCAATGACATGATACTTCTTCTGAATCAGTTTCTGAAAATACTGATTCCATTACCTCCAAAGCAGTAATCATAGAGGAATGTGATCCTGGTTCTGGGTGCTTCACTTTTGCAGCCCTTGCTTTTTGCTGTTTTATAATGCATTTAAGGCTAAATACCAGATGAGCCGTAAGGAAATGGAGTTTGAAATAAATGTCTAAGAGGGAATGATATCATTAAAGTTAACTGAGTGGGTAAGGCCAATGTAAAGCATCAGATGGCCAGGGTAAGACCAAGAATTGGCAAGTAGAATAGCAGAAAGAGATTTGGAGATTTGAAAAGAACTTCAAGATAGCAAGCATAGAGGAAGAAGCACCCTAAGGTACAAAAACTGGCTTGAAGTGGCAACATCAACATTAGTGGAGCTAGTGATTAAAAACAGAAATAGCATAAGCAGAGGAAAACAGCAAGAGTGTCTGAACCCTTCCCCTGAATGGGTACCTCAAGGGCTGAGGCAGGAGGAAGAACAGCAGCAAAAGCCCAAAGCACCAGGAAGGGCAAAGCAGTACCAGGATTGAAATGAAGAGCTTGAGGAATGGTGCAGCAAGCATGCAAAGCAACGTATGGAAATGGCAAAGACCAAGAGTCAGCAAGTATTGTAGGGGAAGGAGATTTGCAAAGAACCTCAGTGAAAGCTGGCGCAGTGGAGTATGCACTTCTGTCACCGCTGTTTGTAGCAGTGGTGGCAGTAGTGGCACTGGCAATTAAAAACAGAAACAGTAGAAGCAGAACAATATAACAGGAGGAGTGACAGAAATCCCCCCATGATGTACTTTAAGGGCTGAGGCAGGAGGAAGAATGGAGTCAAAAGCCTGAAAAGTAGTACAATGGTTGGCCACGGCAAGACCAAGAGCCAGTAAGTGAATTTCTTGATGATGCCTATTATGATGGTCACACAATATAGTTCATTTACATTTTTATCAATGATTTGAGATGGGGAGACTTGAGATATATATTGTAGAGATAATATATGCAGACAAGCACTATCTCACAACATATAGTGTTGGGAATCACAAACACTCAGAAAAATCCCCAAACAGCATTAAGGTATAAAATCACAAGCAGCACAAAGATGTCTATAAACACATGGGGGCAGATTTTCAAAGGGGTACGTGTGTAAGATACGCGCGTACCCCCCGAAAACCTGCCCCAACCTCCCCCTGTGTGCGCCGAGCCTATGTTGAATAGGCTCGGCGGTGCGCATAAGTCCCGGGGCTTTGCTAGGAGGGCGTGTCGGGGGGGGGGGGGCGTGTCGTGGTGGCGTGTCATCCAGGGGTGGGGCCACGGGCATGGTTCTGGCCTGGGGACGTTTCGGGGGCGTGGTCGAGGCCTCTGAAACTGCTCCCGGGCCGGGAAATTGCGCAGCCGGGGCGCGTGAGTTACGCCAGCGTAACTCTTTAAACAAAGGATAGGCGCGGCTACGCCATATCTATTAAAATCCGGCGTACTCTTGTTCGCGCCTGGTGCGCGAACAAAAGTATGCACAGGCGTACTTGATTAAAATCTACCCCATGGTGAACAGTGTGGGGAATTTCAAATAGCACAAAGATGTCTATACTCTCCAAGGATGCAGTGCAAGGGATCACAAACAGCACAAAGATGTCTGTATCCCTAAGGTATATAGTGCAGAGAATCATAAATAGCATAATGACCTGAAAAGTTCCAAGTTGTATAGTAAAGAAACTCATAAAACAACACAAAAGTGTCTATACCCCCAAGGGTATTCCACAGTTTGTGGAATTACAAAAGCATAAAGGCATCAAAATTCTCAAGGTGTACAGTATGGAGAATTGCAAACTGCACAAAGGCCCAGGCAGGCCTCCACATTAAGACAGAAAACCAGAAAAGAGGTAGGATATGAGGAGAAACTTGCATTTTTTTTTTTTTATCATTTTTTTTCTTGGGAGAAAACACTCTAGTATAACCAACAAAGAAGCAGAGTTAGAGAACTAGGCTGAGATCTATACAGAAAATAACACATAGGCACCAAAAATCCCATGTTGGTATATCACAAGCATGGCAGGTAGGCATATTAACAGCAAAACCCCTAAAGTGGTACATCAGCAGCATGGCAGGTAGGCAGAGAAGCAGTAAGACCCCTAAGTTGATAAATCTAGGGCATGGCAGATAGGTACAGTAGCAGTAAGACATCAAAGTGGTACATCAGGAGCTTGGCAGCTAAGCATAGTGGCAGCAAGACCCCCAAGGTGGTACATCTGGGCCACGGCAGATATACAGAGTAGTAGTAAGACCTCCAACGTGCTTTCAGGCAACTTGCCACTCACATGGAAATTTTGGAAAGTCAAGCAAAGGCAAATTAATTTTTAAAAACACCAACTTTTCCATCAAGTCTGGTGCTAGCCTTGAACAAGGAGGGCTTATAATGTCCCATGCCATTGATAAAACACTTTCTCTAGGCACGCTGGTTTGGGGGCAGAAATTTAGTGCTGAGCCATCTTGGTGAGGTCCTGCCAGACTACCAACTTGTGTGTCAAATATGCCAGCAAATCTGGGCCCATATCCTCAGTGAGCACTGTAGGATAGCGTTTCACAGAAATTTCAGCTAGGGTGGGCCAAGGGTCTCTCTTGCCTACTGCTTTAGCTATGGCCTGTGTCATGAGAGTTGGTTCTTTGAAAGCAACATGGCTTTGGTATACTAAGGTGGGGAGGAAGTGCTAGCTGACAGGAAGCTGCTCTACTCTCTGATCTGGCCACTCTTTCCTGTGCTACATCTTCCTATTCCTCAGCCTCTAGTGCTCCAGTTTATGCACCCTAGTTGCCAACACCTCCTTCATGAATGTGAGATGCTGGGAATGGAGGGCAAGAGTCTTACCCATGAGTCACAAAGTGTGGAAAGCATGTATTTATTGTTTTCTGTCAGAGGTTTCAGCCTCAATTGAACATTTTGGTGTAAAGCATCCAGAAACTGCAACACCTCTTCTTTCATTCCCTCTTGCTTAGAGAATCCATTTACTTTTTCCTCCAGAATATTTATGAAAGGGATGACCACGCTCTGGGTTTGGCTTCTAGAACTCAGACTCTCCATGGCATCCTTGAAGGGCTTCAGGATTTCTATTTCAAGAATATAAAGGATGCCAAATTGAGGAACACAGGGAAGAATATCTGGTGAAACTGAGGGAGACAAAGAAGGAAATCAAGAAAGGCTAAACGTCCGGCTAGAAAGTATTGCCAAAGAGCTAAAGAGAGGTGACAAATCATTTTTCAGATATATAAGAGAAAGGAGAAAGGCCTGAAATTGAAAGGTGACAATGATCAATGTGTGGAGAGAGATGAAGAAATAGCAGAAATATTAAACAAAAACTTCAGTGTGGTGTTAACTAAAGAAGACCCTGGAGTAGGACTTTTGCTGGTTGACAAGACAGTAGGTGGAGATGGGAGTAGATGAAAATCCATTTACTGAAGAGAATGTATGGGAAGAGCTAGGAAAACTAAAAGTGCACAAGGCCATGGGGCCTGATGAAGTTCATCCCAGGATTCTGAGGGAGCTCAGAGATATGCTGGCAGGAACACTGCATGATCTGTTCAATAGATCCCTGGAAACAGGAGTGGTGCCGAACGATTGGAGAAGAACGGTGGTGGTCCTGCTCTACAAGAGTGGTAGCAGATAGGAGGCTGGAAACTACCAGCTGGTTAGCTTCACCTCAGTGGTGGGAAAATTAATGGAAACTCTGCTGAAGGAAAGGATAATGAACTATCTACAGTCAGGAGGATTGCTGGACCCAAGGCAACATGGATTCAGTAGGGGAAGGTCATGTCAGAAGGGGAAGGTCCTGTCAGACAAATCTGATTGATTTTTTTGATTGGGTGATTAAAAAATTGGATCGAGGAAGAGCACTCGATGTGATCTACTGGGATTTCAGTAAAGCTTTTGATACAGTCCTGCATAGGTGACTTGTGAATAAAATGAGAAGCTTGGGAGTGAGTGCCAAGGTGGTGCCATAGATAGCAAACTGGTTGACGGACAGCATGTGATGATAAATGGAACCTTCTCTGAAGAGAAAGCTGTGTTAAGCAGAGTGCCACAAGGATTGGTGTTGGGACCAGTTCTGTTCAATATCTTTGTGAGTGACATTGCAGAAGGGATAGAAGGTAAAGTTTGTCTATTTGCAGATTATACTAATATCTGCAACAGAGTAGACATGCCAGAAGGAGTAGAGAGAATAAGATGTGATTTAAGGAAGCTTGAACAGTGGTTGAAGATATGGCAGCTGGGATTGAATGCCAAAAAAGTGCAGTCATGCATCTCAGGTGCAGTAATCCAAAACACCTGTATGTAATAGGAGGTGAATGTCTGTTGTACATGGAGCAAGAGAGAGACCTTGGAGTGATAGTGTCTAGCAATCTGAAGATAATGAAGGAATGTGACAAGGCAATAGCTAAATCCAGAAGAATGCTGGGCTGCATAGACAGAGGAATAACTAGTAAAAAAAAGGAAGTAATAATTAGGGATGTGCAGAGCAAAATTTTATGTTCATATTTTTTATGTCCGAAAGGGGGTCCCACTTGCGGCCAATATGGACATAAAAAAAATCCAATGAGTTGGGTATATGTACATATGTGCAAAAAAAAAATTTAAACCCCCTCACCCTCCTTAATCCCCCCCCCAGCTTGGGGGGTCAGGAGGCCCCCCCAAGCTGGCCAAAAGTTCTTTTTGGGCCGAACGAGCCGTCCGGCGCGAACGAGCCGGGAATCACGTGACGCCGGCGTCACTCAACGTGCCGCCGACGTCACATGCTTCTCGCCAAGGATTGCAGAAATGGCGTCCTCACTCCTCGCTCCATCACCAGGGAGTTGTGGTAAGTCGGGGAGGGGGATTAAGGAGGGTGAGGGGGTTTATATTTTTATTTTGGCTCAACAATCGCGATTTCCCACATATCGAACATATCTATGTTCGATATGTGGGAAATCCGATCGTTTATGTCGAATCAATTTTTTAAGTAAAAAAAAAATATGAGTTGCGTTTTACTAATGCGGTCAATCCGAATGCACACCCCTAGTAATAATCCCCTTGTACAGGTCCTTGGTGAGGCCTCACCTGAAGAATTGTGTTCAGTTCTTGAGACCATATCTCAAAAGGTTGATTGAAAGGATGGAGGTGGTCCAGAGAAGGGTGACCAAATTGGTGGGTAGTCTCCATCAAATGACTTATGAGGAAAGGTTGAAGGACCTAAATATGTATACCTTGGAGGAGAGGAGGAGCAGGGGAGATATGATACAGACCTTCAGATACCTGACAAGTTTTAATGATGCACAATCAAAAACAAACCTTTTCTGTTGGAAGGAAATCAGTAAAACTAGGGGTCATAAAATGAAACTCCAGGGAGGATGACTCAAAACTAACGTCAGGAAATATTTCTTCACAGAGAGAGTGGTGGATGCCTGGAATGCCCTTCTGGAGGAGGAGGTGAAAACATGGGATAAACATTAGGGATCCCTAAAGGATGGAGGATAGAAATGAAGAAATGAGTGCATGGGGGTAACTTGCTGGTGTAGCAATTACTACCCTTAACTAATAAGTTTTCCTATTGTTGTTGCTACTCCATCAATGCTCTCTGCTTCAATGGCAGGGGGAAAATAGGAAAAGGGAAATTAGATTCAGACAGCAAACAACAAGAACACTGAATTTTGCTGTCAGGAAAACAAATAAGCATAGGGGTAACTTGCTGATACAGCTGTTATTACCCTTAACCAATGTTGCAACTTCAACATTGATCTCTGCTTCAACGGCAGGAGCTAACAAGGAGGAATTAGATTCAAATAGAAACCAACCAGGGCCCTGACTTTGACTAGGAAACTGATAAGTGCAGAAACTATCATAAGCTTGCTGGGCAGACTGGGTGGTGAGTTGGTCCTTTTCTGCCATCATTTTTATGTTTCTTTAATCAGCTTCCTCATCAGTACCCAATCATGATGCCCCAGGGGATGAGCTACACTTATCTCTATTTCCAGAGAGAGATTATGAAGGGGTGTCTACTGCTCCACTAACTCGTGCAGCATCAGTTAAGTGGAGTTCCAGCAGTTGCCAACATTTTGAATTCTTCCTGCTTCTCAAGGAGAAGATGCCAACCCTTCACGCTTTGATGGAAATGCCCTATTTTTCTGTATCTGTCAGGCCCTTCAAGAATAAGTTCCCATCATCTTTGGGCTTCAGCCTTAAGAAATCCCTCACTACCATATGCAGCAAGAGTGAAAAGCAATGGATACCCCAAAAGCCCCCATCTTTGATTGGCTTTAGCATATCTTTTCCACTGACTGTACAAAGAAACCTGCCAGAAGGCTCCTTCCCTCTGTTCTAGCTGCTAACCCTCCATTACTTTGTTATGGCTGATAGGATATTGTATGAGGTATGAGGGCTATAATCACATGGGTGTACAGCACTGCTCTCCTGCATCCTGATGCTCTGTCTCTTCTAGAGTTTCTACCTGTCTCTTACTTGGCCAGGTCCCAACAATATGCCACCAGGAAGAGGTTCACACTGGTCTAGATTTCACTTATGAAATACATGCTACTCCATTCTGCCTTAGCCAGTTGCACTTTTATGCAACCGCAACTCTGGTTGTACAGGGTGGGGATAACCCCCCGAGTAAATGTAGTCCTGGAAGGGATTTTGAAATTGGGGACTAACACATTCAGCAAATGTTTAAAGCCTACATTCTCCACTATCTGCAGGGGCTGGTTATCCAAAGTAATCATTACTCTAATGCCCTTTGTTACTACTTTTGATGCTGCCTGACTCTTGCCTGTGGACAGTGCTATGGAATACTACCCACTTTCCTACATAGTGGGTTGCCAGTTTGGATGCAGTTATACCCATGTTTTGTAGTGAACATCTTCCATTAAAAAAAAAAAAAAAATCAGAGGTCATGAATAGCTACATAAGTAGCAATTGTTTGGTTCATCCATTTTGATGTGTTCCCAAAATACATAGAGGAAAATAAATTAGTTAAAGAGATGGAAAATATGATAGTGCAGAGATCACATGTTCTCTTAAAGGTCAATTTGAAGCTTCCAGTTCTCTTCAAAGTATTCAAGATAAAAGGATAAGAACAACACAAATCACAGTTTCCTTTGGGTGGGAAACATTTGTTCCATATAAAATATTACTTTCTCCCTTAATTTATTTGGTACATCAGGCAAAGTCTTGTGAATATAAAAAGAGTAAAAACTGATATTCTAAACTGTAGAGGATTTATAATCCGCAGACACCAGGAATAAAATTCTGATATCCTGTTGGCGAATTTGAATGTATTTATTTTACTTATTTCTATTTGATATTTCACCTTTTCCTAGAAAAGGCCCATGGCAGACTACACAAAAAGATTTTCATATTTTGAACTCCTCACAAAATTAACTAACTTTTTGTAGACATTAAAGAAGTCCTATGGATCAAGAAAGGTGAAATGAAATGGACGCCATGCTTGTCAATATGGGTTGTACCTAGGGTTGCCAACTGCCCGATTTTGAACCAGACAGACTGGTATTTTGTTGTCCTATACAGTGTCCGGTCAAAAATACCGACTGGACACTAAAAATGTGGCTACTGCGGCAGGCAGCTCATTTCCCCTATGGTCCTGTTTACAGATAGAGGAGGGTACTAAAGCAGAACGAGCAGCATGCAGGTAGCGCTGCAGCCCAGCCCTATTTACTCTCCTCGTGCTGTCATTGGCAGCTATGGGGAGGGAGAGGGATCTCACCTGAGCGCACTCTCCTCAGCAGCTGCTCTGTAGCTTCTTTCCCCAGCTCCTTTCTCTACCGTGTCTGTAAGTTGTGGCAAGAGGGGATGGGGACACAGCTCAGTCTTTCCCTCCTCCCGGCTGCTCTAGGAGCGCTTCCTGCATATCTCAGGTATGCCTCAGAGGAGAGAAGGAAGCAGAGGAGGCAGAAAGGAAGGGACGGGAGAGAAAAATAAGAGGTACATGGAATGGAGAAAAGAGGGGGAAGGCACGGGCTGGAGGCGGGGAGATAGAGAGGGAAGTGCAGAGGCTGGATGAAAGAGCCAGAGGAGACACATAGAAGGAAGGAGGGGAGAGAGGGGGGCACAGGGAACGAAGGAGGGAAAGAGAAAGGAGGGCACAGGGGCTGGAGGAACAGAGACACAGAGGGTGGCACAGAGGGGGGAAGAGGAAGATAGCCAATAGGGCACAGATAATGTTAGAGGAAGAGAGAGTGGGGCACAGTGGCTAAGGATGGAAGGCGACACAAGGGCACTGATGATGAGGGGAGAGAGAGGGGGCACAGGGCCAGAATGAGGCAGGAAAGGAGACAGGAGGGGAGGGAGGAGGGGCAGAGGGAGGGAAAAGAGACAGTTGAGGCACAAGGAACAGTGGGATAAGAGAGGCGACAGGAACAGGAGACAAATATTTGCAAATTTATGCTAATGTCAGAAAGGGATGGGGCACCCCCTCTGCCTAGTCCTCAAGTATCCAACAGTGGTCTGTGGAAAAGTTGGTAACCCTAGTTGTACTCAGGGTATCTGTGTGTGGGTGTGGGTGTGTGGTGGGGATGGGGCAGAGTTTGGGGAGAAGCAGAACAAGTGAGGTACCTGCAATGGTCTCTGTGTAAGTGGTCATATGCACCCCTCATCACCTTTTCAAATAACGCTAGGGCTAAGGGCCACTCCATGAAACTAGCAACTGGCAGATTTAAACAAATCGTAGGAAGTATTTTTTCACTCAGTGCACGGTACAAAAAAAAAAAAATTCCTTTTTCCCTTTAGGTCAGTTGTCTAACCTCAGGTCCATTTCCAACCTTCTGTTCCTAAGAAAGATTTTGGAAAAATGTGTCTAGATACAACTAGATGAATTTTTGGAGAAGTACAAGATACTGGATGAGTCACAATATGGATTCAAAAAGGCCCGTAGCACTGAGACCCTACTGCTAGGGCTCTTGGACACCTGGTACTGCAAGTTGGAGTGAGGTGAGTTTGGTCCAATTTGATATCTTAGTGGCCTTTGAGGCTGTTAGCCAAGACCTTTCTTTGTCCTATCTTAGCAATATAGGTATCGGTGATGTATGTTATCCTGGATTCAATAATTTCTGGATAATTAACAGCAGTGTATTCAGTTAGGGGGATCCTTCTACTCGTGGAGAGGTTGAATTTCTGGAAGGCGGCAAGGCTCTGCACTTTCTTCTATATAGTTTAATATTTATCTACATCCCTTAACAAGTCTTTTGAAATCATTAAGTTTGGTTTACTTTCTCTACACAAATAACTTACAGCTTTATTTTACATGTTTGAACAGTATTGCCTCTCTAAGGATTGTTTTTTTCAGGACTGATAAGAGGTTATTGTTGCTTTGTTGCAACAAACTAAATTTAGTTTGAATCTGCAGAAGACCATTCTCCTTCGGGTCAGCAAAACGTCTCCCAGGGAAGGTTTAACACATCTTGAGTATGAGGAAGTATGCCAATAGCAATGGAGGCGAGGAACTGAGGGGACGTAATGGACTCTAATTTATCGTTTATCTCATAGGTTAAAGATATAGCTAAAGTGGCATTCTTCAAACTTAAAATGCTAAAGCCTCTCAGGTTTCTGCTTTTCTCAGATTTGTTTCGGACCGTCATACAGGCATGGGCTTTAGGTCAGCTTGACTACTGTAATAACTTGTATATTGGATTAACTCAAAATCTGATCCGAGTTCTGCAACATGTTCAACTTGCAGCGAGGTTTATTACAGGTAGAAAGCTAAATTACCATATTACCCCCGCATTGTATGACCTCACTGGACACAAGTGATATGGTGATCTCAGTTTAGAACTTTGACTTTTTATTCATAAAGCTCTTTACTTTGAGGATAGTTGTCCTTTAATAAATAGAATAAAACTATATGAGCTAGGATGTAGTCTGAAGTCTTCAAATTCAAAACAACTCGCCACTTGTGATTGTAGGTTGTAGCAGTCTTGTGGAAGAGCATTTCGTATGTTGGGCCTGTATTTTGGAATGCACTGCCACTTAAATTGATGAAAGAACAGGATCAGAAGTGTGTTAGAAAATGTTAAAAGCTGTGGGCCAGATTTTAAATGCCCTGCGCGCCGGCGCACCTATTTTGCATAGGCCGCTGGTGCGCGCACAGCCCCGGGACGTGCGTAAGTCCCGGGGCTTCGTAAAAGGGGTGGGGAGGGGGCGTGTCTGGGGTCAGGGGGCGGTTCAGGGTGGGACCGGGGGCGTGATCGAGGCCTCCGGACCAGTCCCTGGGTCAGGTGATGGCGTGCCAGCAGCCCGCTGGCGCGCGCAGATTTACGTCTGCTTTCAGCAGGCATAAATCTGCCAACAAAAGGTAGGGGGGGGGGTTAGATAGGGCCGAGGGGATGGGTTAGGTAAGGGAAGGGAGGGGAAGGTGTGGGGGTGGAAAGAAAGTTCCCTCCGAGGCCGCTCCGATTTTGTAGCGGCCTCGGAGGGAACAGGCAGCGCGCGCTGGGCTCGGCGCGCGCAGGTTGCACAAATGTGCACCTCCTTGCGCGCACCGACCCCGGATTTTATAAGATACATGCGGCTACGCGCGTATCTTATAAAATCCAGCGTACTTTTGTTCATGCCTGGTGCACGAACAAAAGTACGCGCTCGCGCAAAATTATAAAATCTACCCCTTTCTGTTTTAATTAAGTTTATGTGTGAGATATAATAATAAATTGTATTTTAATATGATGTTTTCATGTGGTTTTTGTTATATCTTTGTATTGTTTTATTTGAATTATAATTTATGGATGCTTTAGTTGTAATCCGTTTGAACAATGTTCTTGCATGATGGCAGAATATAAGAATCTTAAATCAATCGATCAATCAGTCGATAAATAAATACAACTATGGAATCTGTTGCCAGAGGATTGGGTCAAGGTGACTAACATAGTCAAGCTCGAAAGAGGGTTGACAAGTTCCTACAGGAAAAGTCTATAAGAGTTATTATCAATATAGGCTTGGAAAGCCAGTGCATTTCCCTGGGAGTGAGATAAAAGAATTAGATCGATCACCGGGGATCTGTCGGGTACTTGTAACCCGGATTGGTCACTGTTGGAGACAGGATACTGGGCTTGTTGGGCCTTGGTCTGACCCAGTATGGCTCTGCCTATGTTCTTATTTTCTTAAATTTTACTGTAAATGATAGTTACGGGCACTCCATGAGTACTACAGGAAATGGCCTAGTGATAATGCTGCTAGTTGCAGAATAGCCTGGTTGGTTGACTACAGCAACTCAGTTTATAAGTACATCATTAGTGGGTGTAATGTGACTTACATTTGATTATTATAAGTGGTGGTTGAACTGAATTTGATGCATGTAACTGTGCACGCTTACACTGTGTTTCAATGAGTGTTGTATTTCTGCAACTCTATAATTGTCTATAGTATCTTGTAATAAAAAAGCCATGACCTATTATTTCCAAATACTTTCGGAAATGGGTCAATGCATCTCTCAGGGCAATGTACTGAGTGGGGCTGAAGATGGCAGAAGTAGGGGGTTCCTCTCCCCATGTTTAACAGAGATAAATATGCTGATTATGCACATATGTGTAATAGACAAAATAGAACATTATAGGCACAATTCACATATTTATTTGACTACTTATTAGCTGTATAGGAAAGCGTGAGGAGCGAGAAGTTGAGGGCATAAAGACCTCCTCTGCAGTTTGATATAAGGTTTGATTGAATGTGCCTCACAGAATGCTCTTTTCCTGTATTTGTTCTCTGTGCGCTAAGCATTCTGGGCTGAATTTTCAAAATGATTTATGCTCACAAAACACGTTTGTATATATTTAATTCAGCTTTTCAAAATTACCCTGGGGGTGAGGGAGGAGAGGGAAGGGTTGTGCTCTCAAAAATGCACACAGAAGTGATCTTGTATGTACTTTGCCTACACAAGTTTTAGCCCTATGTGGGCTGCTGAAAATTACCCTGTCTAAGAACTTATTATGCATTCTGGATTCTGACTACCCAAGCTTTTCACAAAGGTCACTATATAAAGGGAGCAGTGAAATCAATGGAACCATCATGAATTTCCATGATTAACCCTGATTGGATTCCCATAGGTCTAGCGGCAAATTAATAGGGCATAATGCACAAGTTCATCATCGTAAGAATATATTGCTTGTAATCAAGCAAATAATCATGCAGGTGAAATTGTTTTTAGAGTAGGTTTACAAATAGTTTCAAACAGGCTTAAAGGTACATTTCATGTTCATCAAAATTAATTTTGAGATGGAATTATTTTGACTAAGTTCATTATGAGGGCATCTTTCAATGCATTTCACCTGCATAATTAGCAAATTAGGGCTTCTGAAAATTCCCAGCTTCTGTGTGGGTAAAAGGGGTGTTCCTGGAGCAGGGAAGATCAGGTGGAAATTTGCAAGTCATATTTTCAAACACAAACCCCACAGGAAAATGAGCTTGCAAGCCACAATTATAGAGTACCCGGGGCTTGCAAACTCTATGGGGATACAGAAGATTGCCCAAAATAAGGAATTATATGTACCTCTTTGTTTGATTAGTGATGGGGCGAACAGAAGGCAGTATGCACCCAAGACAACATAAACTATTATACATAGACTAAGAATCCTTTTAATCCTACCATATTTCAGAAAGTTTAGAGTTGAAAGGTAGGCTTGTACTTTCCTGAACTAATCAAGGACATAAAGCCTCTTATCTGGCTCCCTATGATCATATGATTCATCTTTTAGCCTTGATTTACTTTCAGATTTTTGAAAGCCTTGTTTTCTTTCAAGTTATTTTTTCAAATAAATCCTTGCCCACTTCTTAAATCCTCAAAACAGCCTTTCAAAATCTCTGTGGTAATTCTTTTTCTATTGTACATACACCTCATCACCACGGCAATATTTTTATATGAGGCATTAATCAAAGAAAATCAAAGATGACAGAAACACTAGGAAGTCTTAGACAACAGCAATTAAAAGGAGATATAGCACACCTCTTAGACTGCATGTTTTCCTGGCAACAGAGCAGATGGAAGTCTATCAGGCATACCAGGCTTCTGCTTTATGACACCCCCCCCCCCTTTCACTTTCAGGACTATAGGCCACCCTACCCCCACCCTCTCCCTGTCTCTAGATTTTGTTATATTAAACTCAACAATCATGATGATCCCACCACGAATGCTCCCATTATTGAACACAGAGAGGGCAATTATTAAATGTCATTTATATGTGAAAAAAATGAAGTGAAGAAAACACAATGGGGTAAATTTTCAAGGGGATGTGCCAATTTTATAACCTGTGCGCATCGTCGCACGCAGGTTATAAAATTGGCTACCTGCGCACACTTGCATGTCCGGTTTTCTATAGGTGCACGCATGTGCAAGCAGGTTCCAACTCGCACGCACAAGGGGGGTATTTGATAAAAAAAGTGTGGTGAAGCGATCAGGCCTTTGCCCTATTTCCCTCCCAGTCCACTCCCTATCCCCCTAATGGAACTTCCTCCCTTTTCCCCTTCTCCTCCCTGACCCCTAATCCCCACCTAACTAACCTTTTTTTTTTTTAATTTCACAACTTACCTGCTCCTCCGAGGAGAAGTAAGTTGTGCATGCCGGCTGGCTGCCAGCGCGCGCTTCACCGGGACGGTGCAACAAGGTGCTGTCCCATCCAGCCCACAGACCCCGCCCCGTGCCGCCTCTTTTTAAAGGCTCGGCACTTCCGCATGTACCGGGAGATTCGTGCGTGGCCAGGCCGCTCTGAAAATGCGCTTGGCGTGCACGCAGCCCTGCCATCCACATATCCCCCCATTCCGGTGCGTGCTGGGCTTTAAAAATTATAATGTGCAGTTTCTTAAAACCTCACCAATGGGTCATTGTGATATAATCATTTACTATGCCACATCAGTTAAGATATTTCAATTGAAGTTTTTCATTGTGCATAAAAAGTAAAAGTTCAAAGTTTTCTAATAATAGTAAACATCTCACAAAATATGTCCAAAATTATTCGACATTTGGAGTCTAAAATCTTTGAACAAAAGCAAAACGTATCTTGTTCATGTCCCACAAGAAGTCTGGTAGACTCCTTCGACTGATAATGTAATAGTGAAGGTTCTTTGCTTTCTTTTGGTATTTTCCATTTATAAGGGTAAATATTGATTTACTCAAGTAAAGGGCCCTTTTGAAAATTGCCCACCGTGAAAGCATCTAAAACTATGCACAGTTGAATGGGAATATCTGCTCTTAATTTCCCTTCAAGAACTGATGCAAAACCAATGGGTAAAAGTAGCAAAAAATGCACAGTTTTGAAAATTGTACCAGGCCTGATTCATCGAGGCATTTCCTAGAATGGAAGAAATGCATTAGTGAATCAGGTTCTTGGTTTGTTGTTTTATACAACACAAACTTCTTTCCTATATACCTATAATATATAGCAAACCTGCCATTACAAAACTGCATTCACTCATTTTTGGCTGATGCGCCTGAGCATTTAGGTGCCACCTGTAATGAGATGCATATGCACTTGGTACACTGGGCCACCTGGGATTTACCTCATTTGCTCGGCCCCCAGGTCCAGAGATGGTGGGGGTGTGGTAGAGGAGAGGTGTGCCTGACCTCCATGTGGCATTGATGGCACTGATCACATCGTCCAGCATATACTCACAGGTACCCACACCCTCCAATGCCAGGTACTTGTGGCCTGGATTGGCCACTGTTGGAAACAGGATGCTGGGCTTGATGGACCCTTGGTCTGACCTAGTATGGCAACTTCTTATGCTCTTATCATTGTTGGTACCCCCTAGGTTTGGGTAATCACCAAGGCATATTGATGTCATCAAATGACACCAGGAATGCTGCAGTTCTCATTGGAAGATCGTTACACCATTGTGTCATCGGGGAAGGTGGAGCCAGCAGGAAAGTTAAATGTGGCTGATTCCAGCTTCTCTCCTTTCTTCCACGTGCCCCAGGGTTGGATGGAATTCCCTCCCTGTTTTGTGGACTATGTTCATGAGTAGCAATATTCACAAGCATATACAGTATGAAGTCTACATAATGGACTTGATTTGTTATCCCTGTCATGCTGTGGTGCTCAAGCGTAGTTATGAGGTGGTGAACCTGAACAGGTGAGTTATGTTTCAAAATAATTCTGCTTTGGGGGGGTCCACCACCTCTTTGTTCTGGAAAGCTAACTGAGGAGAGGCAACAGCATTTTTTTTCATTGGTTTTTTTCATTGGTTACATCGGGGAGAAGAAGAGTTTCACAATTTACTGTTTCTAGAAGTTTGCTGTGTCTGGAATTAAGTAAACTGATTTTATACTCATGTGTGGATCATTTTTATGTGCAAAAGAAAAAAAGATATATGAATGAGGTTGCTATGTAAGATTTTCCCTTATATGGACATATGATTATAATCATGAATCTCCACCCATGATTTAGGTCAACGTGTTATACAGTATATTTGAAGGTCTTTCCACCCTGTGATATTCTGAAAGGTTGGGCTTCACCTTAACCAGAGTGTAACCAGAAAAGTCCCTTTTCGTGTGCGATCGCTTTGAAAAATGACCCCCTAAATTATTCAAAGTTGTTAAATCACAAGAGAATTGTAAGAAATTGCAAGAAGATCTTGCAAAACCAGAAGACTGGGCATGCAAATAGCAAATGAAATTTAATGCGAACAAGTGCAAAGTGATGCACTTAGGGAAGAGTAACCCAAATTATAGCCCCACAATTCAAGGTTCCACATTGGGACACACTATTCAGGAATAGGATCTAGGTGTCATTATTGATAATTTGTTGAAATCTTCTGCTCAATATCAGCAGCAGCCAAGAAAACAAATAGAATGCAAGAAATTATTAGGAAAGGAACAGAAAATAAAACAGAGAAAAATGCTTCTGTATTGCTCAAAATGGGATCTCATTTTGAGAATTGTGACCAGTTCTGATCATCACATCTCAAAAAAGATATAGCAGAATTAGAAAAGGTACAGACAAGGGTGTCCAAAACGATAAAGGGGATGGAATGATTCCCCTTTGAGGAAAGGCTAAATAGGTTAGGACCCTTCAGCTTGGAAAAGATATAGCTTAGAGGAGATATGATAGAGGTCTATAAAATAATGAATGGAGTGGAATAGATAAACATGAATCAGTTGTTAACTCTTTAAAAGAGTACAAAGACTAGGGAACACACAATGAAGTTGCTAGGTAATTCATTTAAACCTAATAAGAGAAGATATTATTTTGCTCAATGCATAATTAAGCTCTGGAATTTGTTTTCAGAGAATGTGGTGAAAGCTGTTAGTGTAGCTGTGTTTAAAAAAGGTTTGGACAAGTTCCTGAAGGAAAAATCCAGAAACCATTATTAAGGTGGAGTTGCAGAAATCCACTTCTTATCCCTGGGATAAGCAGCTTGGAATCTAACTACCCTGTGGGGATCCTGCCAAGTATTTGTGATCTGGATTAGAAACAGGATACTGAGCTTGATGGACTTTTGGTCTAACCCAGAATGACAACTCTTATGTACAAAAGATCATGAGAAGTTGAGTTATAAAAGAGTTTATAAAACGTTGGCAGAGGTTTATATTATGTTACTGCCAGACATCATTAAGTCTATTGTGGTATGTACTGAGTTTGACTTCTTTAATATTCTTTGTTTTTAACTTTAACCCACCATGGGCATATTGTGTAAGGGCAAGATAAAAACCAAATTTAATAAGTAAATAAAAGATATATTGAAATTGTGTTCATCATTTGATTCCATAGCACACAGAGGACAGCAGGACTCCTCATTCTGAGCAGAAATGTTTGCTATATATATGTGCATTACGGTGGAGCATCCAAAGAAGCACTTCCCTTAGGGAAGAAAGGGTAAAGTTTAAGGATTGTGGATAAAGGCTGCATAAACACCTGTAATATAAATAATTGTGAGAGCAGTGTTTTGTTTTTCCTCCAAAGTGGCAAAATTTAAGACTTGTACAACATAAGGTTCTATAGCAATACAAACATTTGATACATGATAGATGAAGTGGGGCTGCTGTATTTCAAGGATGTGTAATTGTGAGGATTTGGCAGTTTTATTGCTGCTTTTACTTAGGGTATTGTATGAAAGTTCAACTAGCAATGTTTGAGGGGAAAAATAATGATGTAATTTTCTTTAAGAAGTCACTAAAAATATTTAAATTTAATTAATTTTAATTCTACATCATCAATTGTCGTTAGGAAAAATTACTTTGCATGTGTAAAGCCAATACTAATATATCAGAAAGTGTGTGTTGGAATTTTACTTTTAAAATATGCTAAATACAATATAATAGGTCCCAAAGCTGTCCTCACAGATCCCCAGTCAGTATATCCAAAATGAATATGTATGGGATATTTTCCCATATGCTGCTTCCATTATATGAAAACTCACTTTGAATATCCTGAAAACCCAACCAGACTGGGGTCCTGCAGGTTAGATCAACCACACCTATAAGAACATAAGAAATTGCCATGCTGGGTCAGACCAAGGGTCCATTAAGCCCAGCATCCTGTTTCCAACAGAGGCCAAACCAGGCCACAAGAACCTGGCAATTATCCAAACACCAAGAAGATCCCACGCTACTGATTCAATTAATAGCAGTGGCTATTCCCTAAGGGGCAGATTTTTAAAAAATACGCACGCACATACTTTTGTTCGCTCAAACAAAAGTACGCCGGATTTTAAAAGATATGTGCATAGCTGCATGCATTTTTTAAAATCCGGGGTTGGCACGCGCACGGCTGCGCAAAATCGGCAGCCTGTGCGTGCAGAGCCGTGCAGCCTGCCTCCGTTCCCTCCGAGGCCGCTCCGAAATCGGAGCGGCCTCGGAGGGAACTTTTTTTTTTGTCTCCCAATCCCACCTTTCCCTCCCTTCCCCTATCTAACACCCCCCCAGCCCTAACTAAATCCCCCTCCCCTATCTTATTTTGTTGAGTTACGCCTGCCTCTGGCAGGCGTAACTTGCGCACGTCGCCGGCTCCCTGCCCTGGCACAGGCCGCTGTGCCGGAGCACTCGGCCTCGCTCCCGGATGCCGCCACGTCTCTGGCCCCTCCCACGGACCACCGACACGCCCCTCCAAGCAAAGCCTCAGGACTTCCGCGCATCCCAGGGCTTTGCGCACACCGGCGGCCTTTGCAAAATAGGCACGCCGGCACGCAAGTGCCCTGAGCGCGTAAATCCAGCAGGATTTACGCATGCAGGGCTTTTAAAATCTACCCCTATGTAAACTTGATTAATAGCCGTTAATGGACTTCTCCAAGAACTTATCCAAACCTTTTTTGAACCCTGCTACACTAACCGCATTAACCACATCCTCTGGCAACAAATTCCAGAGCTTAATTATGCGTTGAGTGAAAAAGAATTTTCTCCGATTAGTCTTAAATGTGCTACTTGCTAAGTTAATGGAATGCCCCATAGTCCTTCTATTATCCAAAAGTGTAAATAACCGGTTCACATCTACTCGTTCAAGACCTCTCTTGATCTTAAAGACCTCTATCATATCCCCCCTCAGCCGTCTCTTCTCCAAGCTGAACAGCCCTAACCTATTCAGCCTTTCCTCATAGGGGAGCTGTTCCACCCCCTTTATCAGTTTGGTTGCCCTTCTCTGTACCTTCTCCATTGCAACTATATCTTTTTTTGAGATGCGGTGACCAGAATTGTACACAGTATTCAATGTGCGGTCTCACCATGGAGCGATACAGAGGCATTATGACATTTTCTGTTTTATTAACCATTCTCTTCCTAATAATTCCTAAAATTCTGTTTGCTTTTTTGACTGCTGCAGCACACTGAGCTGATGATTTAAAAGTATTATCCACAATGATGCCTAGATCTTTTTCCTGGATAGTAGGTCCTAATATGGAACCTAACATCATGTAACTACAGCAACGGTTATTTTTCCCTATATGTAACACCTTGCACTTGTCCACATTAAATTTCATCTGCCATTTGAATTCCCAATCTTCCAGTCTTGCAAGGTCCTCTTGTAATGTATCACAATCCGCTTGTGATTTAACTACTCTGAATAATTTTGTATCGTCTGCAAATTTGATAACCTTACTCATCGTATTCCTTTCCAGATCATTTATATATATATTGAAAAGCACCGGTCCACGTACAGATCCCTGAGGCACTCCAATGTTTACCCTCTTCCACAGAGAAAATTGACCATTTAATTCTACTCTCTGTTTCCTGTCTTTTAACCAGTTTGTAATCCACGAAAGTTCATCTCATCCTATCCCATGATTTTTTAGTTTTCTTAGAAGCCTCTCATGAGGGACTTCGTCAAATGCCTTCTGAAAATCCAAATACACTACATCTACCAGTTCACCTTTATCCACATGTTTATTAACACCTTCAAAAAAATGAAGAAGATTTGTTAGGCAAGATTTCCCTTGGGTAAATCCATGTTGACTGTGTTCCATTAAACCTTGTCTTTCTATATTTTCTACGATTTTAATCTTGAGAATAGTTTCCACTATTTTTCCCGGCACTGAAGTCAGGCTCACTGTACATACAGCAATATTCAAGGTGTGGTCACATCATGGATCATACAGAGGCATTATATCTTCAGATTTATTTCCTTTTCTTATGCCACCTAACATTTTATTTGCTTATTTGACAGCCACCACTCACAGAGTTGAGGATTTCATTGTATTGTCTATAGCAGTGGTTCTCAACCTGGGGTCTGTGAGACCATTCCAGGGGATCCTCCAGAAGGAATGCAAGAAAGTTTAGATAGGGAGAAAATGAGTGGGCTGCTGCTACCTGTTATTAGTTGAGTTGCTGTCACAGGCCAGAAGAGCGAGAGTGGGGCCTATTATGGCCCCAAAAACTTCACTTCAAATTGCTGCAGCCCAAGAGGAGGAGGGGCAGAGAGAGGCCCACTCACACCCATGAGAAGCCTCAAACCACATTGCCGCATAGCAGAGGTGAGAAAGAAAGGGACCAATTGTAAACCCCACTGCTGCACTTCATGAAGATGGGGGAAAGAGAGGGGCTGATTGTGGCTGTCAGAACTTTTTCAGCCTCTGCTGCACACTGAAGAAAGCAGAAGAAAGCTTGGTTATCACAGTGATGAGTAACATTTCCCACTACTGTCACGTACTCTGCCACTGGCCTGACAGAGTGAGACGAGAGGAGAGCTGCACCAGAAAAGTGAGTAGAATGGCTAAGGGAAGAAAGGAAGAAATGGGTTTGGGTTTGACAGTATGAGAGGAAAGAGGGGAGAAGGGAAGAGACAGGAATGAAGGAAGAAAAGGAGGACAAAGAGGGAGACAGGAATCCATGATTACATGGAGTGAAAGTGGATGGCAGCCTATCAGAAAGCAGAAGGAGAGGACCCTCAGGAATCATGCTGGGCAGAGGTAGAGAGAGAGGGTTAGAGGGTCACCATGGTCCAGGAGGGAAGGAAGAAAGATGACTGCCAAGGATCAAGGAGGAGGGAGGACAAGACAATAGCCAGGTTTGGATGTGACATTAAATATAAAAATAATTTAGGGGGACACACAGACATGGACATCTTATTAGCCTTCTTCCCACTAAAAAGCAGGCTATTGTTTTGCTTTTTCTAAAATATAAATTTGTGACTATCATTTTCTTTATGTGTTTGCAAGAATCATGAAAGAAAAAAATATTTAAAAAGCAGGCTAAAAGAGATCAGTTGTCAGGGAGGGTACATTTGAAAAACGTTGTGGGTTATCACCTGTTTACACACATAAAAAGGCCCTTTTGAAAACTGCTACTCCCTAGAGTACGTCTGAATAATACTTCTCCCTTATTCTGAGCTGTCACATAGAAATATACGTGAAGACAAGTTTTAAAAAAAATCATCCATTTGTACATAAAGCTGTTAAATTGTTAAATTACACCATGCAATACAGAACAAATTCCAGTTCTTTACCCAAGGCATACATTTCATTTAAGGGTCTGCTTCAGCAAAACTGCCCCAGAAACATTCCATCCTTTAACCCTCATAGCACAACATACAATAAATCTTACTTAAAATTGCTATGCATTAGTTAAATGCACAAAAGATTCTATAGTAATTCAGCCTGCACATTTTTTATATAGTGCAAGACTTGCCTATGGCATGTTTTGGCTCCAGGTTAAAAAAAATCTGTTTAAGGCCAGTGACTGCCAAAAAAAAGGCTTACGAATAAGCAAATCAGGAAGAAAGGATTCATATTAAAAAGCAGCAAAACTGGAAAATATTTACAGAGCCAAATTGAAATTGACTTAACCTTTTTGTTTTAATTTATATTTTGAAGTTTCATTCTTTCAGTTTTTGTAGGTATTTTTTAGATGTCAGGCAGCAAAAATGGAATAAAACAGTAAAGAAATAGTGGAATAGAAGACTAGTGGAATAAAATAGTACAGAAAGTGACAGCAGAGCATCCTTTACTTTTCTTAATGAAGATACAAAATAAGTACATCTGACGATATTGGTAAATGATAAGTGGAACAACCTTGTCCCACCTTTTCAAGCTGCTGCTTTTAACTGCCTGTTTTTATGAGCTTCTGAGTAGGGCACCGTCACAACAACGTCACTGCTGCTGCCGCTCTCTGCTATTTTTAGTGCAAGTTGTGCTTCATTTTCAGTTAGTTTTTCCTGAGGGAAATTAAGGAGGAATGCTTGCTTTCAGCTTTGACCTTTATGGTTTCTGAGCCACATACTAAACAAGAAAGATGTACACTGTCCCAGATTTCCTTAGGCCTCACGGTTCTGTTCATCAGTCAATATCAATCCAGTTAACGTGTACGGTTCAACATTCTAGACTAGCTCCCTTCAGACAGGCTCTCCATGGCTTCTCTGACATGCAGATGAGACTTTTAAATATTGCATGCAGTCTCACAGTTGTAAAACATGCTTTAGGGAATAATGACAGAGGGGGAGGGCATGTCCTGTTAGTCAAAATACCCAAGATATACCCAGAGACTCCCAAGGGCTTTATTATAAGCTGTGAAAAAGAAAGAGATAAGACTATTATGTTGCTTTGCTTTGCACATAGAGAGCCAGACATAAGCCTCAGAGAAAGTTTTTGCAATGCTTTTTAGACAAGACTTGCATAAATATTGGGATCCAGATGGGCTAGTGAATATATTTTTTGGATGAGAAATTTAGGCTATGGGCATATGATATACTTTCGAAAATAAACAAAAGTGGCTTGTATAATTTGCTCATTTTTAAATACATATTGATCTTAAGGTTAATTACATTAAATATGTACATTTAAAAGAGGTGTTTCTCCTGAAATTTTGCGGTTGGTAAAAGATTTACTAGTTTTCTTGACTGTATTCTTTATTTTATTTTTGGAAAGAGAGCGTAGGCATCAGTTTGCTGTCTCAGTCATGCAGAGGACCGGGATTCAGTTCCTGGCTCAGGTTCTCTGCTTACTGGGATGGCCAGGGACTGGGCAGCTGCAGAAGCTGCGCCCATATCCTCGAGGGGAGGAAGGGGCCATAGTCATTGCACAACAGCCCCATCTAGTGGCCAGATATAGGACCCATGATTGCAGAGTCCAGAGGGAGCCCTGGACATGAGCCCCAGCTGAGGACTGCGCTGCAACGACCGGTGTTTCAAATTTCTGACTGTGAATACATTACTGACATCAAGAAAGCTAGTGGATATATTTTTTTTATGAGAAATTTAGGCTATGGACATAAAGATATGCTCTCAAAAATAAATAAGAAAAGTGGCTTGTATAATTTGCTCATTTTAAAATACATATTGATCTTAAGGTGAATCTACATTAAATATGTACATTTAAAAGAGGTGTTTCTCCAGAGATTTTGGGGTTGGTAAAAGATCTACTAGTTTCCTTGACTGTATTCTTATGTCCATACAAAGCAACCAGTAGAAGAATTTAGCATCACATACTCTAAACCAGATCTCTCAAAGTTTGCTAAAAGTGCAACACTTGATACATGCATCAGAAAATGCTTCATTTTAATAATAATGTTGCAAGCTTTTTGCAGAGCTGCTGGATCTTATACACAGTTTTAAAGTTTCCTGCTGCTGCTTACTAATAAGTCATGAAATTACATACAGTTTTGCAGAATTTGTTTTGGGTGGAAATTCTGCTTGGTTCTCCTATTAAACAAGTCTTCAGCCCCCCCCCTCCCCCCCAAGCCCGTCAGGTTTCTGGACATCCCTAATGAATATACATGAGGTATAGTTCCAGGCACCAATTACAGAGGGTAAATTTTAAATGGATTTCTATGGATAAATGGAAGTTTCCAACAGAAAAAGGCTGTTTTAAAAAAGTTCCCACCCTCCTCCCAAGGCCAGTGCAAGGGGATTGGGCGCCCTAGGCACCTTCAGCCTTGCGCCGCCCCCGGACGCAGCCCTGACTCCAGGGGCAGGGACCACATGCCGCCACTCCCCCACCCCAAAAAAACCCCTCACAAAACACCTGGTCCAGCGGGGAGCACGGGAGCGATCTCCCGCTCCCGGGTTGTCGGCTGCCACTAATCAAAATGGCGCCTGTGGCCTTCTTCCCATACCATGTGACAGGGGCTACCGGTGCCATTGATTGGCCCCTGTCACATGGTAGGGGGTAAAGGCCACCGGAGCCATTTTGGTTAGTGGCAGCCGAGGCCCCGGGAGCAGCAGATCACTCCCGGGTCCTCCGCTGGACCACCAAGGGGGCATCGGGAGGGTGGCACGGGGGGGGGGGGGGGGGGAGGCAGGGTGAGGCGGTGGTTGGGCAGAATTTTGAAGGGGCACTTTTTGACCTTTCAAAATTCTGCTGCCTGAAGTGGCTGCGAGCGGCGGCAGCGCCCCCTAAACCTCGGCGCCCTAGGCACAGACCTAACTCGCCTAGTGGTTCCGCCGGCCCAGCCCCTCCCTCTCTTTAGGTTTCAACCTCTTCTTCCACCTCAATCCCATCCTTTTTCTTCCTTTGAGTCCCAGTCCTATCACTTATAAATCCCCTGATAAATTCCCCATCTTCTTTCTTATCAACTATTATTCCTGTTTTTTCTTTTTTCTTCACCTAATTTCCCCTTCCTTATTCTTGGTGATGGCCCTGCTGACTCTTATGCCTCAAAACCCTTTCCTAAACCTCCTCATTTGATCTCTGCTTTACTGCCTCTACTCATAAGCATGGCCACTGCCTTGACCTAGTCCTCTAATGATGTGCAATCGTTTTTGCCGAATTGGACAATTTCAAAGAAATAGTCCAATTTGGCATGGGTCGGAGGACCTGATTCCCGATACGGATTTTCCCCGAACTTCGGGGAAAATTTGTTGTTCGGATTAGTGCGGGAGGGAGCGGCACCTTTATTAAAAAAAAAACAAAAAACTCCAACCAACCCTTAATATTTTGTTATTTACAACCCCCATCCTCCGGACAGCCCCCCAAAACTTGCCTAAAATCCGTGGTGGTCCAGCGAGGGTCCCGGGAGTGATCTCTCGCTCTCAAGCCATCAGCAGCCAGTAAACAAAATGGCGCTGGTAGCCCTTTGCCCTTACCATGTGACAGGGGCTACCGGTGCCATTGGTCAGCCCCTGTCACATGGAAGTAGTGAAAGATGGCTCGTGCCATTTTCTAAGATGGCGCTGGCCATCCATTGCTCCTCCCATGTGACAGGGGCCGACCAATTGCATGGTAGCTTCTGTCACATGGTAAGGGCAAAGGGCCACCGGCGCCATTTTGTTTACTGGCTGCCGATGGCCCGAGAGCAGGAGATCGCTCCCGGGACACCCGCTGGACCACCATGGATTTTAGACAAGTTTTTTGGGGGGTCCAGAGGGTGGAGGGGTTGCAAATAACAAAAATTTTAAGAGTTGGGTGTTTTGGGTTTTTTCAGTGAAAATTGCTGAGAAAAAAAAATGACCCGATGGAAAACAAAGTTTTCCATGGGTTGGCTGACCCATAGCCTGACCCGGTATAAAAAAATGAAGCACATCTCCTTTCTTCCAACTGTTGCCTCTCAGACTTCTCATCCTCAACCATTATTTGATAACTGATAAGCCTCCCTCACAACCTAGTCAAGTCACCTGTCGACCCTTGTATCCTTTCCACTTTTGTTTCATCTGTCCTTTCCTCCACCACCTTGTCTGAGTCAGATGACAAAGTAGTTTCTTCTTACAACACTATACTCTTCCCTGCTTTAGACATTCTTACTCCTCCCTTACCTATCCTGTAAGGCAGTGAATCTCAACTGGTGTGTTGCTAAGCACTGGCAGATATGTCGTGTGCCACCTGGTCTCTCATTGCTCTTCTCACCCCTTCCTCCACCGAGGAAGAGGAAGACATTCTTCCACTGCTGCCGTTGCCACCCAGACTATCAGAAAATTCAAACCCAGCCGGCCGGGAACGGCAGCAGGGTTCCTTGAAGCCGGCAACTGCACCATGGCCTTTTATTCTTCTCGCCCCCACGGCCTGGAAGAGGAAGTGATATATGGCGGGTCGCGTGGGAAGAAAAAGCCATGCTGCTTTGAAAAATAGCAGCAGTATCAGCCCTAAGCAGCAGCTCAGGTATGGATCAAAATCAGAAGCAGCTGGAGATCAGCAAGGCAGACAGCAGTGTTAACCCAACTCAATGGGATTCTTCTTTCTTGGGACATGGAGGTTGGAGGAGTCTGCTGCAGTTACCATTTGTGCTCCGGAGGAAGGAGGGAGTGGGAATGAGAAAGAGTCAGTCAGCAAATAAGTGAGAGAAAGATGTGTTTGATGGAGAGTTTGTGTGTAAGTGACATAGAGCATGTTTGTGACAGAACTTTTCGGGTACATTTTAATTCGACACACGCGTAAACCTCGATACACTATTAAGTGCCAGGGCCTGTAAAGGGGGCAGTCTGGGGGCAGGGAGGGGTGGGGCTGGAGGTGCTGGTACAGTGGCCATTTGCTGTTGTGCTGGGGAAGAGCGCACCGGCAGTTGGCTAGCATGCTCAAGTTGTTTCTACTCCGGAGGAACAGCAACTTAAAAAAAAAAAAAAGGTAGGTTAGATTTAGGGGGAAGGGAGGTTAGGTAGGGGGGTACGGAAGTTCCCTCCCAGTCCGCTCCTTAATTGGAGCAGACTGGGAGGAAACTGGGAAAGGTCGGAATGCGTCACCGTGCGAAATTTGCAGAATTCTACGTCCCCATTCATGTGCCGACTGCACATATGAGTGGATTACAAAATCCAGCACGCATGTGCGCGTGGCCCAAAGATTTCATAACATGTGCGTGCCGGTGCACGTATGTTATAAAATTGGCGTGTCCATGTGTGCGTGCCAGGTAGCATGCGCACATGGACGCGCTCGCGCACCTCTTTAAAAATCTACCCCTATGAGATATGAGACGAGATAGAGAGAACATGTGTATGACTGAGGGCCTGTGTGTAAGTGAGAGAAAGCATGTGTGTGATGGAAAGCTTGTAAGTGACCTTTTCAGCTTGGAGAAGAGATGGCTGAGGGGGGATATGATAGAGGTGTTTAAAATCATGTGAGGTCTAGAACGGGTAGATGTGAATCGGTTATTTACTCATTCGGATAATAGAAAGACTAGGGGGCACTCCATGAAGTTAGCATGTGGCACATTCAAAACTAATCGGAGAAAGTTCTTTTTCACTCAACGCACAATTAAACTCAGGAATTTGTTGCCAGAAGATGTGGTTAGTGCAGTTAGTATAGCTGTGTTTAAAAAAGGATTGGATAAGTTCTTGGAGGAGAAGTCCATTACCTGCTATTAATTAAGTTGACTTAGATAATAACCACCGCTATTACTAGCAACGGTAACATGGAATAGACTTAATTTTTGGGTACTTGCCAGGTTCTTATGGCCTGGATTGGCCACTGTTGGAAACAGGATGCTGGGCTTGATGGACCCTTGGTCTGATCCAGTATGGCATGTTCTTATAGAGCATGTTTGTGACTGAGAACCTGTGTGTAATTGAGATAGAGTGAGATAGAGGGAACGTGTGTGTGATTGACAGAGACTAGTCAGAGAGGTGACCTGTGTATGTGTGAGAGAGACTGATCCGGGAGGTTACTGGTGTAGGGGTGTGTGAGAGAAACGGTTTGGGGAGAAGATTGGTGTTTGAGAGACAAAAACTGGTCCTGATGTTGTGACTGCTATGTGGTGAGAGAGAGACTGGTTGTGGACCCTAAGGAAGAGGACTATGAGGACAGCTTCAGCAGCTACTGCTTCTTCAGGTGTGTGCTACTGGCCTGCAAGGGAAAGGAGTAGGAGAGCTGCTGGAGAGGGTAAGGAAATGTTTTTAAGTTCATTTTTCTTGACTGCCATTTTAATAATTGAGTATTATGTTATCTGTTTTGAAATATTTTATTGTTTTTCTGTTCATCAGCTGTTTTGAAACATTTATTGGTATAGTTTCGTTATGCAAGTGGGAAGAGTTTGGAGAGAGAGAGCCTTTACATAGGTGCTAATATGTCACTCAATTTATACCACTGTAAGAGGGGGCACATTTAACTCTGGGTGGGGCTTGGGAGTGGTTTTACATAACCAGTAGGTGGTACGAACAGGAAAGTACACATCACTGAAGATTTTCTGCAATTTCAATTGATGAAAGGTACAAGAGGAGTTGATTTGTCAGTCACTCCAGTCTTACCAGTCATCCCCCCCCCCACTCACACAACAGCTGCCTCTCGCTCACCAGTCTCACTCATCTCCCCAACCAGTCTCTCCCCCACCTTTCACCCCATACATTCACCCAGTCACTTACCCTCTCATCAGTCACCCTCATACCCATCAGGGGAATTAAAAGCATGCATATCCCAAAATGCCAGAGCCCCTTTCCTAAAACATAAAGGGCTTGGCAAATTCAAAATATGCATTTGCATTACATGTTTTTGCTAACAAGAATGTGTTTGTTTACATTTGTTACAAGGCACTGGCCATCCCCCCCATGAACACCACCTTGCAACCTTGGCAACAAAAACAAGTAACTAAGGAGACTTCAAATGGGAATGCAAAACCATACTTCTAGCTAATAAACTGCTCTCTCAATTGACACTTTTAACTTATAGGTAATATTTTTAGTTAATGTTCACTAAGTCCCATTAGTGCACACTAACACAAAATAGTAATTTTTAAAAAATTTCATCATTGTTTAATGGTGCTCCAGAAACAAGACAATTTTGTAGGCAATGAATGCACATCCCTAGTACATAGGGGGGCAGATTTTCAAAGGGTTACATGCGTAACCCCTGAAAAGCTGCCCCAACCTGCCCCTGCACATGCCAAGCACATGTCCCGGGACTTCAAAAAAGGGGCATTCTGGGGGTGGGGCCGAGGCCCCCGGAACAGCCGCCGTGCCGAGGGACTGCGCGCCGGCAGGCATAAATTCTCAAATAAAAGTAGGGGGGATTTAGGTAGGGCTGGGGGGTGGGTTAGATAGGGAAAGGGAGGGGGAGGCGGTAGGAAAGTTCCCTCCAAGGCCGCTTCGATTTCGGAGTGGCCTCGGAGGGAATGGAGGCAGGCTGCGCGGCTCAGCATGTGCAAGTTGCACAATTGTGCACACCCTTGTGCACGCCGACCCTGGATTTTATAACATGCGCGCGGCAGCGCGCGCATGTTATAAAATCATGTGTAGATTTGTTCGTGCCGGGTTGCGCAAACAAATCTACTCTATATTGAGTAGTGCAATAGAAGTGTTAAGTGGTATTCTGGTAGTAGTATGTAGGGGGAACGTATCCATTTTTTCTATAGTGTGGGTATTTTCCTCAAGGGAAAAGGGAAATTGTTGGGGTAAAATTAAAGCAGGCTGGATAAACTATGGGTCTGATTTGCTAAGGCATTTCTCCCATTCTCTGACTATGGGAAAATGCCTAGATGAATCAGACCCTATGTGTGGGGATTTCATTTTTAAATCTCTGTGCATTATTTACCCTGCACACTTTACATCTGCAAACTATTTGGGGCATAAAAAATCTTTGAGGCACTGACCGCCACAAGATTTTCAAAAAGGAAGTACCTGCAAACCTGCAAGTACAACAGCAGGCTGAAAATTGGCATCCCCTTATATGCAAATATTTTCATGTATATGCATTAGGGATATCCTGAAAACCCAACTGACATGGAGTAGGGGAAAAGACTGGTTTGAGCTCCACTGACTTACACCAGGTTTTCCACAGCAATAACTTAAAACTGTTATGCGTGTCGGTCGCAGTCAGCTGTGACTACTTCTGCTCACCTCTTTCTTCACCTCCCTAACTCCATGGGGTAGATTGGCAGCATCCGCTAGCTACCTACGACCTGCCTACTGCTTCCTGGCCTCCCGGGTCGGCATGGACGCCACCGACTGCCATCTGATCTCTCTAGGCACACGTGCGCACACAGGCCGGTCTTATCCACGTCATGGCGGGAACCTCGGGGGTGTACCTTCCAAATGACGTCAGGATCTGTGGATATTTAACCCTGCTGGCCCTCTCCAAAGACGATTTGACAAAGAGTGACAATCTTGCTATTTCTGCCTCGCTTCCTGAGCACCCTGTGTTCCAGTTCTGACGTGGACGTTTCAGGTACCCGCTCCTCGGGGGCCTCTCTCTCGTCCTGGCTATCTGCTCCTCGGAGGGTCTGACTCCTGGAACTCCATCTGCTCCATTCCCCGGGGCTTCCTGGAACCAACTCGCTCCTTGTGAGTACTCTGCCCTGCGGATCACTTTCTACCTACCAAGTGCCTATCGGGTGTACCCCACGCAGCGGGCCATTACCATTAGAGATGTGAATCGTGTCCTCGATCGTCTTAACGATCGATTTCGGCTGGGAGGGGGAGGGAATCGTATTGTTGCCATTTGGGGGGGTAAAATATCGTGATATATCGTTAAGATCGTTAAAACCCGCTAAAACCCACCCCCGACCCTTTAAATTAAATCCCCCACCCTCCCGAACCCCCCCCCAAATGACTTAAATTACCTGGTGGTCCAGCGGCGGTCCGGAACGGCAGCGGTCCGGAACGGGCTCCTGCTACTGAATCTTGTTGTCTTCGGCCGGCGCCATTTTCCAAAATGGCGCCAAAAAATGGCGGCGGCCATAGACCAACAGGATTCAATGGCAGGAGGTCCTTCCGGACCCCCGCTGGACTTTTGGCAAGTCTTGTGGGGGTCAGGAGGCCCCCCCCAAGCTGGCCAAAAGTTCCTGGAGGTCCAGCGGGGGTCAGGGAGCGATTTCCCGCCGCGAATCGTTTTCCGTACGGAAAATGGCGCCGGCAGGAGATCGACTGCAGGAGGTCGTTCAGCGAGGGTTCCGGCGCCTCGCTGAACGACCTCCTGCAGTCGATCTCCTGCCGGCGCCATTTTCCGTACGGAAAACGATTCACGGCGGGAAATCGCTCCCTGACCCCCGCTGGACCTCCAGGAACTTTTGGCCAGCTTGGGGGGGGGCCTCCTGACCCCCACAAGACTTGCCAAAAGTCCAGCGGGGGTCCGGAAGGACCTCCTGCCGTTGAATCCTGTTGGTCTATGGCCGCCGCCATTTTTTGGCGCCATTTTGGAAAATGGCGCCGGCCGAAGACAACAAGATTCAGTAGCAGGAGCCCGTTCCGGATCGCTGCCGTTCCGGACCGCCGCTGGACCACCAGGTAATTTAAGTCATTTGGGGGGGGTTCGGGAGGGTGGGGGATTTAATTTAAAGGGTCGGGGTGGGTTTTAGCGGGTTTTAGTGTGCCGGCTCACGATTCTAACGATTTATAACGATAAATCGTTAGAATCTCTATTGTATTGTGTTCCATAACGGTTTAAGACGATATTAAAATTATCGGACGATAATTTTAATCGTCCTAAAACGATTCACATCCCTAATTACCATCACTACAAAGAGCTCCGCCAGAAGTGCCTGCTCTACGGATCTTCACCACACTATAGAGGACCTCACAGACACACCCTGCCTTGCGGACCGCTACCAGACAGACCGAGGACCCTCACCAGTGTACCCCGCGCTGCGGGCCATTACCACCCCCACCTAGGGCCTCGACTTTGCTCCTCTCTCTACGAACCGTTGTCATCTCTTCTGGGGGCTTCATCTGCATTTCCTACTCTGCAGGTTTTACCATCTTTACCCAGGACATCATTGGTGTATCCCGCCCTGCGGGCCACTACCATCTCCTTCAAGGTCTCTTAGGTGTACCCTGCTTCGCGGGCCACTACCATCTGTACAGGAGACCTCTCTGATATACTTGCTTCACGGACTACTACCAGCGCTATGGAGGTATTCCCTCAGGACACAACCTATCTCATCGACCCTGTGTCTCAGGGTCTGTGTGGACTCTCTCTCTCCCTGGCACTCCCCGCTCCACAGGTAGTGCTTCTATCTCTTTAATAAAGACTCTATTCATTCTGTGCCTTCCGCTGCTGAGACCTAGACTCCCGACAGTGAAGCTCACAGGGCTCCTCCCCTTGGGCAGTACCACCTCTCACTTCAGCCCAGGGTTCACTCCTCTTCTGACATCACAGAATTCTAAAAAAAACTAATCAATTGCATAGGTGCTCAGCTGAATGCACTATATTGCATCAGCCCTAAGAGTGATCTAAGAAATGTTGTTGCCTGATCAAGTGTTTAGCAGCTGAAATATAATGTGAAAATTTGTACAGCACTGTATTTGTCCTCCAGATATATAAAAGAACAGTACTTGATAGTGAAGTACTGATATGAAGTATGTGATAAATCTTGGGGTAGTAATGATATCTGATGACCCCAAGGTAGAAAACAATGTGACTGGCAGTGGTGAGAGCCTGAATAATTTTGAAGTACATTGGGAAAGGTGTTGATACTACAAAAAAGGCTGTACTAATGTTATGTTGAAGTCATTAGTAAGACTTATCGGGAATTTTGTCCACTTCTGGAAGTCACGTCTCCAAATGGACATACACATGTAAGGCTTCTTTGCTTTGCTAAAAGAAAATCCAGACCCTAAAGCAGGAATGGTCCAAATCCAGTCCCTTAAGCAGGGATCATAGTGGTACATCCTTCTGGGTTCACAGTAGTTTAAAAGTGCCAGCAGATGGTGTAGAAGGACCTTTGTGGGAAAGTTCCAGTTTCCGCTTTCCCAGGATAGCAGAGAAAGAGAGAACGCAAGGCTGGTTGAAAGACAGTCAGCAGAGAGACCTTCTCTGCATGGTTAAGGGAGAAAAGCATTTTAGAAGAGTCTGGAGGTTTTCATCTAGCTAGCAGATGGTGTGAATCAGTTTAATAGTATCCTTGGGAAAGTGACATGAAATGTGGGTGAGAATACATTGCCTCTATGCTCCTCCTGTGTGATTGTAGTGGAAACCCTTAAGTATCAAAGTGATGGTCCATCTAATGTGGCTGGAAATAGATGTGAATTATTTTGTCACAAGCAGGGAATTCCATGATGCAGGTAATAAACTGGTGAAAGGTATTATTGTGGACAGTCTGCCTTCTACAGCAGAGGAGCAGGGGAAGAGGAGTAAAAATGTGATTTTATGTAGCTGGCTTTGTACAGAGATATACAAGGACTACATTTTCTTACTATTTGCTGCAAAATTTACCTCAAAATAAAGTGAATCCCTCAGAAACAGCAACAGTTCATTTGAAGTGAGGTTACTCAGTGGTAGTGATATTGGACTATTTCCCCAACAGGAAGCTAATGTTTGCATCTTGTAATCACTGAAATAATATGTTCCGTGTTTGTGGCAGGCTTTGAGCCCACATAGATTAAGGCAGTCCACAAAAGGACCACCAAAATGGTTCAGAGTCTATACCATAGCTCCTATGAAATGGGACTTATGGAATTAAATATGAATACCACAGAAAATAAGAGGGATCTGTACAGTGCTCTTCTCTTTAATGCTTTGTCTGCTCCAGTTGAGAGAGGAGGTTGTCACCTGCAGTTCCAGACTGTTTTGAGTGGAGGAGTAGCCTAATGGTTACAACAGTGAGCTAAGGACCATGGAGCACAGGGTTCAAATCTTATTCCTGTTACCTGTGATCTTGGACAAACTGTTTCACTTTCTACTGCCTCAGGTACAACCTTAAGAAGTAGTTTTCATTGGAATTGCACATGTAAATGTGACATGCTATCATAGCAATTTTCAAAAGCGCATTTAAAGGTAGATTCTGAAACCTCCATGCGAGCGTCCATGTGCGTGTGGTTGCCGGTGCACTTATATGGACGTGCCGATTTTATAACATGCATGCCTTGATGCGCACATGTTATAAAATCCGCTACCCACACGCATGATTTTATATCAGTGCATGTGAGTGCCATCTCACACATGTAAGTGGGCAGGAATTTAGTAGATGCACGCAGTGACAAAATAGGTCTTTTCTCCAGTTCCCTCCCAGTCTGCTCTTTTGTTTGAGCGGACTGGGAAGGAACTTCCTAAATGCCTTACCTAACCTGCCTCCCTTTTCCCCTGCTAACCCTGACCTCTAAAACCCCGCTAAGTACCCAAGATTTTCTTTGTTTCTGTATTTACCCATAGTCCAGAGCAGTAGCAACTTGCGCAGTCCGGTTGGTTCCCGGCACGAGCTTCAGCAGGACAGTGCCTAATGGTGTTGTCCCGCCCTCTCAACCCTGCCCAGACCCGCCTCCAGCCACCCCATTTTTAGAAATCCTTTCTTCTGCGTGTATTGTGAGATACACGCGTGGATGCAGGTTTTTGAAAATCCATAAGGCACATGCGTGTCCCGGCCATGTGTTGATTTCCCAGTATAGGCATGCATGGGCCTTTGGAAATTTGGTCTTTAAAGTGCACTTAAACATGTAAAATCTATTGGCAATTTAATGGAATATACAAGGGCTCGCGCCCTTATATGCGCCCGCCACTAACGCCGCGCTGCTGGGACGGGACCACTCACTGTCCTCCAGCTCTGGTCTTCCTGGGCATGTCAGGTGTGGGCCTCTAGCGAGAGTGTGCCCCCCCCCCCCCCCCCGACTGATGTGCCCATGACGTCATCGGTCTGCGACGCGTGCCAAAGAGCATGTCGCAGCGCCGATAAAATCCAGCCTCGCCGCTGCCATCGCCCCTTTTCAGCAGCGGCGATGGCAAGCGAGGCTGGCAACGGGAAAGCGGAGGCTACTGCGAGCGTGGCCGGCAGCAGAAAAGCTGAAGCAGGCACACGAGGATCGCAACGGCAATCAAGGCTGATGACGGAAAAAAATGCAAGTATAAAAAAAAAAAAAGGCTTAGGAGCTGAGGGAACACAGAAAAGAGGGCACAATTAAAAATTCATAGCAATTTTATTCCTTCACAGAGCAGGGAGTCTGTCCAACACCCACAGGCAGCCAGAACACATGCGGGGCAACCCCCCCCCCCCCCCCCCAGATCTGCCTCTTGTTCCTTCTCTATAACAGGCCCCTTCGGGCTTTAATTAAAAATAATAATAATAATATTTATTTTTCTTTTCTTCTTGTTTATATGGTGACTCAGTACTGAAACAGATTGATTTTTATTAAGTGTCTCACTCTAGGAGTCACACCCAGCTTCAGCTATATATTGAAGCGGCTCACTATACGAGCCCACACCCAGCCTCAGCCTCAGCTGTATTTAAACAAGACAGTTTAATTTAAAAGAAGAGACCAGTTGGGCAATCTCAAAGGAGGTGGTTCATTCTACACCATGGCAGCCGTCCCGAAGAAAGCCGCAGAAAAAACAGCCCTGGCAAACAAGAAGCGATGGCCAGGCCATGCGCACGACAGATTGCCAGCAGACAAAAGTGCAAAAGAGAAAAATGCGAGTCTGTCAAACTCGCTAAAGTAGCAAGTAACAACAGAGAGGGTACAACAAACATATCCCCTACAACAGAACAACAACAGTCTGTGCCACAAACACAGGGACTGGTCCAAGGGACAAGCCTGACTGAGCAGTCAGTGACGCAGAGTCAGACAGCGCCACAGGGGCAAGACTCATCCGGGCCCAGTAATGCAGAAAATTCAGTCACGGCAACCGGCTGCCCCACCAACATGAGCGGAGGACTGCCATCAGCAGGACCTGCGAACAATCAAATACAGAGCATTTCACAGCCCCCCGGAACATGTTAGTACCATTCTGGCCTGGTGTAAATCCATTCGCCAATTGGAACACGAGGAACGCGGGCATACCCGAAAACAACCCTCAGCAGCCCCCCTGGGGATGGTGGGCATGGTCAGGAGAAACAGGTGCTGGCAACACTGCTGATCACACAGCCCCAAGGCAAGAAATCAGCCAGAGAATGCAGACAGCAGAGTCGAGCTCCGTGCAATCTAACACTACCACCTCTGTCAACATGGCTCCACCGACTCAGGCAGTAGCAGAAGAATCCAACACTGAAAGAAACAATAAAGGGTATTTGGCAACCGACCCATCACATGATAGCGAGAGAAGGGCAATAGGTGAGTTGGAATTAATACCGGGGGTGAGCCGCCGCAATAAAAAAGGTAAAAAAAATAGGAAATCAGAAAAAAGTAAGAAGGTAAGAACAGAAACAGAATCAGATTCTAGCAGTTCTAGTGCCACAACACCCTCTGACACGGACTTATCATCGGAGGACAGCCGAGAAAGGCCCAGTGCACGGGATGAGGACGCATCACATACTCCACCTGCATTGATGGCACTATCACAATTATGGGAGAGCCTGCCCAAAGACTTGCGAAAAAAGATCAAGAAGCGAAAGTACATTGACATTTTTAATATCCTTGAAGGAAGAAGAAATCAGGGCGACAAAAAAGGAAGCTGAAAGCATGAGTTGCACCTGGATCTGACAAACCTATCGCCAGAAACATTATAAACTGGACAAGAGCATTTTTGCGCGTGACAAGCGTCATGGGAAAAGAAGACCCATCACAATACGGCCCGATGCACAGCTACGCAGACACCATTTTAGACGCATACAGAAAATACGAAGGATGGTCATGGCTTAATTATGATGAGCACTTCAGAGACAAAATGGAAGAGAACCACTTCATGTCTTGGGGAACGCAGGATGTCAGTCTGTGGCTCAGGCACATGAAGAGCAAAGTGCAGGATGCAGCAATCAGCATCCATTCATCCAACAGATTAAGTCATTAAAACATACACGCAGGACAATCAGCGTTCAGCAGCAACAACAGCGCATGCTGGAGGTACAACAAATCATCATGTTCGTTCCAAGATTGCAAATTTAAGCACATATGCTCAATTTGCTCGGTGCCACATCCGGCCTTTAAATGCAATAGGAAGGGTTACATGGGGAGTGATCCCAAGGCGAAGTGATAACAGCGCATTCATCAAAGCGCCATCCCCAATCAACAGTGAAGCCATGCTCACGTGGTTAAATCATTACCCATGCAAAAAACAGGCAGCGAAGCTGACAGAGGGATTTCACTTTGGATTCAAAATACCTTTTCAAGGAGCATGGAGGAAACATGGACAGATAAGGCAACCTCGGCAACAAAACACCAAGCAATCATTCAAAAGAAAATCAAAGAAGAAATAGTAAAAGGCAGAATAGCTGAACCCTTCCAATTTCCACCTTTCAATAAAATGATGATATCTCCATTGGCTGTCATCCCAAAAAAGTAGCCTGGAAAATACAGGCTGATTCAAAACCTTTCATATCCACACGGCACCTTAGTCAACAACCACTTACCAGCCAAAGAATGCACAGTTCTGTATGCTTCCTTCAACAGCGCCATAGATATATTGCGTAGCTGCGAAAGGAAGGTGCTCATGGCATAAACAAACATTGAATCAACTTTCTGGCTTCTCCCGATGCATCCCAGCAGTTTCCCATTGCTTGGATTTTGCTTCAAAGGAGAGTATTACTTTGACAAATGTATGCCAATGGGGTGCGCAGTATCATGCATCACCTTCGAGGCATTCAGTTCATTCCTTCATTGGATAACAGCGCAACAAGCAGGGATGAACAAAATCATGCATTACCTTGATGGTTTACTTTTTGTCAGACCCAAAAATACTACTGCCTGCTCGAGCTGCTAAGAACATTACATACAACAGCATCTAACTTCGGAGTCCCAATAGCACATGACAAGACCAAAGGGCCTACCACTTCAATCAAATTTTTGGGAATTGAACTTGACTCCAACAAGATGGAGTCCAGGTTACCCCAAGAAAAACTCCAAGACATACAGAGCAAGCTGAAGCAAGTGATGACAACCAAAAAGATGACTCTGGTTGAAGTGCCGTTGTTAATAGGCAGCTTAAATTTTGCATGTCGAGTTATACCAATGGGGAGAGTTTTCCTGAGGAGGATAATCTCAAGCACGATCAGAGTTTCATGCCCAAAACATCACATCAGAAGCACTCAGGCAATGTAGGATGATTTGTACTTATGGTCATCCTTCCTCAAGTTCCACGGAACATCCATTTGGCAAGAGCCTCCTATATCAAACTGAGACCTCGGTATATATTCAGATGCATCTGTGGATGGGGTTTCGGCGTGTACTGGCAGGGCTCCTGGGCAGCTGAGCAATGGCCACAGGAGTGGATACAGAATGGTTTAACGTGTAACATCACTTTCCTTGAGCTGTTTTCCATTCTGGTTGCACTTGTCATAAGAGGCTACAAATTACAGAATAAATACATTATTTTTTGGTGCAACAATATGTCGGTAGTGCAAGTTCTCAATCAGCAATCCACCAAATGTCCAAGAGTGGCTGAGTTACTTCGAGAGGTGATACTAACCAGTTTACCTTTAAACATGACCATAAGAGTTCACCATGTCCCGGGCATCCATAATAGTGTTTCTGATGCATTATCTAGAGCTAAATGGGATTTGTTTCGCAAACAGGTTCCCGGAGCCGACAAGGAAAGCACAGCGGTACCCAAGAAATTGTGGAGCATTGGGACAACATCACGAGAGACCTCCTGAAGTGATCAGTTGCCCCCTCCACATGGAGAGTGTACAGCAGAGCCTACGACACTGTCTCCGAATTTCTAAAAGAGAGAGGTTGGAATGCAGGACCAGTTCAACAAGACCTAATGGTCAAATTTATTGTGAGCTCAAAAGAGAGCGGTATATCAAGGGGTGTAGAGACGAGTCAGCTAGCTGGCTTCACCTTTTTCTCAAAAGCAAGAGGTTGGGGCGACCCATCAAAGAATTTCCTAGTTAAGAAAATAATGGTGGGATGGGCCAAAAAATCAGGACCTATCTTTGATACACGTAAGCCTAGCACACTAGGGATGTGCAGCAGGGACGGATTCGTCCCATTTGGTATTCGTATTTGTAGGGAGCCAAATCCATTGCATTCATTCTTGGGGTACCCCAATCCGTTCATTAGTTACATATGTATTCGTTTCTAAAAAAAAATCCATCCCAACCCTTTAAATTTAATTAACTACAACCCCCCAACCTCCTGACCCCCCAAGACATACCAAAAGCCCTGGTGGTCCAGCAGGGGTCCTGGTGCGATCTCTTGCACTCGGGCTGTCAGCTGCCGGTATTCAAAATGGCGCTGATAGCCTTTGCCCTCACTATGACATAGTGAGGTTATGGAAAAGAGGTCGAAAAAAGGTAAACCAACAAGTCAGACGTTGGGCCACCAGGCTGGGAGGGCGGCACATACGCCATGACTGGGCAGAAGACACATGTGAAGGTTTATACAGGACTGATAATATACACCTATCAGATATTGGCATTGACCTGTTCAACAATTCCATCCAGGAAGCCATTGAACAATTCTTAGGTTGAGAAGTCTGCAGCTTTGGGGGGGGGAGGGGAGGGGCGGGCATGAGGCAAGTACTACTACCTCATGCTGGTGGCAGTACATGAGTCGGGGCCGAATTTGGTAGGCTGGGGACGGGGCCCCCTTGCTAGGATGAGCAGGGCAGGGGGCCGGCGTAAGGGGCCGCCTTGCTTGGAGACACAGCGGGTGGCACCCTGGACTGTTGGTTCGATACATATATGATGAGAGACTCGTGCATCTCAAGGTTATATAGTTGTTGAAGTGTTAATTATGTAATAAAGCTGTGGCCTTTATTACCTCCATAAAAAGCTTGCACCTCATATTGTTTCTGCATTGTGTCAGCGATTCACGATTGCGATAGCGAATGGAGGACTGCCCCGAACATCAGCAGTCGCAATGTTAATATTGTAGCAATTTTCAAAAGCCCACTTACATGTGTAAAGTGCACTTACATACGTAAAACTCAGTTTTAAGCATGAAATCCTTTTGAAATCCTTTTGAACATGATACCCTTATAGAGTATAACTTTCAAAACAATTTGCACAGTGGTGTATAAGGCTGCAAGCAGATTTTTGCTTGTACTTTAAAACCCGTGCACTTTATAAAACATGCAAATTTCTACCCTGCAACATACATGCATATTTAGGCTTAGGCATGAGTACATGCAATGCATTTAAACTACATATATCAATGTATTGAATGTGTGTGCTTTTCTTACCTAGTTTAAAAATATACTTGCAAAAATAAAGTAGGACTTACTTGTGAAAATTGGGATTTATGTGTATAAGTCAGTGTGTGTTAAAATATGTGTGTATCAAGGAAATTACTAGTTTTGCCAATTAGTCCACAAGTTTGCCCAGTCTTTCTCCAGGTCATTGAGACCCTTCTGGTTCTTCAGCTTGAACTCCCCTCATTCACCCAGACCTCCTACTCAGTCAGTACTACACACATTTATTATCACTTACACCAGATAATTAGCAGGTGTAAAATTACACCAGTAGGTTGTAAATTTACATGTCTAATTGTCATTTGAAATAACAACTTACACAAGTAAATGTAGTCCCTGCCCTGGCATGCTCCAGACCCACCCTTTTGTATGCACAAATATGTGTGCACAGAAGTGAAAATACACATGCATTTTTTTAATTTTACAAAATATGGAATAGATGAGTAAAGGCTACTTACATACAGATATGCAAATTTTTTCTGTGTAATGATTTGAAAATTCATCCCTCAGATTGTAAGCATTCTGGGAGCAGGGATATACCTACAGTATCTTAAAGTAACTTGCCTTGAGCTACCAATGAAAAAGTAAGTAGTATAAAATCAGAAAATAAATAAAATCAATTGCCTGCAAGGTATCTATGCACAAGAAGCAATCATTATTTTTTTAATAAAAGAAGTTCTTGGACAGGGGCATAGTAAAAGTAGATAACAGCAGACATAGACCAATTGACCTTTACGGTCTGCCCAGTTATTCCTCTAGGACTTTGTAGGGTGCCTCCTAAGTTCTTTTTATTTTATGAAATTCTTATAGGCAGAGTATTAGTGTTAAAAGCCATCTTCCTGGGAGTCAATTTTCAAAATTGGCAATTAAATAACTTAGGGGGTCATTTATCAAAGTGCTATATGGCGTTTTCGCATGCAAAAAAACACCTTTAATGCAATACAGCTTACAGTTTTAACTACACCTTTTTCATTGTGTAAAACTGTGCAATAGCAATAGCATCAAGCTAGGTTGAGAGAACATTGCACAAATCTCATCTTTGGGTGAGTTTCCTCACTCCGGAGGTCATCAAATCTTCACAAGAGAGCACTGTTCTGTTCGTATGTCTCACTTTGAATGTCAAAGTGGCCCCTAAGCCCTATACTAATACCTAAACCTCACCTCGAGTGACTAGGTGGGCCTCCCATAGAGATATAAATACCTAATCTAGTGTGAGGCCTTTATGGCTAGGCAGGCGATCTCTCTCTCTCTCTCTCTCTCATAGCTTGGCTGGCTCTACAGGAGCTTAAAACTACTAAACATGATTCCCCCCTAGTGGTTGTATGTAGGAAATACAACAATTCTGGCACTTATGGCAAACTGTGAAAAAGTTATTGCAATTTGCAATAAGATAGTGCTTCACATAGGTATTAGTGCAAATTGTGATAAACTATCTATTACCATAAACACACCCCTTTTCCTATTGCATGCGATATTTAGTAGGGATGTGAATCGTGTCCTCGATCGTCTTAACGATCGATTTCGGCTGGGAGGGGGAGGGAATCGTATTGTTGCCGTTTGGGGGGGTAAAATATCGTGAAAAATCGTGAAAATCGTTAAAAAAATCGAAAAATCGAAAAATCGAAAAACCGGCACATTAAAACCCCCTAAAACCCACCCCCGACCCTTTAAATTAAATCCCCCACCCCCAAATAACTTAAATAACCTGCGGGTCCAGCGGCGGTCCGGAACGGCAGCGGTCCGGAACGGGCTCCTGCTCCTGCATCTTGTCGTCTTCGGCCGGCGCCATTTTCCAAAATGGCGCCGAAAAATGGCGGCGGCCATAGACGAAAAAGATTGGACGGCAGGAGGTCCTTCCGGACCCCCGCTGGACTTTTGGCAAGTCTCGTGGGGGTCAGGAGGCCCCCCACAAGCTGGCCAAAAGTTCCTGGAGGTCCAGCGGGGGTCAGGGAGCGATTTCCCGCCGCGAATCGTTTTCGTACGGAAAATGGCGCCGGCCATACGCGTATGGCCGGCGCCATTTTCCGTACGGAAAATGGCGCCGGCAGGAGATCGACTGCAGGAGGTCGTTCAGCGAGGGTTCCGGCGCCTCGCTGAACGACCTCCTGCAGTCGATCTCCTGCCGGCGCCATTTTCCGTACGAAAACGATTCGCGGCGGGAAATCGCTCCCTGACCCCCGCTGGACCTCCAGGAACTTTTGGCCAGCTTGTGGGGGGCCTCCTGACCCCCACGAGACTTGCCAAAAGTCCAGCGGGGGTCCGGAAGGACCTCCTGCCGTCCAATCTTTTTCGTCTATGGCCGCCGCCATTTTTCGGCGCCATTTTGGAAAATGGCGCCGGCCGAAGACGACAAGATGCAGGAGCAGGAGCCCGTTCCGGACCGCTGCCGTTCCGGACCGCCGCTGGACCCGCAGGTTATTTAAGTTATTTGGGGGGGGTTCGGGAGGGTGGGGGATTTAATTTAAAGGGTCGGGGGTGGGTTTTAGGGGGTTTTAGTGTGCCGGCTCACGATTCTAACGATTTATAACGATAAATCGTTAGAATCTGTATTGTATTGTGTTCCATAACGGTTTAAGACGATATTAAAATTATCGGACGATAATTTTAATCGTCCTAAAACGATTCACATCCCTAATATTTAGTGCAGTTTGATAAATCCAGGCCTTAGCCGGTTAGAACTTATCCAGCTAAGTTACGATATATATTCAGCGGGACAGTTATGCCACTGAATATACACGTGTAAATGAGCACTCAGCTGGTAAAGTCCAACTGGCTACGTTTAGACCTGTTCCTTGGCACATCTAGCTTAGTTGTACAACTTATGTGGCTAAGTCCGAATATCGGCAGTTAGCCGCATAAGTTGTACGGCTAACTCGCCCCTGCCCCGATCCACCCATGTTACACCCACTTCTTATGTAGCTAAACTTTTAGCCATATAAGGGATTCATACAGCTAAGCAGCAGCTGCTGAAGTCCCGCTTATTTGACTACACTAAAGCTCGAAGAAAGCTTACAAACAAACTTCTGAGATTGGGAAAAGATCTGGATGGGAAATTACTTGAAAAGAATCGCAGTCACAAATTTATGCAGTAAAATGTGTATTTGATGTAAAGAGCTGCTTGCCAATGGTTCTTGCAATGATGTTCACTTTATGCTCGACTCTACCTCAGTAAAGTTATGTTATTTATTTATTTCAAAGTCTTATATTCCGCTTCTTCTAACAAAATGTGTAGGCACCACAGCCTGGCCTTCATCATGATTTTTCCTAATTTACAGGGTCATTATTTTGCATTAGAGCATTATCGCTAACTTTAAGGTTGTAACGCATGTGTTAAATAGCACAACGCACATTAGTATGCAAATATGACATTTGCTATCGAAGTGGGAGGGGTTTGGGTGGAGTTAATGATAATGAGCAGCTCCTAACATTAAATGCAATAGAGTAGTTACAATGACAATAGTCCCCATTAATACAAAGAAAATTGAGGGGCACAGAGAAAAAAAATACTTGGAATATCAATAACATAATGAGACAATATTACTTAACGAGTCTATTTAAACTGCAACCATATTCTAAACTTCATTATCTGAAAAAATGTATCCTATTCTCTTATCAGCAATAAAAATATCCAAATATTGGGGGTCCATGAAGATAAACTTATTGTGCTAATAGGAAACAAGGCATTTACAAGGATACTTCAAGTAGAATATAGTACCCACTAGAGATGTGAATCGTGTCCTCGATCGCCTTAACGATCGATTTCGGCTGGGAGGGGGAGGGAATCGTATTGTTGCCGTTTGGGTGTGTAAAGTATCGTGAAAATCGTTAAAATCGTGAGCCGACACACTAAAACCCCCTAAAACCCACCCCCGACCCTTTAAATTAAATCCCCCACCCTCCCGAACCCCCCCAAATGCTTTAAATTACCTGGGGATCCAGCGGTGGTCCAGAACGGTGGCGGTCCGGAACGGCCCCCTCAATTGAATCCTGTTGTCTTCAGCCGGCGCCATTTTGCAAAATGGCCGCCGCAAAATGGCGGCGGCCATAGACAAAAACGATTCGACGCAGGAGGTCGTTCCGGGCCCCCGCTGGACTTTTGGCAAGTCTTGTGGGGGTCAGGAGGCCCCCTCAAGCTGGCCATAAGTTTCTGGGAGTCCAGCGGGGTTCAGGAAGCGATTTCTTGCCGCGAATCGTTTTCCGTACGGAAAATGGCGCCGGCAGGAGATCGACTGCAGGAGGTCATTCAGCGGCGGTCCGGAACCCCCGCTGAATGACCTCCTGCAGTCGATCTCCTGCAAATGGTCATCCATAGACCCATGAGCTGATGCTAAACTTGGGGAAGAGGTCCGAGGCTTACTTTTCCTTTTCTTGCTCACATGACCAGCACTAAAACATCTCACAAATTTTCCAAGAGGGCCGGCGGAGCAGAATGATAAAAATATTTAAGAAGAGTTAAAAAAATAATTAAATGAAGCTGGAAATAATACATATTCTAAAGACCAGGAAAGAAAAGTTGACTGTCTTCCCTCTTTTTATTTTATCTTAGTTCTTCTCTCAGTATTCAAAGTTTTCAGTGGTTTTATCATTATTCAATGTTTTCAGTGGTTTTAATTGGTCCCATTGCTTTATTACTCCCCAAATTAGACTAACAGCCTCCTGCTCTGCTAATCTGACCTTTTAGGAAGCAACAAGAAAAGATCAACTTGACATCCTTCACTTTTCCGTTTCTTTTCTCATTGTTACTGACATTTAAGGAACATCCTCAATGCACTCTAATTAAGATTAGGAATGTAAAGTAATTTGAACTGAGGCAAGAGATCTGGTAATTTGTATTATTTATTGTTTCATTATAGTTGTCAAACCATTACCCAATGTATCATGCTTATTCCTTGTTCTAATTTTCTGTGTATTGATTTACCATTAAATGGTACAAAGCAAAATTATCTAAATGAGCAGTTTCATAACCTCCCCCCTTCCATAAAGAATGCATTAACATTTGTACAACATGAACAGAAATATATAAGATGGGAAAAGAAATCAGTCCTTATAGGACACAAAAACTGCATTCCAATGAATGAACATAGTGTCAGATTGGAAGCCCCTGCAGTACAAACCAGGCTAAAAATGGTATCTCACTACTGGTATATTATTAGATAACTTAATAATTTATTTATTTATTTAGTTAGTTAGTTAGTTAGCACTTTTATATACCGACTTTCCAATAACAGAGTTACTGATCAATTCGGTTTACATTCTAAACAGAAACATTGACAAGTTAATGTCTTACAATGAACAGGTATCAGGAACTTGGATACATATATATGGGGTTAATAACATAACGTAATAATCATTTGTTGCACTGCATGTATGAATCAACAGATAACTTTGATCAAGGATAACTTAAATCCAGTCCAGGTCAGTTTCCACAGTAATTCCTCTTCACAGACCCTACCTGAAATACCACTCTTACTTACAGGCTTAATAGACAGCTCCAGTGCTTTCACCATAGGCATCAGAACAGGGTAGCCCACCTGGTTACCAGCTTTTAGCTGCTCCATCCCAAAAGCAGTTAGAGAGGCATTGCACGGCTCTGCCAGTTTGAGATGCACTGATACCTATAATCTTGCGCTGAGTCTTGTGAGATTCAGCACAAAGCTACAGGCACCCATATTGCTCAAGCTTGCAGATCCCTGGAGGAGTGTTTCTCTGAGGGTGTGGGGTAAGTAGTTTAAGTAACTAGAGGGATGGGAGTTCTGAACCTGAGGGTTGGAGTCTGAGGATGGCTGGCTGGGCGCTGGGGATCCGAGGCTGGGAAGGTCTGAGGCTGCCTGGGGGCTGGTGGTTAAAGGCTGAGGGCCTAAGGCTGCGGGAAGTCTAAAGCTGGCTGAGAGGCTGGGGCTGGGATCCAAGGCTAGGGGCCAGAGGCTGGCTGGTAGTTGGGAGTGATTTTATGCACAAAATGTATGCATGTAAAATAACAAAATAAAATAAATGTACATTAAGATCATAAGAATTGCTATGCTACGTCATACCAAGGTCCATTGAATCCAGCATCCTGTTTCTATCAGGTGTCAGTCAGGACTGCAAGTACCTGGCAGATCCCAAATGTAGTCTAATTTCGCCAACTCTCAGGGATAGCAATAGCTTTCATTAGTCTACTAAGCTAATAATCTGTTATAGACATTTCTATCAGGAACTTGTCCAAACCTCTTTTAAGTCTTGCTATGCTAGTTGCCTTGATCACTTTCTGCAATCATATTGGAGATGTGCATTCATTTTGGTAATCTGTGCATGAATTAAACTAATAAAAAAAAACCTGTATGCAAAAAAAGCTGAAATAAATACAATGAATTAAGAATGATTTGTGTGTACATCAGTCTGAAGAAAGAGAAGCACTCAGAAACATCCCACAAAATGTTGAATGTATAAAATACAATAAAATTTAACACGATACACAGCAATGTTAATTTAGGGCATTGTTTAATAAGCTTTTTGTCCCATAGAAACAGAAGAGTAAAAACAGGGGGTAGGCAACTCTGGTCCTTGAGAGCCACAGGTTTGGTTTTCAGGATAGCCACAATGAATATGTATGAGATATGTTTGCATGCATTGGTTCTATTGTATGCAAACACATCTCATGCATATTCATTGTGGAAACCAGGCCTGTTTTGTGGCAGTCCAGGTCTAGAGTTGCATACCTCTGAGTTAAAGGTTTTAGTAAATCAGGGCCTTAATTCAAGGCTTCCCAAACCTGTCCTGGGGACCACACAGCTGGTTGGGTTTTCAGGATATCTACAATGAATATGCATGAGATAAATTTGCATATCATTGAGGTTCAGTACATGCATATTTATTGTGGATATCCTGAAAACCCAACCAGCTGTGTGGTCCCCAGGACAGGCTTGGAAAGTCCTGCCTTGATTTCTTGCAAAATAACCTGTCATAAAGTTCTATTACACAGCGGAAAGAAATGTGTGGCAAACAATATACACTGATCAATATATCTTAACAGCATATAAGTTTTGTTTGCCACACATTTCTTTCTGCTGTGTAATAGAACTTTGTCAGGCCGATATAGTAAAATGCACGGGAGAGCCGGCGCTCCAAGGCGAGTGCCCTCTCTCCCGATGCGCACTCAGGCCACTCTCCTGGGCATGCAATTTTGTATTCAAATGAGGGCCCATGGTAATACGGAGGCGCTAGGGACACTAGCACGTCCCTAGCACCTCCTTATTGGCAAAAGCGGCGACTGTCAGCGGGTTTGAAAGCCGATGCTTAATTTTACCGGTGTCGGTTGTCGAACCCGCTGACAGCCATGGGTTCGGAAAATGGACTCCAGCAAAATAGAGCGTCCGTCTTCCAACCTGCGAGCCACAGGCTCATTTTTTTTACGATTTTTCATTTTTTTTAATTTTTGGGACCTCCGACTTAATATCGTTATGATATTAAGTCGGAGGATGTACAGAAAAGCAGTTTTTTTCTGCTCTTCTGTACACTTTCCCTGGTGCCGGCCGAAATTAACTCCTGCCTTTGGGCAGGTGTTAATTTCTGAGAGTAAAATATATTGGTCAGTGTATATTGTTTGCCACACATTTCTTTCCGCTGTATTGTCTCTATACTCCACCCCCCGTGTGTGATAAAGTTCTATTAGCCATTCAATTCTTGAAGAAAACTGGATTCTTAGTAGGTTGTGACATCTTTTAAAGGACCATCAGAAATGTTTTTGTTGTACATGAGCTTTTGGGATTACATAAGTTCCTTCTTCAGATAGGCCATCTTATTTGATGGCCCTTTAAAAAGGTATCATAACCTACTAAGGCTCCTTTAAGAAAACAAAAAAACAATCTCCTTTTTGCCAGTTTTGAGATTGTCTTTGCTTAACATTTATAATTCTTATAAAAGGAAAAGCAATTATAATTGCATGCATGCTATACAGTCATGATGTGTGGAAAGTGCTGCAATATGTATTTGTGCAGATTTATGTTATCTTAGGAGACAGTACCTTCCTTATCTAAGGCTGTTTATGTAAGCGTGTTCTCATGAAATTCATTATCGTTTTCCATTAAGTTACAAATTAATACCCCTTTTCTAATTCTTATTATGCAATGGATTTTTCAATAGTATTTCTCACGTTCTTCATAGTTTTGCATTATTGTATAATGATTTCTATAACACTTAATATTATTCTTCTGTTGTAATACCAAACACGATTCTAGAAAAAGAAACATTAGTGATTAGAGCAGGTCTGATTCAAAATTCGTGACTTTCAGATACTGATGAGGGTCATAGGGTTTGTTTTTTTTATTTGCAGACTGGGGTTTCTTGATTTTCAAATCCTTTTTTGGAAGTTCTGTCTGAGTAATTTGAGGGGAATTTTCAAAGCTTTTCCACAGGTAAACAGCTGTGGGAGAAGCCTCACTGAAAATTCCCCATCTCCCCTTGCTGCTAAAAGTACCCACGATGTTCACAAAAAAAGGGGCAAGAGTGAAGCTGGGGAACAATGGGGCAAACACAGATTACTCCTGAGTTTACCTGTTTTCGCCCTCATCCCATGACCTCTCTTTCCAGAACATTCTTTCCATTAAAAGAGATCTACCTCCTGTGCATTTATTCCTTGGAGATATTTAAACGTCTCTATCATATCCTCCTCTTTCCCTCCTTTCCTCCAGCGCAGTTTGAAAAGTAAGTCCAGTGTCTCTATTGATGGCCTTCTGATAATGTAGACAATTAGCAAAATGCCAATTTTCCATAGCACTAATGTGCTGCCACGCCTGAGTTTTCTTGTGGGATCCCCCCTCAGGATCCTTGAGTGCTGCTGCTGCTGGGGCAGAGGGCAGAGGATGAGGTAAAAAGTGCAGGGTATTTATTATGCTCCTAGGGGGTGCTGTAGGCCCCGGCAGTGTCAGTTATTTCCTCTATGGCTACGCTATCTGTCTGCAGCTGCTGATTGGACATCACGCTGGCAACTCAGTTCCCCAAACCCTCTGCAGGTACCAGTCTTTCAATATCCCCTTCCTCTAAATCTTCAAATTCCAAACATGATTCACCTGGATTAGCAACTTCTTGAAAGATCTGCTCTAGACACTGGTCAATACAAAATCGGGACTGCTGCACTGGCTTTGCATGATGCTCACTGGTGTCCCTTCCTACCTTCCCCTTGCTGCTGTCACCTTCAACCGAGTGTGCTTCCTTCAGCCCCTGCACCAATCCAACAGTGGAAGTTGAAGCAGGCACTGCTGTCCTGGCTTCTGACCCGACCTTGCATCTTTAGCTGGTTTCCCCTTATTAAAACAAATCATGTTAAAACCTGGCTCTTTCACCAAGCCTTCGCCGATCCACCAGACAATCACTAGTTGTCCTTCACTCTAATCCGGTCTGGCATTTATACTCACGAACAATGGACTCTGACACTTCCAGGTTAAAGCACCTTTTAAGCTTTTAACCCGTACGCTCTATGGTAACACTTTATATTTATTTCCTGCCTTATCTTCTTTCCAGCTTGTTGCAAGCTTCCAAGTTCACTTTCCCTGTTGATTGTAACTTTGACCTATTCCTACCTATTGTTATCTTTCGTTTACTTGAATTGTTACTCCAGTTATACCCTTGTTAAATGTAAACCGATCCGATATGGTTATTTACTATGAAGGTCGGTATAAAAAACTGTTAAATAAATAAATAAATAAATGTTTGATCTTGACCAGGGGACTTATGCTGCTGATTCTTTGGCTGTCATCGCCACTAATGCTACTGGCTACAGCTTTCACTGGCGCACAGCCTTCCTTTCCTCAGCCTTCTGTCCTCTTCCATTTCTTCATCTGCCTCTTAATAATTGACACGAAGGACTTTTTGAAAAAAAAAAAAAAAGAGATCATCATTGCAGGTTTTTTGTTTTTTTTTGTGTGATGTGCACACTAGCGTGAGTGAGCACACCTACAGAGACCGTCACTACTGTCAAAAACAGTAGTGCACTTCGGTGTATGAATTAACTAGCTCATTCTTTGTCTACTGCTGTTTTGTGTATCACATTTTCACCTTAGTACAGAGAGAGAGAGAGAGAGAGAGAGAGAGAGAGAGAGAGAGAGCAGTGCACAGTATATACTGAAAAAACAGTCTCTGTCAGACTGTAGAAACACACACTACGGTTGTTTGACAGTGATTGTGCTGTCAGCTCTGTTGAAATGTATCACTCTTAAAACAATACCTCACTGCTGCTAGCAGCACCGCACAGTACAAATCCCGCACAGCAGTGCACTGAAGCAGTGATAGCCTGACCTCACAATTTTGTAAGCTTTTCCTGGAGCTCTCATCTCTGAGGCAAGGAGCCTCACAGCTGGCGCGTTGACTCTCTGAAATTGATCACACAAGTGACCCAAAATGGAATCTGTTACAGCTTAAATTTCAGTTTCAATTTCAGAGAAACAAAAATCAGGCAAACATGGATAGACTGGCTGAAAAACTGCTTGCCAGTAATTGGCCCTGCTTCTTGTCCCATCCTCCACTGGCTCCAGGCTAAGTAAAATAAAAAATGCATTACATAATACTTCCCTCATTGACTTTCATGGAAATGAAACAAAATAAGTGAAATGTTTGCATTTGCAGTGCTTTTGTGTTTTGTTGCCAACGAAATGATACATCTAATATTTTTCATCACATTTCTTTTTCTTTTGAAATGAACGCACATCCCTGCTGCCTGCGGGACCCAGGGAGAGATGTTGAAGTCGATGCACCCTCTGGCAAGGCCCAAGCAGAGACACTTTGACCAGGGCTACCTTCTGTCACCCGCTCCCTAAGAGGAGAGGGACTGCAGAGAGACAAAAATGCTGGGAGGGGAAGGCGGGTAGAGAGTGCCTGGAAGCAAAGGCAGAAACTGGAAGGGGGTCGATTACCCAGAGAGAGGAAAGAGGAGAAGGTCGGCAAAAAGTTAAAAAAAAAAGAAAAAATAAGTGGAAACCAAAAAGTATAAAATAATAATTAGCAAACTAGGGCCTGGATTTACTAAGGCTTTTCTCCCAATCTGTGTCTGTGGGAAATTGCTTAGTAAGTGAGGCCCTAAGAGTCCTACTTATGAAAGGTTTTCCTCCATTTTATGTGTAAGGGAAACATTCTTAGTAAAGAAGCCCCTAAGAAAGAAAAAGGAAATGAAAATATCCCCAAAGTAACAAACCAAATAAACAATAAAAACGACCAAAAAAAGTGAATGAAAAGGGAACGCCAGATGAGTTCTCATCAATGATCTGTGTCTGGCATTATTCCCTCCTTTTTTCTACTAGAAATACCTCTCTCTATGCACCTGAGTATTCCTTTATCTATTGTTGCCCTGTTGCACTCTTATGATACCTTGTCCTCCTTAGATATGATCAAACTAAGACCTAGCTTTATCATTTTGCTATAAATATAGCAAGAATAATTGCAAGGGAATTGCCAAAGCCAGACAAATGTTGGGCTGCATAGAAAGAGGAACAACTAGTAAGAAAAAGGAATTGATAATTCCCTTGTACAGATCCTTGGTAAGGCCCAACCTGGAGTACCTTGTCCAGTTCTGGAGCCCGTATCTCAGGAGGAACAGTGATAGAGTGGAGGTGGTTCAGAGAAAGGCGACCAAGATGGTGGTAGGATTCCATCATATGACCTATGAGGATAGATTAAAGGCCCTAAATATGTATACCCTAGAAAAGAGAAGACACAGAGGGGACATGATACAGAACTTCAGATATATGAAGGGTATACACGATTCACTATTAAAAACAAACCTCTTCTACTTGAAAGATAAAATGAGAAGAAGGGGTCATGAAATTCCAAGGGTAACTCAGACTGAATGTCAGGAAGTGTTTCTTCATGGAGAAGGTGGTGGATGCTTGGAATCCTGCTGGAGGAGATGGTAAGGAAGAAGACTGTAGAGAACTTTAAAAGGTCATGGGATAGGCTATGTGGATCCCTAAGGAAATAATCCCAGGCAATTCCAATAGTCGGATCCTTAAGGAATTAATTCCAGGAGTTTCCAAAAGTCTGAGGGAGGAGCAGTAACAATAGGGTGAAAGTAAAAGGAGAAATTGTGAAGAAGTTAACAAGACAGGACATCATTAGAGAATGGTTTAGACTCTGTGGACCCCCTAATGGAGCTAAAACAAGAGGCATAGAGTTAACAGTTCAATTATAGGGTTAAGAGTTTCAGTTAAACCCTAGAGACAATGAAAGGGCTCAGAATATAGGTCTGAGATTCAAATTCAAAACAAGAATGCAGGGCAGGCTTGATGGACCATCTGGTCTTTTTCTGCAGTCTATCTATGTATATATGGATCTATGTGTCTATGTAATAACGCCTATGGTAAAAAAAGATGTGGGAGAGAAAGAGAGAGAAAAAGAGAGAGACTCTTCATAAGGCTCTTATATAAGAAAATTATATCACTATAAGAGGGGCAACTAGTAACTCGGGATCAGGTTTTGGTGACGGGCTAGGTCGAAGGGGCTAGTTTTACAAGCACAGTCAGAGGTACGAACAGCACAGTTGACTGCAGTGAAGATTTTATGTGATTTGGAGTGAAGAAAGGTATAAAAAAATGAGATTTGTACATTGTACTCTCAACCTAGCTTGATAGGTTGACTAATATGTGTGCTTCCCCATCGGTTCTCTCTCTCTCTATCTCTCACTCCCCGAAACAGGATTTGCAATATTTATCGCAGATCCAGTTATAGCAGTGCCGCATGGCTATCGCAGGCATAACACCAGGAAAAAAGGTGTAGGTATAGCACGTGTTACACTATCGCATGCAAACTGTCCCTCATTTTAATTTACTCCTCTCAGTTCCGAAAAAATCCAAAATTTTCATACGCATCTCATGATACGATAAATAACACGTGTTATGGCATTATTGCGAGTGTTAGGACCCGAACGCCAGCAATATAACGCCATAACACGATTTGAAAAAAATGACACTGTTACATCTCTTTCCTTACTGGGGCCTCAACCCTTATCCTCTATGTTTCACTTGGATTTCTGCACCTCAAATGTCTGACCCACACTTTACTGCATTACATCTTAATTGGCAAACTTTTGACAGCTCCTTAATTTATTTAAAACAATTTGCATGCTGCTCAGGCAAAGTTCAAAGTGGTTCACATAAAAACATGCATAAAAGTCTTGAAAACAATTTTGAATCTTGAAGCAAAATGAAGATGTGATTGAAGCCTCCAGTGTGGGTGTTTTCTACCTTTCTGGAGGAATCAATAGATTTGATTAACAATAGATCTACATTTTTTGTTTCATTCTTGTGTGAACAAGACAAAGATAATGTATTTCAACATTTTTTAAAGAATAAAGATGCTCTATTTTACAGACAAAGTTCACATCTTCCCAGATATCTCCAGAGCCACCAAAGCTCGATGGAGACATTGTTTGACTTTAAAAGGGTGAACGGTGGCCCTGGGGGCTTCATTTTTTCTAAAAGTTGCATGTTTCAGCTGTGTTAATTTTCAGGAGAAGAAGTTTAGATTTTCTGACCCTTTGCATTTAGAGACCTTTTTATCTGATAAAAATCCAGCTCGGAATACACAGAACGACGACCAGTAGTTAATAAATATTCAACTCCTCTCGCCTAAAACATTTTATAGGGATTGTATGTATTTACCTATAGATGGATACTATGGGTTAACATATATTATATTTCTTTTTTTCTCCCCCAGATTATGGGTTATAAGTGAAGATATCTGTTTATTATAGTAGAGTGATATGCGGTTTCTGTTTATTGATGCATACTATTTCCTTTATTTCTTAAATATGATTGTAATCTCATTGGAAAATTTAATAAAGAGAAAATTATAAAAAAAATCTTAAAACCAAAAAGCAGAAGCACATAAAAACAATACAAATGTAGACAATGTAAATGATGGATCCACAGACACAGTGATCATCGAAAGCCTTTTCAAAAATCCGATGTTATCAAATAATAAAATAAAGCTCAAATTATGATCCAGATTCTAGATTGAACACTGTCTGAAAGATTTTTAAAAAGCTCCTTATGCTTAATGATAATCTACATTCAATTGCCAGTAAGTTCAGAAAGTGGGAAGCTTGCTCCCTGGCCTCTCATAGTCATGCTGCCTTTACTGATGGGATAACAAGTTGCTTAGCCTGCAAAGAATGCAGTGAGCGAGATTGAATGTAAATATTCAACAAGGCGCTAATCCAAGGGGACTTGGGGGTTATCCAAAATTCAATAAATTGTCATGGCTATCCTATATTTAACCCACCAATGCATCTTAAAAAGAAATGGCTGTCTAATTGCCTGATCCTGTCAATACCCAAATCACAGCATTCTGGGCAATCTTCAGGGGACGTTACATTGAACTAGCAATGCCAATATATAAGGCATTACAATAGTCAAAGCCAGTGAATAAATAAGCTTGTAATGCCATACGAAAGTCCTCATTTCCATCTAGTGGTTTTAGATGTCACAAGAAACAGAATTTGAAAAATGAGGACCTGAGTAAATAATAACTCCAAGGCTCTTTACCTGGGATAGTATGGGGATCTGAAAATCCTCAAATACAAAGCTTTCTAAGATTGCTCTTCATTTTTTTGACTATATCTATTAGGGATATGAACACTAAAAGGTAATTTTTTAGAGGCTTACTTGCATAAAAAATGCATGTAAGTAGTCTGACTGCATGTAATGTGCATGTAGTCTGATTGCATGTAATGTGTATGTAGTCTGATTGAATGTAATGCGCATGTAGTCTGATTGCATGTAATGTGTATGTAGATTGATTGCATGTAATGCGCATGTAGTCTGACTGCACATAATGGGGCGGATTTTAAGAGCCCTGCTCGCCTAAATCCGCCCAAAACCGGGCGGATTTAGGCGTGCAGGGCCCTGCGCGCCGGGAAGCCTATTTTACATAGGCCTACCGACGCGCGCAGAGCCCCGGGACTTGCGTAAGTCCCGGGGTTCTCCGAGGGGGGCGTGTCGGGGGCGGGCCCGGTCGTCGCGGGGTTTCGGGGGCGTGTCGGCAGCATTTTGGGGGCGGGTACGGGGGCGTGGCTACGGCCCGGGGCGGTCCGGGGGCGTGGCCGCGCCCTCCGTACCCGCCCCCAGGTCGCTGCCCGGCGCGCAGGAGGCCCGCTCGCGCGCGGGGATTTACGCCTCCCTCCGGGAGGCGTAAATCCCCGGAGAAAGGTAAGGGGGAGGTGTAGACAGGGCCGGGCGGGTGGGTTAGGTAGAGGAAGGGAGGGGAAGGTGAGGGGAGGGCGTTAGAGGATTCCCTCCAAGGCCGCTCCGATTTCGGAGCGGCCTTGGAGGGAACGGGGGTAGGCTGCGCGGCTCGGCGCGCGCCGGCTATACAAAATCCATAGCCTTGCGCGCGCCGATCCAGGTTTTTAGCAGATACGCGCGGCTCCGCGCGTATCTACTAAAATCCAGCGTACTTTTGTTTGCGCCTGGAGCGCAAACAAAAGTAGGCTATTCGCGCTCCTTTTAAAATCCGCCCCTATGCATATGTAGTCTGATTGCATGTAATGTGCATGTAGTCTGATTGCATGTAATGTGTATGTAGACCGATTGCAAGTAATGTGTATTTTAAAAATGACACAGAAAGCTGGGGTCTTTCAAAAATATTCAAACAATTGAAAACATTTTTTCTTTGAGAAATAGAGTCTGTTTATTCAAGATTCTCAAAACATACTGTTTTGCAGAAAATAATGATGGGACACATAGCAAGTTGGACACTTTTCTCCGCTCGCTTCAATGGCGAGGGACATGTCGGGGTCTCAGACTTCTACGGAATGGGTCCCTGGCCAGCTGGCTACTACAGAGCAATGGTTTCAATGGCCAGAAACGGACAAAAGACTGAGAACAAAGATTCGGGTGAGAAAGCAAAGCATGGTCACCCCCTTCTACGGTAGGAAGTTCAAATGGTATGCAGAATGTTGCTCTAAGCAATATATACAAAGGTTGTGATTTTGATATTGATAAATGTTTTAATATCCTGACTTAACTTGAGAGAACCTTGCCCAAATCTCATCTTGGAGTGAGTTTCCTCACTCCAAAGGCCAGCAAATCTTCACAAGAGACCACTGTTCTGTTTGTACATCTCACGTTGAATGTCAAAGTGGCCCCTACCCCCTACACTAATACTTAACCCTCACCTCGAGTTACTAGGTGGGCCTCCCATAGGGATACAAATACCTGTCTAGGGAGGAGGCACTATAGCAAGTCTCTCTCTCTTTCTCTCTCTCTCTCTAGGCCTGCCCAGAAACATCATGAACCACGATATATACTGGCAATGTAGCCCAAATTGGGCTAATAGTGCAACTTGCAATAACAGCTTTTTGCATAGCTGATATTGCAATACACATGCTTATTAGTATAAGGTACACCCCTTTTTGGTATCGCATGCGATACCAATGCGATATTGGAAAATGAGGCCCTAAGTCTGAATATCAGAGTTAGCCACATAAGATGTAGGGCTATCTCGCTCTGCCCTGATCTGCCCACTACACACCTATTTTTTATACGGCTCCCTTTTTAGCTGTATAAGGGACTTATATGGCTAAGCAGCAGACGCTGAACATACGTGCATAGTCAGCAGCCACTACTTCACTGCATAAGTCCCATTAAATAACGCTGAATGCGCTATGAATATTGACCTCGTAAGTTTTGGCACATTTTTCAATATCATGGAGCAAATCTTTAAAGATGATGTTAAAGAAAAACGTTTTCACTGCTTTACTGAATTCTTTAGAGTCTTCAATATTATGCAAATGTAAGGGTAGGGAGTTCCATAGGGTAGGACTGGCAATGGAAAAAGCCCTTTCCCTTGGGGAGTCAAGCCTGGCAATTCTTGTAGAGGGAATTTCTAGGGAGCTTTAAGCAGAGGATTGAAGGGAATGACTGGGTGTGTACAATTATGGAGTGGCAGAAGTGTACACATGTATGACACACACGCACAACTGTGCACAAATGAGAAAACCACATGCAAACGTATACACAACTTCTACACACAATGTGCCGTAAAAGCTACATATATTTTATATAGTGTGTGCGATTGCAAGCACATGATATAAGATTCCCAGACATACGCACATGAGCCCAAATGCACATGATTATAGGCTCACATGCAATGCTTTTAAGGTTTTTATTTTGGAGAATTTTAGTTTTGTTTTTTCATGATTTTCATTTTTGGGAAATAGCATGCACTATTTTGTAAGGAGCACACGCTATTTCACTGATAGTGTGCCATATTTGCTGATTAGTGTGCACCATTTCCAAAAACAAATTATTGATGACAAATTTTAAAAAAAATGTCAGTTTATTTCAAACAAAACAAAAGTGGTCTTATTTGTTATGTTCTAAATTTCTGTTTCATATAAATTCAAATTCTTAATATCTATTAACCATGTTGCATATCTTTGAATTATCTATGAAAAGACAAATCTTCCTAACCAGTCTTTCTGCAATATCATTAAGAAAAAATATTGACCAGAAGTGGACCAAGAACTGATCCCTCAGAGAATCCATTGATAAAAATCCCTTTCTTTGCCTTGACTCTGTGTGGCTTATCACTTAACTGGTTGTTAATCCAGTTAGCTACATTTAGATCCATCCCCAAGCTGCTCAGCTTAGTTCTGAAACACTGTGTATAACTGAGTCAAGTCTTAATTAAAAAAAATTTTTGAAGTGCAAAAACTACACAAAAAGCTCTCTTAATTCTAAGAAATAGTTCAGTTTTAACCATATGTTGGAAATTCTTTGACAGTGTATTGTAATGATTAATCATGTGATGGCAAGTTATCAGTACCTTCAATATTATTTTCCTTTAATGATAATTGGTCCTGCTATTGTCTTTAAAGCATTAATTCTATTAGGTTGCTTTGTGTGATTTCATTATTTTAGATTAGTGTTTCCTAACCTGCCTCTGGAGGCACACCTAACCAGTTGGGTTTTCAGGATATCCATAAACAATATGCATGAGATAGATTTGTATACATTGTACACCCAGGGCACGTAAATTTCTCTCATGCATAATCATTTTGGCAGTTGTGAAACACTGCTTTAGGTCATAACTGCTAAACTTTGTAGCCTAAATACATTTTTTTGCCCTTACTGCCTAATTAAAATGGAGCATCTACTTCCTGCTGTTACACCCATCGGTCGCAGATGGCTGCAACCACTAATTCTCACCTCTTTCTTTGCTGCATTGACACAGTTGGGGAGAGTGGCGGCCTCTGCCAGCTACCGCCGAACTCCCTGGCATCCCTGGGATGGCGTGGGTGCTGCCAACCGCCATCTTTCCTTCGGGATTACTTAGGCACGCGCGAGCCAGTCTTAAGCAAGTCATGGCGGGATCCTTGGGGGCGCCCCCCGGATGACGTCTTCACTCCACGATACTTAAGCCGGCTGGCCCTGCCTACTGACGACTTGGCAATGAGTTCCCTCATTGCTGAATCCGCTTTGCTCACTACGGACCTCCCGTTCCAGTTCCTGCACATTTGGCGTGAGATGCTCTGGGTACCTGCTCCTCAGGGGCTCTTCCTCTTCTCTGGCTATCCACTCCTCGGAGGGCCTTCTTGCCTTGGACTGCTGCCTATCCCCATTCCCTGGGGCTTCTGCTGGAACATACGTCACTGTGAGTACCTTGATTCTATGGACCACTTGCAGTGATTTCACATCTCATGACACCATGATACATGGCTAGCCCATATTTTTATGATGACATCGGCAAGGAGAACATAGTTTGAACTTACCAAACCATTTTTTAAATAGAAACAGAAAATGACAGCAGATAAGGACCATAAGTCCTATCTTTTCTGGCTAATTTCTTTCCTGTTATGATATTGTGTAGAAACCATTATATCTCCAGTTTTACCTTTGCTTCTTTATCTCTGTGCTTATCTCATACTTTCTTGAATTCTATTACCATTTTTGCCTCCAGGTTTCATTGTTATAATTATGATTTATAATTTAGGAACAATCAGTGTCTTGGATAAGAGTTTGTTATAAAATCCTAAATAATCAAATGAACCATGAAATAAATAAAAATGGAAGTCTATAGTTTCCAGTGCAGTTAATCATCCACCTTTGTAAAATAAAAGCATGCCTCCAGTCCACCTGCTAGGACATTCGTCAAAAGTCAGACATCTAGGAAAACTTATAACAGAATTGCACTGTATAAAAACTAATTGGACATTAAGCAAATATCAATAGCTGTTTGACCTTTAATTATATAGGTCAGCTGTGTAAGCTTATGGAAATTAAGCTTATTATCTGAAAAGAAAAAAAAATAATTCTCTCCTCAAAATCTATCCATCAGATAAAGGAGAAGACACGCTTTATAACAGCATCCAAATATTAACTGAGAAATACTTGCCAAAATTTTTAGCATTAGTCAATAAATCCTCCGATCTTTAAAAAAAAGAAAATAAAATTAGACTGGCAACTGATAAGTTGCAAAGGGTGCACAATTTTGACTCTGCCACCCGTTTCCCTGTGCAGGTTCCAATGGTGTCTTGAGTGTTTTCTGTCTGAAAAGGGATGGTCTAGAGTGGGTTGAGAAAGAAGAGAGAGCCATGATGGGACTTGGGATACAATGGGTACAATATTTCTCAGACCACAGACACAAGTGATATGGGATGATTGTAAATAATATTTGTTTCAGATGGTGAAGTCTATCTGTCCCATAACCCAATAACCAGTATGACTTGGCTGGATGAGGGGCAAAGTTGGATAGTTAAAATCAAATGTCTTCTTGGTGGTGCGACAGTGAATGCTGCTACATTTTTAGTTTGGTTTTGATTTATAACAATGTGAAGTAAATTTTAAGACCCGCATGTGGGCGCAAATGTACATATGTTTGCCGGCTCGCGCATATGGCCGCAGCGATTTTAAAACGTATGCGCATAGATGTGCACGTATTTTAAAATCAGCTATTCACGTACATGTGCGCACAATTTCATATTGATGTGCATGTGTGTGCAGAAATGCTGCCTTGCTCACATAAATGGGGCGATTTTAAAAGGCATGTGCCCTGACGTAATAACCTCTTTTCCCAGTTCACCCCAGTAAAGGAGAGGACTTCCTAACTCCACTCGTTAAATCATCCCCTTTTACCCTATTAGCGCCAATTCTTAAAACCCTTTTTTTTTTTTATCTCACAACTTATATGCCATCCATAGCAGAAGTAAAGTTACGCTATAGGGGATCCTGGCACGCACTTGTGCTCGTAAAGACTTATATGCAGACTTCATGGTGCAGACCTGGCCCTGCCATGTCCTGCCCATGCCCTATCCAGACCACTCCCACACCCTGCCCCTTTTTGCGAAAAACATTTTTCTGTGCATACCAGGAGAGACGTGCGTAAACGCGCGGTTTTTTAAATCCGTACGGCGTACGCCCGCTGAGTCATGCGCATATCTTCCAGCTTTGGAGCACACAGGGCTCTTAAAATCAACCAGTATATGTAGAGATGGTTGTTGCTTATATTTTGTAGAATGTTGGGGTCAAGAAATCTAACAGTGTTAAGTGTTTGTTATGATAAAATAGTTTATAGTTGAAAGAAATACATTGTATAGGAAGTAGGCAACCAGAAAGTTCAAACCATATGCAGTCCCCCGACATGGGACCCTGTTTTGCTGAGGCTGCTTCAGGAAGAAACAACCTTGTCAATTTAACAGAACACAAATACATGAGAACTGATAACCAGCATCATTGCTACAAATGGCACTGATGCAAATTTACAGCTTTAAGCTTTACAATTGCTCTCTATACTTGAGCTGAACTATGATCGCTACAATTTACAATGATATGAAACCGCTGGTTATCTGTTCTCATGTATTTGAGATCTGTTGAGCTGACAAGGTTGTTTCCTCTACTGGCCCTCTGGACGCAGCCCCGGTGAAACCCAGTCCTGTGTCGGGGGGACTGCTCATGGTTTGAACGATTGTCCCTGATTGGAGCTTTCCTTAAATAAATTGAAAATCGTCGTTTGAACATTTTGGAACAGCTTGAACTTTTTGGTTGCATTCTTCCTACACATACTGACTGTGTATGCACTTCAGTTAATCCGCACTAGACTTTGTGAAAGAAATACATTGCCACAGCAGAGAGGAGCTGAGGCAGGACATAGATAAGGGGAGGAGGGGTGCAATGTCCCTGAGTTAATTGTTTTCATTCAGGATTTTTCAATCCAGAAAAATCAATACAAATCAAATTCTAGCCCTTTCATGTGCAGTTTAAAAACATGCCATCTAATACAAAAAAAAAAAAAAAATGACAGCTTGTTCACCAAAAGTAAAAACAAAACATGTTTGATGCAGAGTATCTCCGGTGACAGGGAGATAGGCGGTTTGCTCTTGCTGCTTGCTCTTTTGTTTCCTGCATCTTTCAAGTGAGGTGGTACAGCTGTCTCAGCTAACAATCATAAAGACTAATTAGAATAGAACGCCTCTTCTGCAGCAGCAGCAGCAGCTAATAAGGCACCAAGCTAAGGAGACAGTCTGCTCTTAATCCTAAAATCATAAAACTGGGAAAGAAAACTGCCAACATCCTCCCGTGTTACAGAAAATAAAGGCACCATAAAACCGTCTGAGAGAGTAAAGGTAGCTATACGTGATTTCTTTCTCTCAGAATTGTGCCATTCCCAGTGAGCATTTAAAAGGAACCAAAGATATGTTTTACACTTTACATTTTTTTAAATAAAACTAGTGGGGGAAAATGAGCATGAAGGAAGGGACAGGGGGACTTCATTTAAAAGTCTAGAGAAGTTTGATGTTGGATGACAATGAAAATATAAAAGTTTAACAGGAGAACATGTCTGAATTTATGTTACACTGCAAAACCTACTAATGACTATGAACTATATAAAAATGTCAGCATTGCTCAGATGAATCTAGGTATTCATTAATTTCTATCCAAACTTTATTTTAAGAGATATCGCAGGGAGATTAGACCTGCTCTCAGATCGCTCCTCCCCCCCCCCCCAAATAAAACACGTACCACTTTTTGGCATTTAACATAGGCCGCAGTTTAATCCAAAATCCGAGCCCCTTACAACATAACATGTAACCACCAACTCCCCCTCCTCAACCCCCTCCCTTTTCCGCCTCTAGCCCTCATCCCAGAGGTAAAGCACTGCCACCCTCCTCCCCCCTCCCTCTTGCCCCGCCTCACATAAGCGAGGGCAAGCCCTGGCCCTGAGCTATAGCCCCCAAGCTCGCAGGCCTTCTTGTGCAGCAGCTCCCCCAACTGCACGAGTTGCCCCCCCTCCATTCCCCCCCCCCTTGAACATTACAAATTCTTCAATAGTAACTAGGGCTTGGGTTATACCGCCACAGACGGTTCCCACCACTGCGGCCTCACTTCCTAAACAGCACCACCTCCAAACTGTCCTACAGAAAATTATAACCTAAATCCATACCAATGTCCAACAGATGGACACCTCAGCCCTGAAATAATCCATCCTCCACCCCCCACCTCCTTCTCTGGTCACCCGTTTTCCCAACCACTGATTCATTTTTGATACCCCTGCTTTCCATAACTCTTCTGCTTTACATTTAAGTCTGACAATGATATCGAACTATCCCAGCAGCACCCTCGGCCATCAAATCCAAATTTGCGAATGGTCCCTCTTGATACCAGTAATCAATTCCCCATCACGGCTTTTTTTTTTTTATACATCGTTTGCCCAAGATGAATGAGCAATACATCCGGCACACCCCACAGTTCTGCTTGTTCCTACAGGAATGGCAAAAGTTCGTCCCACATCATGCCCCTCTGGCTGAACCAGGACCCGCTCCACAGCCTCTGGTCCATATCCAAGTGTTCCACATATGGCTGCTTCTATGCTCACCGCTGCGCCCTGTGGATGAGTGAGTGGCCCACACTCCATACGCACCCGGTTCTGCGCCCAACCCTAAATATCTCTGTAACAAAAAAGACGGTGGTCCTTAAGTGTTCTTCCTGACCCCGTCACCCCACACCCCACCCCACTCCCACTGCCCCCTTGAGTCTCCCTCTTAATACTTGTTCCTTCTGCTACCCCTCGCTTTACATTTTTTTTTTTAATTAGGTCCTGCTGTATATCAAAATGCATTGGATTTCCATCAACCTAATGCTTGAATGCCAGCTCCCCATATTCCCCCTTCCGCTGCTGACTTGGCTGCCCCAATTTGAAAGGAATGCGAGTGGTAAAACTTCACATTCCACCCCAGCTGTCTAATTACCATGTGCAAATACCCTTTTGAAATCTAATTAATGGCTGTCCATTCCCATGAATTAGCAAAGGACCTTGTAATGTCAGCCTAACCCTCAGGAACAGATTGGTTAACCGCACAGGACATACCTCTGCATCAGCCGCTGGGAGAAGCGTGATGGTTTACCCTTTCCTTTTGTAGTCCGTTTTGGATTTCTGTAAAAAAGAACTCCACCACAGCCGCGTCCCACTTGACATTCCAGACCAGGAGCCCCTGATCCGAGCAATCCCCTTCTGATTTCGCTACCATCTCACTTATTCTCATGGCCCCAACAAAAGTCACTGAAAAAGCTGTGCTGAACACCACCACCCCATAATTGGACCAACCTACTGCCGACAAATGAATTGTTAACTGAATCAAATCCAAATATCTTCTCGGTCTTCATAGAGCTCTCTTGCCATATCTGTCCCTACACCACCCCCTTAGAACCCGCTTTACCCAGAAACTACACAGCGGGTTGCCCCATCCTTACAACCTCTGGAAAAAGGCAAATCCCGCTATTTGAGCTCGTACCAATCCAGTCAAGTACCCTAATTGTCTGGCTTATAAAATATACCGCACTAAACTCCCATCTGGCACGGGCCCCGAAAGCCAAAGGATCCTAACAAATGAGGCACCGTTGCCCTGCCCACTGCATACGCCGCCCCTGTAGCTGGCACCACAGACCGCTGTATCAAACTGTAATCATCATCCTTCCAAGATTCCACAAATCTTCCAGGAACTTCTCTGGTGACTCGTATTCATGCAGTGCCAAATCCCAAAAAACCTTCCCTTGGAAACGAGACAATGCCTCAGTTATGAGATTCTGCACTTCCGGTACATGCTTGGCCCTAATGCTTATATTGCTACTTAAACAATGCGCGACTAATACTTGAAGCCAACTGGAGACCCGCAAAATTTGCGCTATCGAATTATTAATTACCTGAACCATCCCTACATTGTCACACCAAAATACCACTCTTGGTTGGCTAATTGCTCGCTAAATTCCAACGGATACCTCGATAGGGAATAACTCCCAAAACGTGACATTCTTCATCCAACCCTTATCCATCCAGTTCCTAGGCCATGGTTGAGCACACCACTGACCCCTAACGAAAACTCCGAATCCTGCACCTTCCGCCTCATCCTAGAAACACTCTGGGGCAGATTTTATAATCTGCGCGCGCGGAGTACATTTGTGCATGCTACCCGGGGAGAACAAATGTACATCCGATTTTATAACATGCGCGCGCAGCCGCGCGCATGTTATAAAATCCGGGATCAGCGCACGCATGGGGGTGCACACTTATGCACCTTGCACGCACCGAGCCCTAGGTGAGCCCCGATGGCTTTCCCATTTCTCTCCAAGGCTGCTCTGAAATCGAAATCATAGCGGCCTCGGAAGGAACTTCCTTTCCGCTCCCCCCACCTTCCCCTCTCTTCCCCTATCTAACCCACCCCCCAGCCCTACCTAAACACCTCCTAACTTTATTTCAGGATTTACACCTGCCTCTGGCAGGCATAACTTGCACGTGCCGGCCGGCTGACTGCGAGCCATCCCCTGGCACAGCCGCTGTGCCGGAGGCTTCGGGACCGCCCTCAGCTCCGCCCCTTTTTCAAAGCCCCGGGACATACGCGCATCCTGGAGCTTGCACGCGTTGCCGAGCCTATGCAAAATAGGCTTGGCACAAGCAGGAGCAGGATTTTGGGGTTACACGCATGCCCCCTCTATGTCCCAATCCCCCCCCCCCTCCAACTCCGGGATCATCTACACACCATTGAAGGACTACAAAAAGCCTTTCCACCCCTAGCTCTTCCCGGATGGACTATGTCACTCGTATGTGATGCTGACTTGCCTTTATCACTGTAGTGGCTGATGACAACTGGCGAATGCATGCCATCCCCATGGGTATCTCACGACACGCGAAATTCAACGACTCTATCCAAGGCTGCATTTTTTGTTTTGTGTTTTTTTTGGTCACTTTCCTCGCGCTCCTGACCTTGACTACCATTTCACCACCTTGTCTTCCAGCGATCAGCAAATCATTGTATCGAAATCCAATTCAATCCCCAGGCATGACAATTTAATAGCCATACCTTCCATCTTGTCCTCTGCTATTGGAACCCCAACAGTTATGCCACCTCCAAAACCCCTTTAACTGCTCTTGACACAAATCGGTCTCATTCTCTCCCACAAACAAAACATCATCCCGATAATGTAACGTTTTCCGACATCAGGTATACCTTTCTGTTACCCTCTGTTGGAAGGAACTAAATGCTTCAACCTATGCACAAGAAATAGCGCATACCATGTGCTAACACCTATCAATGAAATAACCCCTATCAAACGACAATCCTAATAAATGCAGCTGCTTGGGTGAATTGGTAACACTCTAAAAGCCGATTCAATATCAGTCTTTGCCATCAAGGCTCTCCGCCCCGCTTGCCGTATCAACGCCAATGCTTCATCAAAAGCCCAAAAGGAATAGTTGCCACCTCCTCCTCCACCCGAACTGGCCCCACCTGCCGCTGCAACCCCGCCCACATTCTTATTCATCCTTTGGGTTAACCACCAGTTACTATCTCGATTCCCTCCAAGTCTTAAATCGATTTCCTGCCATCCTGTCCCTAAATTTTTATGTAATTGAGCCAGGCCCAACCTTCGTAGTCCCTAAACGCCCCTAATAAGCTATCTCCATACGCCTACAACGCACCATACTGATCAGGTTGTAAATGCCCCACCCAACTCACCAAGCAGAAAACTTTGCACCCCGTTGATGATATTGAGACATCCAAAGCCCTTTTGAAGCCTTTTTTTTTCTTCCTACTTTTCTTTCTATCACTCTTGTCCCCCCTTCTACCTTCCAATAATTGGAAAATATGAATCTGTCTTTTACAAATTCTCTTCCTTAATTTATGAGGAACCCCTTCCCATAATTCTGTCAAGGATGCCAATACCAGATGACCCATGCCCTGCTGCGGCCCTTCCCCCCCTTGCATCCCCTTACCCTCCGACTCACATGACTGTGATGTGGAGTCGATGATGAGCTTGTACTATGCCCTGCTGACCTCCGCCTTCGCTTCCTCTGATGAGCTCCTCGCCCATCCTATGTCTCCACTGATCCTTGAAACTCACCTGTGTCCCTACTCTCTCCCTACAGTCCTCCATATACCACTTGGCCTCCGCTGCCCAGTGTACTAGCATCCCTGTTCCTCTCTGGCATACGCATCTAAGCTCTGCTGCTCAAGGTTTTGTGCTGCGATGTGAACGGTGCTGCCATATCTTCCTTACCTGTAAATACATATTCACAAGCTGCAGAAATCTCACCACTATACCCCCTTTTGTCCTATACCCAAATCCTGTCTCCGTCTCCCATCACCCATTCCCGCACATACCTTCCACCTTCCCCCTCCCAAGTAACCCCGTTTTTCCTACGACTACTCCCTCTGCCATGTGGGCCATCCCCCAAAACAATGATGCCCACTCCCTTCCCCAGCAAGAGCAGCCCCCACCAACTGTTGTCCTGTATACCCACCTTCCTCCTTACATACTGCCTCCTGCATCATATCCCTGCTGTGGAAAACCCTCTCTGCCTCACGCCAGCATGAGGGCCCAGATTTTGAGATCTCATTCCTCGCCTGACCGCGGGTCCACTACTAAGCACCCGACTCCTCTCTGATTGTCTCAAGTCCTTCTAGTCAACTCCCACTCCTGGAACTTCCCCTCCCCGTATCTGCATACCAATATCTACCTGCCGCCCCTCCCCAGATCCCCTGCCTCCTTGTGACATTTCCCTCTCACTCCCCTGCGCCCCCCTACGCCCCAAGCCTGACCCTTTCCACGTAGAAACCTCGCTCCCCTCTACATTCCCATTGAAACTCCTACTGCCTAGACGTCCCCTGAGCACCCTCCCGTTGAGATGGCCTGGGCGGGGAATTGGATGCCCTGCACGATGCATTAATGTACAGATCTAATGATGAGAAATCCTCCGTGCCTGCTTCAACCCCCCCTTTCACCTAACACTGCAGCTGGTTCTGCCTCTGGACTGCTTTCCTCCGAACTGGCCTCTAAAAGATTACCGCCAAAACCGCTGGGCCGCGCGACCAAGGTGCACACACCGGCCCCGCGAAATTGGGCGCTGCCATAACTCTACATCGTCTGCTGGCCACATCGCATCATCTGCCCCCATCATAAGTCCTGTGCAACCCCTACCTCAGGAACTAAGGAATAATGGGAATATAAGCCAATATGAAGATAGTTACCTGATTCCCCCCCATGCAAGGGCCTCTGTAGAAAATGATGACGCAGTAGCATTTCAGATTAACTAGAGATTAACAATATCCTAAGCAAACTGCGAATTGAATAAATACTTTCTTTCTATTATTATTATTTTTTTTTACAAATACATACACCAAAATGTCTCCTGCTCTGGATCGCGAGCCCCAGGCGACCTCGCACCATGCTGTCCCGACTCAAATGGCGCCAAGCTGCTACTATGTCATTCCTTTTCTTGCTGCAAATCACAACACCCCAATTCAAACCTCTACTCATTCGCCCGTTTCCCATGCTCCCTCGCCTGTCTATGTTCCTTCTATTCCTCCTCTACCCTTTCTCCCCTTCCCCCCCTTCAACTCCTGCTCCTTCCCACGCTAATCCCGAGTTATCGGTTGTCCAAGACAGGCTTGTACTGCCTTTCCTAACTGAAGGTCTGTCATCAATTTTTAAATAAAATAACACTGAAAAGTCTTAAAGTAATATTTTAGGTCTTGAAGATATTTTCATGTTATAATATTTAAAATAATTATAAGAAAGTATATAAAAACAAGATGATCTGTATTATACTCTAACTACTAACAATAAGAATCCTTCTCAAATCAGAGCATATGTGCATAGCATATATATATATATATATATATAAAAGAAATATCCACATTATTCTGAGAATGCTGTGCAAAATATAATTGAATCTGTAAAGTCCTGAAGACTCTACACTCAGTTGGGTCATGTATGGTGGTAAGTATAAAAGAAAGATGGTTCAAATGAAGTTTTCCAGTAAGATAGTTCTTCAGGCTTTATAGAATCTGCTCTACTTTAGTTGATTTTAAGCAGAAGTCAAAGGTAGCTTCTATTGAAAAATTTTCCAGCAAAGAAGATAAGTGGTGCTTATAACTACAAGATACGAATAGCACTACTAAAGTTTAGTGTGCAATGGCATTTCTAAAGTTTATGACAGTCAGTTAATTATTTATATATAAGTACCACTTATCTACTTTGCTGGAAACATTTTCAATATAAGCTACTTTTAACTTCTGCTTAAAATCAGCTAAAGTACAGCAGATTCTACAAAGCCTGAAGAACTATCTTCCTGGTAAGCTACACTTGAACATTCTTTCTTTCATACAAAGCACTATACATGACCCAACTGAGTGTAGAATCCTCAGGACTTTACAAATTCAATTATATTTTGCACAACATTCTCAGAATAATGTGGATATTTCTTTAATTAGCCCTCAATTGAAATGGGTCCCTCCCTGTCTCTGGGATCCCTATTTAGCAATATATAGGGATCTCGTGCTGTCATAACTCTTTTGGAAAATAGTCCATCTAAGACATTTTATAATGTTACATCACAAGAGAGATAAGCTCTGGTTAAAGACAGCAGAACTGTAGTGAAGCCTGCCAACAAAGGAAGGGGCATTTATTATAATGATGCTACTTATTATAATGAGAAAATGCACACTGCAGACACGTTTTTATTCATATCTTACAGCAGATCTTACACTGAATCATTTGAGTGATACTCAGCACTCCATAGAGCAATTCTTTAATAGAGGTTCTCTGACCAGCAAGTAAAGGTTCTGTCCCACGGTTTAATGTCTAAGAATACCCATAAAATTCAAAAGTCTTTGACAAAGTCCTCCATGCCGACCTAAACAGAGCCACTAACTAACAAGTACATTTTTAAAGGAGCACATGCACCCATCAACACGTGTATTGGGCACGCGAGCAAAAATACGCACAATTTTATATCGTGCGTACCATTTAAAATACCCCTACCGCTTGTATGTGTTGGAGCCTTTATGCATACTGAGAGAGAGACAGAGACTCTTTTAAAGAGGCAATCTGACACTCTCTGTACATATATATACCACAGTAAGAGGGGCAGTTTCAACTCAGGGTGGGTATTTGGGATGGCAGTGTTACAAGGGTCTACAGACCTTTACACTCTAGGCAGACCAATGTAACACCGCCCCCCTAAAACCCACTCCAAGTTGAAAATGCCCCTCTTATAGTGGGCTCTCCCTCCATCCCCTCCCTCCATATATCTCTCACTCCATCCCCTCTGCAATGTTCAGGATCCCTCTGACCCAAAATCTCCAGACGTGCCTCATCAGGACCAGTAGTAAAGTTACGTAGGGAACATGGTGCATGTTCCATAATAAGCCTTGCAAAATTTGCAGGTTATGTTTTGTATGTCTTGGCCCCCACCCCAGAAAGCCCAAACCCCAACCATTTTCTGCCTCCTTATTCTTGACATGCGTACTTTCCGGCTTCTTAAACTTTGCATTGCTTGTGCGCAGGCCACATACACATGTATGGGGCTGTTTTTGTGTGAACTACGCTTTTAAAATTTACCTGTAGTTGTGTAGATTTGTTTTTGCAGCCTGTAGTTTGTCAATCACATTTCCCATATGTAAGATACATCACATATGTTAAGGAACCTGGAATCCATAACTAATTTGCCTTTGAATTCAATATTAGTAACTATGGATATAGAGTCCTTATATTATATGCTAATGTTCTGTTCAATGCTGCTCCCCGAAGGGGAGGAGCTAGCAATTTATAATACTCCATAGGAGGAGTTAATGATCTGTTGAGGGTTGGCTCCCACAGAGTGGCAGTCTGCATGATACTACTCTAGTAGTGTAAGGAATAAACACTTAATGGAAATTGGTGAATCCTTGGGCCACTGGCAGATGACAGCACCCCCAGGAGGATATCCTGAGTGGGACCACCAGCTAGGCTGGAGTATGGAGACAAACACAGATAGTTCTTTATTAGACAGGAAGTAGAACCACCAGAGGTGGCAGTAGTGAACTGATTTGCCCGGCAGGGCTGAAGTCCCTCAGATACTGGAATTGCGATCTCTGGGTTGCTGAGCTGTAGAGAGAGACTATAGGTAGTGAGTAGACAGGGTGTGCTGGATACATAACCAGTAGTAGATGATACACTCACAATTGTAGATATCTGTAATGGCTTCTATGCAACAGAGAGTCTTCAGTATATTCAGGAACAGGAGCTGCAAGCGAGCACTGGTTCCTATATGCAGTCTGGAATAAAAACTCACATTATCTGTGTATGAGATGGCTTCTGGAATAGAAGAGAGTCTTTGGAGGGTTTTAGGAACATAGGCCCTCATGGAGCGAGTACCGGTTCCTATCTGCAATCTGTAATAGTAATTCACAAGATATAGGTGTGTGATAGCTTCTGAGACAAGAGAATCTGTGAAGGGTTTTAGGAACATGAGCCCTCGTGGAGCGAGTGCCGGTTCCTATCTGCAATATGAAATAGTAATGTACCAGAAATAAGTATGCAATAGCTTCTGAGATAGAAGAGAGTCTATGAAAGATTTTCGGAACATGGGCCCTCGTGGAGCGAGTACCGGTTCCTATCTGCAATCTGCAATAATAACTCATGATCTCCGTACCCACGATAACGTCTTAGACAGAAGGGAGTCTTTAGAGATTAGGAACATAGGCCCTCGTGGAGCGAGTACCGGTTCCTATCTGTAATAGAACTCACAGTGTTCACGTCTGCGATCGCTTCCAGGCAGTAAGGAGTCTTCTGAGCATTCAGGGACGAAGGCCCTCGAGGAGCGAATACCGGATCCCGTCTTAACAATCTGAAAACAAGAAGAGAGAGTGGGGCCCCTGAGGTGCGGGTACCCCTTGGTAAGTTTGTGGAGGCAGAGCAGCAGAGAAAGATTCCCCTTGATAACTCGATTCATAGTTGCAAAGACCTTTTAAGTTGGAAGCGGATGACGTCACTATGGGGGGACGCCCCCGAAGTTCGCGCCCTTGCCGGTACAAACTCTGGAGTGCGCGTGCACTTCCGTAATCAAACATGGCGGATCTGCACCGTCAGGCCAGCCGGGGGATTCCAGGGAGAAGCGGCGAGGAGAAGCCACCGCAGCATCTGTCCATCAGACCCGAAGGGAGTCGCCACAAAGGTAGAGAGGGTGGAGCGAGGGCGAGAACAGGCACGAACGCAACATGTTCCTCATATCTCAGCGTTAAGTCGAATGAGGTTAGGTTTTCAACATCATCTGGCACCACAAAGGATACCATCTTCCTTTCCGTGTGAATTGGCTACATATGTTTTATACTTAAACAGCAAAAAGGCTAATGGGGAAAGCTTAATCATTAAAATGGCGTCAAAACCACCTGTGTAATGACACATGGTGAGCTAAATTGCTTCAAACTAGTGTACCAAAAGGGTAGGTACCAGTAAAAGGCCAATAAATCCAGCTGATTTTTAATTTTTTTAAATGCACATAAAATCATGTTCAATTGTGTCAATCTTTAACAGGCATGGGGGCCGATGCAATAATGTTCGCGGAAAGTGGGCGCTGACTTTTCAGCGAACGCTGCATGGTGCCTGCAAGGGGGGCGCCATACAATATGTAAATTAGCAGTTCAAGCTAGGAAGGAGGTGCTAGGGTCGCTTGTGCGACCTTAACACCTCTTTTCTAATTCGACCCACCGCGGATGCCGGTTATGAAGACTGACGCTGGTAAACTGGCCTCAGTTTTCATAACCTGCCTGTCTGCCAGTAATGAAAATTGCCACCGAGTTTATCTTTTTATTTATTTATTTATTTAAGGTTTTTTTATACCGGCATTCATGAACTCGTTCACATCATGTCGGTTTACAGAAAACAGGGGTGCAAAATGAAAAAATGAAAAAAACAGGGGTGTGAAATGAATGAGTAATAGGCTCATTCACATGCATTTGCATGTGATGAGCGCTATCTCATTCACTCTGCATCAGACGCGCATTAAATAAGCGCTAATCCCCCTATTGCATTAGGGGGTGGATTAGCGCCTATTTATCCCATGTCCGACTGCGGGCTACACAATGCGCTCGGCTGAGCACACTGTATTGCATCAGCCCCATGGTGTTTAAACAAGCTTACAATCCAAAAATGTGTCTTAATTCTCTTTTTAAAGTAGCACTTAGCAGCTGTGATGGGCCTTTACTCCTCTTCAGCCAGTCCACGGGATACACCTAGACAGTCAAGTTTTCTGGATATACACAATGATACGGCATGAGATAGATTAGCATACAATGCAGATCATGTATGCTAATCAAGCTCATGCATATTCATTGTGGATAACCTGACTGTAAAGGTGTTAAGGTCTAACTTGGAGTCCCTGGTCTATTCTAGGAATAACAGTAGGATCCATCTCCCATGGGACTACTGGATCCAGCCTATTCTTTCTCCAGAATGATAGTAATATAAGAAGGACTTGGACTGACCAGCTAGTCTCTGATGCCAATAATTCAGCTGCTATTCTACCACCACAAGGTATATCTTGGAATTTAGGATAGCATGGAATGTGTGGATGAATACATTATTATCAGAGGTCTGAATGAATATTTATTTGGACTTGGACTTAGTCCCTGACAACCAATATTTTTCTCCATCTGCAAATGGACCCTATATTTGGCAGTAATGACATGCAGCGGGTGACACCTTATAGACTGACCAATTTATTGAGACATGAGCTTTCAAGGACAGAGTCCACTTTATCAGATGCATAAAGTATAGAGGTGGATAAAATAAATCGGGATGGGGGGAGGGGGGAAATACAGAACAAAGAGAAGGCATTGAATAGGCAGATAGGGTATGGAAACAAAGTGATAATAGCATTATAGTCCAGACTATTGACAACTGAGGTAAATGTGACAAGTCAGAATGATCTCAGAATAGTACCTATTACCCAAAATGCATGAACTGGGGAACCCTGGACACCGCATTGTTTCTAGCATCAACACACCTCAGATTCTATGCCTAAAGCACTCCTAGCTTCTTTTGTGACACTACAGATTTTCTGAGGAAGCTGCATTCTATTGGCCACCTCCTAGACAACACCATACTGGCAACCATGGATGTTGAATCCCCTTACACTAACATCCCTCACAAAGATGAATTACAAGTTAACAGGAATATCATCACAAATGCCATTACAGCTGATCTGGCCAACAAACTTTGCCATTTTGTCTTCACACACAACTACTTCAGATTTGAAAAATCAATGGCAATGCCATTGGTACCTGCATGGCTCCACAATACGCCAACATTTTCCTGACTGATTTAAAACAACATTTGGTCAACTCCTACATAGAAGTTGCTCCTCTACCTAAGGTATATTGACAACATCTTCATGATCTGGACCCATGGACCTGAAGCACTTAAATAATTCCATCGAGAATTCAACAATCTCCACACCACAATCAACATGAGCCTGGAATAATCCACCCAGCAAGTCCACTTTTTGGACACTACTGTCCAACTATATGAGGGGCACATATGAACCACATTATACTGGGAAACCACTGACTGCCACACATACCTACATGCCTCCAGCTTCTACCCACCCCCTACCACCAGATCCATTGTCTTTAGCCAAGGCCTACGATATAATTGCATCTGTTCTGACCCCTGAGAGAGGGACTCACATCTGGACAAATTACAACGGACATATTTACAATTAAAATACCCACCCAATGTAATGAGAAAACAGATCAATAGAGCCAGACAAATACCCAGTGTTATGCCGGTCGGCCACAGACAACGTGGCTGACTGTTCTCACCTTTTTGAAGCAGCTTCCAGTTTCGCTGCAGGCTGTTGGAGAGGCTCGCAGCGCGCCATCCCTCTTTGCGGCCTGCTCCACAAGCAGGAATCCTCAATTGACGGCAGGAATGCCGCCGCCGAGCTATGCTCCGCCCATGGGCCTCCCTAGGCGCATGTGCGGGCCACCTAGTTAACATTTAAAGGGCCCAGGGCAAGAACCCTGGGCCGGTCCCTTTGATGATATCACCATTGGGGTCCTATTTAATTCTCTTCCTGTTCCTCAATCTTTGCCTTGGCCACAAGTTCCTTCATTGCCGAACCCACCTCACTCTCAGAGGACCCTTCGTTCCAGCTCCTGCTTCCTCGGCGTTAGATGTCTTGGGTACCCGCTCCTCGGGGGCCCTCTTCTCGTCTCTGGCTATCCGCTCCTCAGAGGGCCTGACGCTCAGGACTTCTGTCTGCACTGTTCCCTGGGGTTTTGCTGGAACCATCGCTACTTTTGCTGTGAGTAACCTGCTCTGCAGACCACCTCCTATTCTACTGAGGACCTCATTGTTGTACCCCACTCTGCGGACCACCTCCTGTTCTACTGAGGACCTCATTGGTGTACCCCGCTCTGCGGATCATTACCATCTCTACGGAGGACCTCATCGGCGTACCCAGCTCTACGGACCACTATCATCTCTACTGAGGACCCTTTTTGGTGTACCCCACTCGGCGGATCATTACCAACTATACTGAGGTATCCTCTTTGGGTTTTCCCCATTCTACAGACCCCATCACTCCTCTGGGTCTGAGGGACTTTACTCTTGCACCCCTCGCTCTGCAGGTAGTGCTGCTCTACCTCGTTAATAAAGACTCTAGACTTTCTGTGTGTCTGACGTCAGCTGATACCTCGCCTCCTGATGATGAGGCTCACAGGGCTCCTCCCTGTGGGTGGTACCATCTCTCACCTCGACCCAGGGCTCATATACTCACTAATCCCAACACCCAGGAACGCTCTGCTATAATATAATCTCTCTCTCTGCTATAAGATCATCTCAAAAAAGAAAATAACAGAACACCTCTGGTTGTTGCCTAAGGCTCCCATTTGAAACCACTGAAATATATCATCAAGGATCTACAATCCATCCTGGACAATGATACCACCCTCTCATAGGCTGTGGGTGCCAAGTCTATCCTGGCCAACAACCTCCCAACCTCAAGCAGATACTCACCAGCAACCACAAATTGTACAACAATGACACCAACTCAGGATTCAGACAGTGCCAGAAACCCAGATGCCAACACTGTCAACATATTAACCCAGGCAAATCTATCACATGACAAAACAACAACATCTGGGGCTCATTCACCTGCTTTTCTTCCAATGTAATATATGCCATATCTGCTAACAATGTCTCTCTGCTGTCTACATAGGACAAATAAGTCAGTCCCTAAGGAAAAGAATAAATGGACATAAATCTGACATTAGAAATGGCAACATTGAGAATCTAGTAGGTGAACATTTCAACCTTCCAGAACATTCTCAATCTGATCTTAAAGTTTCCAAACTCCTAAAAAGAAACTTCAAAGGAACTAATCTAAAAACTTAACACCATCACCCTAGGTCTGAACAGAGACAGTGGCTTCATGGCTCACTACAACTATCTATGAACTTAACTGTTCTCAGATCATTCTGTCTTTTCATATTTACCACAGTTGCCAGTAGTCTGGACTATAATGCTATTTTCGCTTTGTTTCCATACCCTGTCTGTCTATTCAATGCCTTCTCTTTGCTCTGTATCTCCCCGCCTCCCATACCCATATATTTTACCCACCTCTGCACTTCACTTAATGCATTTGATGAAGTAGATGCTGTCCTCCAAAGCTCCTGCCTCAATAAACTGGTTAGTCTATAAGATGCCACCCACCTTGTGTCATGTTTGCTACACCAGACTAACATAGCTATTCCTCTTAATATATTTGGCAGTACGGTATATATCTCCTAGTCATTTATAAGTCCCACAATATATTAGGCCCAGATTTTCTTTTAGGCTCTGTCTTTTCTTCTACCTTCCCTATCCTTTGTCCTCTTAAATCAGTAAAGATTTAATTTAATTTAGTAATAATATTTATGTATTGCTTTACTGATTAAAAAAATTGCCCAAAGCGATTTACAATATTTACATAATATTCCAGGCATTTATTTCCAGACATTTTTATATCGTACATGCAGAAAACTAAACAGAGCGGTTCTCAGCATAATCATAAAACAATATAAAAATCACCACAATACAGTCAAATAAAAACATAAAAATCTGAACCCTATTATGTTCTTGGGTAGAGTCATGCCTTTTCTTTCTTCCTAATACTCAACAATCAAGCCTTAAAATAAACAATACTAAAAATTAAAATACAAAATACAAAATAAAGCAAACATTTGGGACCCATCATTTAATTTGCTGTACACTCATGCCAGCCCATTCAATAAGATATCATATATTAGAGGATAAGATCATAAATCATGTTTTTAACTTTTTCTTGAAATGCTTCAAGTCTACTTTTTCTCTTAAATATAGGGGAAGCTCATCCCATAAAGCTGGAATACTACCTCAGAATGATCTTTTCTGCAGTCTTTATTGATGGAAATGATAAACAGATGGTAATTGCATGAAGAATTTCCCTTTTGACCATAGATTCCTACCCACCTCATGCCATTTTACCCTTTTCTTCAATATGGGAGAACCCAATCCTACAAAGCTTTAAAGGCCAATACTAGACATTTATATGTACCACATGATGTTACAATGGAGCTTAACCAAGAGTGGACTAGCCGGAGTCCTTCTAGAACATCCTGTAATAATGTGAGCGGCGGTGTTCTGAATTAATTGAAGATTTTAAATTATTTCCTTGATAACCCTAAATACAACACATTGCAATAAACTATACATGATAATATCAGTGTATAAGTTACAGTTTTCAAAGCCTGAAAATCTAAATATGAGCGGAGCTGATGGACCACTTTCAATTTCCCATATGTATTTTATGGTACATTTGCTATTTGTTTTTTCATGGTCAAGCTCTCATCAAGAGAAACACCTAATAATATTACCTTTTTTTTAGGATGTAGTTCCAACCCACCTAATACAAGGTTCTTCTGCAAATGACCAGGGCCCACCCACAACAATTTAGTTTTTGAACAATTTAAAGATATTTTATTGTTTCTTAACCAATCACCGACAGCTTAAAATTATTGAAACTGTTTCATCTTGGTTTTCCCCAAAGGCACCAAAATCTGGATAATGTAAAAATGGGAAATTTGGTCTAAGATTTCTAAAAAAGCACATGATCAGGGTTGTCTTGTAGAATACAAGCCTAGGAATCTTCCAGCAGGCAGATGTCCTTTGAAAGGTAGATTTTTGAGAGCTATATGAATGAAGGAATGAATGAATGAATGAATGAATGAATTTGTTAATCACCTCACACTAAAATACCGAAGCAATGTACAAGGTAAAACATACATAAGTAGTAAATTACATAAATAATAAAATAATCAAAATAAAAAAATAGTTTAAATAGATACAGTAAATAAATATCAAAAGAGTTAAATTATTATAGAATCATCTGTATCAAATGCCTATGAGACAGAAATCAATAAAAATCATCTAAAAAGCCTATTGCAGAAAACAATTCTTGAGCATGGCTTTAAACATTTTGCCATAAGGATTCAGTCTCAATTCAATTGGTAAAGAGTTCCATATCACTGGGGCAACTACCGAGAAGGCTGAGTCTCTGTTAGAAGAAAGACAAGCAAGTCTAACTGTGGGGATCTCTAACAAGCCCCACTGAAATGAACAAAGCACTCTGGAAGGTTTATACACTTTAAACAAAACATTAGCCCATGAACAAATGTTTGGATTCAGCAGTTTAGTGGTTAGCATAGAAACATGATAAGCAATACGCTGTTTAATGGGCGACCAATGTAAATCTATTAAAACTGGAGTGATATGATGATTCCATTTAGTTCCAGTAAGCAGGTGGGCTGTAGAACTGAGAAGCAACTGCAAAGGCTGTAATGTAAATGCAAGCAGTCCTAAGTATGGCTATTACAATTATCAATCATGGGAAAAATAATAGCTTGATTAACCATTCAGAAATCAGCAGGAAATAAGAGCTTTTTTAAACCAGCAATAATCGAAGCTTATAAAAACCTGATTGAATAATGGTTTTAATTTGAGTTGTAAAAGAAAGGTAAGAATCAAGTAAAATGCCTAGGATTTTAATAGAATCAGATGCATTGAAAACACAATTTCCCAATGAGATAGAAGGATAATTCTTCAAAGAATATGATTATTTTAACACCAGAAATTCAGTTTTAGACATATTCAAAGACAATTTATTATGATGTAACCAAGACTGAATTGATGAAAAACAGAGTTGCAAATGATCTAAGGTTTCTTTCCAAGTTGGACTATATGGATGGAAAAGTGTATGTCATCAGCATACAGCTTGTATCCATCACACATCATGGCATTTTGCAATAGGGGCTAAATAAATATTAAACAAAACAGCTGATAAGGCAGATCCTTGTGGAACACCAGTGTAAAGATTTACCAGTTGAGAAGATTTATTCATATAAATCACATACTGCATTCTATTCTAGATAAAAGCCGTAAACCAATCCAATACCTTGTCAGATATACCACATTCTTGAAGGTGATAAAGAAGTATTTCATGATCTATTGTATCAAACGCTGCTGAAATATCGAGTGAGACCAGAAGAAACTCGCTACCATTATCAAGACCGCTTCTAAGAAAATCAACTATTGAGAGCAATAAAAGTTCTGGGTTCATGGATTTCTGAAATCCAAATTGATGGGGATTGAGAATCTCGTGATTTTCAAGATGACTAACTGAGTCAATGCAGCTTGCTCAATAATTTTTGACACGAAAGGTAGGGACAAGATGGGCTTGTAATTACTTAAATCAGAGTCATTTAAAGACATTTTTTAAAGGATTGGTTTAATAGCAGCTTTCTTTAGACAATCTGGAAGGAATCCTTCCTCAAATGAATTGTTTACACTTAGAGTAAGAACAGGGAACAACAGGTCTTTGTTGGCTTTAAAAAGCACAACATAGCAGTTGCTCGAAGGACAAAATATCATATTCAAAGTGGAAATTATGTTTACAATTTCGACTTGAGGAACTCAAATAAATGAGGACCCTGTAAAAGCGGATGGAAAGTCTGAAGTACAATGCCATGGGGGAACATTCAAATATTTAGAACTAATATTTTCAATTTTCAGATTGAAAAATCTCATAAAGGAATCAGCAGAAAGTGAATAAGGAGGAAAGGAATCGTAAGAAGGCTGAGACGTATATGTTTGTTTTAGTCTTTGAAGGGATTTACAAATGAGAGATGGGAGCCTTCAGCAAAAAAACAGGGACTTACCTATAAGGATAGGCAGTGTGAACATGGAGAGCGGTAGATTGGGTGCTGGTCATTACTCTACTCTGATCCCTGTTTTAAGGCTGGAAGTCATTCCATCTCTGTATTATTTGAAAAATTAAAATTCTTTTCTGTTACACTGGAAATCTATGGGACATGAAGGTAATAGATCTTTAAGCAGCAGACTGCTTCAGGGGAATGCATCTCCTAACCAAAACCTCTATAGAACTTCTTCTCTGTTGTGAAGTGTAGTGATTCTCAAAGGGTCATCTCTTGTGTGCTCCTTATCTCCCTATGCTGTGATTTTATTTAGGGGGATACCGAACATAAAAGATATACAAATTCCTGCTTGTGGTTTGCCTACACTCACATCTGGTGCCCTTTGGGGAGGAAAGCATACTTGTGGATATATGCCTTTTGTTTAGTGGTCTTCCTTACTGGGAGCAGTTTTAGGGGAAACAAAGTTAGCACATGTAAATCAACCACATATGCTGATATAAGGGTAGATAAGAGGAGTCTAACAAATATTGGACAAACCAGCATGGCAAGTGACATGCATGACTATATGCTGTTCATAGAGTTATGGCTATAGGATATCCCTTAAGGGACTTTACTGCTGTTGAAAAAAGACCCATTGTATATAGTAAATAATGGAGACACACACACAAAGGAAATATAAATGCAGAAAATGTTTATCTTAAACAAATATTAAACTTTGTAAAAACTATGTATAATATTATAAAACAAAAAGAGACAAGGGTAGAGTATTCTAGGGTACAACTATTTATAGAACAAAAAAAGGCACAGGGAGACCAGGTGATACAGACATAGGAGTCTGATTTGTGTGGTTGAGGTCTCATGGCATTGAACTGAAAAGCCACTGTGAGGCACTCTTGAGTCTCATTGAGGTGGCCCACCATACTGAGCAGAGTCATGAGGTCAGTTTGGATCCCGTTCATCTCTTCCACCGTCATCTGCATACCCTTCCCATAAGTCCGCTGAAATACAGGCTTATTAACTGGAGTGGGAGTTCCAGACAATGAAGGGGATAAATAGGCTGCTTCTTCTCAGTGGTGGCATTTGCTGGGGCTGCAGGAGGGACTGGGATCTTGCCACTGTCTTTCTGCTCTTCTTCCTTCTCCTCTTCCTCTGATGGCATCAAGGAGTTCTTACCTGTGACAAAAACAGCAAATGTGTATCATCATATGCCCCAGGGTGTGATGTGCACAATCATGCAGGCAGTTAGAGGGCATACCTTTTCTGGGAGAGGTGAAGGCAAAGGGAAGTGCTCCTATTTATGGGACACCCATTCCATATAGGTGGTGGCAAAGCATTACAATAATTCCTGGACATAAAAAAGCTTGCTTTTAGTGGCAATTTACTTCATGGTGCCTCATTTGTGATATGGTCTCAGAGTTAGACTTTGTGTCAGAGTTTTTAGCATAGGATTGAATTCTGCATAGCAAGGTTCATGAAGCAGTACATAATCACATAGGACAGGGGAAATATACTTTCAATAGGAATAAATTTAGGAGCTGGGTGCAAACACCTTGAAAGGTTTCCAGTAGGCCTGAGGGTACTTTCCAAGTAATACTTATTTATTTATTTGTAGACTACACTATCAACACTTCATGGCTCTTCCTGCTTAATGACAGTACTTCCAAACACCAAGAGAAATGCTGAGATCTAAGTATGTTTACTTGAGGGTTTGTTTAAGCTAGAGGCAGAGACATGCTGGTGCTGACTGGAAGGCTAATAGTGTGGCCGGTGATGGAAACAGGACATAGACAAATCTTGTGAAAATTTCCCTTATGGCCGTAACAGGAACTTACCTCCGGCCCCATCCTGTCTGGTTCACAATCGATCCAACCACCTCCTTGTTCCAGCACAACTTCCACATCTTCACTCTATACAGAGAAATAAGATTTGAAAGTTGAATGTAGACTGTAGCTCTTACTAAGACCTCCATTCCTGTATGTATCAATGTATTCTAGTGTCATCTGACATGAATAGCATGGATTTTTCTTCTCCCTTAATGCACCTAGATTTGGTATGCTGCCACCTGGGACAAAAGTAGACCACAGCAGGTTGCCTCCATGAACCGCCATGGAACCCCTATTCATGAGGAAGCAAGCTTTACAATCCAGCCAGTTGGAATATCCTTTTCCATAGAGCACACAGTTTTGGGGAGTAACCAGAACCTTGTGACAGAGCCAAATCTCTCTCTACTAAAAGGAGCCCATAGATTTCCTCTGCTATTGGGTCTACCATTAAATTTATGACATGTCCCATAGGAAGTTCTAGGTTATAATTGCACCTTTACTATACTTCTGACTATTGGTTTAAGTCATCCATTGTCATCCTTGCCTACGGTTTCACTCTTGCATTATATTACATAGGCAACACATGTATAAAAATCATGTTATTAATGGAATATACATCCTTTACTGTATCCAGACATACCTATTGACTCTTGCCCTTATTTGTAGGGTGTCCCTCAGTGACCACAATGCACACCCTTGCTTGCACTCACACCCCTAGAGCCCTCCCTTTTGACCTCCATGCACATCATCCATGCACACCCTCCTTGCTCTCACCACTGCTACCCACATTCTACTTACCCCACGTGAGTAAGAAGCTCCCCAGTTAAATAAATGGTGAATTAGGCCCCGGGCCTCCTTTTTCTGGCAGAGGTTTCTGCGTATTCCCAGGATTGGGAGCATCTCTCTTTCATGCTCCACCACCAGGGACTCCAGCTGGGTGATGTGCCTGGTGGTGACGTTGGGTTACTTCGCTGGCTGTGGCATTATGAACTAAGCCTGCCCTGGAAGAACCGGAAATTGCGCATCACAGAAGTGTATAGGTGTGTGGTGCAGTTACACAAGTTAACAACAGGTTGACCTTTTTGTTAAATCTTTTTTTTTACTTTCTTTTTATTACATTTTTCAATTAATTACACATTACTGAGCCTAAAATATCAAAGTCACCTTTATGGAGAAAGAGCCAAAATATTCTAATCTTAAGCAGTTCTACCAAATACATACCAGAAAATGTACAGAGAAGGGCAACCAAAATGATAAATGGGATGGAACAGCTCCCCTATGAGGAGAGGCTGAAAATGACAATCTGGGCCCCAACATGAAAGCTTCAGAGTAGCCCAGTTAAATTGAGGCATGTGCTGTTGTAGCCATGGTAACCTGAGTACTAAGGGGTGCATAGCCTTTTCTAGCACAAAGAAGGAAATGGATTTCGTATGAAGAGTTCCAGTCCTTAAACTGACCGGTTCTGTTTGTAGAGTTACTTCACCCAGTAAGGGTTCCCCATGGTTAGAGGATAATAGAAGTGGAGGCTTCATAGTCATAGTGGGGATATGCAGATGTTCCACTAGACATCTCAGTATAAAATTCCCTCCTGCTCCGGAGTCCACTAGAGCAAGAGTCTGGAATTCAAGAGGTCCATTTATCAAGGAGACTGGTAGAGATAGTGGAGGAGAAGGTGTAGTTAGACCTAAGAAGAATCCTCCCACAGGACTTAGATAGGGCATGTTTGTACTGCATGGCCTGCTTGACCACAATAGATGCAGAGGCCTAATCTTCTCCATGTTCTTCTCTCCTTAGACCTCTTGAACCTTATCCCGAAGTCGTTGATCAATTCTTGTGGCTAACTTCATCAGGTCCTCCAAGGTCTCAGGCATTTCTTGAGCCACCAATTCATCTTTCAGCCAGGAGTTCAGGCCTTCAAAGAAAACGGTCTTCAGGCATCTCGAGTCCTAATTCAACTCTGAAGCCAAAGTCTTAAACTCGATGGCAAAGTCTGGTAAAGGTTTATTATCTTGCTGTAGAAGAACCAATGTGGATCCTATGGTTGTGTACCTGGCAGGGTCATCAAATACGGATTTGAACAGTTCCAAAACCCAGCAAAGCCCCTCAGGATGGGGTCATCTCACTCCCACAGCAGAGAAGCCCAAGCTAGTGCCCTTCCATCCAGATAAGACAGGATATACGTGGTCTTGGCATAAGCTGTGGGAAAATTATTAGGTTGAAGTGCAAAATGCATACAGCATTGGTTGAGGAATCCCCTGCATCTCCAGGCTTCCCCTGAGAAGCGAATAGGAGCGGAGAGGGGTACAACTGTTTTAACCATCAGTTCTGGCGGTATTTCTTCTTTACCTGAGGTAGTAGAAGCGTTCATCTGTGAGTGCAGTAGATTAAAGGCCACAGCCAAGCTATCCAGCGAGTTCTGTTGTTCGGGGATTCACTGGGCCAGGCCTGGAATGGCCTGCAACGTGGTGAGCTGAGCCGACTCCATGGAGTTAGCAATCTGTTATTGTGTCGAGGTATTTAGTGGATTCTTAGGGGCAACAGTGATAGTGACTTCCATGGGGCGGAGCCCCGTAGGGAACTGTAGCACCAGGCTAGACTCAGATGCACAAACACAGAGAATATATCTTTATTATGCAGCCTGTATGGTTCACCAGAGGTGGCAGTAGAGAGTGGATTAGATAGCAATAGTCTGTGATCCTCGGCGAAGGAGACCTGTCCCACAATGGTGGTATAAGGCCCCGATGCAGATATCCAGTGAGGCGCTGTAGGAGAAACAGACTGGCAGATGTTATACTCACTCTCTGTAGCTGATAGGTACTGTTCCAGCAGGTAGATGAATTGGTAGCAGGCACCAGGATAGACACACAGGCCCTCGAGGAGCGAGTACCTGGATTCAGGATAGGTACCCGGAAATAAGCAAAGGACCCCTGAAGAGCGGGTACCCAAGTTAGTAGAACCCCGGAGGGTGAAGATAACTTCCAGCCACTGCAGAAGCGGCAGAGCAGCTTCAGACCGGAACGAATCCAATCCGTTGCTAACTTGGCGAGAGTCAGTAAATGGGCAGTGACATCACTCGAGGGGGACGCCCCCGAGGTTTGCGCCAACGCTGCTATAAGACGTGAGGCATGCACACGCCCTAGGAGGCCTCAGGTCAACATGGCGGGACGCCATGCCAAAGCCACTCCGGGGACGCCGGAGGGTGCGGCAAGGAGTCACTACGGACGCCATTCTCCCGAGGCTGGTGGAGAAGGCTGAAATAGAGGTGAGGCATGTCAGGCAAAGCCATCTGAGACCGACAGACGCAACACCATGGGGTAGATTTTAAAAGGGGTACGTGGGTAAGATACGCGTGTACCCCCCGAAAACCTACCCCAAACCCCCCTGCGCGTGCTGAGCCTATTTTGCAGGGGCAGGGCGGGAGGCGTGTCGGGGGTGTGATGCCGGCCCGGGGGCGTGGTCGAGGCCTCCAGACCAGCCCCCGGGTTGCGTGATGGCGCGCCAGCAGCCCGCTGGCGCGCGCAGGTTTTCACCTGCTTTCGGCAGGCGTAAATCTGCCAACAAAGGTAGGGGGGGGGGGTTTTAGATAGGGCTGGGGGGGGGTCGGTTAGGTAGGGGAAGGGAGGGGAAGGTGAGGGGAGGTGGAAGGAAAGTTCCCTCCAAGGCCACTCCGATTTCGGAGCGGCCTCGGAGGGAATGGGCAGCGCACGCAGGGCTTGGCGCGCGCAAGTTGCACAAATGTGCACCCCCTTGCGCACACCGACTCCGGATTTTATAAGATACGCGCGGCTACGCACGTATCTTATAAAATCCAGCGTACTTTTGTTCGCGCTCGCGTAAATTTATAAAATCTACCCCCGAGCATCTGACCTCAATTTTCTCATGTGGCATCTTAGGCACCCAGACACCACAACCCCACCAGTTAGACAGGTCTGCAGTGTCAGTCACCTCACTGTTACTATCAGCTCTTCCCACCTTAGTGGAATGGCAGGATCTCTTTATTAGAGTGGTATCTTAAAAGGGTACCTCTTGGTTCTTAACTACCACTCAAATAATTCCAACCTTTTGTCTTTAACTTTGTTTTCTCTTTTTTTCCTCTCCACATAAAATACTGTGTAGCACTATAGCCTAATATTTGGCTAAGCATTATCACTTATAAATAAATAAATATGCACATATTATTGTATTCAAAAGTTTAGGCATCCATGGTCAAATTCTAGGTTTAATGAATATCTAGATGAACAGTAACTGGTACATTTTCTACATGGTACAAAGCTAAACATAACTGCACAAACTCTCCCCATATGAGGGAAACTGTAACTTACAATATAGATTTTAATTTACTTATTAAATATTGGGAATCGGTATCAGAATAAAGAGTGCTTATACTAAAATCTCCTGGGCTCTTGCCCGCAAAGGGCTGCAACCCGTCTCATGTGTACGCACCAGTTGTTACGTCATTTACTTCATCCTGTTTAAAATATTTTTCTTTTAAATTTTTGTACTGCTAAGTGATTATCATTAAATATCAACGTGTAATTAATACCCTAATATTTCCCATCAAGTGAAACTTCAATATTGTTGTCACAACTTATGTAGATTTCTTCAAACTTGACTGCTTAGTTTCATGTTGTTCACTGTCGGTTGAATGAAGTGTTTATTTGTTCATAGGAGTAATTTCAAGTTCCCTGAAGCAGGCGTGAATCGCACGCCGAAACATTGCCAATGTTAAGCCAGGATTGGCTAAAAAGAGTAATTTCAAGTCCCTTGAAGCAGGCGTGAATCGCACACCGAAACATTGCCAATGTTGGGCATTTAAGAAAATGAGCGACGCAGTGGGCGACAGTGAACATCATGAAACTAAGCGGTCAAGTTTGAAGAAATTGAGATAAGTTGTACAATAATATTGAAGTTTCACTTGATGGGAAATATTAGGGTATTAATTACACGTTGATATTTAATGATAAAGTAATCACTTAGCAGTACAAAAATTTAAAAGAAAAATATTTTAAACAGGATGAAGTAAATGATGTAACTGTTGCGTACACATGAGACGGGTTGCAGCCCTTTGCGGGCAAGAGCCCAGGAGATTGTAGTATAAGCACTCTTTATTCTGATACCGATTCCCGATATTTTAATAATTAAATTAAAATCTATATTGTAAGTTACAGTTTCCCTCATATGGGTAAAGTTTGTGCAGTTACATTAACAATTGAGGGATTATGCCAGTTGTTTAATACAAAGCTAAACATGACATCTTTCTGCAATTTGAAAATAATAAAAGAGTGAACCTTAAATCCCTCTCTTCAATTTCGATCACTCCTACCTCACAACTGCTAGGCCTCACCCTCTTCTCTTTAAGCCTTTTCAATGCTCAATCTCTAACGAAAAAGTCTGTAATCTTAAACGACTACCTCATCGACGTGAAACCGGAGATTTGTGCAATCACTGAAACGTGGTTAAAACCTTCAGACACAGCAATAATTAATCAATTACCTACAGAGGCTTACGACTTCTTCTCGCTACCTCGTCATAAAAAAAAGGGAGGAGGTATTCTTTTAGCAACTAAAAAGGACCTCAGATTCTCTCTACAGCAATCCAATTCCAATGCAAAACTTGAATTCGGCCTTTTCACCTCAGACAAGCTCCAAATCCTTCTCGTATATGCTCCCCCAGGACTCCTGGAATCAGATGCTTCACCCCTGGTAGAATTAACTTCTTCCCTCATCAACCTTGACTCGCCAGCTATCATACTAGGTGATTTCAACATGCACGTAGATAACCCTACCCCATCACCTAACTGTGAATCACTTCTCACAGCCTTCTCAGCACTAGGCTTCACTCAATTAGTTAACAAACCTACCCACAAAGCCGGCCACACGTTAGACCTGATCTTCGTTAACGCTGCAATCAATCCCGTATCTATCCCAGATTGCACAAAGGTCCCGTGGTCAGACCACTACCTCATAACAACTTCATTCTCTATAAAAGATACTAGCCCGGCTTGCATTCCTGCGCCCTCCTTCACATACAGGAAAACTTGCTCCCCAGAAGACCTCAATAATCACCTATCACCTCAACTCCACCAACTGGACCTTACAGATCCGAACTCAGCACTTCGATCATGGAACACAATCACCGAAACTATAGCTAACAAGCTATGCCCTTCAATTACAAAAAAACCACACCAGAATTCCTCCAAAAGACAGCCCTGGTTCTCCTCAGAACTAAGAAAGCTCAAACTCCAACTAAGACAAAATGAGGCTAAATGGCGCAAAAACCCAGGAACCAACACCCTTTCAATCTACAAATCATCTCTGCACCAATACAAATCAAGCACCCTAAGATCCAAGAGGGACTATTACGCCTCGAAGATACATGACCTGGTATTCGATGCCAAAGCCCTCTTCAGCTATGTAGCCAACCTCACACAATTAAACCAACCAGAGATTCCACATGACCAAGCTCAATCGAAAGCGGAAGAATTAGCTCTATTCTTCAGCAACAAAATCAACACTCTTCTATCTCAGCTCCCCACTAACCATACTGTTCCACTAACCACTCGTCAACCCTCAATCAACTACACTCAGTTAGAAGAACTTGACACAACTTCATCCATGGAGATCCAAGGAATTCTAAGGAAAATGAAACCTTCCTCCCACCCTTCAGATCACATCCCAGCTAAACTACTACTATCAATTCCAGATTCTATCGCCAAAACACTGGCAGATATCATAAACTGCTCCCTCACTCAAGGACTCTACCCGGACAACCTCAAACTAGCCTCACTCAAACCCCTTCTCAAAAAACCAAATCTGGACCCAAACGATCCTAACAACTTTAGACCTATAGCCAACCTCCCCTTCATAGCCAAGATAATGGAAAAATTGGTAAACTCCCGACTCTCAAACTACCTTGAAGACAATAACCTACTTTTCCCATCACAATACGGATTCCGTAAAACCTTAAGCACGGAAGCCCTTCTCATCTCTATGACCGACCACATCATCCTAGGCTTAGACAAAGGACAATCCTTCCTTCTGATCCTACTCGACCTTTCGTCTGCATTTGACACGGTCAATCACTCTCTTCTCATCAACCAACTAACAGCCATAGGTATCTCGGGCACCGCCCTATCTTGGTTTAGAACCTTCCTCAGCAACAGAGGATATAAGGTTAAGATTCATAATAAAGAATCCTCTCTTCACCCTGCGTCAGTAGGAGTCCCTCAGGGCTCATCCCTGTCTCCTACCTTGTTTAACATTTATCTGTTACCTTTATGTAATCTTCTCACTGACCTCAATCTCAAACACTTCCTCTACGCTGACGATATTCAGGTCCTGATCCCCATCAAGGAGTCACTCGCAAAAACACTGTCTCACTGGGAAACCTGCCTCCAAAATATCAAACAGCTTCTCACAAGTCTCAACCTTATACTAAATTCTTCAAAAACGGAACTTCTACTCATCACACCAGAAAACAGCTCCCTCACACCCACTCATCCAGCCTTACCAAATACTACACAAGTGAGAGACCTAGGAGTTCTAATTGACAATCACCTAAACCTGAAAGCGAACATCAACAAAACCACCAGAGACTGCTTTTATAAGCTCCAAGTGCTGAAAAGAATACGGCCTCTCTTCCACACACATGACTTCAGAACGATTCTACAATCAATCATTTTCGCAAAGCTGGACTATTGTAACTCCATCATGCTTGGTCTCCCTTCTTCACACACCAAACCATTGCAAATGGTCCAAAATGCCTCCGCCCGTATACTCACTAACACCAGGAGAAGAGAACACATAACCCCTATCCTGATGGGCCTCCACTGGCTGCCTATCCACTTCAGAATAATCTACAAGACCATTCTCACCATTTTCAAAAACATCCATCAATTAGCCCCAATCGATCTCCATATCCCCCTCCGATTACACTACTCAACAAGACCGACAAGAGATGCTTACAAAGGATCTCTTCAAGTACCTCCAGCCAAAACTACCAGACACATCACGCTTAGAGATCGGGCCTTCTCCACAGCTGGTCCAACTTTATGGAACGCCATTCCCCCGGATCTTAGAATGGAACCCAGCATCTCAACATTCAAGAAAAGACTCAAGACGTGGCTGTTCACGCAGGCCTTTCCTAACTCCAACATTACTTAACCTCCTCCAATCAACATTCTTCGCTAGTAATAGCATTAATAGCCAATCAACATTCTTCGCTAGTATTAGCATTAATAGCCACCTCTTATAATGTTATTATATATATATATATATATAATTATTTAATCTTCATTTTCCTTCTTACTCCTAGTTATTGATTCCCTGTTACATGTAACTGCTTTTCTGCACCATTGTTCAAATTGTAAAGTTTATTGCACCCCTGTTTCTTGTGAACCAGCATGATGGGACTACTGTCTTGAATGTTGGTATATAAAAAAAACTTAAATAAAAAATAAAAAAATTAAATGTGCAAAGGTTTGGATACTATTCCAGTTGAATAATTACTATTTATTTTTTAACACGGTGTTAATATGGTACAAAAGGTTGATTAATTCATTAGGCTTTCAATTAATCAGATGAAGGCAATTCCTTGGTTGAGCACTCTGACCCTTCTGAACTATTCAACAACTATGGGCACCTGTAAGCAGTTGTATGAACATTTGAAAATGAAGATAATTCACTTGTACAAACCAAGAGAAGACTATAAAAAATATCTAAATGATTCCAGCTAGCATTTTCAACTTTCAGAATTATTGTTAAGAAATAGAAGTTACATGGAACTGTTGAAATCAAGGCACAGTCTGGAACCCTGGTAAAAATGCTGAAAAATTGGTCAGATCTGAAAAAGAGAACCCATCACAAGGATGGAAACGCATCACAAAAGTTATTGTCTAAAGTATGCAAAACAAACCTTGATAAGCCTGAAACGTTTTGGAAGAAAATGTTTTCGATTGATGAAAGTAAAATTGAACTGTTTTGATCACAACCATACAAGATAATGACACTTCCATTTCTTAACAATGTTTCTGACAGTTGAAATTTCTATCTGCCTGTAAGTATATGCTACTGTGCTATAAGAGAAGGAGACAGAAACGTTGCACATGAAACAAGGCTTGTCCCTCCTGAAGCAGAAGGTTTTCTGACCTTAGACTAATGGAGCTATTAAGATAAGGCGAGGTTCTGAGTTGATATATGCATAGGTTTTTAAGTACAAATGAAAAATTGTTCAAGAAAAACTTCTTTTAGAAATGACTGAGGATCCATAATTATACGTACAGGGGTAGATTTTAAAAAGGTGCGCGCCGGCGTACATGTGCTTACGTTACCCAACGCACGCACATGTACACCCAATTAAATAATTTGCGCGTGCAGGCGCACGCAAGTTAAAAAATCAGGGGTCGGTGCGCGCAAGGGGGTGCACAATTGTGCACCTTGTGCGTGCCGAGCTGCTCTGTCTTCCCCCGTTCCCTCCCCCCTAACCTGACTTTCCCACCCCTTCCCCTAACCTTTCCTCCCCCTAGCCCTACTCTAACTTCCCCCCAAAAGTTTTATTTTACCTTTTGCGCCTGCCTCCGGGTCTGGCAGGCTGCCGGCACGCAATCCTTCGACACAGCGGCAATGGCCGCTGTGTTGCAGGCCTCTGGCCACGCCACGCCCCCGCACCACTCCACCCCACCCCCTTTTTAAAATAGGTCCGGCACATTTAACCTTTTTAAAATCCGGCCCACAGTGTATTACTGAAGATCTTGATTGGAGAAAGATACACCAGACATCTACAGTATGAAGGTTCTCTTATATTCCTAGTTGCACATAGATATAAAAATATATTTTTGAGAAATCTTCTGGGTTTAACTTTGTACCATGTAGAGGTTGGTCAGTTTCTGTTTACTTAGAGATTCATTGAAACATGAAATTAAATTAGGGGTGCTTAGACATTTGCATACAAATGTGAGTGTATATCTATCTATCTATCTATCTATGTAAGTATGTATATATGTGTGTTTTACATCAGAATTTCCTGAGACATATAAATAGAATGGCATGTGTCACTTGCTTTCATGTCAAGAAAGTAAGTGTTCATAACAAAGCATCTACCAAGTAGAAAGTGACGGATGCTGCTGTAATTTCTATAATGATGTGTAAATAAAAGGCAAAATGCACAAAAGATAATTTAAGTTCTGAGGGAAGGATGAAGATTCCTACCATTTATCTGGGTTTTGCTGGGCTTATTTGATTGTTTATATGCTAACTTTCTGAAACTATTTCCATCTCTGGAAATTTTGAAGTAAATAGTTTCAGAATACTTTCACATATTAGAGATGTGAATCGTGTCCTCGATCGTCTTAACGATCGATTTTGGCTGGGAGGGGGAGGGAATCGTATCGTCGCCGTTTGGGTGTTTAGAGTATCGTGAAAATCATTAAAATCGTGAACCGGCACACTAAAACCCCCTAAAACCCACCCCCGACCCTTTAAATTAAATCCCCCACCCTCCCGAACCCCCCCCCCCAAATGCCTTAAATTACCTGGGGGTCCAGCGGCGGTCCAGAACGGTCTCCTGCAATTGAATCGTGTTTTCAGCCGGCGCCATTATGCGCCGCCATTTTGCAAAATGGCAGCGCAAAATGGCGGCGGCCATAGACCAACACGATTCAACTGCAGGAGGTTGTTCCGGACCCCCGCTGGACTTTTGGCAAGTCTTGTGGGGGTCAGGAGGCCCCCCCAAGCTGGCCAAAAGTCCCTGGGGGTCCAGCGGGGGTCCGGGAGCGATCTCCTGCTGCGAATCGTTTTCCGTACGGAAAATGGCGCCGGCAGGAGATCGACTGCAGGAGGTCGTTCAGCGGGGGTCCGGAACCCCCGCTGAACGACCTCCTGCAGTCGATCTCCTGCCGGCGCCATTTTCCGTACGGAAAATGATTCGCGGCAGGAAATCGCTCCCGGACCCCCGCTGGACCCCCAGGGACTTTTGGCCAGCTTGGGGGGGCCTCCTGACCCCCACAAGACTTGCCAAAAGTTCAGCGGGGGTCCGGAATGACCTCCTGCAGTCGAATCGTGTTGGTCTATGGCCGCCGCCATTTTGCAAAATGGCGGCGCAGAATGGCGCCGGCTGAAGACAACACAATTCAATTGCAGGGGGCCGTTCCGGACCGCCGCTGGACCCCCAGGTAATTTAAGGCATTTGGGGGGGTTCGGGAGGGTGGGGGATTTAATTTAAAGGGTCGGGGGTGGGTTTTAGTGTGCCGGTTTTCCTGCCCTCCCCCTTCCCCCGATTTACAATTTTTTGACGATAAATCGGGGGAATTGGTATTGTATCGTGGCCCTAATGATTTTTGACGATTTAAAATATATCGGACGATATTTTAAATCGTCAAAAAACGATTCACATCCCTATCACATATAAACAATCAAATAAGCCCAGTAAACCCAGATAGATGATAGGAACCTTCATCCTTGCCTCAGAACTTAAATTCTCTTCTGTGCATTTTGCCTTTTATTTATACACCATTACAGAAATTACAGCAGCATCAGTCACTTTCTTACTTGGTACATGCTTTGCTGACATGAAAGCAAGGGACACATAGTATTCTCTTCGTATGTCTCAGTAAAATAATAATTCCTTCCTTCTTTCTGACTTTTTTTTATGAGGGGAAGCAGTATGTCCTGAAGTCTTTCACTACAATATTGAATATCCTGTAGAATTCAAAATCACAGAAACTGAACTTTTTACAAATTTTGTTTGCTTACATGTTTAGCATCAACATCTTTCAGTGTTGTACATCAGTACTTTTTACTTATTACATGTCTGCAAGCATTTATCAGGTTTGCATCATTTATTATACCAATTTAATTGGCTGAAGCCCCATGTTACTAAGTATGGATTTATACTTCAGTTCGAGCAATGTATTTGTTATTCTTAATGAGGGCATCACTGTATTCACCAATACTACTGTGTAATTTGAAAAGAGAGAAATGTATATTGCAACTTTTCACAAGTTCCATTAGTAACATTGGTTATTATAATTATTATACATACACAGATGACATACAATTCCTCATCCCAATTAAAATCTCAATTGAGCTAAAATGATTTGAGATATATTTGTCATCAATTAAACAATTATTGAAACATATGAGACTTTTTATAAACACACAAGACACAAAAATAATCCTATTAAATAGGAAAATTCCAATCATGGCCGCGATCTAGGCATTTTAATTGACAGCAACCTGTCAATGAAAAAACATGTTAGCCAAAAGATAAAAAATGGTTATTTTTAGTTAAATATTTTAAAATATCTAAAGCCTCTTCTCTCATATGATGACTTTAGGGCAGTTCTACAAATGTTAATTTTTAGCAATTTTTATTATTGTAATGCTCTATTATTAGGTTTACCCACAAACACAATCCATCCATTTCAGTTGTTACAAAATGCAACAGCTAGAATACTATCAGGTAATAAAAAAATAAGACCATATTACACCTATATTAAAGTCATTACACTGGCTGCCAATTAAATTTAGGTCACAATACATAGCCTTTATCATTAAATTATTCACAACATGATCTACACCAATAACACAGACTGGCTGAATGCCTCATTACATCTATATGTTCCGACTAGGAATTTAAGATATGCCTTCTTCAAATTCCAACAGTGCATGGAGCACATTTAAGAGAAGTCAGAGAAAGGGCACTCTCAATTGCTGGACCAAAACTTTGGAACACAATGCCAGCTGATCTATGTGTACAGAAAGACAGAAAGCAATTTAAAAAAGATCTTAAGACACGGCTATTTAGTTTAGCATATGCTGACTAAGACAAACAGAAATTGCAGGTCGGAAGAGGCAACAGAAAATAATTCTCACTGTAGCTATTTTGTTTTAAATGTAAACTAATTATTTTATATTTGAATGTATTTCATTTTAGGCTTTTAAACAATGTTTTTATTTTATTGTAAACAGCCATGATTGCTATGGTATCTACATAAATAAATATGAAATATATATGAAATATAATGATTTATTTGTGTAGTATACTTACATATGGCCTCTTTTCCTAAATGTTTTTCACATTCTAAATCAGTAGTAGAAATCATTTGAAAATAAGCCTGTAATGTTAGGCAGATAACTTTCCTTGACACTCTTCCCAATTATCATTTATTTTGGTAGTCTAGTTAAATTCCAGCATAGGCTATGTAACCATGTGGCCTTACGTAAGTCTTATTTCCTAAAGCAGGGAATAGTATTGCGTAGTACACCACATACATTTATTCCAGAGTATGGCTAACCAGCAGGGGTATAGTGAAGTAGTGAAGGAATCTAGAGAATCTAGAGAAATTCTCCCTACATTGAAAAAGAAGAGATAACTAAGAATATAAGAACATAAAGAAATGCCAAGCAGAGTCAGACCAAGGTCCATCAAGCCCATCATTGTGTCTCCAACAGCAGGCAGTCTGGGTCACAAGTACTTGGAATATCCCCCACAGTTGATCTATTTCTTGTATCTCACTCCCAGGGATACATGCTGGCTTTCCCAAGTTTATCTGGCTAATAACTGTTTACAGACTTTTCCTTCAGGAACTTTTCAACTCTTTTTTGAACCCTATTCTGTGCCCGATATTCAGCACCACTTAGCTGGATAAGACCTATCTGGGTAAATGGCGATGTCTGAATATTTGGCCATGTTCAGCAGCTGTTATTTAGCTGGCTAACAATTTATCCAGCTAAATAGTTATCTGTCAAGTCGATGGGCAGGATGGGAGTGTTTTGGGATGTGGCTACTTATCTAGCTAACTTCCACAGTGACTCCCAAAGTCCATCCTGACTGTGTCCTGTGTACCAGCAGTGGAAATTCCATTAAGGGCGTCTTGGTGATTTTCTCTGCTTCACTCCCCTTTCACTCCTCTTCAAGAGACAAGGCATTGTCTTTGTGTCAGTGGTAGACTGTGACCCAAATATGTAGAGCACACTTAAACTGTTCTATCTCGAGTTACTAGGTCGGCCTCCCATAAAGATATAAATACCTATCTAGTGTGAGGGCATTATGGCTAGTTTCTCTCTCTCTCTCAGCCTTGATAGCTAGGCTGGTGCTCCAGGAGCTTCAAAACTACTAAAACCGGCATTTGAGAATACATCGCAACATGCGATAAAGCCTTAATGCAACCTATCACACGGCTTAACGCTACTGAAAAAAGTGTGGCTAAAATCGGCGTTAAAGCCATGCAATAGGGCTTCACAAAACGGTGAACCCAGCCCACTCTCGCCCCTAACTCCTCCTCTTTTTCTGATTTGCGTTATGGTGCTATCACATGTGTGAAAGGCTTTTTGCATGTGTTAAGGGGTTTTCGCATGCGTTAAAGGTGCTTAATGCATGTGAAAATGCCTTAATGCATGTGAAAATGTGAAAATGCCAAAACCCTATTTGATAAATGACCCTGTTAGAAAATTGTACTCCTAGGTATAAGGACAAACAGGACAATTTTAAAATGCCTGCACACACCTATCGGCTGGAATTTTAAATCATGAGCACACTTGCACATGTCTGATTTAAAATATGCCTACCGTGCATAACTATGCTCCTAATTTTAAGAGGTAACTCAAGCAGAACTACTTTGCATATCTTCCATAGGACTTTGCTGGCTTAAACATGCATATGTAAACAGATTTTAAAATATATTCGCATAAGGACATCCCCAGTTTTTTCAATTAGTCCCCAACTTGCCCAGTCAATATCAAGGTCTTCCAGACTCCTCTGGTTCTTCATTCTGCACGCCCCCCCCCCCCCCCCCAGTTTTCCCAGACCCCTCACCCTATCCTGTAAATCCTAAAACACAAACAGCCCAATTTTAAAAGGGTCACGCATGTAAATAACGGGGGCTACGCATGTGGCTAGGCCTTACACGCGCTCCATGCATTTTCGGAAGGGCCCGGCAATGCGTGTAACCCCCGTTATGCACTGAGGTGCCGGGCCTCTCAAAGGGATGGGTCGGGGGGTGGGGATGGGCCGGGACAATGCTATTAGCTTCTGTCCCAGGGAAGCGCACACAGGCAGCCAGCCAGCACGCGAAAGATACTCCTCCTCTGGAGCAGAAGTAAGTTTAAATAAAAAAGGTTAGTTAGGGACAGTTTAGGGGGTCGAGGAGGAGAGGGAAAAGAGAGGAAGGATAGGCTTAGGGTTCGGGAAGTTCCCTCCTTTATTTATAACTTTAAGGTATATAATACTCAGTCCAAAATAATTGGAGCGGACTGAGAGGGAACTGGGAAAGGCCTACCTGCGTCGCCGTGCATATTTTTTTAAGATCCCCTCCCATTGCGTGCATGACAGACATCAGCCTGCACATGGACGCATGGATATTGTATTTTATAACACTTGCTTGCCGACACATATTATAAAATAGCTACTTTCATGTGTGTTTTTTAAAAAATCGACCTCAAAATCTGAAGACTTGCTCCTCATCCGGAGCAGCAGTAAAGTTATGTGGCTAACAAGACGATGCGCACTGCGGACTCCAGTTTTGAAATATAGTGTTACATGCATAAGAATTGGCCCCCGACCAGGAACTCCTGTGCTCCGCTCTTTCCCCGCCCCTTTTCCACCCCCTTATTTTTGGATCATGCATTGGAATATTTGCATGTAAATCATGGCTTTTAAAATCCACATTGCTTGTGTGCAGCCCACACACATACGTCTGTATGTGGGTACTTTTGTGTGAGGAACCTTTATAAAATTGACCTCTGTAAGTTCAGGTAACATACTGTAAAAAGACAGCAAACACCATGGGTTTGATAGCAGTCAGTTCTGCCTTGTATGCTGCTTGCAATGAAGACAATTATGCACATTATTATTCTAACTTGGTATTGTATTTCAATAGGAGCCTGCTTGTTACCTTATACAATTACACTTTAAACCTATGATTTCACATTCTCTCTCTCTCTTTGTGATAAATTATATTTCATACTATTATACTCAATGCTGTTAACAAGGCAGTTTTGCTAGCTAAAATCAGGGATCTTTATAATAGAACTATATTCATAATATCAATCTGTCTATGGAGGTCTGTTTACAAAAGGTTGCAATTTGCATGACCAGCATGCAGCTGAAAATGTGCACAAAATGCTGCAAGCTTTTAAACTGGGGACGAGAAAATAGGCAGCAGCTCCATCCTCTAAATCATGACTCTTTTGAATGCTTTGTTATGTATTCTTCTCAGTGAAAAGAAAAAAAAAAAAGAGAGAATCAGATTGCTTCACCTCTGTCAGTTTTGGATTTGAAATGGCGAATAGCAGCCATATAGCAAGTCTTGCCAAAAAGAAATTTAAAGCTGCCTGAAAAAATATACGGTATATATATTTGCCAAGCAAAAAAGCTGGATCAAACCTATTTTACCATTATTGGACTTCTCTCTGCTCCTTTATCTCCTGAAAATGGTGATTCACTCCCTTTATAAGCACATTTTATCTGTCATCCAGATCCCTCCACTGCAAATAATTATATTTCTGCCAAGGGCACGTGTAAATCTAGGCAGCCTCCTTCCCAAGTAAATATCGTCCATTGTTTCCCATAGGAAGAAAAATGATGACAATAATTTTCAAACCGGCGCCTGGGTGCACATTAGTGCATGTGCTCCGGTGCCTGCCCAGACGTGCAGCCATTTTATATCTTGCGTGCACATATGCACGCATGTTATAAAACAGCCTGGGTGTGTACAATTTTAAACAGGCGTGCACCTAGATGCACAAATCCCACTTCTACCACTTAAGTCAGGGGATTTTAAAAGGGGTGCACACCCGCTCCATTGCCAGTTTCACCAGTTCATCTACCAGTTAAAAACTAGGTCCTCTAAGCCCCTCCCCCCCAGTTAGCCCAGACCTAATTTTACATGTATACCTCCTCCATAACAGAAGTAAAGTTACGCTGCACTTGATGGGCGCACACCTAGGTGCGTAAGTATTTGCGTGTGCATCTCCTGGCCTCACCCCAAAATGCCCATGCCCCAGCAAGACTCTGCCCCTTTTTCAATATGAGTGAGATGTGTGCACTGACGGAGATACGCATGCATCTCGGCGACTTTTCAAATCTACCTTTGTGTGTTTCTTCTTTTCCTCCCTTAGAAAACTCTGGCAAGCAGCAACTTTCACACTTTTTACTTTCATCCTATCCAAAGACACTAGAATCAAAGCCAAAAAATAACTGGTAAAAGAAGGAAAAAGTCCAGACTCGGTGTCATTTCTCATTGATTTGCAGGTGACAGAGTCATCATTGCTGCACCACATCACAGCACTTTTCTCTTGCAAAGCAGCAGTCGCAAATACCCATGGGAGACATATTGGAGGTGAAATTGGAGTATTGGAGGTGAAATTCTTCTAAGCATGAAAGAAGAGCAGGATCTGGGGGTGATTGTATATAAGGAACCTCAAGTGGCCAAACAGGTGGATAAAGCAACGTTAAAAGCCAGAAAGATTCTTGGCAGGATAGGGAGATGGATGATAAACAGAAGAGGAAGGTGATATTGCCCCTCTATAGATCCCTGGTGAGACCTCATTTGGAATAATGTGTAGATTTCTGGAAACCGCACCTTCAAAAGGATATAAACAGGATGAAGTCAGTCCAGAGGGTGGCTACTAAAATAGTCAGTGATCTTCATTCTAAAGCATATGGGGATAGACTTAAAGATCTAAACATGTGCATCCTAGAGCGAATATGAGATAGAGGAAATATGATAGAGACATTTAAATATCTCAAAGGGTTTCTGTGCACAAGAGATGAGTCTCATTCAGCAGAAGAATGATCTAGTAGGAGGGGTCATGGGGTGAGGGTGAAAGGGGGTAAATTCAGGAGTAATCTTAGGAAATATTTCTTTACAGAGAGGGTAGTGGATACATGGAATGGCCATCCAGTGGAAGTGGTGGAAACGAAAACAGTTTCTGAATTCAAGAAAGCAAGAGATAAATAAAGGGGATCTCTGATCACATGACTGGAGCTACCCAAACAAACAGCAGTAGCCCGGGCCAATCAAAACATGGACAGCACACCCCTTACTGATAACCAGCACTATTTGTGAGACAACAAAGGACACGGGAAGCTTACATGCTACTATAACTGTGCATATACTTTGCACAACTCAATGGTACCTACTGGCACAAGGGCTAGAAAACAGAAGAAAAAGTTCTGCAACTGAAAATGCCCGACCTGACTACATTAATATTGGGAAAGGAAGCCTCCCCTTCTTTTATGGGGACCCACAACAAAAAGTGTGTAAAGGAGTATGAACCCTGGGACTGCTTAATAAAAGGATATCCTTTCGATATTACAATTCAGACCCCCGGGAAACTAGGGACTGCAGTTCAAAGATCCATCTTTGCTCCTTGTGTGTCAAACTCATTGAGCCAATCCCCTCTGCAGCTGGGGTGTTTAATTGTTCAATGACACAAAACCGTAAGCCAGATATACGGTGCATCTTATCCTGCCAGTGGCTCACCAGGGATGCCTCTATTCTGCCAGCATGCAGGTGTGCCCGGTGTTCAAATATACACGTAATGATGTATATCACCCCTCTGGAAAAATGGTCAGTGAGGCATTTTAGAGGGTAATTTCTGTCTGTATGTGGGTGTATAAAAACCGAGATGGTAAGAGAATGAGGGCAGGTGGCGCAGTGCCCACAGGGGAAATGCCCATTTTAGGAAATTGAAGGAGCAACCCGAGGGGGATGTAATTCTGATGAAGCTAGGGCATCACGTAAGTTCCTGCCTCTGTGGAAGGCAAAACACTGAAAACCGGGTGAGGTTGTAAAGCTGATAAATGACACCTAATGACTGCTCACCTAATGGTGCCGGCTTGAGAATGGAAGGACACAAGTGAGTTTTGAGGTCTCTTCAGCAGACTGAGGGAGAAACAATATGTCACGGTTCACATAAAACACTCTTTTATAAGTTTTTTTTTTTTATTATTATTATATTCCAAGGGTATCTTCTGTCTAGGAACTGGGAGAAGATGACTTGGGCTTGCGTAATATATTCAGGGCGTGAGAAACAGATTCTGGGGAACCTGAAAACTGACCAAAAGGAATATTATCCTTTAATGCATGTGGATCGTGGCTGGTATATTGGAGACGGGGGGTTGCAGTCAGTAGGTTTCAGAAATGGGGCAGTCTCAAGCACAACATTCTCAACTCATCATAAGTTCATGTTTATGGGTTTAAAAAGGTTCAGAGGGAGAGAAGAAGCTTGATAAAAAGACTGAGGTCAATACTGTTCAGGGCAGGAAGTTGCAAGCTATCCAAAAACCTTGTCAGGGTATCTTCCACAAGATATTCAGCAGAACATGTTTCCATGAATAGAGTACACCTAGTTAAGTTTAAAGATATCCAGGTAAGCTTACCTGGATAACGTTAGACCTGCTCTCCATCACAAACCAGATTTACCTGGCTATACTTAGTAGGGATGTGAATAGTTTTAGGACGATTAAAATTATCGTCCGATAATTTTAATATCGTCTTAAACCGTTATGGAACACAATACAATACAGATTCTAACGATTTATCGTTATAAATCGTTAGAATCGAGAGCCGGCACACTAAAACCCCCTAAAACCCACCCCCGACCCTTTAAATTAAATCCCCCACCCTCCCGAACCCCCCCAAATAACTTAAATAACCTGCGGGTCCAGCGGTGGTCCAGAACGGCAGCGGTCCGGAACGGGCTCCTGCTCCTGCATCTTGTCGTCTTCGGCCGGCGCCATTTTCCAAAATGGCGCCGAAAAATGGCGGCGGCCATAGACGAAAAAGATTGGACGGCAGGAGGTCCTTCCGGACCCCCGCTGGACTTTTGGCAAGTCTCGTGGGGGTCAGGAGGCCCCCCACAAGCTGGCCAAAAGTTCCTGGAGGTCCAGCGGGGGTCAGGGAGCGATTTCCCGCCGCGAATCGTTTTCGTACGGAAAATGGCGCCGGCAGGAGATCGACTGCAGGAGGTCGTTCAGCGAGGGTTCCGGCGCCTCGCTGAACGACCTCCTGCAGTCGATCTCCTGCCGGCGCCATTTTCCGTACGAAAATGATTCGCGGCGGGAAATCGCTCCCTGACCCCCGCTGGACCTCCAGGAACTTTTGGCCAGCTTGTGGGGGGCCTCCTGACCCCCACGAGACTTGCCAAAAGTCCAGCGGGGGTCCGGAAGGACCTCCTGCCGTCCAATCTTTTTCGTCTATGGCCGCCGCCATTTTTCGGCGCCATTTTGGAAAATGGCGCCGGCCGAAGACGACAAGATGCAGGAGCAGGAGCCCGTTCCGGACCGCTGCCGTTCTGGACCACCGCTGGACCCGCAGGTTATTTAAGTTATTTGGGGGGGGGTTCGGGAGGGTGGGGGATTTAATTTAAAGGGTCGGGGGTGGGTTTTAGGGGGTTTTAATGTGCCGGTTTTTCGATTTTTCGATTTTTCGATTTTTTAACGATTTTTCACGATATTTTACCCCCCCAAACGGCAACAATACGATTCCCTCCCCCTCCCAGCCGAAATCGATCGTTAAGACGATCGAGGACACGATTCACATCCCTAATACTTAGCCAGACAGGGCTGAATATCGGTGCTACTCAGCTAAATCAAAGCCCTGTCCCTGGAACACCCTTTCATTGCCATTTTTTTTTTTAAATCTGGGTTAACCTTTTCCCAGCTGAAATATAGCCATTCACTATGGTGAGAAATGCAAAGCTTGGGGTTTGTTTGGCAAAGTCCGAACTTAGCTGGACAAGCCTCTTGGAATATGGACCTTACTGTTTGTTAGAAGTCAACTAACAAAGAATTTGGGAAATATTAGACTGCAGCACAAAAGAGAGAGGCAAAAACCACCATATCTAAGCAGAGAAACAAAATAAAAGCAGGTAAACAAACAAAATAAATTATATGTCATCAAAGTGAACTATAAACCATAAATCAATATATTTAATAAATAATTAAAACACCTGCATTGAGTTCCGTAAACAGTAAACTAAGAGGCTGAATTTGCAAATGCTATTTTGCCTGCTAAAATCCCTAATCGAATCATGTTTACGCACCCTATCCACAATTTTAACATGCAAAATTTAGTGTTTTCAAGTTTGATAGCACTGTCTATGCAAAATAGGAAATAAGTGGCATAACTATGCAAAGTAGCTCATATTCTAGATTTTCCAAGCTACATTTTTTCACATAAAAAAACATTTTTGCATGAAACTTTACACCTCAGAGAGGTATATATATTTTTTGTATTAAAGTCAACAATTTAGCACAGACTTTAATGTAAAAATAACATTGTAAAATCTGTTTGCATAATATGTAAATGGATGGTACTGCAAGGAAAATCTTGCATTATGGGGCCATTTCTGCATAGTCCTCTGATAGTTAGTACATTGGACTCTTCTTAAAATAACAATGATAGGTTTCTTATCGTACTATTTATGGAATTAAAATTATGCATTTTATATATTTAGCATGTTTTTCTTAAATGGATATTCTCTAACCTTTCTCATCTTATGTCTTTCCTTAGAGAGAAGTCTGAGAGCAGTTTCATTCCACCAGATGAAATGCATACTCCTGCATCTGAATTCTGCAACTGCTGACAGTGGCAAGCTTGGTTCATCTCTTCTATAGATTTAAGCCCCTGGAGGTGCATCACCATTCATTTTAATCTTTCTTATTTTTTCTGTACTTGCTTTATTTCCATCTTTGGCTTCTCTCTTTGATATAAGGGACTAGATTTTATAACTTCAAATTTTTCTCCTTTGTTATTAGCTTGAAATCTGATTTTTTTCCCTGTATGACTTTCCATTTGATTTAATTTATGTAAAATTCAATACATTATAAATAAATATGTCTATGTATGGTTTATATTTCACACTGATAAAGTATAATTAAAGCTTCTAATTTTAGATTTTAAATAATAAACAGTAATAAAATACCCCAATGGAAAAAAAAAGTGTTTATTGGATAAACACTAGAAAAACACCTAAATTTACAATTTAAAAACACCTAAAAAAAGAATGACTTTTTTCCTTGTTGTTCCACCACTTTTATTTTGTACTTTTATTAGGCTGACAAATATTTATCCTGCAAGCTTTCAGAATGACTGGGATTCCATCCAAATGATATATTCCCTTTCCACATTTAATATAAATAGTATTAAAGTGATAAACAGTCATAATTTTGTGTTATGTTTCTATTAGTAACTCTCCCCACCCAGCCGAGAATTGTGTTTAGTATTCATGATTTATCTTGTGTCAATATGAATTAGGCTTCTGGAACTGACAATATTATACAGGGTGGCCCATGGAAAAGTTGGCCGCCTCCAATACCAGTGCATTGGAGTCAGGCTACTTTTCCATGGGCCACCCTGTATTATCTAGGTGAAATATCTATGCCAATTTCCTTGATGTGAACAGCACCTATGAAAAGCATTTAATAATTTTCCCAATCACATTTGATAATGTACATTTGTGCACCTTGCGCGCACCGAGTCCTGCGCGCGCTGCCCGTTCCCTCCCGCCTCCCCCCACCTTCCCCTCCCTTCCCCTTCCTAACCCACCCCCCAGCCCTATCTAAACCCCCCTACCTTTATCGTAAAATTTACGCCTGCTCGAGGCAGGCATAACTCGCATGCGCCAGTGGCCCACTGGCGCACCATCACCTGACCCGGGGGCTGGTCTGGAGGCCTCGGACATACCCCCAGGAACGCCCCTGGGCTGGCACCACGCCCCCTGGAACGCCCCAAATGTCCCATCGCGCCCCTGACATGCCCCCCTGACATGCCCCCCTAGCAAAGCCCTGGGACTTACGCGTGCGCGCTGCCGAGCCTATGCAAAATAGGCTCGGCATGCGCAGGGGGGATTTTTAAGGGTTACGTGCATAACTTATGCACGTAACCCTTTTGAAATCCACCCCTTAGGGTGTATTAAGCTGCAAATAGCACAACTGCACTGTTTGCTAGTTTGCCCTTGATTTTTTTAAATTCAGCGGTGTATGCACACAGTTATTTGGTGTGCGTGTGAGTGCGCGTGGGATAAATTTGTGAATAATACATTTTTCTCATTTTGGAGGTAATATTCAGAGTTACATGTGTAAAAAATAGCATTTATGCAGGTAAGTAACCTGTACTTGTATAATTACTTGGATAACTGCTATTTTAAAAGTCGAAGTACACTCATAATTTAGGTTTCGTGCACACATATATGCATTTAAGAAAGGGCTTGTCCAGGGGCATTCCAGAGAATGGCCAACAGTTATGCAGGTAAGTTGCTATTTTAAGAAAACACTTACACTTATGTTAATTATCTGGCATAACCGATATTTCACTTGTTTATTGTGCATTTTTGGCTGGTGGAAGGCATGGGTGAAGTGGGGGCAGTTCAAGAACCAGAAGGACTGGGTGAACTGGTGGAGTAATTGGAAAACAGATTTATTTTGTACACTTTGGGATGGATTTTAAAAGCCCTACGTGCGTAAATCTGGCGGGGGGGTTACACATGCTGGGCCTATTTTATAAAGGCCCGGCAATACGTGTAAAGCCCCGGAACACATCTCAGTCTCAGGGTTTTAGAAAAGGGGGTTTTACAAAAGAGGCGGGGCCAGAAGCCTCCGGCACAGCGGCCATTTGCCGCTGTGTCAGAGTATTGCGTGCCGACAGGCTGCCATGGCGCGCAATCTGCGCCTGCCTGGAGGCACACTCAAAAGGTAAGACAGAGGTTGGGAAGGTTAGAGTAGGGCTGGGGGGAAAGGTTAGGGGAAAGGGTGGGAAGGTTAGAATAGGGGGAATGGAATGGGGGATAGCGGCGGGGGTCGGTGCTCGCAATGTGCACTAGTGTGCACCCCCCTTGCACCCTGGGAAGGACAGGAGAAGAGGGAAGGAGTATGGGCAGGGTTCTCGTCGATGTGCATAATTTTCTAAAATTAGGGGTAGATTTTTAAAGAAGTTCATGCGCATCCATGTGCACGCGCTTCCTGGTGCATGCACTTAGACGTGGCGATTTTATATCATGTGCACGCAAGGGGGGGACATTAATGCAAACTAGGTGCGGCGACGCATCCCGGCCTTCCCTAGTTCCCTCCCAGTCCCTCTCCTCCCCAACCCCTAAATTCTATCTTTTTAATTTTGTTCCTTGTTTTTCAACTTACTTCAGGGCCTGACCTGAAGTAAGTTGCACGTGCTGGCAGCTGGCCGGCGCGTGAGGCTCCAGGATAGCGAAGAATGGTGCTGTCCCGGCCTGCTCCTGCCCCTGCCCCTCCCCACCCAGAACATGACCCCCAGGCCCGCCCTTCAAAGAGGACCGGTAGTTCTGCGCATAACGGGGATTACGTGAGTTGCAGGGACCCTTTGAAAATGTAACCCCTGATTTTAACGCGCATAACCTTTTGAAAATCGACCCATTAGGCCCCCCTGCGCGTGCTGCCCACACATGTGTGCCCGGATTATAAAATTGGCACGTCCATGTGTGCGCGCTGGGAAGCATGTGCACATGAACTCGCACGCGCACCTTTAACTATCTACCCCATAATGGGTGCAAAGCATGTGACTTCTGATATTGCATTTGCTATCTTTCAATGAGAAACCACATGAGTAGTTTGTTCTATGAAAATGGAATTAAATTATGTGCATTAAAAGCAACCAGGGTTTGTAGAGTGCAGCTATGCAAGTTATTTGAAAATTGCCCCATAATATTTAGCAATATCTTGAAAACTGTAAAAATCATTGGTTTGATGAAGGCACTGATAAATAAAAGGTCAACTTTCAAACCAGTGCACATGGGTACGCATTCATCGGCCCGAACCCAGGGAAGCGGCTATTTTATAACTTGCGTGCGTATATTTGTGCATTGTAATCAACTACCCTAGCCGTGTACATATGTGCAACACATTTTAAGTGAGGACATGAATAATACATTTTTCTCATTTTGGAGGTAATATTCAGAGTTACATATGTAAAAAAATAGCATTTATGCAGGCGCGTGCAAATACCACTTCTACTCCGTACATCAGGACATTTTAAAAGGGGCACGCGCCGATGCCATTTCCAGTTTCACCAGTTCATCCCTAGTTCACCCAATTAAGAGACAGGTTTTTCAACCCCCCCCCCCCTTGTTTAACAGCCTTCACCCCCACAGTTATGCCCGACCCTTAAAACCCCGCCAATCTGCCTAATTATCTTTATTATATAACTTACATGGCATCCATAGCATTAGTTAAGTTAAGCAGCAGGGGGCATCGACGCACGCCGGAACACGTAAATATTTATGCGCACATCTCAGCTTCATGCCCTGAAATGCCCACCCCCTGCCCAGACCATGCCCACACCCCTTTTTGAAAACTTCTGAGATGTGAACACTGCAGCATTTATGTGTGTATCCGAGTGGCTTTTAAAATCCGCTTGGCGTATGCGAGTCCAACATGTTCATGCATCCCGTTAATTAAAGCGCACGTCAGGCTTTTAAAATTCACTTTGAAATATATAACTCTGCTGCTGTTGCTTTCCACAGTGCACAATAGCATAATGCATTTTGCTGTAAGGAAAAGCTGTGAAGCCTTTTTATAGCAAGTGCATTTTTCTTCCACTTCCCACATTTATTTTATTTATTTGTTTCAATATTTAACCTGTTCCTTTGAAACTGCCCAGGGCAGGATACAATATTCTAAAACCATGAACCACATAATATAAATCAACAACAAAGTGCGCTCATACTCATAGTGGCAATGAGCAGTAATAAAAAAGGTGACACAAAGGGATGAACTAAAAGGAGCTTTCCCCACCTAATTAGCCATAAATAAAATATAAGTTTTTAATACCTGTCTAAATGGCAGCAGATCATCTAGAAGGCACACAGCTTTCTATGCATGAATCTGCAATTAGTTTAATTGGTAGAGTTTGAGATTTTGCTACTGGAATTAGTATCACAGTGACCAAGCAGCTTCATTCAGGAGCATGGTTGGAATGGACCATGTGAAAACACCTAGAGGTAGATTTTAAAAACATACGCACGCGTAGCCGCGCGTATCTTATAAAATCCGGGGTCGGCGCACGCAACGCTGTGCAAAATCGGTCGGCGCGTGCAAGGCTGTGCAAAATCGTCAGCCTGCGCGCGCCAAGCCGCACAGCCTTCGCAGCTGCACAGCCTGCCTCCGTTCCCTTCCCCTATCTACCCCACCCCCCAGCCCTACCTAAATCCCCCCCCTTACCTTTGTTGGGCAAGTTATGGCTGCTTGAAGCAGGCGTAACTTGTGCGTGCCGCCCCGGCATCCCCTGGCACAGGCCGCAGTGCCGGGGGACTCGGGACCGCCCTCCCGGCCCACCCCCGAACGATCGCCACGCCCACGGACCCACCCCGGACCGCCCCCTGCTCTGGACACGCCCCCTGCCGCTCCTTTTACGAAGCTCCGGGACTTACGCGTGTCCCGGGGCTTTGCGCGCGCCGGTGGCCTATGCAAAATAGGTGCGCCGGCACGCGAGTGCCCTGCGCACGCAAATCTGGGAGGATTTACACGTGCAGGGGTTTTAAAATCTACCCCCTAGTCTGCCGCCTTACCTAAAGCCTGGATTTATCAAAATGCGGTAAATATCGCATGTGATGGGAAAAGGGGTGTGTTTTATGGTAATAGGGAGTTTGTTGCTATTTGCACTAATACCTATGTGAAGAGCTAAGTTACTGCAAATTGTGATAACTTTTTCACATGTTGAGATAAGTGCCAGACTGTGGTATTTCCTACATACAACTGCTGGGGGGACCATGTTTACTCAGAGAGAGAGAGAGAGAGAGAACCTAGCCATAATGCCCTCACACTAGATAGGTATTATTTATATCTCTATGGGAGGCCCACCTAGTATCTCGAGGAGAGGTTTAGCTATTAGTGTAGGGGGTTAGGGGCCACTTTGACATTCAATGTGAGATGTACAAACAGAACAGTGCTCTCTTTTGAACATTTGATGATCCTCGGAGTGAAGAAACTCACCCAAAGATGAGATTTGCACAATGTTTTCTCAACCTAGCTTGATGGACTCTCTACCTCTCTCATATGCCAAATTCATGCTCGTACTTCCTCTAATACATTTCTCCCTTTTCCCCTCGCTGCAGGCTGCCATCTTTCCTCTACAAAGCAGCCGAGCCTTGGCTCCTCCCCATTTGTGCGAGACCTGCAAACATGTTCAAAACTCCTGAGCTGGCACTTCCTGTATGCTGATCTCACACATCACAAGCTCAACATGTAGGAAGTGAGTTCGGAATATACTCGCATGCAGGCATGGACAGAAAGGAACAGCAGTGGCACGGCTCCCACTGCTCCTCTCACACACGATCCCTTTTAGCCTTTTGTGAAAGGGAGGAAGGGCGGAAGGAAGGAAAGTGGCATCCCAAGCTATCACTATGACCAATGTTTGGCAGCACGCTGAAAGGGAAGGAAGAAAGGGGATCCTCATTCCCAGGGACTTTTGTTTTTTTAAATAGGCTAGTCGGGAGAGAGAGAGAGACAGAGGGTCTCTTTTTTTTTTTTTAATGTGGAAGTCCCAGTCCCAGTAACTTTTTAAAATGTTAACTTTTCTCCAGTGTGGCCATACAACAAAATGGCACCGGCCTCATTGGAGGAAGACACTAAAGCTATGCCACTTGTCATGTTTAAAGTTCTAGACCCAGGACAGGAGTGAGTGGGCTTTGCTCGTGCCCTTTAAGCTCTTTCAAGGGAATGGGGTAAGTAGAGGATGGAGTGGAAGCATCCTGGCCCTGAAATGGAGGGAGTTAAAAGGGGCCCAGGGAGGCCCCGGCTGGGGTTCAATTGTGCCAGGAGTGAGGGTTGGAGTTGCTCAGGGATGCCCAGCTGGGCAGGCCCAGTTTCTCGTTAAATTGTGCAAGGCGGGAGGGTTGTTGAGGGCTGTGGGAGCCCCTATTTGTTTGTTTTTTTAAAATTGGTTTGTTAATTTTTGGCTTTGGGAGGTTTTGGTTGTTTAATATTTTGTTTGGTTTGGCAAATGTTCCAAACAAAACAACAACAACAGCAACAACAAAAAACTGAAAAAATGATACCCACCCTCCCAAAGAAAACCAAACCAAAACTTTTGGAGCTGCACAACCCTATCACCTTTATTTTTTAATGTCTGTTAACTTTCATTTCCATGCATTCAAGCTGACTAACCTGGCAACCACACTATTTTTTTTTAAATGTAGAAAGCTAATTTCACAAAGCAGAATTAAAAGTAAATATTTTTGCCATTTTTAGGCTTATTCTCTTGTATTCATTCTTTAATACAGTTATTCAGATCTGCTTATAGCTTCCATGTGAAGCCAATGTTTGAAAGCGTGCGCCAAACCAGCATTCTGATTTAACTCTATAACCACAGGACACAAAGGCATAGACTGTATCAGAACCGAAGACTTTAGTGAATGAGAACAGTCCGTTCTGCAGAACCAGACTATGAAAAGGATATCAATCAAAAAGAACAATATTGGCAAGTTCCTGAATACATTTTGATCTTGTTATTTTATGTTTCTTCAATTTAATGGAAAGAATTTTATTCCCATTTCTGGGTTATGGATTAGGTAGGGATACAGTTTCAAAGGATCTACCTGTGCAGTGATGCAGGTAGATGAGGTTATTGGAAAATGTACCCCTGCTTAGCAGGTATTTCATCCAGTGAGTGCTTTTATGTGCACAAAAGAGGAAGCATTCCTGTGGGCACAGTTAAATGGGGGAAAGAAGCTGCTCACGTACTATTTCAAAACGACACATAGGGGAGGTAATATTCAAAAGAGTTCCGATTGTAAATGCAACATACTATCCTAGCAATTTTCAGAAGCCTATTTAAGCGCTAAAAGGTGAATTTTAAAAGCCCGGTGCATGTCAAAACAGGGAGATAAGAAATATGTTGCATCAGCACATGCCAAGCAGATTTTAACAGGTGCCCAAGAACGTGCGCATCTCCCACTGTGCACAGAAACGAATAGTTCTAAAAAGGGGGTGGGGCATGGACGTTCCTGGAATTCACCTTCAAATTTGCTTGTAAATATGTGGGGCCTCTGCATCGTAACTTTATTTCTGCTATGGATGACGTGTAAGTAATAAAATAAAGATATAGGCATATTGGCAGGCTTTTAAGGGTCAAGACTAACGGGAAAAGGGAGGCAAATAAAATGAGATTTGGAAGTCCTTTTCCTTACCTGGGTGAACTGGGACAACTGGTAATGGAATTGGTGTGCGTGTTGTAAAATCCCCCTCACTTACATGGTAGAAGCAGCATTTGTGTGCATAGGCACGCATCCACTTAAATTGAACGCACATATGCGCACGGTCAGGCTATTTTATAACATGCATGCACATACGCCCTTATGTTATAAAATGGCCACATCCCTGGGTGCGAGCCAACGAACGCGTGCACATGTGCATCCTCACCCTTGTTTAAAAGTTAGTCCCCGGGCCTGAGTTGCTAAAGCATTTACGCACTAAGGTGCATTTTAATGCCAGGCACGTGCCAAAATCGGGAGATGTGCATGCATGTTGGATATGAGCATGCCCACTAAATTTTCAAAGCCGCCTACATGCACGCACATCTCCTGATACGTGAATATCTCACTTAAAAAAAAAAAGAAAGGGGTATGGTGTGGGCATGCTGTGGGTGAGGTTGGGCAGAGCTGAGCATTCCAGGGTGAGGCCAAGAGATGTGGATGCAAATACCTACGTGCCTGAGCGATTGCCCAGGGCCCTTGTCATGTAATTTTTATTCTGCTATGGAGGAGGTGTAGCTTTAAAAATAAATACAGGCATCTGTGAGGGGTTTGAGGGATCTAGGGTAACTGAGCGTGTGCAAACTAAAGAACCAGGGCGTGTTGGAGGACCTAGCTCTAGACTTGGTGAACTGGTGGCCGAACTGATGAAACTCGTCATAGTGTGGTCATGTGCCTGTTATACATTTCCCTCATTTGCTCGTCTCAAACCTGACTTGACGCAGTTGTATACTCGCGCTTGAAAAATTAAAGCATACACATATGTCGCCAAGGCTGTTTTATAACATACACGCATATGTACCTGTATGTTATAAAATTGCATGTATCTGGGCACATACCGACTCACACGTGTATAGGTGCACCCGTGCACCCATTTGAAATTACTGTCCCTAAATTGGGTTTTACATGTGTAAATGCATTTTACCTGTGTAAGTGGGCTTTTGAAAATTGCTACAATATATGCCATTTAATTGTCCATAGGGTATTCATGTTTAAGTTCACTTTATGCACGTTAATGGCTTTCTAAAACTCCTACGATACTCTGTTACTTATACATGTAATTCCTTTTAAAATTACCTCCTTAAAGTGCACTTACACAGGTAAAATCTGTGGATAATTCAATGGCATATATTATAACAATTTTTGAAAAGCCCACTTACCCAGGTAAAGTGCATTTACACACGTAAAATCCAGTTTTATGCATGTAAATGCTTTTGAAAATCAGGCCCTTAAAGTGTAAATCCTTTTGAAAATCACCCCCTTAGTATCCATGCCTAAGCCATTCACAGAAAAGGCAGGTGCAATGCATGTGTGGACTTTTGCACCATTTGAGAAACGTTTTGAACAGAAATTACCTGGCTATTTTCTCTCCAAAAATTTCATCAAAACTTATGTGGATACAAAAGTACTAGCATTATACAGCTGACTAAAAAATGATCTATTGATGTTTTGCAACTTTTGTTGGGCAGCTCCAGCCCTTGAATACTGTGACACAGTCAGAATTTGATGCATTGTGAACCACATTTTCTTCCAATCCTTCTGAAGATACTTCAATAAATATTCATAAAATTATACCTGGATTCATTAGAAAGCCTGACTGGTACAGAAGCCTTGGAGTTAGAAATCATTTGCAATATGCTTTGACACGACTAGACTCATGTTGCATATTCTCTTCTGAGTTCCTTCCCTCACCTATTAATAATAATAGCACGAGGTACCCTCATTGTGCCAATAGGGAGTCATAAATGTAGTAATTTAAACCTTTTTCTCTGCTATTAATGTAATGTGTTTTGTGTGTAATTGTAACTAAAGAGAATGAAGCAATCATATCAATTAAATATAATTACACAGTTACTTAATTAGTCTGGCTGACAGAAAACATAAGTTCTCTAAACTATCCACATTCTCCCACTCCTTTCTCAAGGTATGAGCGTTCACCACTGGGCTAGACTTGCATGCACTCAGTAAGAAAAGGGCACCAGTATGTCCTGCTGCAAACACAGCATTTTGGCGGCAAACAGACCATGCTGATGTGTCAGGATGTGGCACTTGTACCTGGATTTTCTCTACTTTGCAAGCGCAGAAGCACATTTTTAAATTCGCAATCTCCCTTATTTCACAAAAGTTGTGTTTCAACACCAAAACAATATCTAAGATTGGAAAGATAAACCTGCTGCCTTCAGTTATCTCAAACCTATTGAACCTTAATCCAAAAGCAACTGTGCCATGTTGACAAGGGATTAGAAATGAGACCATGCATGCATGCCAGCTTGGCCATAATATCTTATTGCAAGCTGCAGTGCCACTTTTGCCATGGACTTCATAAACAGACTTTTGAATTATTTATACGTAAATATGGATGCAGTATGAAATATTTTGAAAAAAAAAATCACATTCATGCCTGAAACATCTTTGTTTCATAAGTTTTTAATAGCAGATGCAAATAATAACGTGATATAGCTCTCATGCTATTAGTTGAAAATGCGCAATGACATGGAGTAACTATTGCAGTCCATGGTCCTAAGCTCTTCATGCACATCACTTGTTTTCATTTCTGGTTGTAGCTTTTCTATCTTGTTTTATATATATATATATATATATATATATATATATATATATATATATATATATATAATTTTATATATGTAATTTGCTACATTTGTCTAATGTTCACTTTGTGTGTATATTACCCTTCAAGAACCATAATTGCACTGTATTTTGGGCAGATTTTGTGACAGAGTTTTGTTCCCTAAGGATGTCCTATTCAAAATCCCATTCAGAGCTGTGGCTTCTGAACAATAATTGGTTTTCTGTAGGCAAAGATGTGTACAGGCACATAAAACACACTTTGGAACATTGTCCAGCCTCTGTGCGGGCAAAATTACACAAAGGGAGAGTCATTTTCAAAGCAATTTCCATTGGTAAATGGTGACTTATCTTTTAGAGCAGGATGGATGCGCATACTTTTAGCCACAACAGGGGAGCGAGGCACTTTCAAGGGCGAGGTTGGGGAGAGGTTTGTACTTATGTGCAGGGAACGCAATTTTAGAACATAGCAATGGGGGCTGAAATCCATATGTTATATTACACTTCTATATATATCATATCATTAACAACTGTTACATTTTCAATTATGTAAATAAAGTTAGAACCCCCTAGAAATTGGCTAGGTCAAGGTGGCAAGCTACTAGAGCTGGATGCCATCCAGAAAGGCTATGGAAACCTAGAAGGTTGAAGCAAGCACACCCCTTCCTGATTTTCTGCAGTTTTCTACAAATCAGGGATGCGAGTTTTCCCGCTGCATGGTGTGACTGTGCAGGGACTTTGGCACTGTGTGGCACCTTCTTTCTCTTCACCCGCCCTCCAGAGACTCAAGAGGTGGTTGGAAAATGGACCCAGGGTCATGTTTTTAATGGCAAAGGTAACAGACTAATGAAGGTACAAACAATTCCCAAAAACATGAATCCAAATGAAAAGTGAAAGGGAATCACTAACACTATGAAAAATGCATTATTAAATATAATTGGGTGGATTTTAAAAAGTTGCACACGTGCGACATGTGCGCACACTTCCCAGCACGCATACATGGATGCGCCAATTGTATAACATGCATGCGCCGGCACGCACATGTTATAAAATCGTTAAGCTGCGTGCACATGCGCGCTGGATTTTGTAATCCACGTGTGCAAGGGGGGGGGGGGATAGATTTCTGCAAGTTTCATGTGACGACGCATCGTGGCCTTCCTCAGTTCCCTCCCAGTCCGCTCCAATTAAGAAGCAGACTGGGAGGGAATATCCTTACCACCTAACCTCCCTTCCCCTTCCCCTCTCCTCCCCACCTTCTAAACCCTTTTTTCCTCCCTGTAGATTTTTTTTTATTTTGTTGCTCACTGCTCCAATGGAGCAGTAACAACTTGCACGCGCCTTCTGTCCCTTCCCCGGTACAGTGGCAAATGGACTGCTGTAGCGGCCACCTTCAGCCCCCCCAGACTGCCCCATTCTGCCCCCCGGACCACCCGTTTAACTGGTCCCGGCACTTTGGCGCATAACAGGAGTTACGTGCGTGGACGGACCCCTTTGAAGATGCTCGCAGAATGCACAAGGCCCGGCCAAGCACTTAACCTCCGTTTATTGAACGTGTGGGGGAGTTAAAATTGGGCCGAATGTGCTTGAATTTTTTAAGCTTACTTTTAGTACAAGTTAAAGATCATCCTGCCCAAACATAGTTTACCCTACAAATATATACATTAAGAATCATAAATCACACATATCACACATATATCTTTCATACCTACAAATACTTATACAATAAAATTAAGACTATGCAGCTATGAAAATCCAATTGCAAATTGTAATTGCACTGAGAATCTTGGTACAATGTATTCAACAGGATACCCCAACAGAGGCCACTGTTTCACCAAGATGGCTTCATCAGGGGGATTTATAGCAACTGTATCACTTGAGCACTTTATGGAGAATTATTCACACAGGGCAAAAGATATTCTTTTAACATTTAGTTTATATGAGTTTTCATATAAAGATTGAATCGCCCCCTTCCTCCACTAATAATTTCAGCTTTAAAGCTGGGCTCCTACAGTTTATTGACACTCCGTCTAGTTCTATTGTCAGAATGGTGGATCAAGGTTTCCTTAAGAGCACGATGACAGCACGAGTTTTAAGCTGAAGTTCATGAAGTAGAAAGCCAGATGGTGTTAACTGTTAAGAATCTCTTCTGGGTACACTAATGCATTGTTTGGTTCTTCTGAAACCCTTGTGTCAACTCTTTTATACTCATGTTCCTCCTCTACACCCACTTGATTCAGAACTCTTATTTCCAGAAATCTCATGTGCAACATAGAATAGCTCTTGGCATTACTTCTTCCTTTACTTTCCTTGCATTATTACTGAATAGCTGTTCAATGCAATCATCAATGTTTGCCAAACACTGTTTCAGAAATACAAGAGTGTAATAAAATGAATGTATCACACTTTATTAAATGCATTGTAACGGGTCTCTAGGCAACACTGAATTATGAGTGAAGTGTTTGTTGAATATCCCTTCTTCATCATATCACTATGATTTCACATTGGCCATTAGAGCTGACCTCTCTAATAAGAGATTTAGGGGCTTAAACAATAAAACACAAGAAAATTTTTTTTTTAGCATTTAACAAAAAGTTAATGGGCTCCCTTAAAGAACCACTTAAACAGCCATGCAAAAACACAACGTACTTGTAGTAAAAAAAAAAAAAATTCAGAAACAGTTTGGTCACAGTATTCATGCATGAAAATCTGAAAAATGAATTGGCTAAATAGCATCAGCATGCGACTTACTGAAGGTAATCTACATAGTGTAAGGACACAGGACTGCTAAGTTGTCATTTCCTTTTTATTCTTCCTTCTGGCTCCCAATGAGTATGCAACTAAGACAAAGATTCATCATTTTGCTATAGATTTCACATGAATAGCGCCCATGATAAAAAAAAAAAAAAGGAGTGTGGTTAGGGTAATGTTTCAGTTACTGCAACAGGTGGAATTTTACTGCTTTGTAAAGGTATTTTACAGAAATGTGCATTACATATACCATACCTTTGATATTTTCAGTTTGCAAGCCGGCATTTCCATAGTTTGGGCTGGAGAGAGACTCTTTATAAGGCTCTCATATTAGTCAACTATTTATACCACTGTAGGAGGATCAACTAGTAATGCGAGGTGAGATTTTGGTGGTGGTCTAGGTTTTGGGGCAGTTTTGCATGCACAGTTCGATGTACGAACGGCACAGTACACATCAGTGGAGATTTGATGTGATTTGGAGTGAGGAAAGATACACAAAGATGAGATTTGGACAATGTACTCTTGCCCCTGCTTGATGCACTCTCTACCTAGCTGCTATCAAGCTCTCCTTGAGTTACTATTTGACCATCCTACAGTGGTATAAGCAGTTGACTAGTAGATATGCCACTCCAGAAGTGCTCTCTCTCTCTCTCTTCCTCTCTCCTCTCCCCTAATCCCCTTCAAATCCCATTTTGGGCATAAAACCAGGAAAAAAAATGTAGCTATTTTCCAGCATGATAATGTGTGTTATGCTATTGCACACAATATTAAACACCCCATATTTTTATAAACGCCTCCCTTTTGACTAAATTTAAAATAACACCCTCACGCCTGCAATAAGGCCCTAACACAATTTGATAAATGTCCCTGTTAATCTGGTAGATGGGGATTGCTTATCAGTACTGAGGGAAGAAATGGAAAAGCTAGTACACTCCAGGAGAGGAGAGCAAAGATTTCTAGAAGAACAGAAAAGTGACAGGATTGTGTGTTTACCACCATCTGTCTTTTGTTTCAGCAAGGATCTTCAAAAAGTGGTGGCAGGGGAAGTGGTTGGAAACAGAATGGAGCACACGGAGCTGGAGACTCGGGGAAGAAAGTAGCTACCAAGGCTCAGAAGGGCATCAGATTGTTTGTCAGGCTCAAGCATCTGACTGCCTACGGTCATCTTTGATTGTACTGAGAATGTCAATGCCACTGAAGACCTTTGTCCATGGGAATCTATTACTTGGAAATACATTTGCCTTTGTGGAAATAAAGACGTTTATTTTTTAAACTTCTCACATGTGTCTCCTCTATCACTTTCTTCCCGTTCTCATTTACTTTCTGTCTTCAGTGGCGTTCCTGCCTTGCTGGTGCCCTTTTGAAAACTTTCTTCACACGCTGGACATGGTGGGGTAGGAGAAATGCTGGATAGTCACTTGCCCTTTGGGAGAGCTCTCCTGCATGGGAGACCTCATGTTTTTGTGACTAGCCAGAAACTGAGGCTGGGCCCCCCCCCCCCAGAAATGGGCGGCCATGGACAGAAATTCAAATGGCAGCAGAGGAAAAGGAGGGCAGCGAAGTCTGGCAGAGATAGATCCAACTGCTAATTCTTTCGCTATTGCTCCACATTTTGCAGCTCAGGATTCTTTGTGCTTGTCCGAATTGTTGAAGAGAGCACAGAGACACCTTAATTGCAAAAGAAATAGAGGAGAGAGCAGAATTAGCAGTTAGGTCTGTGCGTTAGGCAGTATTTATTTTTTCCTCCTCTTCCTTTATGTTTTCTACCTCCTTGGAAGACATGTGAGGCAGGTGTTTGTCCTCTTCAGCAACTGTTTGCCATACTTTAACCACTCCTGGAGAGCAGCAGGTCTCCCACTTCTTCCTTCTACACTGAAAAGCAAACCCCATGAGCCAGGTTCCCTTGTATACTCCCTGAAACCAACAGGAAGAGTCAAGAGAAAAAAAAAGAAAAGTTGGCAGGCTCACATTAATCCCCGTCTGAGGAAGCAAGAAACTGTGACCATTTACCGAGCCCTTTGCAAAATAGCATGAGAGGTGATCACATCACACTTTTTAGCACAAGTTTTTTCTTACCCATCATTTGCCTATGATGTTCCTTCATTTGAATGAGCAGACGTGCTGATTTTTTGAAGCTCATGCTAATATCTTCTATGACCCCCCCTTGTAATGATCACATTAAGGACATTCTGCATAGCTCACTGTTTTATTGTGCGCATGAAGCCTTAAAGTACATACTGCATGGACTTAGTCATATAGATCTTTGACTGTATAGTTATATCTTTTACATCTTGATGAGTGTCTGTAGACATACCTTTACTTCTGGGTACAGTGTCACTGAATTTGATATATATCTGCATTTTGATTAGTGGGGCTCATAGAAGCTATCTAAATACCATTGCAATTACTTTTATTGGTAACATTTTACTTTGCACCCTTCAAATAAGCAGATATTGAGAACTACAGTTCTTCTCAACATTGCTTTGCATTCAGGAACCCCTACCCCAGTTCTATTTAGAAAATAAATAGCTGTAAAACCTCTAATACCGTATCCCCAGAACTTTTTCATTAATCAAAATGTCAGAAAGAGCCAGAAACAATCTCCTAACATATTTATTCAGGACGTATGTGCAATTTCAGCAGTATCAACACAGATCTGTCTCTAATTGCTGTGTAGGAAGTTATAAAGTGGCCATCAAATATAAATGGTCAATATAGGCATGCTTAGAATAGCAATCCTATCACATACATTCTCAGCTGATGGAAGCTTTTTCATTACTTCAGCCGCAGACTCTACATTAGTAGTACACATTACATAAAAAAAAGTCTGGTGAATATTAAAAAAAAAAAAAAATCCTAGATGCAGAAGGTAATAACTTATCTCCTAAGGCAACCTCCATTGTCTCAACACACATATCATCCATGATTTCATAGGCAGCTAACATTTGCTGCACCCTCAGTGTTGGGGTCTTCAATGACACATCTCGACGTGGAACAAAGAAGATAAAGTGGATGTCATTTTGGTTTATTTTTGAAAATCATATTAACTGCATTGTATTTCTAATACATACTGCAGGATTCCGTTACCTAAGGGTACATATATTAAATTTTGTAAATAAAATGCCTATGCTCAAACTGTTAAATTATGCATTGGAAAAGTGTCACTTGAGAAAAAAATGAAATAAGAATCTGGCTAGACATTGCTGCAGAATAAAGTAGGAGAATGAAAGAAGAAACTATGATGGTCATAATACAAGACTCATGCCTTGCATGTTTTTAAAAATATTATACAGTATATTCCATAAGATTTTGCCACAAGGCCCAATCAACAGTGAAATATTAATTTAAAATGTCAAGAAACTAAAGTGTGTAAAACCACTATATGCACCTAATTATTACGTCCCAAAAATACTGAGGCCAAAAGTTCATCGCTACTTAGCTGGATAAGTAGCAACATATCTAGCTAAGTGGTGGCGACGGAATATCTGGCTGCGATAAGCTATAGCCAACTTAAGCTAGATAAGTATTTATCTGGCTTAAGTACTAAGCTGGATAAACGGTTGGTGGGTTAGCCGGATAAGTGATTGCCTGGATATGGGTGGATCGGAGAAGAGCTACTTAACCAGTTAATTTTGCCAGATAAGTGTTTGATATTCGGACTTATCCAGTTAAGTTAACTGGATATGTTAGATCTGTTCAACAGCAGGACTAAAGCTAACCAGATAAGAATTATCCAGTTGACTAATGACTTTTATAGGAATATTCAGCAGCATAGCCATACTACTAAATAATATTCCCTTGTAAGTTAGCTGCATGGGACAGTAACTTCTAAATAGGCGCGCGGGCTCTCATGTGCATGCATATGTCGGCCCACGCCCGTGTTATAAAATAGCCTGACCACGCAATTTTAAGTGGACGTGTGCCTATCTGCATTAATGCTGCTTCTACTGCATGTGGGGGGATTTTAAAAGACACATGTGCCGACGCCATTACCGGTTCTCCCAGTTAAGGAATAGGACATCCAAACCCCCCCTATTTTAATAGTCTCCCCTGTTAGCCTCATCTCCCCCGCCAGTCTGTTTAGCTACTCATCCATAGCAGAAATAAAGATATGCAGCAGGGGACCGTGGTGTGAGCCTGTGCATATAAGTATTTACGACTAATTTCAAGTTAAAATACAGGACTAACCATTAGGGATGTGAATCGTTTTTTTTTTTTTTTTTAATTTTTTATTTATGCTGATTTTAACAATCTTACATAGAAGAAAATAAACAATTGGTTACAGATTTTCCATACTGTTATCAATAATAACTGAGGTATACATCTCTAATCTGCAGTAAGAAATGTAAGAGGTAATGCTCCAGGATTGAGAAAGAAATTTGAGCGGTTTAAGGAAAACAGGAATACCTTTTACAATTGAAAAAGGAAAAGACAAACCTAGATATATATTTTTTTCTGCTTCGTTCCTGTTGCTAATTTTCACGGGGGGGAAGATTCAAGAAACATTTTTAACTGTGTTATCTCAAAATAAACATATTTTTGACCATTTCTCCAAACTTCACACCTACATGGATATTTTACAATCATTTTCCCACCTTTACTTTCCACGTCTGTTCTTAATTCTAGGAATTTTTTTCTCCTTAATTGAGTTGTTCTGGAAAGATCTGGGTAAACCCAGATCTTTCCACCGTGGAAGAGTTCTGTTCTTTTCTTCATAAACAATCTGAATATAGCATCCCTATCTGTTGCAAAAACAAAACTAACATGTAGGGTAGTTCTATCCTCAATTTTTGATTCTAATGTCATTTCTAACACTTCTGATAAATTTAATGACAATCCCTCCTCTTTCTTTCCCTCAGCTGTATTACTCTTAATATCCACATAGTATATTTTAGATATAGTAGGCATTGATTTCTCAGGCCATTTCAATATACATGATAAATATTCCTTAAACATGTCCAAGGGTGAGACTTGATTGAGCTTAGGGAAATTGAGTACTCTTAAGTTTAAGTACTTTTGTTGATTCTCAATCATCTCTAATCTCTTGTTGTGTAATATCTCTGTTTTTGTAAACCTTTGATGGCAGGTTTCAAGCGCATTCAATCTTAGTTTTTTGACGATTTAAATTATCGTCCGATAATTTTAAAATTGTCATTAATCGGTAAGGGACTCGATACAATAGGAATTCCCTCGATTTATTGTGAAAAATCGTTAAATTGAGTACGGGAATTATTTGGGGGGAGGGTGGGAAAACCGGCACACAATAACAACCCCTAAACCCACCCCGACCCTTTAAAACCAATCCTTTACCCTCCCCCACCCTCCCGAACCCCCCCAAAATGTTAAATTACCTGGTGGTCCAGTTGGGGGGGGGGGGGTCCCGGCGCGATCTCCCACTCTCGGGCCATTGGCGCCATTTTGGCTACCACCGATAAAAATAGCGCCGATGGCCCGATAAAAAAAACCCCACCCCGACCCTTTACAAATTACCCCTTTGCTTCTCCCACCCTCCCGACCCCCCAAAAAACCTTTTACATGTACCTGGTGGTCTAGCGGGGGTTCCGGGAGCCATCCCTTCAATCATACCCTCGGTGCCGGTGCAGGTGCTGGACTGGTTTCAAAATGGCGCCGATCGCCTTTGCCCTCACTATGTCACAGGGAGCGACCATCGCCTTTGCCCTCACTTTGTCACAGGGAGCGATGGTCGCTCCCTGTGACACACAATAGATTCTCTCTTATTTTCAGACCAATACTGTAAAAAATGCAGGAGAGCCGGAGCACCATTTGTGCGACCTCTCCTGGGTGTGTGATTCTCTATTTAAATGAGGTGTCGGGCTAATAAGGAGATACTAGGGACAATAGCGCATCCATAGCACCTCCTTATTAGGGAAGAGGTGGCTGCCAGCGGGTCCTGAGAACTGATGCTCTATTTTACTGGTGTCAGTTTCCAAACCCACTGACAGCCACGGGTTAGGAAAACGGACGCTGGTAAAACTGAGCATCCATTTTTCTAACCCCGCTGACCGGTGGGCAGATTTTTTTTATTTTTCATTCCTCTGACTTAATATCACTAGGATATTAAGTCAGAGGGTATACATAAAAGTAGTATTTTCTGCTTTTCTGTACACTTTTTGGGTTGTTTAGAATTTAACGCCTGAGTGCTATTAGTCTTTGGGGAGTTGGCCGTGCGTTTTTGACATGCAATTACCCCTTACAGTAGAAGGGGTAATAGATGCAGGTCGGAAACACACAGCCAATCACATGGTAAATGGTGCAATCAGCTGAGTGCACTGTTCTTTATCAGCCTGTTTGTGTCAATGGGAAAATGCTTGGTACATAGAGCTCTAACAGTTAGTCATAAGCAGAAGCAGTAAAGTTAAAGCTCAGGCAAAAAACAAACAAACCAACAACTATTTTGACAGCTGAATAAAGCATTTGTGACAAGAACAATACTTATTCAGTAGACATTTCTTAGACTACTTAATCATTTGAATGCCCTGTTTGTGGCTGGACATCTTTATTCTTGATTTATGTCAGTCAACCCAAAAAGGGATGACTGATATATAATAAAATTGAAACTCTTTGCAGTAATAGTCTTAGATGCTTTTTGAAGTGAATTAATGTAAACTATAAATATACAGGTAGAGTAGTCTACGAACTCCACACCACAATAAAGCATAACGATAATACTATATGTGACAAAAATATCGGTGTAAGTACCTTGGTACAATTGGTCATGAACTACTTCACTAAATGTCAATGTTTAATGATATATTGTAACCGAACCCTTGACGGCACCTGTTAGAATGTACTATAGTACACTTTTACCTATATTAAATATGTGCCTACATGTAAACCGTTGTGATGGTATTTAACTTAGCAACGGTATAGAAATGTTTTTAAATAAATAAATTAATTAATTAAAAAAACCCCTATGTGCACCAAAGTTGGAAGATACAATCATTAGAGATGTGAATCGTGTTCTCGATCGTCTTAACGATCGATTTCGGCTGGGAGGGGGAGGGAATCGTATTGTTGCCGTTTGGGGGGGTAAAATATCGTGAAAAATCGTAAAATCGTGAGCCGGCACATTAAAACACCCTAAAACCCACCCCCGACCCTTTAAATTAAATCTCCCACCCTCCCAACCCCCCCCCCAAATGACTTAAATAACCTGGGTGTCCAGCGGCGGTCCGGAACGGCAGCGGTCCGGAACGGGCTCCTGCTATTGAATCTTGTTGTCTTCAGCTGGCTCCGGCTGAAGACAACAAGATTCAATAGCAAGAGCCCGTTCCGGACCGCTGCCGTTCCGGACCGCCGCTGGACACCCAGGTTATTTAAGTCATTTGGGGGGGGTTCGGGAGGGTGGGGGATTTAATTTAAAGGGTCGGGGGTGGGTTTTAGGGGGTTTTAGTGTGCCGGCTCACGATTCTAACGATTTATAACGATAAATCGTTAGAATCTCTATTGTATTGTGTTCCATAACGGGTTAAGACGATATTAAAATTATCGGACGATAATTTTAATCGTCAAAAAACGATTCACATCCCTAACAATCATACACAGAATGATATGATCTATATATACCAATTCCAACCTTCATCTTAAACCCCTAATACTTCTTTAATAAGTTTACGCAAAAATTAAACCTATATTGTCTCATTCTAACATGTTATACTCTGCTCTTGCCGAGATGTTATATATATATATATATATATTCTCTCTTTGTATTGTGTTATAATTTATAATTTATAACTGTTCATTGTATGAATTTGTTACACTGTAAACTGGAATGAAGGCACTCAGCTATATTTCGGTATAAAAAAAGAATATAAATAAATAAATAAATAAATAAAGATAGGCAAAAATGAAAAGTAGAATAATGCAAACAAAAAATACACTTTGAAATGTCTGTATGCCAATGCTAGAAGACTAAAAAGTAAGATGAGAAGTTAGATTGTATAGCACTGAAGGATGAGATTCACATAATTGGCATCTCGGAGACCTAGTGGGAAGGAGGATAATTCACTGGTAAACAAAGTTTTTGTTTCCTTCAGGTTTCTGTGTGTTCCAAATAGCTTTTATGATGCTGATCACAGATATTACTTCAAAATTTGTACATCACGTAAGGTTTTTGAGAAACGGCCAATTTTATGTTACAATAATTGTGAAATTTAAAAACCTTTCTTGCGTACATATCCTTTTTTGCTAGACAGTAGTTTTTATGATTTTTAAAATTCATGTCGTATTTTTTGATGGCCATAAGCAACGTAACATGTAACAGGGACTAACCTTTTAAAAAAATACACCAAGAAACTCTGCCTGATCATGCCAGAACTTGCTCGGGCAAGCCCCAGCTTGGCTGCAAGATTCCAACTTGTTTCCATGACGATGCAGCCTTATATAAGCAGCAGCAATGAGTAATCACCTATGCAACGTCTGTGTGAATGAGCAAATCATATCGCTAAAACTGTTGAGTTTAAAGCTTGTGGATTTAATTTCATATACTTTATGAAATGTCGCGCCAATGACATAACAGCCGTGACACATTTTGTTACATCTGTGGTGAGTTTATTCTGAAAGCACAGAAAAGGAATATGACTGCACTCATTAAGAAGGCATATGAGTTATACTTCGGGTGCAAAATTCGTGACCAGGACAGAGCATGGGCTCCTCATATATGTTGCGCATCTTGCACCAGTAATCTGCGAGTTTGGCTGAAAGGTGTGCGACCATCCATGCCGTTTGCCATCCCAATGATATGGAGGGAATAGAAAGATCATATAACTGACTGCTGCTTCTGCATGATGAATGTGTCAGGATACTCATCAAAGAACAGGAAGTTTATTGAGTGCCCTAACCTTGCATCAGCAATGAGACCAGTGCCGCATGATGACAGTCTTCCTATTCCAAAACCACCAGAGGTGTGGACACTTGATGATGAGGATGAGAAGGAAGGCGATGATGACAATCCTCATTTAATATCTCAGTCAGAGCTGAACAATCTGGTCAGAGGTTTGGCTTTATTGAAGAGCCAGGTGGAGCTGCTTGGGACAAGGCTGCAAGGATGGAATCTTTTGTCATCTGATATGAAAACTTCAGTTTTTCACAGCCATCATGAAGATTTGACATAATATTTCAACCAAGTTGACAGACAGACTTTTTGCTGTGACATCAATGGATTGTTTTGGGTTCTCGGATGTGACTATGACCCAACAGACTGGCAAATGTTTATTGATTTGTCAATCTTAAGTTTGAAGGCTATTTTGCTGCACAACGGCAATATCTACCCATCAATACCTGTTGGACATGCCGTTCATATGAAAGAAATGTATAAGAACGTGCAGCTACTGCTGAACCACATTGAGTACTCGAGGTACAAATGGAATTTGTTTGGTAATCTCAAGGTAGTTGCAGTTCTACTGGGTCTGCAGCTTGGTTACACCAAGTATTGTTGCTTCCTTTGTGAGTGGGAAAGTCGAGCAAGATATTCACATTACATCAGAAAAGTCTAGCCTCTCTGCAAGAAGTTAGTTCCAGAGCATAAGACTGTTGTACACGACCCATTGGTGGATCCAAGTAAGATATTTGCACATCAAACTTGGGCTGATGAAAAACTTCGTTAAGGCAATGAACAAGCAAAGTAAAGCCTTTGATTATTTGCGCAAATGTTTCCACGCATAAGTGATGCCAAGATAAAAGAAGGTGTTTTTGTTGGCCCACAAATCCAAGCTGTGTTATTATTTATAAGGGTTTTGGGTGGACCCCTGGACCTGTGGAAGATGACCTCGCCCACGGGGGGAAGTCCTGTGAGGGGCCACAGGTCAGGCTCAGTGTAGGACACACACACAGTTAGATCTTTTATTAGACAGTGCTGGTGAACCACCAGAGGTGGCGGTAGTGAGCTGGAATATTGCGCGGCTGGGCTTGTAGTCCCTCAGGCTCTGGGACAGCCATCCCACAATGACTGTGCTGTAGTGGAGAGAAACTGATATTGTGAGTAGAAGCAGTATATGCAGAGTTCAGGATTAGAGCCTCGTTGGTAATGTACTCCCACAGCGGTCTCTCAGTATGGAGCACAGGAGCTGAAGTAAAGGCAGACCCTCGAGGAGTGAGTACCTGGTTCCAGGGAACAACTCTGAGAGATAGAGATGACAACTCACAGATGGTATAGGCAGCGGTGTCTTCCAGGCAGAAGTGAAGTCCAGGTAGCGAGTCCAGGAACATGGGCCCTCGAGGAGCGAGTACCGGTTCCAGACAGTGACCTGAAAGAGAAGAGAGAGAGAGGCCCCCGAGGAGCGGGTACCCCAATAGAGTAGTCCGGTGGCGGAGGCAGAGTAGCTAGGTATAGAAAGCGAATCCCATCTGTTAGGAAACCTTTGCTAACTCATAGGCTAGCAATCGCGGAGGCTTTTTGTATCCTGGATGCATGACGTCATCACAGGGGGACGCTGCTGAGGTTCGCGCCACTGAAGGTACTTGAAGCAGGGCCGCACGGCGCGCGCGCCCTAAGGCAACTGGACAGCTTGGCAGGAGGCAGTGCCCAAGCCGTTCCGGGGATGCCGGAAAGGACGGCAAGCAGACGCCGTGGCAGCCAAACATCCATTAACCACAGGAGGAGTTGCCAGAGAGGTAAGGCGGGCAGAGTGGAGACGTCGGGCAGCGACAGTCGCAACAAGCTGTGATGAAGGACAGCCACTTTTAGGGTCTTCTGCAAGTTACAGAATGTGTTGCATGGACAGCCTTCAAGAATGTCATCTGTAACTTTATAGGCAACTATAAGGCAGCAGACTATGTCGAACAGGTTGAAAATCTGCTTTAGGCATACAAATTGATGAAGTGCAACATGTCATTGAAGATACATTTTCTTCATTCCCACTTGGACTTCTTCCCAGACAACCTTGGTGCTGTGAGTGACGAACATGGTGAAAGGTTTCATGAAGACATTGTCAAAATGGAGAAACGGTATCAAGGCAAATGGAACCCCTCCAAGCTGGGTGAATATTGTTAGACTCTCATCCGCAAAGTGTCGGACAGTGATTACAAACAAAAATCTGCAGCAAAACATTTTTAGTTTTGTTTTCTGGTGTCAACATTGCCATTATAGCTTATGCCACTACAGACATGTAACAATGTTTAATGCATATCGTACTTTTCTGGCAAATGGTACGTGATACAGACATAATAAATGCATAATTGTGTTCAGCTTGTTAAAATCTACTTGTTCCCCAAAATGTGTTTACCAGTGAATGGGACAGTGCTATATCAGGGTACAAATTATATCACAATGATAAGGAGGATCAACTTGCTGGGGGTGTGGTGCTTTATGTACCAGAGGACATAGACTCCAACAGGATAAAAATCATACAAGAAACTAAATGCACAGTAGAATCTATATCGGTAGAAATCCCATGTGCATTGCATAAGAGTATAGTGATAGGAGTATACTACTATCCACCTGGTCAAAATGATTAGACAGATGATGAAATATTAAGAGAAATCAGGGAAGCTAACCAATTTGGCAATGCAGTAATAATGGGAGATTTCAATTACCTCAATATTGATTGGGTAAATGTAAAATCCTGACAGGCTAGAGATGTAAAGCTCCTGGATGGAATAAATGACTGTTTCATGGAGCATTTGATTCAGGAACAGACAAGAGAGGGAGCTTTATCAGATCTAATTCTTAGAGGAATGCAGGATTTGATGAGAGAGGTAACAGTGGAGGGGCCACTTGGCAATAGTGATCATAACATGATCAAATTTGAACTGATTGGAAGGAGAACAAAATGTAAGTCAAAAGCCCTAACACTAACTTTTCATAGGGAAAACATTGATAAAATGAGGAAAATAGTTAGAAAAAACTGAAAGGTTCAGCTGCAAAGGTTGAAAGTGTACAACAAGCATGGACATTGTTTAAAATATAATCTTAGAAGCGTAGTCCAGATGTATTCCATGCATTAGGGAAAGTGGAAGGAAGGCAAAAAGATTACCAACATGGTTAAAAGGTGAGGTGAAAGAGGCTATTTTAGCCCCCCCAAAAAAAATTATTCAAAAATGGAAGACGGATCCATCTGAAGAAAATAGAAAAAAGCACAAGCATTATCAAGTTAAGTGCAAAACATTGCTAAGATAGACTAAGAGAGTTTGAAATGAAGTTGGCTGTAGAGGCTGAAACTCATAAAAAAAACTTTTTAAAATATATCTGAAGCAGGAAACCTGTGAGGTAGTGGATTGGACCGTTCTATAACTGAGGGGTTAAAGGGGCTCTTAGGGATGATAAGGCCATTGCAGAAAGACTAAATTAATTCTATGCTTCTGTGTTTACTAATGAGGATGTTAGGGAGATACCAGTTCCAGAGATGGTTTTCAAGAGTAAGGAGTCAGATAAACTGAAGAAAATAACAGTGAACCTGGAAAATGTAGTAGGCCGGATTGACAAACTAAAGAGTAACAAATTACCTGGACCAGATGGTATGCACCCCAGGGTTCTGAAGGAACTCTAAAATGAAATTTCAGATCTGTTAAAGTTTTTAACCTGCCATTAAAAATCATCCATTTTACCTGAAGACTGGAGGATGGCCAATGTAACCCCAATATTTAAAAAGGGCTCCAGGGGTGATCTGGGAAACTATAGAATGGTAAGCCTGACTTCAGTGCCAGGAAAAATAGTAGAAACTATTCTAAAGATCAGCATCATAGAGCATATAGAAAGACATAGTTTAATGGAACAAAGTCAGCATGGTTTTACCCAAGGCAAGTCTTGCCTCACAATTCTTCATTTTTTTGAAGGGGTTAATAAACATGTGGCTAAAGGTGAACCAATAGATGTAGTATATTTGGATTTTCAGAAAGTGTTTGAGAAAGTACCTCATGAGAGGATTCTAAGAAAACTAAAAAGTTATGGGATATGATGCCATGTCCTTTCGTGGATTACGAACTGGTTAAAAGACAGGAAACAGGGTAGGATTAAATGATTAATCTTCTCAGTGGAAAAGGGTAAACCATGGAGTGCCTCAGGGATCTGTAGTTGGACTGGTACTTTTCAATATATTTAGAAATGATCTAGAAAGTAAATTGATGTATAAGGTAATAAAATTTGCAAATGATACAAAATTATTCAGAGTAGTTAAATCACAAGCAGATTGTGATAAAGATTGGGCATCCAAACGGCAGATGAAATTTAATGTGGATAAGTGCAAGGTGATGTATAAAGAAAAAATAACCCATGCCGTAGTTACTCAATGTTAGGCTCCATATTAGGAGTTACCACCCAGGAAAAAGATCTAGGCGTCATAGTGGATAATACATTGAATTGTTGGCTTACTGTGCTGCAGCAGTCAAAATAGCAAACAGCATATTAGGAATTATTATGAAAGGAATGGTGAATAAAACAGAAAATGTCATAATGCCTCTGTATCGCTCCATGGTAAGACTGTAAATTGAGTACTGTGTACAATTTTGATTGCTGCATCTAAAAAAAGATATAGTTGCACTGGAGAAGGTGCAGAGAAGGGTGACCAATGTGACAAAGAGGATGGAATGGTTCCCCTGTGAAGAAAGGCTAAAGAGGTTAGGGCTGTTCAACTTGGAGAAGAGACGGCTGAGGGGGGCATATGATAGATGTCTATAAAATCAAGAGAGGGCTAGAATGGGTAAAAGTGAATTGGTTATTTACTCTTTTGGATAATGAAGGACTAGGGGGCACTCCATGTAGTTAGCAAGTAGCATAGTTAAAATAAATTGGAGAAAATTCTTTTTCACTCAGTGCACAATTAAGCTCTAGAATTTGTTGCCAGAGGATGTGGTTAGTGCAGTTAATGTAGCTGGGTTTAAAAAAGGTTTGGATAATTTCTTGGAGAAGTCAATTAACTGCTACTAATCAAGTTGACTTAAGGAATAGCCACTGCTATTACTGGCATTAGTAGCATGGGATCTATTTAGTGTTTGGGTACTTGTCAGGTACTTGTAACCTGGATTGGCCACTGTTGGAAACAGGATGCTGGGCTTGAAGGACCCTTGGTCTGATCCAATATGGCAACTTATTATGTTCTTATGTATGTTCTATGTTCTAAGTTAGATAAGTGGATTAGGAAGTACTCTCCTTTATGGGCTCGAACTGGGAGTGAACTGGGCTATTGAGTTTGTGCACGTAGCTACTAAAATTCTCCCCACTTATACGCTCAAGGAGGCATTTGCGCGTGTCAATCTAAAATTGTGCCCGCAAGTATGCATGTATAGCCGATTTATAACACGTGTGCATATACTTGCACATACACGTGTATGTTAAAAAAATACTACGTCCATGTGCCCATACCGGCAAATGTGCACACATGTGCCTCTGCGCGCATGTCTTAAGATTCACCTGACAGGGTTTAGTAGTTTGTTTTAAAGCAACATGGTTCTTTAATGGATTGAAAAATACAAAATAAGCATATTCGTGCACTAATAAGTAGGGATGTGAATCAGTACCGGACTTGTTTCCGGTATCGAGTTCGGGTAAAAACCACGGGAAATCTTAGTTCCCGTGATTCTTACCCGTTTTAATCGGCTGTGTCGTGCCGAAAAAAAACCCCCACCCCGACCCTTTAAATTTAATTCTTTCGCATCCCCTACCCTCTCGACCCCCTCCCCCGGCCAGCTGCCGGCGTGCGATCCCCGGGCACGGCCGCCATGCCGGAGGCCTCGGTCACGCCCCCGGACCAGCTCCCTGCCCACTCCTCACCCCCTCCCTGCACCTTTTTCAAAGCCCCGGGACATACGCGCGTCCCGGGGCTTGCGAGCGTCGCTGAGCCTATGCAAAATAGGCTCGGAGCGCGCAGGAGTGGGTTTTCGGGGTTACGAGCATAATATACGCGCGTAACCCTTTGAAAATCTGCCTCATAGAGTCTCATTCACACACACACACGCTCTCTCTTTTTCTCTCACTTATACACATGCTCTCTCCCTTTCTTTCACCCACAGGCTCTCAAACATATACTCAAATGCTCTCTCATCTATACCGGCTCTCAATTATACACAGACATACATGCTTTCTCTCTTACTTATACACACAGGCTCTTAATCATACATACACATGATCTCTCTCACTTACACATACAGTTTCTCAGTCATATCTCTTTCCATTTCAAAAAGGGACTTGGTGAGGACGGGGCATGGGCAATCTGATGCACGGCCAAGAGATGCACTTGCAAATACTTATGCACCTGGGTACGCACTCAGGTCCAGTGCCATGTGACATTACTTCTTCTATGGAGGAGCTATAAAAGTGTTTGTGTGAAAGAGAGTATGTGTATGTGATTGAGGGCCTGTGTGAGATTGAGATCCTTTGTGTGGGAGAGAGATAGCATTAAAATAAGTGTATGACTGAGAAACTGTATGTGCGGAAGGAAAGTTCCCTCTGAGGCCACTTCAATTTCGGAGTGGCCTCGGAGGGAACGGGGAAAGCCATTGGGGCTCCCCTAGGGCTCGGCGCCCGCAAAGTACACAAGTGTGCACCCCCTTGCACGCGCCGACCCCGGATTTTATAACACGCGCGCACCTGCGCACGCATGTTATAAAAGCAGGCATAGATTTGTGCGCGCCGGGTTGTGCGCACAAATCTACGCCCGCTCCTAGATACTAAAATCTGGCCCTATGTGTGTGAGAGAAAGAGACAGCATATTATTGTGTGATTGAAAGTCTATGTGTGTGAGAGAAAGAGACAGCATGTAAGTATGTGATTGAAAGCCTGTGTGTGTGTATGTGTGAAAAAACAGACAGCACGTGTGTAAAGATGTGATTAAGAGTGTATATAAGTGAGAGAGAAAAAGCATGTGTATATGTGCATGACTGAGAGCATGTGTGTGAGAGAGAGCATGTATATATGTGTGTGATACAGAGCCAATGTTAGAGAGAGACCTTGTGTGTGATAGAAAGAGGAGAAAGTTGCAAACAAACCATCCCTCCTCCTGCTAATTCAAAACAATCTCTGGGCACCTGGATATCAAACATTCCCAGGTATGCAGAGCAAAGCATTTTTTTATCCTTATTATTTTTCATTATTGGGTCTTTGTACCTACCATTTTGAAATATTTTATTGGTCTCTAGAATTTTTTGATATGAGTTTTTAATTATTGGATATTCCATTCATCAGCTGTTTTGAAATAATCTCTTCTTTTTATTATTATGGTTTTACTGCTATTGATTTTATATTTCTTGATTTGTTTTATTAGGGCTGGTTATATTTCTCTTTTTCCTTTGTTACACTGCATACAGTCTCACAGGCTTGTTGTGGTTTCCATTTCAGTTTTTGTCTGCATGTTTCTATTTATGCTTTATGGTCTCTTTATTCTTTATTAGGTGAGGATCTGCACATGTGACTGAGATGAGGTTTTCTGCTGGCAGTAGTTTCTGTGTAGGGCTCTATAGCAGCCTGGTTTGGTCCATTTTACTAATAGGAGTATTATAGTTTTAAGGCCTGTAAGGTGGTTACTGTTTGATTTCTAGAAACTGGTGCAGTTTTGGTGTGGGATGTTTACTATTTATGCAATTTCTGTTCAGACAGAGTACTTATCTTTCCTCTTGTATCATTCTTAACAATAAAAATAACACTGGGACTTTATTTTTTATTTCCACCATGAATTGTAATGAGCAGTGTGTCACACATGTGATCGTGGTCTGTCAAGTGTGTCACAATGGGAAAAAGGTTGAGAACAACTGCTCTAGGGTATACATGTTTAGAACTTTGTCTGTCTCCATATGCTTTAGAACAAAGACTATTGACCATTTCAGTAGCTGCCTTTCTCAAAGCCCAGTTCCAACCAGTTTATATCCTTTTGAAGATATGGTCTCTGTATCTGTATTCAGTATTCCAAATCATGTCTCACCAGGGACTTATATCACCTCTATTTTCCAGCTGACCATTTCTTTCCTTATGCTGCTAAGCATCTTTATGATTTTTACAGCACCTTATCCACATGTTTGGCCACCTTAACATCATTAGACATGATCACTCACACAACCTGTTCTTCTTTGTGCTTAGAAAAATTTCAACCCCTACACTGTAACTCTCCCTTGGAATTTTGCATCCTAAATGCATAACAGCATTTTTTAACACTAAATTTTAACTGCCAGACCCCTACACCATTCCTCATCTGTCTCTTCATTTATCAATACTCTTTGTCATCTCCTGTTCAACCAATCTCTAACCCAGTCAATCACTGTAGGACCCAAACTGGCATTTCTGACATTTTGGCACCAGTTTATTTTTTCATTCTTTATTTATAGTTTTTGAATTACAAATTACGAAAAATAATTTTCAAAATTAGATTTGATTCATTCAATTACAATTTCCACATTATCCATACAGAACAAAAAGAAAATTATATTATATTCATTATGAAACTCTCAATTTGAATATTTGTAATATGTCTTTTTTAAGGAAAAATTTCAATATGGGAGGACAGAAATAGCAAATAAGGAGATTATACAAAGAAACTAAAATGAGAGTTAGGGCATTAACATAGTACACAACATAGTATTTAAGCCTTATTCATTTGGAAGCAATGGGGATGAGGTAGTAGGTAGCCCAGCCTCCACAAACTGACGCAACTGTTCTGTCTGAATAAAGACAAATGTTTCTTCACCTCTCCTTATTACACAACAACAAGGGTATCGTAACAGAAATGAAAATCCTAATGAGAAAACGCTGCCTAAAGGCCAAAAATTCTCTTCTTCTTGTCCGAGTAACTGGAGCCAGATCCGAGTAACTGGAGCCAGATGAGGGTATATCTGTGTCGGGGGACCCGATTTGATGTAATTTTAACAGCGGAGTTGCCGTTTAAATGTGAATGATGAAAAGATACAATAAAGTAATGAATTAGAAGACACATGGACTAAGTAATACTTTCTGCACTCGTTGTGGTTTATATGAGAGATATGTTGAGTGCAGCACTTGCTCATATTATCTCTGGAATTAGACTATTCTCAACCATCTCAAGACGTCACGAGCAAGCTAACTGATCTTTAACAAGAGCAACATTTAACATTTGGAGAGACTTAATATTATTTTCAGTATTCCCTAATCTAATAGAGACCTCTTTAGTCTGCTGTTGAATACCGAGAAACTTTTCATGAAAGTTTGTAGAAACTAAGTCAATTTTTGTTTCAAGTCTGTTAATGGCTGAGCTCAGTCCAGTCACTACATCCCAAATTGCTTCGAGAGTTACCGTCTCTGGCCTTGGTGTAATATGCTGCGATTCATCTGGGTATCTGGAGGAAGTTAGCTCCTGATTCTCTCTCTTTGATGTTTCATCATTCTCCACGGCTCTCGCGGCTGCGCTCTCTGCTGTTCTTCTGGCATTCCAATCACTCTTCCTTCACCGCGGTTCTCTCCAACATCCGGGGAACTCCTCCCTTCCAAAACCCCTCCAGAGAATGCCCCCTCCTGCCCTGTTGCTCCAGCAGCATCATCGGAGAATGACTGGGCTGCGTCTCAGTCAGAACCGCGCTGAGTGGGGGCGGACGCTGGTCTGGACTTAGGGACGCCTCATTCGGGGGAGCTTCCCGGTCTCCTTCCCGGGAACTTCCAATGGCTTTACCGGTTTCCTCTCCTTCCAGCTGAGTCAGAAAGCGATCTATTTCAAGCTGCATAAGAGGAGGTAAGGGTTCAGTGGGGAAAACCCTTACTTTTCCTTTTCTTTTGGCCTGCATGATCAGGCAATTCTTAATAAAAGAAACAGAATAGAGCAGCTCGGACGCTCAGTGAACCTGCTATTCTGCCATCTTGTCCTCCGGTCTAGTTTTTGGCGCCAATTTTTAAAATAAAAATTGGCACTAAAATGACAGAAACACTGGTGTATGAAGGAAATATTACATCCACATACTGAGTATGAATCTGTGAATGGCCCCGATGCAGAAACGCAGATTGTGTTGGGGTGACTGTGTGATTGTGTGAATTGAACAAACTGAAACATAAAGATACATTTTTGTAATTGAAATAAAGCTTTAAAAAAATAATTCTGGACATTAATTGTGAATGCTAGATGACTAATCAAAAGGCAATGAAGGTAGTGCCTATTATGATGGCAATTAATTTATTGAATAAGATAGATGTATTGTGGAGAGATTAAATGGCATTGATATGAGTTACCAAGGAACAGTTATTTACTCTTTCCATAGCATTAGGAATAAGGGATATGTTACGAAGCTAACCAGTAGCAGATTTAAAACACATTCTCGAATCAGTTAGTGCATAACTAAACAACAGAATTTGCTGCCAGAGAATGTGGTCAAGGCTAGTAATTTAGCTGACTTTAAAAACATTTGGATAGGTTTCTAGAGCTAGATAGCCTTAAATGTCTTCTCAACTGACTATTGGGAGGGAGCAACATGAAATAGGATTTTCTGCTTGAGATCTGATGGGTCCTTTCAAGTGATCCGGTCTGGCCATTATCAAAGACAAGATGCCAGGCTTGATGGCCCATTGACCTGATCCAGGTTGGCATTTCTTAGGTTCTTACTATAGTTTCCTCTATTCTTAACAATACAAACTTTTTGCAAACTCTCTCTTTTATGCATCTATTGTACTTTCTCTCTCTGTTATGCATCTATTGTACTTTCTTGTACAATAGATGCATAACATAGGCAGCCACACAGTGTATGGTGTTCATGCTCTCATCGCTCTGTGTGATCATGTTAGACACCGGCTATAAGCTTATGTTGGAGAAACATGGCAACAGCTTCATTCTTATCAACCATAATGGTACAACATTTCACATTTTAAAATATAATAAACCACAAAAAAATTACAATTAATGCTCTAGATAGCAGGAAATAAACATAAGTCAGTGGCCAAATATTGATTTAATTAAGTCTCTCCATTATAGCTCAACCTGGAAATCTTTTGAGTTGTTGGATAGCTTCAGGTACCCTCCTATCCTTGTCTTGCTCCTGAAGTTTAGGATAAAAGCATTTGGTCACCTAAATCATCAAAAAACATGAGGGAGTGATACATCTTGTCTAGAATATTCTATCAGCTAACTGCAGACCTACTGTAATGAGAGGAAAGGAGGATCCCTTCCTATACTGGTTGTGCTTTTTGTATGTGTGTGTGTGTGTGAGAGAGAGTGTGTGTGTGTGTATTTGTGTGTGTGTGTGTGTTTGTGTGTGTGTGTGTGTGTATGTGTGTGAGTGTGTGTGTATGCATGTCTGTGCGTGGAGAGGAGAAAGGGTCAATTTAGCTGTGCAGGGAAAGGAAGGGGAGAAAACAGTTAAAGCAGGGAAAAGACAAGCACTCAGCCTGATTTCTCATATTTGTGTCAGCCTCCCATTCTCCTGCTGGCCTTTCACCCATCCCATTGCTGCAGACCCAACAAGACACCACCATCAGTACTGATTGGTAGACAACTCATTCTGCTTCTGCAGATTTCCCACATCCCATTCCAGTAAGCCCACAGATTGGAAACTAGAGTTTTCTACATCACTAAATTTTAAGGGTATAAGGTAAAAGGGATCCTTGAGTGCAGGATGCTTGAGAAGTTAGCTGCCACAATGGGCTTCTTTAGCACAGGATATTACATTTACCAGAAATAATACTCTTGCTTGATCATTTAAATTTTTTTCTCCTGAGAACAGCAGTTTCAAAAAATTCAACAGCGCTCATAAAAGAAGCCAAAGACAGAACATTTGAGGACACTGATGCCTTATTTATCATGTAGTTGACATGAACATTTTGATTCCAATAGTTCTAATTACTAGAAAATCTATCAAAGGTGCTCTGAAGCATTCCAGACATCTATATGTCAGTGCAAATTCACCACTAATACATCAAAGTAGTCCTCCTCTGTGGGATGCTTACTGGGGATATTTGTCACTATAATGCAGAGAGATAGATATATGGAGTAAGAATGCTTCTCAAAACCTGAAGTTACCACAGCAAGTAAAATTAGACACTTAATCAACATGAAGCACTAATTCATTTCTAAATGATTGGATAAATCTCAGTGCCACACGCATCTTATAAAATCCAGGGTCGGGGTCGGTGCGTATAATATAAAATCCGGGCTCGGCGCGCGCAAGGGGGTGCATATTTGTGCACCTTGCGCGTGCCGAGCCCTGCGTGCGCTGCCCGTTCCCTCTGAGGCCGCTCCGAAATCGGAGCGGCCTCAGAGGGAACTTTCCTTCGACCTCCCTCCACCTTCCTCTCCCTTCCCCTACCTAACCCCCCCAGCCCTATCTACACCCCCCCCCCCACTTTTATCGCGAAAGTTACGCGTGCGCTGGCCGGCTGCCACTGCGCAATTCCTCGGCCCGGGAGCGATTTCGGAGGCTTCGGCCACGCCCCTGAAATGCCCCGGGCAGGAACCACACTCGTGGCCATGCCCCCAGAACACTCCGAATGACGCGCCGCCACGACACCCCCCCCCAACGCGCCCCCGACACGCCCCCCAGGAAAGCCCTGGGACTTACGCGCGTCCCGGGGTTGCGCACGCCGCCGAGCCTATGCAAAATAGGCTCAGCATGCACAGGGGGGTTTTGAAAGGGTTACACACATAACTTATGCGCGTAACTCTTTTAAAATCTACCCCAGGGGGTAGATATTCAAAATCCATTTAGACAGATAACTGAAAGTTATTGTTAGGATTTCACCTGCTATGCAGCCTTACCCTACCCTGCTGCCTTCTGCAATGATGCCTCCCCACCAGCAGAGGTCATTAGTGAGCTTGGCATCCAGCCCAGCCAAGTCCTCCCGTCTGTTTCTACCATACCCGAGCTCCAGCCCCAGCTGTCAGAACTTCCTTGCCTTTTCAAGGAGTTATCTTTGGCTCCTTGACCTGACTGCTGTTATTCTTGTTTCTTGCCTTATCTTGTAGCCTTCAGGCCTTCTAGCCTTTTGCCTTGAGGCCACCCTTGTGGCCTCTGGGCCATCTAGCTTCTTGCCTGCTGGCCTATCTTGGCCTTGCTTTGTTTTGTGGCCCACGGGCCATCCTGCTCCTTGTCTAGCGCCTTCTAGGGCTTCTTGCTTAGCAGCTTATGGGCTTCTTATTATGCTGCCTTCAAGCCTTTGTGTTCCTTATTCTGTTTTCTCTGTCTTGGTCTAATCTTGTCTTGCCCTGTCCCTGCTGTGTATCTGTCCTATTCTGTTCCACTCCAGTCTATATCTACACCCAGTACCAGTCCAGTATCCAGTCCTATCTCCGGTCAGTCTTGTCCTGTTTCTGTCTATCCTGTAAGCAGCCCTTGCTTGTCACAATAATCAGTACTCTGACTCCAGTTTATCTCTCTCCTAAGCTTCTGGTATAGCCTGCCCACAGCCTTGCCTGGTCCAGCTTGTTCCAGCCTTGCCTGCTACTGCAAATCTGTTGCATTCGTGCCTGTTCCTCACCCTCGCGCCAACCTCTCTACTCCTGTGGCGACTCCCTCCAGGTCTCACAGGCGGTTGCTACCGCGGCATTCTCCTGCTGCATCTCTTTGGAATCCCCAGGTGGGCCTGATGCTACGGACCCACCATGTTCCTGATGACTTAGGGGCGCATGCACGCTCCAGACTTTGTATCAGCAAGGGCGCGAACCTCGGGGGCATTCCCCCGTAGTTACATCATCCGCTTCCAAATTAAAGGGTCCTTGCTTGCTACTACGGATCGAGTTAGCAAGGACTCGAATCACTCTTGCCAGTTACGATTCACCCAAGCTACTCTGCTTTTGTAATTACCAGGAGTACCCGCTCCTCAGGGGCTTCGCACTCTCTCTTCTTGATTTCAGATTGCTGGACAGGATCCAGTACTCGCTCCTCGAGGGCCTAAGCTCCCAAATACTCAGAAGACTCCTATTGCCTGGAAGCGATCGCAGACGTGAACACAGTGAGTCTTGTTACTGTTGGGAATCGGTACTCACTCCACGAGGGCCCATATTCCTAATCTCTAAGACTCCCTTCAGTCTAAGACGTTATCGCAGGTACGGAGATCGTGAGTTACCATTGCGGATTGCAGATAGGAACCAGTACTCGCTCCACGAGGGCCTATGTTCCTAAATCTCTCCCAGCCTCTCTTCTATTCCAGAAGCCATCCCATACACAGCTATTGTGAGTTCTATTTCAGACTGCCTATAGGAACCAGTACTTGCCTGTGGCTCCTGTTCCTGAATACTGAAGACTTTCTGTTGCATAAGAAGACATTACAGATATCTACAAGTTTGAGTGTAATCATCTACCACTGGTTATATGCCCAGCATACCCTGTCTACTCACTACCTATAGTCTCTCCTTACAGCTCAGCAACTCACAGATCGTAGTTCCAGTATCAGAGGGACTTCAGCCCTGCCGGGCACATCAGCTCACTACTTCCACTTCTGGTGGTTCTACTTCCAGTCTAATAAAGAACTATCTGTGTTTGTCTCAATACTCCAGCCTAGCCGGTGGTCCCTCTCAGGATCTCCACTTGAGGGAGCTGTCATCTGCCATCGGCCCAGGGATTCACTATTTCTACTAAGTGTTATTCCTTACACTAATAGAGCGGCTTTATCATCGGCCACTCTGTGGGAGCCAACCCACATCGGGTCATTAACTCCGCCTACGGAGTATTACAATTTGCTAGCTCCTCCCCTTGGGGGAGCAGCATTGAACATAATCTACAGCCTTGTCTAAATCAGATTCACCATGTATAGTGATTGCACTGAAGTCATACTGGCCCCCAGAACCCAAAGGCCCAACCTGCAGGGGAGGGAACCAGCTAAGCAGAAGACAGCCCTTGTCCTGTCCAGCATCCTGCCTTGATTTCTTATACCACTCCTGAGGCGGTATACTCTGGGTCCAGCTCTGCATCTTGTAATAGTTATCTGTCTAAATAGAAAAACCATGATATTACAACTTTTTCCTGGCGATATTCTATCTGGCTAACTTAACTAGCTACTCAGTGGCTGAATATCTACCCCCGGTATTTCACATTAATCAAAAGTCTGTTTAAACAACTTTCAAACCAATGGGCGTGCACACATTTGTATGCATACTTTGGCATGCACCCAGGTATGGAGTCATTTTATAATATATGCACACATATGTGTGCATGTTATAGATTAGCCTGGCCGCATGCAGATGAGCACCAAATTTTAAGTGGGCATGCACATGTGCAGGCAAATCCCATTTCTACTGCATAAATCGGGGGATTTTAAAAGGCATTTACACATTCCCATTTTTACCTGTTCGTTCTCTGTTCACCCAGTTAAGAGGTAAGTGCTCCAACTCCCCTTGGTTTGATAGCCTTCGCTCCCCCTTAAAACCTCGCAAATCTGCCAGGTCTTCCTTAAATTTTAACTTCCATAGCATCCATAGCAGGAGTAAAGTTTCACGGCAGGGGGCCTTGGTGCATGCCAGGTTGCATCAGTATTTACGTGTATATCTTTGGTTCACGCCCTAAACACCCATGCCCCGTTCAGACCATGTCCCATCCCTTTTTGAAAACTTTCGCAATGCGTGCACTGCAGGATATAGATGCATATCTTGGCGGCTTTTAAAATTTGCTTGGCGTGCATGAGCCTGAATTCTTCGCCAATTCCCTAATTAATATGCACGTCGGGCTTTTAAAATTCACCTCATAGGTTTTTAAGAGCTTTAAATTGTTTGAGACATTCAATTTTCCTGAGCTAATAAGGAAGAATGTTCCAAGGAGATGACACAGTAATAGAAAATGCACATTTGCAAGTCATAGAAAGCAGCTCTTTGAAAATCTACCCCATATGATTCCTAATTGCAATGGAGTGAAGAAAAGGTCAGAGTTCAACTGGGGTCTATGGAATTTTTCCAAAAAGTAAATTGGAAAGACTAGATGGTCTTTAAGATCCTAATATGCCATTATATTGTACGTTTGTGCCTTATGTGGATCACATACCTTGGCATCCACTGCTTCTTCCTTACGTTAAGGCAGGTGATGCCAGACGCACAAGTTCTGGAGCACACAGCATACATTAAATGTACTTTCACAGGAATCAAGTTTAGAAAGATGACAATGACGAATACACAATGAAAGTCTGTTTTCAGAATACCAAAAATGTACTGGATAACTGATCTGGTGGACTGAAGGACACTGTTGTGCATCGAGGCTTTGATTGTGTTTAAATAATACTATAATAACTAAGGAACAATGCTCAAGGCCTAAAGGATACTCTCCCCCGGACAGGGAATCTTGGACCTTCAGAAAGGCTTAACATAGGAGAAGACTGTTGACTAACTTAAGCCCATAACTAAGGTGTGGTCTTTGGGCCTTGTGATGGAATGCCATCATAGGGCTTACATAAGTATACCATATTTTTATTACCATTCTTTCAGCCACAAAGCTAAGAGTCTATGAGAATAGTAGCAACCTTGGGTGGGGGTGGGGGGTTGGTGCTTGGAATAACGAAGTGCTTGGACTTTACTACAATTTGAAAGCATTGGGGAGTTGATGGGAGGGTATTTGCTGCTGCTAGTTTAGGTTTTTAGTTTTTATATTTTAATTATCTGGTTAACTTTAGTACAGAATTTTTCCGGATGGAGTTAGCTGGATATCTTTATTTGGCAAGTCCTAATTATCCTCAATAGGCAGATAACACTAAGCCATGCCCCTGGAATGCTTCTTTTTTGTTTGCTGGGTAAATTCTAACCAGGTAACGACTTGTCTGGTTAAAATTTAACCACTCAGTGAAGCATAAAATTCAAACCTTGGGGTTTGTCTGACGAACTTTTGAAATTATCTGGACCAGTCCTTTTGAATATCTACTTCAGTGTAAAGAAAAAGGGAACTGGATGCGCCAGCAAAAGCTTTACTAGAGATGTGAATCGTGTCCTCGATCGTCTTAACGATCGATTTCGGCTGGGAGGGGGAGGGAATCGTATTGTTGCCGTTTGGGGGGGTAAAATATCGTGAAAAATCGTGAAAAATCGTAAAAAATCGAAAAAACATAAAATCGCAAAACCGGCACATTAAAACCCCCTAAAACCCACCCCCGACCCTTTAAATTAAATCCCCCACCCTCCCGAACCCCCCCCCCAAATGACTTAAATAACCTGCGGGTCCAGCGGCGGTCCGGAACGGCAGCGGTCCGGAACGGGCTCCTGCTACTGAATCTTGTTGTCTTCGGCCGGCGCCATTTTCCAAAATGGCGCCGAAAAATGGCGGCGGCCATAGACGAACACGATTGGATGGCAGGAGGTCCTTCCGGACCCCCACTGGACTTTTGGCAAGTCTTGTGGGGGTCAGGAGGCCCCCCCCAAGCTGGCCAAAAGTTCCTGGAGGTCCAGCGGGGGTCAGGGAGCGATTTCCCGCCGCGAATCATTTTCGTACGGAAAATGGCGCTGGCAGGAGATCGACTGCAGGAGGTCGTTCAGCGAGGGTTCCGGCGCCTCATAAAACAAAATAAATAATAAATTATACATAATAATACAAAAAAATCTATGATGGCAACTTTTAAACGGCCAAGCGGCACACATGTGCATGTGTTTGCTGGTTCTTGCCCATGGTATTCTATACCATGTGTGCATGAATATGGTATATAATATGCTGAGCGTGCGCAGACGTGCGCACAGTTTTAGTAGGAGTGCACCTATGCACGCAAATACTTCTACTTCGTAAATGCATGGATTTTGGTAGACATGTTGGCCGTGCACAATTTCCTATGAAAGTAACTTTTAAACAGCTGCACAGGCACATGTGCATGCATTTGCCAACTTGCATCCAGGGACACGGCCATTTTATAACATACACACATATATGGGGGGATTTTAGTAGACACGCGCACCAACGCAATTACAAGTTTTCCCTGTTTATTCCCAGTTCGCCCAGGTAAGGGAATGGACTTTTAATTAACCCCCTAGTTAATTAGCCGCCCTTTTACCCTCTTAACCCCCACCATTAAAACCCCGCTCACCTCTTTCATTTTTTTTGTTGTTTTCTGACTAACACGCCATCCATAGCAGAGGTAAAGTTATGCAGCCGGGGACCCCGGCGTGTGCATGTTCACTAAGTATTTATGCACTGGTTTCATTGAGAAATGCAAGATTGGAAAAAGCCTAGTCCCGTTCAAGGATAACCAACGACCCTGCTTTATGCTGCAGTCTTAGTGAGCTATTATAAATAAAGGTACTGCTTTTATCATGCCCTGCCACCCACTGCTATTTGTGATTTAAAGTTTCTACTTGAGATCAGTGAAGTTTAATGATTATTTTTCATTCTGGCATGGTGATTTATTCGAGCTGCTGAAGGATAAAGTTACTGAGACTTGCTTTCACTGTTTACCAACTTGTATAGCATCACTCTGTATAATAACTTCATGCTATAATTATGAACCAACTCCAAAGCGTTTTTATTTTTTTTATCAAGTTTCCTGGGCACTTATGAGGGCTTATTTACACAAATATATTGAAGTACAATGCAGTTTGAATTTTGCATGCTTTAGTAAATGTGTTGGAAACTGATTTTACTTGTAAGCACCTTAAATTCCACAATGAAATATATCCAGACATATGTAGAAATGGTTTGAAACCAATGTTGGATACATTCTGTAAATATATTAGTATGAAGATTCTGGTTAAAACAGTCCAACATTAACAAACTTATACTATGAGGTTGATATTCGAAGGAGTTTGTCTGGTTAACTCCCAAAATTAGTCAGACAAACCCTGATGTTTAAAACTTTGCTACTCATTGGTTTGGGAAGTTTAATTGGGTAAGTCATTACCTGTTTAATTTATTTATTTATTTTATTTAAAGAATTTTTATATACCGGGGCACGTAAAAAAACATCACCTCGGTTCACAGTGTAACATAACATAGCAACAAGCTTTACAATGAATATAAATATCGGTTCACAGTGTAACATAACATAGCAACAAGCTTTACAATATTTTAATGGCTAAAAGGGATTAATCTATAATGGTAAGTAGAGTTAATACTTGGGAGTACGTCATGTTTTAGATAGATCGATTACTCAATGAAGTTTACTTATTAACTATTAATATGCGAAAAAGAAGTCAAAACATTAGCTATTAACATGAGACAAAGAATATAAACGGTAAAAGCTTGGTGGAAGGAAGAGAGGGTGGCAGAGAAGTGGGGGGTGGGCTGCAGGGGAATAGGGAAGTAGGAGGAGGAGGGGAAGAGAAGGGAGGGTAGTTGCGGTAGATATATTAAGAAGTGTCAATCAGATAGAGAGTATGAGTTCGGGTATATGCCTTTGGAGGTAGTCAGTCAGTCAGGGTATGCTCATTTGAAGAACCAGGTTTTAAGATTCTGTTTGAATTTTTTATGTTTAAAATTTTGTTTAAAATTTTGCCAGATAAGAAAGAAGTAGTACCAGAGCCAATGGAAGCACTAGGTGGACTAGAAAACTGAATAGAGTACCACAGTTCTGGGGACAAAGACAGTGACTCCTTCTTCTTACTTGAGCAGGCCCTCGTGCTACCACTTCCTCCTCTGGGCCCACAGGGATGGGTAGAAGAAGATGTTGTCGCTGCTGCCACTGGAAGGAACAGGCTGTAGTGGCCAAAAGGAGGAAGCAGCAGACCAGCATCAGCTGTGTTTGCCCAAAGAAGCAGGAGGAGAAGCGGTGTCACTGTGCATGCTGAAAATAGTTGGAACAGCACTGACCGTCATGGGCTGAAAGGAGGAGGTAAGTAGAAGAAAAGAGCAGAAGCAGAAGTCAGAGCAGCAGTGGTCCCTGCAGCCCAAAGGAGTTTTCCTGCTGGCCATGGGACAGAAACAAAGATGCTGACATTTTCCCAGAGGGGGATTATGTGAGAGTAAGAGGGAATGTGTGTAATTGAGCATGTGTGAAAGAGAGAGAGCTTGCGTGTGTATGAGTGAGCATGGTGAAAGAGGGACTGTGAGTGAGCATGTGTAAAACAGAGAGAGCATGTATATGTGATTCAGCATGTGTGTGTGATTTAGCATGTGTGTGTGTGAGAGGGCATATGTGAGAGCGAGCATATGTGTGAATTGGAATGTGTGCCTGAGTGAATATCCATGTGTGTGTAACAGTATGTTTGTGTGTGGGTTGTAAGTTTAAATAAGAGAGAGGAGAAAATTTGTGAAAAACAACTCCCTCCTTTAAATTATTGGGTATTATTTAATGTGTCTGCTGTTTTGAAATTGTTTATTGGTGTTCGTATAACTTTTTTACATTTTTATATCAGTTTTTAAGTATTAGATGTTCAATTTGAAAAAAAATATCTATTTTCGGTTACCAGTAAGCCCTAGGTAAGTTCTATTTTCAAGCTAGAGAAATGCAGGTCAGTAAGGGACTTCAATATACATACACACGGTTAATGCGACTCCAACATTGCTCTAAGCTTCAACGGTAAGAAGAAATGTGTAAAAAAAAAAAGGATTTGCATTCACAAAAAAGCGGGGTGTAGCTTGCTTGTTATGGTGTTTACTACCCCCAAACCAAATAAGCCTAATACTTTACTTTCAATGCATATCTAGCATAGCTCTCTGCTTCAATGGCAGGGGAGAATGTCTGATACTTCACTTCCAACACATAGCCAGCATAGCTCTCTGCTTCAACGGCAGGGGAGAAAGTCTGATACTTCACTTTCAACGCATATCCAGCATAACTCTCTGCTTCAACGGCAGGGGAGAAAGTCTGATACTTCACTTTCAACGCATATCCAGCATAGCTCTCTGCTTCAACGACAGGGGAGAAAGTCTGATACTTCACTTTCAATGCATATCCAGCATAGCTCTCTGCTTCAACGGCAGGGGAGAAAGTCTGTTACTTCACTTTCAACGCATATCCAGCATAGCTCTCTGCTTCAACGGCACGAGAGAAAGTCTGTTACTTCACTTTCAACGCATAGCCAGCATAGCTCTCTGCTTCAACAGCAGGGGAGAAAGTCTGATACTTCACTTTCAACGCATATCCAGCATAGGTCTCTGCTTCAACAGCAGGGGCAATGTAGAAAAGAGGATCTATATATAGACAACAACCAACAAGGACTGAATTACATAGTCGAGTAAACAAAAGCATGGGTGTAGCTTGCTTATTGAGGCGGTTACTACCCCTAACTAAGCTACATATTCAATTAGATGCAGTTCCAACACTGCTCTCTACATTAATGGTGGGGTGGAAGGGAAATAGAACTAAAAGGTACTAAGAGCCAAGCGTAACAAGTAAGAGGAAAAAAAAAAAGTGCATAGCTTGCTGGGCAGACTGGATGGGCCATTTGGTCTTCTTCTGCCGTCATTTCTATGTTTCTATGTTTCATTCAAATGCAGCCCTCTCCAAAATAAATGGGGGGAATGTTCCCACAAATGAAATGAATAACCTTTGTCTCTTTTTTTATATTTCCCATTCATTTCTATGACCCATTGATTTCTATGGCCATGTACTGCTAAGATAAAAACAACTAGTAACTACAGCAACCAGTTCTTGCTATTGTGTTCTCACTGCCTTGTTAGAGCCATGTGAGAGCCAAGGCAAGATAAGTTGACAAGGAAACCACACAGAAGAGAAATCACAGTGAGTCATCTTTCTAAACAAATTATATCTGCTATTTGCTTCACATGATGTTGGTGTCCTTCCACTGAAGCAGCAGAAATGCAATGTATGCTGCTTCAGTGGAAGCATGTAGGAGTATTCAATGTTACTGGGATAATTCCTCTATCCCATGAGAAACAGTAATCAATGTAGGAGCTGCATGCTCCTACATTGTAGGAGCTGTTGCTGCTCCTCTAAAATGCCAGCCTAATTCTCCCAATGTATTTGTTTATTGTTTATACCCAGGAAAAAATGTAAATAAAGAAAATATACAAGCTTCTCCTCTCAACTCACCTCTTTTATGGCTTTCTGTCTGCTGTCAAAGTCTGTCTAGGCCTATGTGCTGTTTGCGATTCCCCACACTGAATACCTTGGTGGTTTAAACACTTTTATGCTCTTTGAAATGGACTGTACTCAATGCCTTGGGGTTTAGACTCATTTGTGCTGTTTGAGATGGATGACACTCCACACCTTGGGAGTTTCAAAACCTTTGTGTGTTTGTGATAGATTTCACGCCACAGCTTAGTGGTTTAGACACCTTTGCACTGTTTGCGATGGACTGCACCTGACACCTTTGGGGTTTTGATGCTTTTATGCTGTTTGTGATTCCCCACACTGTATACCCCAGAGATATTTTACCATGGGAGAGGCCAAATATCTTAGCAGTTGTGCAATATGATTTTGATTGCGGGAGAAATACGAGACCAAGCATTGCTCGCCAAAATAGATCTAGTCACATAATGATGGCCCACCTCAGCCAAGTCCATCACTGCATTAAAGGACCTGAGTCCCAAACAGTTAAAACAATCTAAGGAAATGTGTGGTGAAGCCCCTTCCCAAACCTCCCCTAGTTGTCAAAATCACCCCTGCTCCAAGCACAACCCCCTCCCTACCAATAATCCCCCCATACCTCCTAGACAAAATTTTAAAAAATTCCCAGGGTGTCTAGTGGCCTTCCCCTGCTCCCTCCCCCCTCCCCTACCAGAAAAAAGGACCCTGGTGGTATAGGAGGCTATGCTACCTCCCACTCCACCTCTACCTCTAAGAATTAGTAATGGAGTACAATGGGGGCTCAGAGCACTCCCTAGCTCCGGGCCCAGTTGATGTCATTTTCCAAAATGGCGTTGACCTGATTTTGCCTTTATCATGTGATGGGGCAAAGTTAAGTTGCTACCATTTTTTAATATATGCTGGGGAAGGGAAAATGATTTTGACAACTAAGGAAAGCAATGGGAAGGGGTGGGGCATCACCACAAGTTTTCTTGGACTTTTATTTTTTACTTTTGGAGCACCGAGCCAACTACAAGCAGCAGAAATCTCAAAAGAATCCCATGGACATTTGTTATGGTTTGGAGGTGAGTTTCAAGCCCCTTGGGTCCTTTAGATTTTACTGCAGGATTGTGACCCATTGGTCCCGAGGAAAAATTTCAATGCCTCCCTCAAACATGATAAAATAACAGGGCTGATGCTTTTCAAAGTCAACCATATTATTTTATTTGCATAGGACTAGGTATGTATGCATGAGCTGCTTTGCAAAATCTATGCATGCAAATGCCATACAAAGCAGTTCATTCTAATAAGGGTGGGTTTCATGCCGAACAATTGCACAATATCGCCATAGTGTGTGATATATAGAATTTATTGTGCTATATCATGGCTTTGTGAATCTAGGTCTAAGTTTGTACCTGAAGCAATAGAGGGTATAGTGACTTGCCCAAATTCAGAAGGAGCAGCAGTAGGATTTGTACTCTGGTTTTCCTGGTTTGTGGCACACTGCTCTAATCAACACTAGGCTACTCCTCCATTCTTAAGTATATAAGTACATAAGATTTGCCATACTGGGTCAGACCAAAGCCCAGTATCCGGTTTCAAACAGTGGCCAATCTAGGTCACAAGTACCTGGCAGGATCCCAAGGAATAGATAATTTCCATGTTGCATATCCCAGGGATAAGCAGTGGATTTCTGCAACTCCATTTTAATAATGGTTTATGGACATTTCTTCCAGAAACTTATCCAAACCTTTTTAAAACACAGCTTCACTAATAGCTTTCACCATATCTGGCAATAAATTAGAGAGCTTGATTATGCACAAAGTAAAAAAATATTTTCTCTTAGTTTTAAATGTATCACCTAGTAACTTCATTGTGTGACCCATAATCTTTGTACTCTTTGAAAGAATTAATAACTGATTTGTGTTTACCTGTTCCACTCCACTCATTTTATAGACTTCTTTCAAATACCCCTTCAGTGTTTTCTTCTCCAGGCTACAGAATCCTAATCACTTTAGCCTATCCTCATAGGGGAATCACTCCATCTCCTTTATCATTTTGGTCACCCTTCTCTGTACCTTTTCTAATTCTGTTATATCTTTTTTGAAATGTGGTGCCCTGAACTGCACAAAATACTCAAGATGAGGTCACACCATGGAGCAATATAGAATCATTACGATATTCTCTGTTTTATTCGCCATTCCTTTCCTAATAATCCCTAGCATTCTGTTTCCTTTCTTGGCAGCTGTTGCACACTGGGGTAGATTTTCAAAGGGTTACGTGGTTAAGATATGCGCATAACCCCCAAAAACCTACCCCTGCATGCGCCGAGCCTATTTTGCATAGGCTCGGCGGCGCGCACAAGCCCCAGGATGCACGAATGTCCTGGGGCTTTCCAAAATGGCAGGTTCGGGGGCGGGGGCTGGGGGTGTGGTGGCGGTCCGGGGGCGGTCTGGGGCGGGGACAGGGGCAGTTCGGGGTGGGGGCGTGGCATGGAGGCGGTCCGGGGGCAGTCTGGGGACGTTCCCGAGTCCTCCGGCACAGCGGCCGAGCCGGAGGTTTGTGTGATGGCAGCTGGCCGGCAGGCGTAACTTTTGAAACAAAGGTGTGGGGGGGAGGGGATTTAGTTAGGGCTGGGGGATGGGTTAGATAGGGGAAGGGAGGGGAAGGTGGGTGGGGCTGAAAAAAACGTTCCCTATAGAGGCCTCTGACCACGCCACCGCCCCGCCCCTTTTTTCAAGTCCCGGGACCTATGCGCGTCCCGGGGCTTGCGTGCGTGGCTGTGCCTATGCAAAATATGCTCGGTGCGCATAGGGCTTTTAAAATCTGCCCCAAAAGCTTTAAAATAAGTAATAATCCACTCTCGCTAAAGTGGTTACCATGTAGGTATATTCCTGTGAACAGCAACAGCTCTAACCTATCCTTTTATGAAAGTACTGAATCATGTCAGAGAAAATTCATTTCCAGTTTTCTCCTTTGCAAGACAGTTAACTACCAGGAAGTCGGTGAAACTCTGAGTCATAAAACAGACCCCATAAAACAGTGCATGCATGCAAAAAACTGTGCAAGCATACTGATAATGTTTAAGAAAAACAGAAACCATAGTGACTCTATGGCGAAATGTAAAACCATTGCGGCTAGAGGAATGCCTCAGACAATGTCAAGGCCCTGCCACATCACAGAAAGTCAGCGGCACACAAATCACATGTCACATTAGATTTTCATTTACTTTTACAGGGGCTTCGTATCCAGTGTAATGTGTGACTGAAAGTGACGTGGAATCTAAGATTCTTCACGGCAATGAGTTCACTAATTCCAGAGAATAGCAATTGGGGTTGTAGCCTGTAGTATTCTTTGAGTCTCATTAAGAATGCTGTCATGTATAATCAAGCTTAGCTTAGATTTTTACCAAATATTACAGAATTAGTTTAGTGTGCAATTAAGATACAGAGGGTCTGAGTTTAAAATACATAAAAGCCCAATATCGTCTATAATTTGCAGTATAGTTAAGGATCTTTATTTTTGGTTTTTATTTTATTTTTCCCAGGAGCTTATCAGTGTTTATTAGGGGTATGCTGAGCAAAAATTGTCACTTTGTTTTGGCATTCATTGCATTTGAAAGTTTTATTTATTTATTTTTTTTAGTTTTATTTATTTTTTTTTGTTTCAGAAAATAGTGCACAATATTTGCAAATAGTGTAAATTCTTTGCAAACAGTGGGTCAGATTCATTAAGGCTTTCTTCCAAAAAATAAAAGAGAAGGAAGTTACCCTCGGGGGTCTCCCGAGGGTAACCCCTGTCCTAAGATAGAGGCAAAGGGCCAGCACCATTTTAGAAAATAGCAGCTACCAAGTGCAGGAGCAGAGGAGTCACTCTAGGCCCCCACTAGACCACTAGGGTGAATTAGGTAAGTCTGGAGGGGGTAAAGTCCTGTTACGATCATAGATCTAGAGGCCATCCTGGCAGAGATGCACTTGGATATAGTTGCAATCACCGAGTCTTGCTGTAATGGAAATGAGGCTTCAGATGTAATCATCCCAGGCTATAATCTTTAAAGATGTGCATTCTAATGATCAGAATATGTAATTTGATCTGAATGAGTTCAATGGACACAGGCCCCCAAGAAACCTAAATTGTTTATGGCTCATTCAGTGATAGGAAATGGGGTGTGTTTAATGGTAATAACCTATTTATCACAATGTGCATTATCTTAGAACTTCGCATAGGTATTACCGTAAAGTGCGTTAACTTTGCAGTAATACCTACATAATTGCATTTTCCTACCCGCAAAGTGCTTATTTCACCACTGGGGGGGGGGGGGGGGGGGGGAGAGAGAGAGAGAGAAAAAGAGAAAAAGAGAGAGAGACTAACTACAAGGCCCTTCTAGTAGTTAGCTATTTATGCTACTATAGGAGGCCCACCTAGTAACTCGAGGTGAGGTTTAGGTAGTAGTGTGGGGGTTACGGGCCACTTTTACATGCAGAATGAGACATACAAACAGAACACTGCACTCTTCTGAAGATTCGGTGTCCTTTGGAGTGAGGAACCTCACACAATGATGAGATTTGTGCAATGTTCTCTCAACCTAGCTTGATGTTACCCAAGTAGAGAGTCAGTAAGGTCATGCCACCCAATGGTGGGTACCACAAGAAACTAAATGAGCTTAAGAATGTACCTGCAGTGCCCTTCATGACTCTATTCAAGTTTTCCTTGAAAATGGGATTTGTTCTGAGGTACTGGAGAGAGCAGATATAGTCCTGCTGCACAAAAGTGGGGACAAGGAAGGGGTGGCCATCTTCAGACCTGTTAGTCCAATTTTACTAGTGGGCAAGATTATGGAATCACTTCTAAAGCTAAAGATAGTGCATCACATTGAAACAAGCAGAGTACAGGACTCCCATACAACATGGTTTTAGAAAAGGAAGATCCTTCTAGACAAGCTAAAATTCTTTATAAATAAATCATCTTATTAAATAAACAACAACTATACAAACAAAACAAGGTATGCATTGTTCCTTGTGCCCACTAGGCCATAACAAGATACAATTCCATCATATCACTTCAGTTTCACAGATCCATTTTTCCCCCTCCTCCCAAAGACAGGGTGAGTAGAACACCTGATGTACCTTTACTATATCTGCACCCTGAAACTATAACAATCAATTAATCAACTTCTGGGTACTGTTTTCATCACTGGCTCCCAATCCCTGCCTATCTGAAATCTGCCAAGCCTTTCCACACAGATAACTAGTAAGCAAGGTGCATAATATGTGTTAAGCTTGGCCAATCATGGGCCTACCCCACAGCTGGCCACATTCACCCAAAACCCCTGGCAGTGGCCAGAATGCCGACGCTGCCACGACTCACCCGACTCAGACACGGCAGGCCGCCGCACTTAAGAGACCAGGGATTCCAGTGCACCGGTAACTGTGGCACCCCCCCCCCCCCCCGCACAGTACATCTCCCACTGCCTCCAAGGTATGCAGGAGATCCTAAACATTGCTGCAGATTCCTGAATCAATGCTTTATGCACTTTATTTATTTATTTTATTTATTTATTTATAATTTTTTATATACCGCCGCTCATCAGAGATATCACGTCGGTGTACAGTGAACAGGAACTTACGCCGGAGCGTTATACATTTAACAATAGTTAGTATATAAGTAATTGAACATAAAACAAGTAGAAGCAATTAAAAAACAGAACACTTCTCTCTTCAGCCGGCACAGTTTTCCACAATACCATTAAAAACACCTTCATCCTCTCTCTTCTGGATGGGAAGGCCTTAGCCTGGGCCTGCCCCTCTACGATCATGGAAATCCTTTACTTCAGGACACACAACTCTTCATCAAAGCCTTTAAACAGGTATTTGCTGAACCAGGACGTCTGGCCACAGCCGGATCAAATCTATTGCACTGCGGCAGTGCGCCAGACCCCTGATGGCGTATACCATCAAGTTCTTCATGATGGCCACAAAACTAAATTGGCGAGAAGATAGCCTCTGGAACATTTATTTAGAAGGAATATCCCCCCAACTTAGCCACCATAGAGCTACCTGACTCCCTAAACGCCCACATAGATCTGACCTGGAGGATTGACCAGTGTCTTCAACATTGGGCTTGGGGGTTGTGAGCACCACGCAGGCAGGTGCTACTGGTACCATAGTTTTCATATCTTCATACGCCAACCAAGGTGACAATGCCCACTTTGTCCTGTCCAGAGGAACCCATGCAGCTCAGGCGGAGCTACATCATGTTGGAGAAGAAACATTGTCGCCATACTTTGGGCCTCTGTTTCTACTGCACAGGCAAGGGGCACCTTCTAGCACAATGCCTGATCAAACAGGGAAACTGCTGAGCCTAGGAACCAGTCAGGAGATGTTGCTAGGCTATAGTATTCCTACTTCCCAACTCACCTTTCCTGTGGAAATCACCTTAGGAGACCACATATTCTCCACCATCGCACTAGTGGACTCTTTCACATGGGGGGATCTTCATCATGAAGGCTCTGGTGGATCATGTGAGACTATTCACGGATTCTAGAGACACTCCATTGGTCATAGCTTCCATCTATGGGCAACCCTCCCGGGTCGGATCATTTTGACGACTGCACCACTATGCCTCTGCACTGGCATCCTATATGTGGAAGAGATAACCTTGATTGTCCCCGAGAAGACTGTATACCCAATCTGCTTGGATTACCCTGGTTGCAGCTTCATTCTCCCAATTTCGATTGGGGAAACATGCAATTAGCAAAGTGGGGTCCCTACTGCCATACCTCCTGTCTTCATCAGATTCTGCCTCTATCTCCTGTCCCACTAGCCACAACATCCTTGGGACTACCACCGCAGTATGCTTATTTTGCAAATTTATACTCTAAGAAGAAATCAGAGACCTTACCAAAGCACTGATACCTTTGATTGCACCATCAATCTTATACCAGGTGCTACTCCACCATGGGGAGGTACCTACCCACTATCTCTGCCAGAAATGATGGTTCTGTCTCAGTACATCCAAGAGAGCCTCACAAGGGGTTTCATTCAACCATTCAAGTCCCCAGCTGGGGCAGGCTTCTTCTTCATGTCAAAAAGGATGGTACACTATGACCCTGTATAGACTATCGGAGTCTGAATGCTATAATGAAGAAGGATCATTACCCCTTGCCCCTTATCTCTAAACTTCTCGATTGCCTTCAAGGAGCCAGGGTATTCATAAAACTTGACCTCCATGGGGCATACAATCTTATCCGCATTAAATCAGGTGACAAATGGAAAACTGCGTTCAATACATGGGATGGCCATTAAGAATACTTGTTAATGCCCTTTGGCCTCTGCAATGCTCCCGCCGTGTTTCAAAACATGATGAATGAGATTTTCCGAGATCTCTTGTATATCTTCATGGTAGTCTGTCTTAATGACATTCTCATCTTTTCCAAAGATCTTTCTTTTCATCATCAGCACGTCCGGCAAGTTCTCCAATGCCTACACTCTAATAAACAGTATGCCAAGCTCGAAAAGTGCATTTTTGAAAAGGAGAGCTTGCTCTTCCTGGGGTACATAATCTCTAGCTGTGGCTTTTGCATGGACCCTGAGAATGTGGATTGTATTCAGAACTGGCCACAACCCTCTCGCCTCTGTCCTCTGCAATGGTTCTTGGGATTTGCAAACTTCTATCGACACTTTATTCCCAATTACTCTCAGATCGTAGCACCCTCACGGCGCTCACCATAAAGAGAACAAATACCAGGGACTGGCCTCCAAAAGCAGTTAACACCTTCCTCAAATTGAAGCAAGCCTTCCTTTGAGAACCCTGACCTCACCACCATGATCCCACACGTCCTTTTGAAGTGGACACTTCTTCAGTGGGAGTCAGGGCAGTATTAAGCCAATATTCTGACACAGGGATCCTTCGTCTTAGCTCCTTCTTTTCTCGAAAATTTTCACCTGCTGAATTAAACTACGGCATTGAGGAATTGTTAGCTTTAAAGATGGCACTCGAAGAAATGTGACACTAGTTGGAAGGAGCACATCATCACAAAACGATTTACACCAACCATAAAAACTTAGAACACCTCCGCCATGCCCAGCGTTTGAACACCCGACAAGCCCGGTGGTCCATGTTTTTCGCCCACTTTGACTTCAAAGTAAGGTACAGACCAGCAACCAAGAATACCTGGACTGATGCCCTATCCTGAACCTTCCAAGCAGAAGACACACCTGACCCGCCTGGGTACATCATTGACCTGGCACAAATCCTACTGGCTACCACCATCACCATTCCTCCAAGAAAGACAATCGTTCTACTCTGCCTCCGTCAAAAGATTTTGAAATGATCTCATGATTCTCGTGTCACAGGCCATTCTGGTCAAGCCCAAACCCTCACACTCCTCCAGTGGTATTACTGGTGGCCCAGGATGCAAAAGGATGTCAAGGCCTATGTGGACTCCTATCCAACTTGTGCCCAGCAAAAACCTGTGGTGGGATAACCCTGGGGGCTATTACATCCTTTGCCAGCCCCCAAGGAACCTTGGACCCACTTGTCCACCATCTTTATGGTGGACCTCCCTCTTTCTAACATCTGCTGTATTATCTGGGTCATCATCGGCCGTTTCTCTAAGATGGCCCACTTTGTTGCCTTTCCTGGTCTACCTTCTGCACTCGAGTTAGCAAAGCTATTTGTGACCCATGTCTTCCACCTGTATGGCCTACCTTGTCACACTGCCTCCATTCAAGGGGCTCAATTTACAGCCAGATATTGGCGTTCTTTATGCATAAATTCAATATCACTTTGGATTTTACCACAGCATACCACCCTCAAGCCAATTGTCAAGTGGAATGGACCAACCACACACTAAAAACCTTCCTCAGATCTTTTGTCAATAAACGCCAGGACAACTGGGTTGCTCTTCTCCCGTGGGCAGAATTTTCTCATAACTCCCACATCAATGCTACCTCTGGATCGTCTCCATTCTTGATGGTATATGGGCGACAACCAGCCCCTCCACTGTCGGTATCACTGTTTGTCGCATCCCTAGTGGCCCAATTAACCCGACAGGAACTTCGGGACTTGTGGATTCAAACAGAGGGAATGATTCAGAGAACTGCCCTGACAGCGAAAGAGATGATGGACACCCACCGATCTCCTGCTCCACAGTTCAAGGTTGTAGACAGGGTCTGGTTAAGTACTTGCTACATTCAGCTCAGAGAACCCGCTATGAGGCTGGCACCATGCTACATCAGGTCTTTTCCCATTGCCCACCAAATTGGGCCCATCGCTTATCAACTGCGGTTACCTGCTTCCATGAAGATTCACAATATATTTCATGTTTCTCTCCTCAAGCCCCTGGTCATGTCTTGGCCCACTCGGAAGATTCCTGAACCCCCAGATGTATCTACCGAAGAAGACCAAGTGAACCAAGTGAGCGAGGTCCTGGATGTCTAAAGGTGAAGCAAGAGATGGGAGTATCTTATCACCTGGGAGGGGTATGGTCCAGAGGAGAATACCTGGGAGCCCACCTCAAACATCATGGATAAGTATCTCCTCAAAGCATTCCATGCAGCCCATCCTAGGAAACCCTGGCCCTGAGGGGGAAGGGATTAGAGGAGGGGTTACTGTTACACTTGGCTGACCATGGGCCTACCCCATGGCCGACCGCACTCACCCAAAATCCAGGGCAGAGGCCAGAACACCGACACTGCCATGACTCACCTGACTCAGACATGGTAGGTCGCCGCGCTCAAGAGACAATGCCGCTATTCTGTGCAAGTGTCCCTAGGCACACATGCATCTCTCTTCAATTTAAAGGGCCCACCGCAGGAAACTTCCCATGGCGACAACCAATGACATCATTGCAGCCTCCCTATTTAAAGCCCAACCTGGCCTGCAGTATACGCCTCAACAACAGGTTGAGCTCCTAGAAGTAGTGGTTGCTTCAATCTGTATTCCCGACTCCATTCTCCTGACTCCAGCTCTTTGTCTTGCCTCCCTTCTCTGGCTCTTGATCTGTTGTCCGTCTAATGGATTTCACCTTCATTATTGCCTGTCGTGCCCTCTTGCTCGCTTCCTGGACTTCCCTTGATCACTGCTTGCCCTGATCCTTGGTACATCTTGACTGTTTTCACCTGCTGTCATCATGGGATCCTTCTTCATCGGAGACCTGCTTTTGTTTACTGCTGTGTAATTGGGGAGGGAGGGAAATAATTTTCAATTTATTATTGATTTATTGTGTATTTTTTAAATGCTTAAAAACAAAAGAAACTGTCAAACAAGAAAAATATCTTTAGTTTGTTCTGCCCTTATATGAAAGTGGTAGATTGGAATAGGCTGGGATTTGTTTCCCAGAGTAGTTTTTTATTTTGTATTTTGGGGATGCGATGTTTTATTGTGTTTATATGATTTTGTGTCTTTGTGATTTTATTATATTGTTGTAAGCCACTCTAGGTCTTCTCAAGAAGTGCGGAATAAAAATAGAAATGGAAATAATAATCATCTCAGATGATATAAAGGTAGCCAATCAATGAAATAAAACAACTGGGAAAGCTAACAGTATGCTTGGATGCATTAGAGAGATAATTGGAAGGAAAAAGAAAATAGTATTGTCTCTGTAAACATCACGTATGACACCCCCATCTTGAATATTGTATTCATTTCTGGAGGTTATACCTTTCAAAGAATATTGACATCATATACAATTCAGAAGAGGGCAACTAAAATGATACAAGGACAGTAATGCAATCCCTACAAAGCTTAAGGTACTCCAAGTGCACCTGGTGGAGGAAAAGAATGGGATGTGAGGGGCTGTGTAGGACTTGAAACTTTAGAATATTTGACAGATTTCAATAAAGTACCAGAAGCAGAAGGTGACATTTTCCAAAGAAAAGAAAAGAAAAAAAAATAAGTGGCTATGATATGAAGTTGCAAGGAGAAAAGTACAAAGGAGAAAAGCAAATACTTCTTTACTAAGAGGATGATAGATGCCTGCATTGGGCTATCAGCAGAAATAGTAGCAACCTAAACTAGGGATGTGAATCGTCGATATTTTCAAAATCATCAGAAATCGGGGGCTCCCCCAAAACGATAGGAAAACCCCACAATATTGATCGTGGGGGGTTCCCTTATCATTTTGGGGGAGGGCGGGAAAAACGGCACACAAAAATAACCCCTAAACCCACCCCGACCCTTTAAAACTAACCCCTTAGCTTCCCCCACCCTCCCGACACCCCCAAAAACTTTTTACAGGTACCTGGTGGTCCAGTGGCGGTCCCGGGAGCGATCTCCTGCTCCGGGCCATCCTCCCGCTCCCAGGCCATCGGCTGCCACTAATCAAAATGGCGCCGACGGCCCTTTGCCCTTACCATGTGACAGGGTATCCGTGCCATTGGCCGGACCCTGTCACATGGTAGGAGCACTGGATGGCCCACGCCATCCTGTGCTCCTACCATGTGACAGGGGCCGACCAATGGCACCAGTAGCCCCTGTGACATAGTAAGGGCAAAGGCTATCGGCGCCATCTTGATTACTGGCAGCCGATGGCCCGAGTGCAGGAGATCGCTCCCGGACCCCCACTGGACCACCAGGGGCTTTTGGCAAGTCTTGGGGGACCCTCCTGACCCCACAAGACTTGCCAAAAGTCCAGCGGGGTCCAGGAGTGACCTTGGGCGCAGCCAATAAACAAAACCGCGATTGGGCCCGATGCAAAAAAACCCACATGTGAATCGGAACCGGAATCCAAACCGATTCCGGTTCCGATTCACATCTCTAACCTAAACCATGACAGAATTTAAATATACTTGCGGCAGACTCAGAGGGGCCAATGCAATACAGTGCACTCAGCTGAGTGCACTATTTAACCCGCTGTCGGACACGGGTTAAATAGGCGCTAATCCACCCCCTAATACAATAGGGGGTAGATTTTCAAACCGCGCGAATTGGCGTACTTTTGCTGGCGCATCAGGCGCAAGCAAAAGTACACGGGATTTTAGTAGATACGCGCGTAGCTGCGTGTATCCGCTAAAATCCTGGATCGGCGCGCGTAAGGCTATCGATTCTGTACAGCCGGTGCGCGCCGAGCCGCGCAGCCTACCCCCGTTCCCTCCGAGGCCGCTCCGAAATCGGAGCGGCCTCGGAGGGAACTTTCTTTTGCCCTCCCCTCACCTTCCCCTCCCTTCCCCTACCTAACCCACCCGCCCGGCCCTGTCTAAATCCCCCCTTACCTTTGTCGGGGGATTTATGCCTCCCGGAGGGAGACGTAAATCCCGGCGCGCCATCGGGCCGCTAGTGCGCCGGGACGCAACCTGGGGGCGGGTACGGAGGGCGCGGCCACGCCCCCGGTCCGCCCCGGGCCGTAATCACGCTCCCGGGCCCGCCCCCAAAACGCTGCCGACACGCCCCCAAAACGCCGCGCCGACCGGGCCCGCCCCCGACTCGCCCTCGACACGCCCCGCTCACCAAACCCCGGGACTTACGCGAGTCCCGGGGTCTGCGCGCGCCGGTAGGCCTATTGAACATAGGCCTACCGGCGCGCAGGGCCCTGCTCGCCTAAATCCGCCCGGATTTAGGCGGATTTAGGCGAGCAGGGCTCTGAAAATCCGCCCCTAGGGGTTTAGCACCTAGTTAACGTGCGTCCAACGCGGAGTGAATGAGTTAGTGCTCATCACATGCAAATGCATGTGAATGAGGCTATTACTCATTCACTCCAAATGCAAAAAGATAAATGTGCATCTCAGACGCACATTTATCGCTCAGATATTAACGCCTGCCTCGAGCAGTAATGAAAACCGACACCATGCGTACGCTAAGAAAGTGGGCGCTGAAAAGTCAGCGCCCGCTTTCCGCAAATTTATTGCATCGGCCCCAGAGTAAGGTAAAGTGGGGATAACAGGTAGGAAATATGAAGGGGGGGGGGGGGTTTGAGTATTTCCTCAGTCATTAAAAACTTCAGAGCAGGGGTGTCAAACTGGTCACGTTCTCAGGATAGCCCTAGTGAAGATGCATAAGATACACTTGAATATTCTGCACCATTATATGCAATTATATCTTATGTGTCTTCATGAGGGATATCCTGAAATCCAGAGTGGTTTGCAGGCCACCAGGATTGGAGTGCAGTCCGCCTGCTCTAGATGATCAAAGAAGAGAAAACAAGTCAATAGATAGAGAGTGGAAATATAACTGCATCAGTTTATAGGTTATTACCTTAACATTTTTGTGCCAAATGAGAGATATAATATTTCTTTCAAATTACACCTCTAAAAATCAAAATACAAGCAATGTTATCTAGAGAAACCTGTGATAGGCCATTGAAATTAGAAAATCTCCATAAACTTTAGCTTACAGTAATACAGATTGTTCATTGTTGTCTACTATTCCTGGATCATACTGAAGAACTGAACATAATATTCTGTAAACACACTGAAAAAGAGAAAAAAAATATGCTATTTACAAAAATGGACCAAGCTCACAGCACTGCAGAGAAGGCAGTAACTATGGCTTTTAGAGTGGTAAGTATGAATTGGATCTTTTTTTATACTTCAAAAATTGACATCTTTGGCAGGGAAAACAATAGGAACCTCTGTTGCTGGGAATCTATATTTTTGAAAACAGAAGGAAGTAATCTATAATTACTGGGGTCTACTTAAACTGAATGCTACAAAACGAAAAGGATTTTTAGCATGGGTGGGAGGATCACATGACGCTGCACAAGCGGGAGCACTGGGGATTGACACGCTGTATTAGTGGAGAGGCAAAACCCTCAAAAACATACATCCAGAGCCACTGGAATTGGTGGAAAACAGAATGGAGAGTTTAGCTGTTTTGTATCTGTTTGAATTCTGAACTGGGTATTTTTATGTCTCTGTCTCCATTTTCTCCCCGTTTTCTCTCCAGTGGTCTCTGCCATATCTCCTTTCCCAGATGGCATGCCTGGTGGTGGAAGGGAATATTGCCAGTCTGAGGGTAGGAAGGGATTTCCTCCAAGGGCACCTGTGCACTTTTCATTGGCTGGTAAGAAAGGCCATAGTCATGGTAGACATCTTTCCTGTTTCGCTGGGCCTGAATGCACCAACTTTGTGGAATTTTGTGCTTTTATGCTTAGCAGGAAACCAATCGTTTATTTATTTATTTTATTTACATTACTTATTAACTGCTTCTCCTACTCCAATCGGGGGCCATTCAAAGGGGTATACAGTTAAACACACATAAAGCAAATAATATACATAACCAAAACATATAAAACACCACAACATCAATGCTGACACATGGGTTTTCCTAATTTAATGTGCATAAAAGAAGAGCTGGAAGAGAACGACATGCAGGGTGCACCATAATTTCCAGTATCTCAAATATCAGAGGATATTGAACTAGAAGAGAACTAGAGAAGCAGGCTGAAAAATTCTGAAAGTAGGGCATAATTTATATCTGGAGGACATAATGAGGATAATTTCAAACAGCCTGCATAAAGAATATGTGTCCATGTACACTGCACATGCAGACTTTACAAAGTATTTTCAGAGTGAACTTAAGTGCTTAAATTTGCTTTGAAAATACTTGGGTAATTGGCTGAGTATGCTGAAACATTACTTGCATTAGTTACATCTCCCCTTTGGAAGGTGCAACTTACGCACATTATTTTAAAAATCAAAAAGGACACTCATAAGTGCCATCTCTGGCCCCTGAATGCCTCTGCTCTTTCACCCAAATTGTCAAAGCGATGGGCGCGATAAAACCAGGGGATACGTGCGTGGCCTGGCTGTGTGCGCACCGAGCGCATTTTAAAAACAGCCCAGCCACGCACCTATCTCCCGGTATGCGCAGAAGTGCCGGCCTGCCTCAAAGAGGCAGCTGGGGGCATGTCTGGGCAGGGAGAGGAGGGGAAGGGGCGGGTACCGGCCAGGACAGTGCTCGTTAGGCCCTGTCCCAAGGAAGCACACGCCGGCAGCTGGCCAGTGCCTATGTTATTTCTGCTCCAAAGGAGCAGGCAAGCTTTAAAACAAAAAGAAATCAGGGTAGGTAGGTAAGGGTTAGGGGTCAGGAAGGAGAGGCGAAAAGGTAGGAAGGGTAGTTAAGGGGAGAGGAAAATTCCCTCTCAGTCTGCTCCTTAAAACCAGTTTTATGCATGTAAACACTTTTTGAAAATCAGTTCGCTCCTTAAATGGAGCGGACTGGGAAGGACCTGGGAAAAAGTCAGATCGTGTCACTGTGGGTATTTAACCCCCTCCCCCCCCCCCGCACATGCGAATGGGGCACCTGTGCGTACATGCATGCGCCAGTACAAAATCGGGCGTGCACGTGCGTGTGGGCATCAGATTTCATATAATGCGCATGTTATAAAATCAGCGCATCCATGTGTGCATCCCGGGAACCGTGCGCACATGGGCGCCATTGCATTTTTTAAAAAATCTACCCCAATGTGTATAAAAGCATGCACATAACCCAGTTATGTGCATAATGTTGCACACACTCAACCCCATTTATTTTAGTATAGCCAGTAATGGCTTTGAAAATTACTCCAATGACTGTAATTAACATAAGATTTCAAGACATCTTTTCTAGAATACAATACCTACCAGATATGATCTGTGGCCTACAAATAGACCTTGATGCAATGGTAAATGAGGTAACTGTGTTGGAATATTAATTAATATGGGATTTACAAGGAGACTTACTAATTTGTGTGAACATTTTTACTCCCATATGTGTGCACATTTGTTTGTGCATGAAAATCCTTACAAATTCATTTTCAAAATGAGTTACACTCATAAATGTAACTACTATTGTAGCAATTTTTAAAAGCCACTAGGGATATGCACACATTTTTTGGGGGGTTTGTTTTCGGGTTCGGGGTGGACCATTTCGGTCCACTCCCTAAACCCGAAAACTTTTTTTTGTTTCGTTTTTGGAAACGACCCGAAAAAAAACCAAACCCACACCACCCTTCAAATTTACCTTATTACAACCCCCCCCCCCCCACCATCCTGATCACCCCCAAGACTTACTAAAAGCTCTGGTGGTCCAGGAGGGTCCTGGGAGCGATCTCTCCCTCTCGGGCTGACGGATGCCACTAATCAAAATGGCTCCAGTGGCGCTTTGCCCTTACCATGTGACAGGGACTACCAGTGCCATTGGTCATCCCCTGTCACATGGAAGGAACAATGGATGGCCCGCGCCATTTTCTAAAATGGCGCCAGCTGTCCATTGCTCCTACCATGTGATAGGGGCCGACCAATGGCACCGGTAGCCCCTCTCACATGGTAAGGGAAAGGGCCTCCAGCGCCATTTTGGTTCCTGGCAGGCCCGATGGCCCGAGAGCGGAAGATCATTCCTGGGACCTCTGCTGGACCACCAGGGCTTTCAGTAAGTCTTGGGGGGGGGGGGGGGGGATCGGGATGTTGGTGGGGGGGGTTTTGTAATTAAGTAAATTTGAAGGGTTGGGTTGGGTTTGGTTTTTTTTTTAAATAAATGTGCCCCTTCCCCCCCACGCTAACCCCGAAAGACAAATTTTCCTGAATTTTGGGAAAAATCCGTTTTGGGATTCGGGTCTCCCGAACCAGGATGAATTAGGCAATTTCGTTGAAATTGCCTAATTCATTCTAAACGAATGCACATCCCTAAAAGCCACTTACTTGTATAAAGTGTAGTTATGCGGGTAACTCCTATGAATAATTCAATGGCATATATTGTAGCAATTTTCAAAACCAGTTTTATGTGTGTAAATACTTTTGAAAAGCAGGCCCTTATTGAATTCTAAGTTATATGCATAACTATGTACATGCAAACGGGAGTAAAACATGCATTCAACCTAGCCTATCTTATTATATTGGCCTCTCAATGTAGCTAAAAGTATGCACAATGTTGCACAATGCATTTTGTTCCATTGAAAGGAAGCATTCCTAGGGGCATTTTGGATGGGACAGAAAAAGATGCACAGATGGCATTTTTCAAATCTGTACATTGTTACTTTCCATTCAAAATGTTCCCATACTTAAAGCAAATGACCATGTCCATGGGTACTTTGTTTAAACTGCAGTTTTCAATATGAATGTACACACATACTTTCGACTTAAACTTACTTTCTGAAGCCATCTCTCTGAAAGAGGATAGAAAATCTTCAAAGGGACCGCTAAATTGGAGCAATGCTATTATTCAATCCAGAGATCTTAGAAAAGACTCAGGAAGTTTATACAGTTTAGTAAATCAGGTCCTCTATTTTGGTGAAACTTGGACAATGCAACAGATACAAGTTCTATCAAACTATTTTGTTTCTTACTGGGAACTATAAAATCTTTCAGAAGACATAACCTCCAGGCTAGAATTCCAATGACCTTTCTTGTGCCACTGTCACAATGGTGAACCTTACTGTAAACTTGTGATGAATTAGATAATTGAATTTCCTAATACACTAGTTAGATGAATATTAGCTCTTTTATTTGTTGATCAGAAACTATATCCTTGTCAAGCTCACATTGAGAGCCTAATAATGCTACAAAGGAAGTCGTATTATACTGCACGATAAATTTCTGGGAGGATGTAGTTGGAATTCTGAAGTAAAATATTTATTTTAAGAAACTGAATAATTCCATTCAACCTAAATATGAGACAGGCTGCCCAGTAGAAGCAGTGGGAAGAAAACCAGTAACGAAATTCAAGAAGGCATGGAGCAATCAGAGAGTACCTTTAATAGTGGAGAGTTGATGATTAAGCTAAATATTCAAGTAGCATCCACATTATTGCATCTGGTAGGAAAAAGGGGAAGAAATACACAGGCCTTGTGAACCTAATCTGCCATCACATTCTATGTTTTTTAACAAGATCAACTAGTCAGAATACAAATAATACCACCCATCTCTGGAGACAAATTTTATTCTGTTGTGGTGACCACTTAGGATTGATACTTTTTTTTTTACTTTGAGTTGAAATATACAAAACTATCTGGGAGGGGAACAAATGTGTTCAATATTTATCATGTAGCACCATGAAATGACCATGGGATGGCATTTTAGGGGAATGAGTTATGATGTACATTGTTTAATGAGCTTTTGGGGGGAAAAAAGTGTGCATGTTCTTTTAACAGTTTGGGATTCTCTTATTGGTGGATTCTACAGAGTGGGCAGTATAAATGGGGAGGGATTTGGCATGTTTTGCCTTTTCCTTCCCTACCCTCTCACATATAGGGTGGAAATTAGGGACCTCCAGCTATGTAAGTGGCTGGAATTCTCAGCCTATGGGCTTGGAGGCCCGGAGTCTCTCCAAGGGCAGTAGGACCTGTGAGTGCTCATCCCTTCAAGGGGAGAGGCCTGAGGTTGAGAAGAAGTGGAGTTCGTTCTCATTCATGGTTGGACTGGGAGCAGAAAAGTACCGGAGTGGCAAGGAGTGGGTACTTTCCCTTCCAAGGGAACCTCTTTATGGCTCAGAAGGAGAAGTGCAAGATTGGGGAACCACCCTGTAGGATTCTGGTTGTGTGTGGTTTGGGGAAACCTAGCACAGATAGACAAGAGAGGTTTCCTCCTCCCTTAGAGGAAACCACAGAGGTGAAGTGAAGAGGCCAGTGGCTGGAGTGTGGAATGGTGTTTTCTTCCTCCTGAAGACCTAATCAAGGGGTATATAGTAAGATACTCAAAGAGAAGAAGAAATTGTGTTTAAGAAGGGTGAGAGACACTAAGGTATTGCCACAAGATGCCCTGGTTAGTAGTACTATGTCTGATAAACCTGCACGGACGTATGGTACCGTGGAGATTTGGGTAAAGAGGTCTATGACTATAGTGAGAGGCAAGTAGTGCCTTAGAAAAAAGGGGATGGTGTATTGTACTATAGTGACATTTTCAGCTTATGTATTTGTGTGCACTTGGATGAGAGTTTTGATATGTTTTTCACCTCGGAAAGAAAAACAGCCATCCCATAGAGATGAAAATGAGAAAAGGCAGAGGAGAAGGTACAGTTTGATCCCCTTATGATCAGCAGTAGATGAAAGATTTCACACACACGGTATGGAAGCCCATGATCTCCTGAAACTGAAAGCTTTTTTGTGAAACACCGTTCTCATTCATGTAAATACTTTTTGGCTGGCTGGATATACCAGAAAATAAAGTTGCAGGTTTGTTTGTAACTTGATACAGTGTGTCAGTGTCTATTATTGAGGTGCCCTTTTTTTTTTTTTTTTTATGGATGGAGTCACAGATCATGGAGGGGACAGGGAGAGAGGGGATGTTGTCCCTGTCCATACAGTGCAGAGCAAAAGAGATTGGTATTGGGAGCATGCCGCTGTCTCCATCAACTCAATTTCACCATCTGCGTGTCATACTTTGAAGAACCCACACAAAAGATGTAAGGGATGACCCTTAAACAATAGGGAATTCTCTTCCCCCCACCCCCATCATTTATATACCTCGCACTGTAAAATAAAGAGTTGAGTTCTTCTAGGTTATTGATAACAATAATCCTGAGTTCTCCAGCTTTCATAATGATATAATATATTTGTATATGACTTTATTTTGCACCTCAGGATGAATGGCCAGGGTTTTCCATTTTATATTTAGAAAGAATTTTGTGATGCAGTTCAATATCTTCTGTATATTCTTCTCCCATCCTAAACAAATGATGATATACTACATATTAATGTATTAGTTTAGAGGCCAAGCCTGTGTAATTTGCAACCCACTGAAAAAAAACTAGAGGGTCCCTAAAACCTGATTTATTTTAATAAACCGAACCAAGTGTATTTCCTGTGTGTAATGACTTTCCACAGACACAAGCCTCTGGCTATCAAACCTCACTGTAGACAGGAGACAAAAGCAGTTTGCAGCATTCCAGTCTGTTGAAGAACAGCCATCAAAATCAACTGATTAAGGGTTGACTTTTCATATCCTTGCACGTATAAGAGCTAAGTTAAATGTCAGAAGTGTTGCTGACATCTTTTTTTATGGGGGGAGGGTTCAAATTGTAACTGTATTGATATGCCTCGAATTAAAGCAGAAAATCAATAGGAGATATTTTGAGCTCACATTTGCTGCTGAACATGACAGTTTCGCCTCGGGGAGCGCTTATGGTTCTGATTTAAATTTGAACTGCTTGGAAGTTCACTTATATTTCAATACACTTCTTTTTTTAGAATCACAGTTGCCTGCGGTATATAATCTCCTGGCAGTTTCTGTACCTTATGCACTGTCTTAATGCAGAAAGTATTAATATTCTTATCTTCCAGGAAGACAGCAATTATTTTCCTAGTGGGCCCAAGAGGTTCCATACAATGGTATAAAACTGCATTTTATATATATAATTCTCAGATCTTGAAAGCACCAGAAAAGAGGCTTGCTGATTATTAAATCACCATATTTAATTACAGTTGCACAATGTACAGTGTATGCAAAGTTTTAGGCCTCCCTGGTCAAACTATATATCTCAATGAACCTCTAAGTGCTGACACAATCTCTACATGGTACTGTGATGGATTGACAGATGTGCCGCTTGTCTCTGGATTTTAAAAAAATGAACAAATCTGTAAATTTCCCTTGGTCAAGGTGGTTTGGGCAAAACAGCATGCAATAAAGTGGTTGCCTGTGAGAACCAGCTCCTAGGAGGATTTGATGAGGGAACAGCTGGAGGCAGGGTGGAGTCACCTACATTTGTAGTAGAAGAGGTAGCCTGGTGTTTGCCAGAAAGAGGTGGAGAGAAGGATCTGCCTCAATGGAGTAGGAGGCTGATGAGGAGACAGAAACAGAGCCAGAGGGACATGCCCGCATTATAAGCTGTCCATTTCATAGCCTACTCTAAAGAGACCTTTTTACTCACTTTAGAGAGTGACTTTATTGAGGGAATATAATATTTGTTGTAAGAATTTAAAAGCAACAGTAGAAGAGGCTAAGCTTGTACCACACAAGTCAGAGAAAAGCCAAAGAAGAGACCACAGTAAAAGCTTAAGATTAATGCCTACAGATAGCACAGAGCCTTAATTAAAGTGAGCAGTAAAGTAAAAGCAGAGAGGTTTATTTTCCTCCTTATAGGTTTTAAGTAATTGACTGTAAGCTAGGTCAAAGAAAGAAACTTGGGATTATATGCAAGTAGGAAGCCAGAGAAACATGTACACCCACAGATCATTGGGAAGGTTGTCCTAGATTATGTGGCTGACTGGGTCATTTATCATTTCACATTAGGGCCTTACCACTAGCGGTACAAATGGCAAAGTTGACATCAGTGAAGAATTTCTGTACCAACAAATCAACTCCTCTTTTACCTTTCATCAATCCAAATGACAGAAAATCTTCACTGATGTCAACTTTGCTGTCTGTACCTGTTATGATTTGTGGGTTTGTGGGCCCTTGGCCCGAGATGCAAGTTCTTACTACCTGTGGGAAGGACCCCCACAGGTCTGCACCATTGGGAGGCGAGGTCAGAAACAGTGGAGAACTCTGGGTGAGGCAATGGAGAGGTCCCTTGGTACCAGGAGAGGACCCCCGTTGAGAGTAGACTGGAGGCAATACCTAGGCAGGGACCCCAAGGGGAAAAGTGCCAGACAGACCGCAGAGTGGGGAGCGTGAGGCTTGGCCAATGAGTAGGAACTCCGGAGAGCAATCCCGAGGGGAGGAGCTGCATAGCGTAGGATGATGATGTAACGCCGTAGGCCAACCCACAGGACAGGGAAGCCCGAGCTGAGCCTCTGGTGATGACGTAGCACCACCCCGAGGAGCGGGGAAATGTTGGCAGTCTCGAAATAGTACGTAGGCGCAACCCCGAGGAGCAGGGAAGCATGCAAAGTCCCATAGAAGCCGGAGGACACTACCCCGAGGAGCGGAGATGTTCTGGTAGTCATTGTAAAACATAAGCACGGTCTCGAGAAGCGGGAGGTGCGGACAGTCTTGTTCAGGCTGCAGGCACAACCCCAAGAAGCAGGGAAGCCCCTCTGCAGAACTCATGAATAGTTGAGGTGTCCCAGAGGTAGTCCCGAGGAATGGGAGGCCTTGCAGGTCAGAACCCAGGAGACACAGAGCCAGCCCGAGGAGCGGGGTAAGCGAGGAAAGCGAGTCCCCAATGCATGCACTGGCCCCCAAGGAGCGGGTACTAGACAGGGTCCAAGTCCAAGGCACAAAGCGAAGTCTCAGGAACACACAAGCAAGTAGTTGAAGATGTACAGAACTTGTTGCGAAGTCGGCTAGCTAAGGGCGAAGGTACAGTTTAAGTACACCGGTCTGATTACGTCATTAACCGGAGACGCCCCCAAGATTCCCGCCAAAGAGGCTTCAAAGGAGGGCCCGGTGGCAAGGCCCAGAGTCGAGGAGGATGGCGGCGGCGTCCAGGATGCCATGAGGAGTCCCGGGGAACGCGGCTGTTAAAGCTGGCTCGAGCCGCGAGCAGTCCCGGGGAGGGCAGGAGAGCAGTGCAGGAAGTAAGTACACGCAGTCGCAGCCGTCTGCGACTGATGTGCATAGAAGTACCTCTGACTGTGTATGTAAAACTGCCCCCTCCAAAACCTACCACACCCCCCCATCCCTCACCCCAAGTTATAAATGCCCTCTCTTACAATGCTATAAATAATAAACCTACATATTGGTCTCTCTGTGGCTCACACATTTTTGATAAAACTCTTTTTGGTCAGTAACACACAGCTAATATGGGCACAATGCACATATAACAGGGTACCATCAAGCTAGGGAGAGAGAACATAGTAGAAATGTCATTCTTGTGAAACTTTCCTCACTCCAAATGATGTCAAATTTCCAACGAGGTGAACTGTGCTGTTCATACATCTCACTCTGCATGAAAAACTGGCCCCTATACCCTAAACCACCACAAACACTTCACCTTGAACTATGAGATGGCCCTCCTATAGGCATATACATAATTACACACTGTAAGAGCCTCCCCAGAGGCACTCTCTCTCTCTGTCTCTCCTCCACTTCACTCCTCTCTCCCCTCCCAAGCCCAGAAATGGCCAAAGTGCAATTTAAAAAAAGTATCACAAATTGCATTATGACCATTTCAGGCATATGCAGCTTAACACCAGGAAAAAAAGTGTAGTTACTTCCAGCATTAAAACCACGCAATAGCAACAGTTATGCTATTACACAGTACAATATTGCCCCTCATTTTCATAACCCCCACTCAAATTCCTCCCTAATCCCCCCTTCCCAAAATTTGCGTTCATGCCATGCGCTAGCATTATTATCATATACGTTATGGCGCTAACGCATGCATTAACGCAATAATGCATTTTGATGAATGATCCTGATAGATTGCTGGTTTTGTTTGTTTGGAATATATCTAGTAATGAGTCTGTAACCTCCGGCTGGCTGCAGGAAGGCCCCGTTACCGGCCACATCTATACTGAGCACTGTCGAAGCCTCAGGATGTTGCCAAGATCTCCATGTGGCTAGGGCGCTGCCATCAAGCACCCGGCCTGTTGCGCCAGGCCTCACCCTAGGTGCCCTCGTTCGGACTTTCTAGGCTTCGTGGTGGGAAAGTTCTGCCAGCGCTCCCTCAATGACAACACAGCTGGGTATTTAAACTTCATTTGCGCTTCAGCAACAGGTTATCCTGCCTAGCAGTGCATGTTGCTAATTGCTGTTCCTGTTCCTTGCTTCTTTGTCTCCTTGCTGTTGCCTTGCCTCATCATTGCCCTGCCTTGGATGTCCTGCTTGGATCTTGTCCCATTACCTTGTCATGCCATGTTCTTTTTGGCCCTGCCTGATTCCTGGCTGTGACGCTTGCTTTGGATCTGACTACTTTCTTGCTTGCCACCTTGTACTGACCTCTGCTATGAAAGCTTTGAACTTTTGCCTCCCTTGACCTTGGCCTGGACCCAGACCCTGCCTACTCACTGCCAGCCCTGATGTCTGACCACTCCTTATAGGCCTCTGGAATCCAAGGGCTCAACTTGCAGGGAATGGGGCTGGTATAGGTGAAGTCCCGGCTCTAGTCCCAATAAGGGTGTGTCCACCAGCTCTCAGTAGGGGCCTAGTAGGTTCGCCTAATAGGCTGCATCAACTTCACCATAGCCCATGGGCTCACATCTGTGACAGAATCCTAATACTTCTGGTGATTGGGAGTTGGGGGTTAGAGGGGCTTTCTGGTGAATGTAAGTCCTTCCCAACTAAGGACACCAGCACATCCTTTTAGTCTTTGTGCTCAGGTCCACTTCTCCATCTGGTTGACCCAAACTCCCTCTAAATCCTATCCTGAGAGATTTCCTGAGTGCTGCCATGCAGATGGGGCAGGCACCATGGAAGGACTTCAAGCGTGGCAATATGGCATTCATTTTGCTGCTTCGCTGTGAAACCGTGCACCGTAGAGGGAATCGATTTTAGGACCACACCATCGTCATTTAACTTCCCTTCAAATGAGCTCAACATGTATTCAAATTTCAGTTTCAACCAGTGGCGTAGCCAGAATTGATTTTTTGGGTGGGCACAAGGTTAACATGGGTGGGCTGTAGGCATGCAGGTCTACTAGTTGTTTTTTTACTGATAAATAATGCCAAATTATGCAGCATAGCATTCACATCTACGCCTAAGTATGAGGTTTACTTAATGATACAAACATAATTCACGGTGATTTGTGGTACTTTAGCCTTCTTATTATTACGATTTTATACACGGCTCCTACCTGTCCATAAATTTTGAGAGAGCGGTTGTGTTGCTTATATTTAAATTGCTAACATCTCAAAATATAGATATATATTTTTACCTTTGTTGTCTGATCTTTGTATTTTTCTAATCAGTTGGTCCTGGTCTCTTTTTCCCATTTTTTCCCTTATAGCTCATTTCCTAATTCCTTTTCAGTGTCTTTCTTCTATTACTGTCTTCTTCCCTTACACACACACACACACACACACACACATACACGCTTTCTCTCACAGACTCCCTCTCACACACTCAAGCTGTCACTCTCATATGCTCTCCCCCCCCCCCACAAGCTCACATTCAAGTTCTCACTTTCTCACCCCTCCCCAGGCTTATATTCTTATGCACACACAGACGCACATCCAGGCACCCATTCTCAACCACACACATAAACCCAGACTCCCATTCTCACCCACAAACCCATGTTCCCAGTCTCACCCACACATATTCAAGCTCCCATTCTCATCCATACATATACACATTTAAGGTACTATTCTCACCCACACATACACACATTCAAGCACCCATTCTTATCCACATATTCAAGCTTCCATTCTCACCCACCCACACAAACCCAGGCTCTCATTCTCACCCATATATACACACATTCAAGCTCCCATTCTCACCCACCCACAAACCCAGGCTCCCATTCTCAACCACACATACACACATTCGAGCTCCCATTCACCCACATATTCAAGCTTCCATTCTCACCCACATACACACCCAGGCTCCAGTTTTCACCCACACACACTCCCATTCTCATCCACACATACACATTCAAGCACGTGCACAGCTTCCGCTTTCTCCCCCAGAGCAGGAAGATCAGCTGCCTCTCCTGCTGCCACCGGCCTCCTGCTATCTTCGGGCGTCGGGCCGTACTGCCCGCCGAACTTCCTGTCGGGGGGGGGGAACGTCCGCTTCCTCCTCTTCCTCCCTCCCCCCGACAGGAAGTTCGGCGGGCAGTACGGCCCGACGCCCGAAGATAGCAGGAGGCCGGTGGCAGCAGGAGAGGCAGCTGATCTTCCTGCTTTGGGGGAGTGGAAGCTGTGCGCGGCGCTTCCGCTCCCCCAAACAGGAAGTTTGGTGGCCGTTTGGCCCGAAGATAGCAGGAGAACGGGTGGCAGCAGGAGAGGCAGCTGATCTTCCTGCATTGGGGGGAGGAAGCGGAAGCTGTGCGCGGCGCTTCCACTCCCCCCCCGAACAGGAAGACCGGTTGGCCATACGGCCGCGGCAGCGCTTCCCCACGTGTGCAGTGATGGCGCGCGAGGCGTGGGTTCTCTTGTTCGCTGTCGCGGGGATGGGATCCCGCGACAGCCTTGCAGTTCCGGTGCCAGTTGGGTGGGCCTGGGTCTAAGTTGGGTGGGCACCTGCCCACCCAGGCCCACCCGTGGCTACGCCACAGGTTTCAACGCGGGGCCATCATTTACTAAGGCTTTTCTCAAATTCTGTGTCTATGGGAAAAATAGCCTGGTAAATTAGGTCCACACTATATGATTTGAATAGAACGCAGAAATATAGAACAATTATAGATGATATAAGAGTGAACATCCTGCCGTTCTGTTCAGTTACACTGTCTTGAGACCAAAACTGATCACTGTGATCCCTGCAACAGAAAGACTGTGTAGAGCTGACTGGTGCAAGTTTTCCAAGAGCTGTAGTGGCTGACTGCCAGTCTAATCTCTGAATGGTGACTGTTCTATTTAACGTAATAGGACACTGCCCTTTACTTGGACGTTTCTGTTTCTACACCGTCTCGTTTGTGATTTCTCTGGCAGCAAAGGAGACGGACATAAATTAATGAAAGACAAAATGATTCAATACCACTCAAAGGGATCATAGGCAGAACATAATTATTGTTAAATCAGAAATGCTTTGTGATATCATACTGCTTACAGACAACAAATATATTCACTCTAAAATATTATCACTAATGGAAATTATTGCAATGTGTCAATTGAAATGCCCCGTGTATTGCAGAGCCTTAGACAAAGAAGCTGTTGCATAGTTACATGATGCTAAGTGAGCCGGCCATTTATTATTTAAAGATAACATGTATCTGAAGGTAACTTAACCAACATCCTTACTTAAAAAAAAAAAAGAAAAAGAAAGAGTGGCTACACATTCAATGGTATGAAAGTGCAATACAATTTGGTATATTAATATTAATAATAATAATAATAATAATAATAATTAGAAAGAGGTCCATATTCAGACACAGTCTGGATTGCAAAGTTAGCCAGATAAACTTATCCATCTGACTTTGGAGGTGTATGCAAAAGTGCAGCCATACTATTAAATGCAACTGCCTGTCTTAAAAGTTAGCTGGCTAACTACAGCTGACTGACTTTAGGACAGTCCTTTGACCTGACCAAACTGAGAGGGTCATTTACCTTTTTGGTTAAGGCCCTAATGCTCGCAATAACGCCATAACACATGCGTAATTTACTGCATCGCACACTAGTATGCAAATTTCACATTTGCTATGCATGTGGGAGGAGTTTGGGTAGAGTTAATGGTAATGAGCGGCTCCTAATGTCAAATACGACAGAGTAATGCACAGCAACACAGGTTTTAATGCTGGAAATAACTACACCTTTTTTCTGTGCGTTCTGCATTACCGGAGAAAAGGTTTTTATGCAAATGCTGGTTTGTGCTGGAAAGACAGCGAGAGAGAGAGAGAGATTACTTAGCATGCGATGTGAAAATAACATGGGGTGTGATAAATGTATCATGCGTTGTGGAAAATACCTATGTGATGCAGTATAGGGAAAATTAGCCTAACCATGCCCCCTGTTTTAACTTAGTCAGCTATCTCAACTCCTCCCAATTTTGGCCCTAGAATGCCTTTAATCTATCCGGCTACCTGCTAGCCATCTAACATAGTAGCCAGCTAAAATTCAGCTGGATATGTCACTCGTATCTTAAAATGCAAAAAGTATAGTGTTAAGAATGGCTTGAGTCAGAATATAAAGAGGCTTCAATATTTAAAATAAAAAAGTAAAAGGGACACATTGTAGTTAGCCTTACTTCAACCCCCCATGCATCTCTTATGTAAAAATGAATAATTAGGCCCCAACCTGCACCTGCCTCCTTCAAAATTAAGGATTAGTTCTGACAATTCCAGGGTTTGTTGTCTGTCCAGTGACCTACAGGCACACCAATGTCTAGCTCATTGCAAGTTATAAGGTTGTGGTGGGTGGGGGTGGTGGGGGCCACACAAACAAAAAACACATCTCACACAGACTAGAAATTCAGTACAATTCAGTCAAATACAATTCAGCCTGTCTTCATTTGAAATTGAAGCTAGAAAATATACACCCAACACACACAGGCTATGAGGAAAGGCTAAAGAGGTTAGTTGGAGAAGAGACGGCTGAGGGGGGATATGATAGAGGTCTACAAAATCATGAGAGGACTAGAATGGGTAAACGTGAATTGGTTATTTATTCTTTCAGATAATACAAGGACTAGGGGGCACTCCATGAAGTTAGCAAGTACAATTCTTTTTTACTCAATGCACAATTAAGCTCTGAAATTCATTGCCAGAGGATGTGGTTAAGGCAGTTAATGCAGCTCGGACTAAAAAAGGTTTGGATAAGTTTCTGGAGGAGAAGTCCATAAACTGCTGTTAATCCATAGGAAACAGTTACTGCTTGTTGCTGTAATTAGTAGCATTGGATCTTCTTAGTGTTTGGGTACTTGCCAGGTACTTGTAGCCTGGATTGGCCACTGTTGGAAACAGGATACTGGACTTGATGGACTCTTGGTCTAACCCAGTAGGTGATATCTTATGTTCTTAGGCAATTTCTTGTTGTTGGACTCTGGCAGACAGTATTTACTTATTCAATCATCTAAAGCATATGTGAGTTGTTACATTGCCTCTCAGTTTAACATCCAGAAGCAGAGTATCTGAAAACTCTGAGCTCTGGCTTTTTTATTTTTTTTCAATGCTGCCTGGGTCTCCAAACATATTTCACTTCCGCACTTCAGGGTAACTGAACATGCTGCAAAGTTTTCTTTTATATTGAAAAATGCTTTGTGGTGGACTGGGTTGTCTGTTTGAGCCAGGACTGCAGGGATCCATTTTGAAAGTTTATTTTTAAAACTAATGTTTTTCTATAGAGCTTTTATTCTTTTGTTATACTGGCACGTTACCAAAAGATAGGATATTTGCACCTTTATTTTTTGGGAGATAAAAGAAGAAAATAAGAGAAGCAGAGAAGGGGAAGTGGGAAAAGGAAGTCAGATGATTTGCATTCATCTCCACATTCATACATTCAAGAAAATATATTCCCTTTTTTAATTTTGGAGATAGGTTTGTAAGCAGGGAAAAGGCAACTTTAAGATCCTCAGAGGCAAAAAAATTGTTTTTCTGAATAGTGAACACTATCAAAAAATTGTTACTTAATGGTTTAAAAGTAACATTTGAGGAAACGTTCATTAGCTAAAGGTGCACACTAAGCCGCGCATGCTTGGTGCTGTCCCCCGTGGCCATTTTGCTACCAGATATAGCACGCACTAGCCAGAAAGAGAAAAAAAGTGCCAGCAGGCTGCAGCAGTGACAGTGCCAGCAGTAGCCACTAGCCAGTAGCCAGTCTAGCCTCAGCCTGCTCTTTAAATTTAACTACTGTAAATATAATAAATTAATAATAAAGTTTTTTGTTTAGTTTTTCTATAGGATGTTAATGTTTTGAAGCTCAGGTTGCAAGTTTCTTTATTAAATGTTTTGTTTCACTAAAGTAGAATATAGAGAAGTACTTAATTTCATGTTATGTAAAGTTTCTTTAGTTTAATACACAAAGTACTTCATTTTATTTTATTCTATTCTAGTGAAAAAAAAATGTAGTTTAACACAGGAACTGCAAACTTGAGCACAGTGAATTGGGGGGGGGGGGGGAGAGGGATGTGAAGGGGGAGACAGCCCCTGCATTCAGCAGCTCTGATTTTCTGAAGAGATCTGTCCTTCAGAGATCAGGGAGTGGGACTGCTTCGCCCTTCATCTCCCCCTTTCCCTTCCCTTTGTCAAGCTACCAACCGTTTCCATTTCCCATCCCCCATATATTAAACCATCACCTCAGTGGGAACCTTGGTAACATGAATAAATAAGAGGGCAGCCAATAGGAATACATATTCATTCCTAACTGACCTTAACTGACCTGAAAAGTGTCAAACTGTATCATTTTCTGTTAGTGCGCACTAGCTAGAAAGAGAAAAAAAGTGCCAGCAGGCTGCAGCAGTGACAGTGCCAGCAGTAGCCACTAGCCAGTAGCCAGTCTAGCCTCAGCCTGCTCTTTAAGATTAACCACTGTAAATATAATAAATTAATAATAAAGTTTTTTGTTTAGTTTTTCTATAGGATGTTAATGTTTTGAAGCTCAGGTTGCAAGTTTCTTTATTAAATGTTTTGTTTCACTAAAGTAGAATATAGAGAAGTACTTAATTTCATGTTATGTAAAGTTTCTTTAGTTTAATACACAAAGTACTTCATTTTATTTTATTCTACTCTAGTGAAAAAAAAGAAGTTTAGTTTAACACAGGAACTGCAAACTTGAGCACAGTGAATTGGGGGGGGGGGGGGGGGAAGAGGGATGTGAAGGGGGAGACAGCCCCTGCATTCAGCAGCTCTGATTTTCTGAAGAGATCTGTCCTTCAGAGATCAGGGAGTGGGACTGCTTTGCCCTTCATCTCCCCCTTTCCCTTCCTTTTGTCAAGCTACCAACCGTTTCCATTTCCCATCCCCCATATATTAATCCATCACCTCAGTGGGAACCTTGGTAACATCAATAAATAAGAAGGCAGCCAATAGGAATACATATTCATTCCTAACTGACCTTAACTGACCTGAAAAGTTTCAAATTGTATCATTTTTTGTTAGTGCGCACTAACCCGATTAACAAATTTTTTACGATAAATCCGGGGAATTTCTATTGTATCGCACTCTTTAACGATTAATGACAATATTAAAAATATCGGACAATAATTTAAATCGTTAAAAAACGATTCACATCCATAGTCTTACATCAGAATTCAGCAAACGTTGGTGCACAAAATGTCCTAATGAGCCCGTTTCTTACAATAAAGCTAACTACACCTCAAGAAGGTTCAGTTATCTTGCTTTGGCCATCATGGAGCTTAGATTTGTGTTCAAGATTTCTACCCAACTCATTTGCATGGGTAGAAAATATCGGCATCTATGAGATTGCTAACCCATAAACAATTCTGTGTGTTAGTAAATCAGCCTCCAGATCTGCAACAGTATTTTGTAATAGGTTTAAATTTGATGGTAAGACTTGCTTGATATTCATCATAACTTGCTAAACGAGATCCAAAGCAACTTTTAGAAGAGGATTTACCAGATACTGGTATAAAGAGAGCCTGCAAGGTGGTAGCTATACTCTTCACTTAGGTAGATGAGAAAAAATTACTTTCATGGTTTACCCCAAGCTTCAGCTCCTCTCTTACATTGCCTTTAAGTGAGTCCAGTTTCCAGTGAACAGCAGAAGAGGCAGTGACGAGCAGGGAAATTATAGCTTATGTGGCTAGACAAAAGAAAATCAGAGCAAAGGAGATAGTTACTTTGGAAATACAACTGAGAATTGCTATACTGAAATCTACCATTTATCCCACCTCAGAGAATTAACAGGCCCGGCACAACCGGGTGTGTATACTATGCGTTTGCATGGGGCAGCACACCCAGGGGGAGCAGAGAGCCATTTCTGATGTGCTCATGGGCCTCCCAGCCCTGCAAGCAGGAAGAAAACAGCGGCTGTGGTGCATATGGGATCCCCAGTCCCACGAGTAGGAAGAAGATGGCGGCGGCAAGAATTCCTGATATGCTTGCTGGGCTGAAAGAAGCAGCGGCAGCATTGATTTATTATGTACTCTTGGGGAGGGGCCAGTCCCAGGCGCTGGACCCATGGGAAGAAATGACAACAGCTGAAATTATGACTTGCCAGCAAGGATTCCACACCTCGCAGGCAGAAAGACAACCCTCAGGCCAGCACTTGAGTATAACGTGCCCACAGGATTCCAACACCACACGGACAGAAAAAAAGAAGAGGCCAGGTTGGTGGAGTGGAAGGGAAGGGAAAAAAGTGTGAGTGTGAGTGTGAGTGATAGGGAATGGCATGGTGTGAGAGAGGTGTGGAATATAAAGGGGGTAAGTGAGAAGGGGAGAGAGAAAAGAGGGAGGAGGTGATTATGCATGGAGAGAGAAGGAAAGCAAGGGGCAGAGAAGGAAGGAAAGAGAAGGGGTGAGTTAGAAGAAAGGGGAGCAAGAGGGATGGGTGAGTGTGCATGTGTGTATGAGAGCATGTGTGTGAGCATATGAGAATGTGAGCATGAGTGTGAGTGAGCATGTATGTGAGTGAATGTGTGAATATGCGAGAGCATGTAAGAGTGAGCATGTGTGTGTGTGTGAGAGAGAGCATGTGAGTGAGTGATCTTGTGTGTGTGAGGGAGAGAGCATGAGAGTATGATAAAGCATGTGTGTGTGACCGCATATGAGTGTGAGCAAGTGTGAATTTGTGTGTGTGTGTGTGTGTATGTGAGAATGAACGTTAGGGATGTGAATCGTGTCCTCGATCGTCTTAACGATCGATTTCGGCTGGGAGGGGGAGGGAATCGTATTGTTGCCGTTTGGGGGGGTAAAATATCGTGAAAAATTGTTAAAAATCGTTAAAAATCGAAAAATCGAAAAATCGAAAAACCGGCACATTAAAACCCCCTAAAACCCACCCCCGACCCTTTAAATTAAATCCCCCACCAAATAACTTAAATAACCTGCGGGTCCAGCGGCGGTCCGGAACGGCAGCGGTCCGGAACGGGCTCCTGCTCTGAATCTTGTCGTCTTCAGCCGGCGCCATTTTCCAAAATGGCGCCGAAAATGGCGGCGGCCATAGACGAAAAAGATTGGACGGCAGGAGGTCCTTCCGGAGCCCCGCTGGACTTTTGGCAAGTCTCGTGGGGGTCAGGAGGCCCCCCACAAGCTGGCCAAAAGTTCCTGGAGGTCCAGCGGGGGTCAGGGAGCGATTTCCCGCCGCGAATCGTTTTCGTACGGAAAATGGCGCCGGCAGGAGATCGACTGCAGGAGGTCGTTCAGCGAGGCGCCGGAACCCTCGCTGAACGACCTCCTGCAGTCGATCTCCTGCCGGCGCCATTTTCCGTACGAAAACGATTCGCGGCGGGAAATCGCTCCCTGACCCCCGCTGGACCTCCAGGAACTTTTGGCCAGCTTGTGGGGGGCCTCCTGACCCCCACGAGACTTGCCAAAAGTCCAGCGGGGGTCCGGAAGGACCTCCTGCCGTCCAATCTTTTTCGTCTATGGCCGCCGCCATTTTCGGCGCCATTTTGGAAAATGGCGCCGGCTGAAGACGACAAGATTCAGAGCAGGAGCCCGTTCCGGACCGCTGCCGTTCCGGACCGCCGCTGGACCCGCAGGTTATTTAAGTTATTTGGGGGGGGGTTCGGGAGGGTGGGGGATTTAATTTAAAGGGTCGGGGGTGGGTTTTAGGGGGTTTTAGTGTGCCGGCTCACGATTCTAACGATTTATAACGATAAATCGTTAGAATCTGTATTGTATTGTGTTCCATAACGGTTTAAGACGATATTAAAATTATCGGACGATAATTTTAATCGTCCTAAAACGATTCACATCCCTAATGAACGTATATGTGTTAAAAAGTATGTGTATATGAGAGAGAGTAGACAAAATTTGTGTAGCCCCCTTACCCCCACTATTCCAAGCCAGTTTCAGAGTGACTGGAAAACAAAAGCTCCCTGGTATGAAAAGCTGGAAATTGTTTTTATCCTTTTAGTTTTAATTATTATTGATGTTATTTGATGTGGCTGCTATTTTTACATATTTTATTGGTTTTTGAGAATTTTGAAAATTTTTATATGAATTTAATTTTAGAATGTTCTTCTATTCGTCAGTTGTCTTGAAATATTTATTTTTGTATGATTTTACTATTATGACTTTCATGTTTCCTGAGCTTATGGTTTATGATGAATGGTGATGTTTCTAGTTTTCCATTGTTGCGCTGCATACTAAGTCTGGCTATTAGCAATTTTCAATTCAGTGTATGTCTGCACATTTCTATTTATAATTTATGGTCTGTCTGCGTTCTGGTGTATATGGAAGTTAGATATTCTGCTATTGTATAGTTTCTGTGTATGGATCTATAACAGCCTGTCTTGTTCTGTTTTTTTTTAATAGGGGATTGTATTGGTATTTTAAAGCCTGGTATAATATTTGTAATGTTGCATTTCCACAGGTAAGATTTTCAGTGTTTTGAGTGCTGGCAGTTAGTGCAGTTTTGGTATTGGAGGTTTACAATATTGTAATTGTAGGTCAGTTTATTCATGCCATTTTGAGAGCTAAGCCTAAACCCAAACCCAAACTTTACAATAGGCCTAATACCATATGGGCGCCAAATGTATTTTTTGCAGGGTTTTCTCGCTGGCATCACAGCATTGCATGTAAATGTTGTTGTAAGATATATTTTTACATCAGAAGACAGTATTTTGAATGTCATTTTTTCAGGTTAAATCTGTTATTCATGCATAATTGTGGTGAGAGCTGAGGGAATAGGGAGGCATAAGGGTGTAAGGTTTGCCAAGCACTGAATACCCTTGCACTGCCCTGAAAGAGAGCGCCACGCACAGACCCTCACCCATCTCCCACTTCCCCAGACTGCAAATACTGGGGAAGGGTGGGAAGCAGATGGTAAGGTTGTGTGGAGTGTTGCAGGATTGCCAGCTTCTTAAAAATATCACTGACACTGCTATCTGCCACACCTCTGGGAACTCTGATCCCTGCCTGCCCACTTCCCCAGCATTTCAAATCATCAAAAGTGGCAGACTCCAAGGGGGACATCACCTCCGTGCCATCTCAGTGATTTGACCTGTGCCATGCCATGCCTTGGAGATTGCCTTGAGCCACCCCTATGTCTGTGTGAGAGCCTATGTGCCTATGAATGTGTCTGTGTGACAGCCTGTGTGCTTGTGCATTTGTATATGTTTGCGTGCCTGTGAGAGTCCATGTGTCATATGTGTGTGCATGCACACACACACACAACACACACACATGCATACACACAATGTATCTGTGAGGGACAGGGAGCCTGTGTATGCTAGAGAGAGAAAGTGTGTGAGAGAATAAATGTGTGAAAGAGAAGATAAAATTTGTGCAGCCTACCTCCCCCAATCCATGGCAATCTCAGGGTGATTGGAAATTAGAAGATCCCAGGTAAAGAGAGCTGTTGATTTTTAATCCTTATTAGAGTTAATTATTGGGTGTAATTTGATGATTCTGCTCTTTCAAAATATTTAGGTTTGGGTTTTTATTTTAGGGGGGAAATACAATATTTTTTAATTATTGGACATTTATTCATCAGATGTTTTGAAATATTTTATTAGTATTTGGGAAATTTTGGATATTCTTTTCATTATCTGGTTTGAAATATTTATTCTTTTCATGAATATGATTTTACTATTATGATTGATGTTTTATATTTCTTGATTTTATTATTTAATGTTTTATGAAGAATGGTAATGTTTCTGTTTTTCCATTGTTGCTCTGCATATAGAGGTTGACTTGTTGTAGGTTCCAGTTCAGTTCTTCTCAGCATGTTTCTGTTTATACTTTCTGATCGCTTTATTCTGTATTTGGTGAGGGTCTGACAGTGTTCTGCATATGTGACTGAAGTGAGATATTTTGCTAGAATGTAATTTCTTTGTAAGAACATAAGAACATAAGAAATGGCCATGCTGGGTCAGAACAAGGATCCATCAAGCCCAGCATCTAGTTTACAACTGAGGCCAAACCAGGCCACAAGAACCTGGCAAGTACACAAACACTAAGAAGATTGTTGCGCCCTTCGGTCTTCGACGGCTTCGCCCTGCCTACCTCTCACTACTTGCGGCTCCTCCCGCTCACCTCGGACTACTGGCTGCCACGGCATCTGTTTATTATTTATTATTATTTATTTACGGGTTTTTTATATACCGGGGCACGTAAGTAACATCACCTCGGTTTACATTCAAACATTAATTCAGCATAGAGCTTTACAATATAACATTATAACTGAAAGAATACAAATGTTTACCATCCTCTCTGGCGTCCCTGGACAGGCTTTGGTGCTGCCTCCCACCATGCTCCTCCAAGGTACCTTAGGGGGCACGCACGCATGCCGCCTTCATCTTATTTCCACGTTGGCGCGAACCTCAGGGGTGTCCCCCTGATATGACGTCACCCTGCCCAGATATTTAATCCTACAGTATTTGCTGGCACATTGAGTTAGCAACGGTAACACTACAGATGGGATTCACTCTCCATACCGAAGCTGCTCTGCCACTCCAGCGCTATTTGGAAATCTTACACCCTTCGGGGTAGCTAACGGGGTACCCGCTCCTCAGGGGCCTCTCATGCTTCTTTCAGGTGCTATCAGGAAACTGTTACTCGCTCCTCGAGGGCCCGTGTTCCCTGAGTCGCTGCCTGCATCTTCAAACCTTTCTACTTGGAAGAATTCACTAACAGTTTCCATCTGTGAGTACAACTACCATCTATTCCACAGTACTGCTTCACTGGAACCAGGTACTCACTCCTCGAGGGCCTGCCCTCTCTTCTGGTGCCAGACTTCTCGTCTAGTGGAATCTCTGTTACTGCTACGTGAGTACAATACAACTGAGTCTCTCTGCTCTAAGGGATCAGGTACTCACTCCTCGAGGGCCTGCTCTTCCTGTCTCGGAGCTTCACCTAATTCTACCTGGGACTCTGAATGTTTCTTATTGTGTACTCATATCTCTCAGTCTCTTTCCACTACAGCACTGCCTAGCAGAGGACTCACTGTTCCAGCGTTCTGTGGGAGACCTGCCCAGCCGGGCTCAACATCCACTACTCACTACTGCCACATCTGGTGGCTTCCAAAACTGTTTAATAAAAGATTCAAATCTGTGTTTGTGTGTCCAGAGTCTAGCCTGACACTGTGGTCCCTCATGGGACTGCCCCCCATGGGCGTGGTCAGCTGCCACAGTGTCCAAGAATCCACCCAAACATCAATAACCATAACAAAGATCCCATGCTACTGATGCAATTAATAGCAGCGGCTATTCCCTAAGTCAACCTGATTAATAGCAGCTAATGGACTTCTCCTCCAAGAACTTATCCAAACCTTTTTTGAACCCAGATACACTAACTGCACTAACCACACCCTCTGGCAACAAATTCTAGAGTTTAAATGTGCGTTGAGTGAAAAAGAATTTTCTCTAAATAGTCTTAAATGTGCTACTTGCTAACTTCATGGAATGCCCCCTAATCCTTAAAGACCTTAAAGACCTCTATAATATCACCCCCTCAGCCATCTCTTCTCCAAGCTGAACAGCCCTAACCTCTTCAGCCTTTCTTCATAGGGGAGCTGTTCCATTCCCTTTATCATTTTGGTTGCATTTCTCTGCACCTTCTCCATCACCACTATATCCTTTTTGAGATGTGGCAACCAGAATTGTACAGAGGCATTATGACATTTTCTGTTTTATTAACCATTCCCTTCCTATTAATTCCTAACATTCTGTTCGCTTTTTTGACTACTGCTGCACACTGAGCCAATGATTTCAAAGTATTATCCACTATGATGCCAAGATCTTTTTCCTGTGTGGTAGCTCCAAATATGGAACCTAACATCGTATAACTACAGCAAGGGTTATTTTTCCCACAAGTGCAACACCTTGCACTTGTCCACATTAAATTTCTTCTGCCATTTGGATGCCCTGTCTTCCAGTCTTGCAAGGTCCTCCTGTAATATATCACAATGCGCTTATGATTTAACTACTCTGAATAATTTTGTATCATCTGCAAATTTGATAACCTCGCCCATCGCATTCCTTTCCAGATCATTTATAAATATATTGAAAAGCACCGGTCCCAGTATAGATCCTGAGCACTCCACTGTTTACCCTTTTCCACTGAGAAAATTGACCATTTAATCCAACTCTCTGTTTCCTGTCTTTTAACCAGTTTGTAATCCACGAAAGGACATGTCAAATGCCTTCTGAAAATCCAAATACACTAATTCTACCAGTTCATCTTTATCCACATGTTTATTAACCCCTTCAAAAAAATGAAGCAGATTTGTTAGGCAAGACTTCCCTTGGGTAAATCCATGTTGACTGTGTTCCATTAAACCATGTCTTTTTATATGCTCTACGATTTTGATCTTTAGAATAGTTTCCACTATTTTTCCTGGCACTGAAGTCAGGCTCACTGGTCTATAGTTTCCTGGATCGCCCCTGGAGCCCTTTTTAAATATTGGGGTTACATTGGCCACACTCCAGTGTTCAGGATGATTTTAATGATAGGTTACAAATTTTAACTAATAGATCAGAAATTTCATTTTTTAGTTCCTTCAGTACCCTAGGATGCACACCATCCGGTCTAGGTGATTTGCTACTCTTTAGTTTGTCAATCTGGCCTACAACATCTTCCAGGTTTATAGTGATTTGGTTCAGTTTGTCTGACTCATCACCCTTGAAAACCAACTCTGGAACTGATATCTCCCCAACATTCTCATTAGTAAACACGGAAGCAAAGAATTCATTTAGTCTTTCTGAAATGGCCTTATCTTCCCTAAGAGCCCCTTTAACCTCTCGGTCATCTAATGGTCCAACCGACTCCCTCACAGGTTTCTTGCTTCGGATATATTTTTAAAAGTTTTTATTATGAGTTTTTGCCTCTATGGCAGACTGGTTTCCTAATAAGAGTTTTATTGGTGTTTTAGGGTCTGGTATAATGTGTGCAGTGATGCCTTTTCATATATAAGATTGTTAGGGTTGTTTTGGTATGGGAAGTTCACTCTATTGTAATGGTAATTCTGTTTATTCATGGCTTTCTGAAGTTCAAGCCCACACTCAATATGCATTACAAAAGTCTAATTCCATAGGAGTTGAATGTGTCTTTTTTTTGAATTGTCTGTTGGCACTATAGCAGTGCATATAAATATAATATACATGTTGTAAGTGATATTATTGCCTCAGAAGCCTATACTTTTGCATGTTCTTTTCATGTAAAATTTGTATAAATTCATAATTTAATTGTGTGTGTCTGTAAAGGGTGTGTGTGTGTGTGTGTGTGTGTGTGTGTGTGTGTGTGTGTAAGGGGGTGGTGCATATGTGCAAGGCTGAATGTTTGCCTAAGGTACCTCATATCCTTCCCTATCCATGGGTTCTGGGTTGGGGGGCGGCTTTTCATCTTTTAAAAATATAGATTGCAGGACGGAGCTGGGCTTAATTTGATGGGCCCGGGATAGATACTGAATAAATAGGGGAGTTTTGCGACCATCACTTCCCAACGGCTTCACTCCGCCTACCTTTCCTTTTTTGTGGCTCCTCCTGCTCTTCACGGACACCTGGCTGCTGCGGCGTCCGCCTGCCGTCCTCTCCAGCGTCCCTGGACTGGCTTGGGTGCTGCCTCCTGCCATGTTCTACAGGTACCTTATTTCCTCATTGGCGCATTCCTGTTATTGTTTGTAAGGTTTTGGGTGCACCCTTGGACACTGTGGCAGCTGACCACACCCACAGGGGGCAGTCCCATGAGGGGCCACAGGTCAGGCTCAGCTTTGGGACACACAACACAGAGTTATATTTTTTATTAGACAGATTTGAGAAACCACCAGAGGTGGCAGTAGTGAGTAGAGATGAAGCCCGGCTGGGCTAAGGTTCCTCAGGATACTGGAACAGCGATTCCCTCGATGGCTGTGCTGTAGTGGAGAAAACTGAGATAGTGAGTACAGTGGAGCATACACAGAGTTCTGGTATAGAGCCTCGTTGGTAAAGTTACTCTTACAGCGGTTTCTCCCGGAAGGTGACACAGAAGCTGGAATAGAGGCAGGCCCTCAAGGAGCGAGTACCTGGTTCCAGGTAACAGCTCTGAGGAAATAAAGTTGGTAACTCACTGATGATGTAGGCAGCGGTTTCTTCCAAGCAGAAGAGATAAGTTCAGGCAGCGAGTCAGGGAACATGGGCCCTCGAAGAGCGAGTACTGGTTCCTGATAGCGACCTGAAAGAAATGAGAGAGGCCCCTGAGGAGCAGGTACCCCGTTAGGATAAAGTCCAAAATTTGGAGTAGCTAGGCGATGGGTGAATCCCATCTGTAAGGAGTTCCCTTGCTAACTCGATTAGCTAGAAAAAAGTGTAGGCTTTTGTATCTGGGATGCGTGATGTCATCACAGGGGAACATCCCTGAGGTTCGCGCCAAAGAGTGAATAAGAAGCAGGGCCACGCGGCATGTGCGCCCTATGGTACCTGGAAAAAATGGCGGGATGCAGCGCCCAAGCCAGACCGGGGACGCTGGACAGGATGGCAGGCAGACGCCACGGCAGACAGACATCCATCAACTGCGGGAGGAGTCACAAGAAAGGTAAGGTGGGAGGAGTGGAGACGTTGGGCAGCGACAGTCGTAACAATTCCTCAGGGGCATCCCGCTGTGATGACGTCACGCTGCCCGGATATTTAAGCCTACAGTTTATTGCTAGCCGTTGAGTTAGCAAGGGGAATTCTTATGGATGGGATTCACTCTCTGTAACCAGCTACTCTGCCTTTCCAACTTCCATTGGACTCTTTCTGCTAATGGGGTACCTGCTCCTCGGGGGCCTCTTTTGCTTCTTTTAGGTCGTTATCAGGTAACCGGTACTCGCTCCTCGAGGGCCCATGTTCCCTGACCCACTGCCTGCATCTATCTCCTCTTCTACTTGGAAGAATTCTCTACAGACACCATCAGTGAGTACTACTTTCATCCACTCCTCAGAGCTGTCTCCCTGGAACCACTCGCTCCTCGAGGGCCTGCCTCCATTCCAGCACCAGTGCCATCTCCTACATGGAACTGCTGTGCAGTACTTTGCCAACAAGTCTCTCTGCTTCCAGGGATCTAGTACTCGCTCCTCAAGGGCCAGCTCTCCCTATCATGGGGCTTCTCCATATTTGGGACTCTGAATGTTCTATTGTATTCACTTTCTCAGTTCTCTCCACTACAGCACTGCTACCAGAGGAACCACTGTTCCAGTGCCCTGGGGAATACTAGCCCAGCCGGGCTACATCTTCTACTCATTACTGCCACCTCTGGTGGCTTCTCAAACTGTCTAAATAAAGATATAACATCTGTTTGTGTGTCCGGAACTGAGCCTGACCTGTGGCCCCTCATGGGACTTCCCACCGTGGGCATGGTCAGCTGCTACAGTGTCCAAGGGTCCACCCAAACCTCACTAATTACAACAGAGAGGGGGGCAGCACAGTAATTTTTCACACAGGACAGCAAAAAAGCTCGCACTGACCCTGAGAATAAATTACAGTTTTTGTCTATGCAGGCTACTCTAAATACCTTAATACATCAACATCTAAAAAAGGTGTCATATTATAAATATAAATTCTTTTTACATGGTAATAAGGTAGAGCATATGATAGTTAAAACGGTTTGCTCTTGGACTAGAAAATCTTATAAAGTCTCCATGAAAACACAGCAGGGTCATTTGATTAGGAATTCTAAAAAGGTTAGGGATTATTTTTGCTGCATATTATAAAAACTTATACCCTCTGGAAGCTAATGATTCCTTGGAGATGGATAATTATTTACACTCTATTCATTTGCAAAAGTTTATAGAGAAGGATCATCAGATAGACAGATACTTGATGCCCCTTTGTCCTTCAAAGAGATCAATTATGCTATAAAGAACTCTCTATTGTTCAGGACTCCAGGACCAGATGGTCTACCTTGAGAATTTACAAAGCATTAATAATTTTGACTTTTCTTTCTTTGGAAAGAATGTTTGAAGCCTTGTTGAAATCTGGAGCATTTCTCAAGAGGACAAATATTGCTGTTATAGAGGTTTTGCCTAAGCCTAGCAGAGATTCCATGCTACTGGGGTTATATAGACCGATTCCCTACTTAACTTTTATGTTAAGCTAATAGCCAAAATTAGGGGTGTGCATTCGTTTTGAACTTATAGGTAAAACGCAACTTATTTTTTTTTTTAACTTAAAAAAGTGATGAGGCGAAAACGATCGGATTTCCAACTTATTCAACATAGCTATGTTGAATACGTTGGAAATCGCGATTGTTGATCCTAAATAAAAATTTAAACCCCTCACCCTCCTTAATCCCCCCCCAAGACGTACCAAAACTCCCTGGTGGTCTAGCGGGGAGTCAGGACGCCATTTCTGAACTGTTTTGCGAGGAGCACGTGATGTCGGCGTCACGTCGGAGTGACGCGGCGTCACGTGATTCCCCACGGGTTCACTCCGGGACCCTCGTTGGACCCAAAAGGAACTTTTGGCCAGCTTGGGGGGGCCTCCTGACCCCCCCAAGCTGGCCTCCTGACCCCCCCAAGCTGGCCAAAAGTTCCTTTTGGGTCCAACGAGGGTCCTGGAGCGAACCCGCGGGGAATCACGTGACACCGCGTCACTCCGACGTGACGCCGACGTCACGTGCTCCTCGCAAAGGAGTTCAGAAATGGCGTCCTGACTCCCCGCTAGACCACCAGGGAGTTTTGGTACGTCTTGTGGGGGGATTAAGGAGGGTGAGGGGTTTAAATTTTTATTTAGGGAATCAGTGCACGTATGGACATAGACTCAACATGGAATTCTCCATATGTCCATATTGACCGAAATTGACCCCCCCTTTCAACTTATGGACTTATGAACATAAACTTTTGGTCTGCACATCCCTAGCCAAAATATTGGCAGATATGTTCTCAACGGCTTTACCATCTTTGATTTTCCTGGAGCAATTAGGATTTACAAAGGAATGATGTGAAGTTTCGAATGTGCATAAAGTTTTGGCTTCCATGGATCACTCCTAATAAAATCATCTGAATTCTTTGCTTATAAGCTTTGATGCTGAAAAGGCTTTTGATAGGGTAAATTGGAGTATGTTTGGAGTACATACAAATTTTATACAATCAACCAAGTGCAAGAATATTGGTGAATGAGGATCTTTCCAAAGATTTTGTATTGTCAGCTATAGTTCACCCTCTGAATCTTCAACATATTTTATATGTTTATATAAATTTATATAAGTTTATATTTATTTTATTTATTTATTTATTTTGAATTCTTATATACCGATATTCCTGTAAAAAATACAGATCATACCGGATTACAGTGGAACATAACTGCCGCCGTGGGGCATTACATTGAACCTTAAACAATTACATTGAACCTTAAACAATTAGATCAATAGTACATTCAAAACGTTAGAGGTAACATTAAATATTAGAGCATTAAACATTGATTATTAGAACGTAAGGATAAATGAAACATATGGAGAAACTCTGGAACAATTGCAAACCATAAGAAACTTAATGCGGATTAACTGAGAGATTTCAATCCAGGATAAAAGTATATAAAAAAAACAACAGTCGTGATGCTGGGGTTCTAAGGAGAAGTAGGGGTATAAGAGGATTGAAGGGAGGGAGAAGGGACTGTGGAGGGTAGGGGGGGGGGGAGAAAAAAAAGGGGGGTCAAATTAGGGAAGAAGGGCCCTCATGAGGCCTGAGTGGGGAGTGCGGCGTGCTCATATTATCATCATGCTTTGGTCCACGTCCATCGAACGGCATCCGGGTGGGATTGGGATTGGGATTTTATATGTTTATATGTTTCAACAAGCCTTCCCCTAACCCAGGCCTGCATCTGCTATGCCACAGACCATTCACTAAGGCCTGCTGCCCAGTGCACACCATCTTAGACATTATAATTGATTTGTTATAGTTTTCTGAGTTACCTTCTTCTTCTGGCTTCTTCATTTTCCCAGTTCCACTACCCTTGTTTTATTGTAACATTTTGCCTCTTTTCTGCCTCTTCTTTTATGTTAAGGTTAATGTTATTAATATTATTACCCCCAGTTCCCTGTAAACCGATATGATATGATCTGTATCATGAATGTCGGTATAAAAAAATTACTAAATAAATAAATATGCTACACTTTTCAATTGCCTGATTCTCTGCAATACCTGGAGTTAGGTTACCACTAAACTATAACTGAATTTTCAAATTTCTCCTTTTTTGCCTATTATTGGCAATGATGACTTCCTGCTGGGGATGACCAGAAGGAAACTTCTTCATTGGGCCAATAATGTCTCAGTTCTTGCACACTGTATCTTAGATAAAAATATTAAACTGTTGACTCTTGATACTTTACAACAAAAAGTGGGAGAGCAGTTTATAGATCATTTTAGTTATATGTTTACTCACTGAAGTGGGAGGATATTTTGGCTACTAAATGGAAGGTCCTTCAGGAATGGTTTGATTTAGAAGATCCTAGTAGACACACTCTATCTTATTTCCATAAGTCGTTACAAGTCTCTTTTCAAATGCTTTCATTAGATAGTTTATGGTCTAAAAAACCGCAGTAACTACACATTCAACTCCGTCTTCAGCTATTTATTAATTGCTTTGGTAACATTACACAGATCACACAAAATATACAAATGTGTGAAACACTATTAAATCCTGTCCAGAACCTATATATATTATAGTGACAGGCATAAGTAGCAGATCTTACCAACTCTGATTTATGTTTCAAATGTAAAGTGAACCCAATACACTTGCCCATTCTCTGTGGTCTTGGGTTAGATATACTGCCAAAATATTTGTATATTATCAATATGTTGAAAGTTCTGTTTATAAAGTTGCCTTTTGTTGATCAAATTGCGATATTTGGACATATGTGTTTTGGCCAACTTTGCACTGCACTGCAGATCATGTGGATTTCTAAAGTTTTCCTTATGGCCAAGACAGCAATTTTTCATTACTGGAGACAAGAGATGGAACTCTCTATCATGTTGTGGAGGAATGTGGTCCACAATCTGTTACTCTTGGAACTACAGATTGGGAAATAGAGCTTTTCTAGAAGAAAAAAGAAAACACGGGACATTTGGATGCCAACTTCATTGCCACCACCAGCTAAAAGCAATGTATTGAATACCTATTGATTACTCTCTTCAGCATATCTGGTGGTCGGTTACAAAGATTTACATTTGTATTCGGGGGGGGGGGGGGGGAGAGGAAAGGGATTTCAGGGAGATTTTTATGTTCTTTGTATATGCTTGGAGTGCTCAGTCACAGCTAGGCATGCTATATTTTTCCTGTTCAATACTTTAAATAAACAAATGTAAACATAAAATATATTTAACTCTACAGGGCTTCAGTTTTCAAGGAGATAAAGAGATTGCTTGCCCATGATGTTATGAAGAGATATTTACCTACAAACTGTGACTCATCAACTGATTAGATTCCAAGCATGAACATGCATTCTGATTATTTCCAGATACAGTATTTTTTGTACAAATATATAATGCATCATTCTATATATAGCATGCCTCTCAACACAGCAAATGTAATCTTATCAAGTGAAGGACAAATAGGACTCACTGTTTATTTATTAAAGGATCTTTTTATTGATTTTCTTGCGTCATACAGATAAAAAAAAAAAAGAAAAAGATCCTCACAGGAAAGAAGTGCTCCCTAATGAAAGCAAAAACCAAACAAAAAAGAATAATAACAATTTACTAATTTTTTTAAAAGAACTTGCAAAATCAATTGACTCTTTCAAAAGGAAACACAAGAGAAAAAAATCAGTGAGCCTTCACAACAGGAATATGTGGTAGATTATGCCCTGATTAAAATTCTACAAAAATGAACTGGACATATACCAAAAGGGAAATCAGAATGGCTAACTAAAATCTCCCCCTTTCATGTGGATGTTTTGCAAACCATATGTCAGTTTGTTCTATGAAAGTCATAATATATATTATCTTATCTACAGTTGACCATCTCCATTGCTAGCTCATGCCACACTGATGATAGTTAATCATTTAGGGAATAGTTTTAAAACTGCCTTCATTGGTGCACCATCTGCAGGTACTCTTAACCCACAGACAGCTCTAATTTTCAAATGGAAATTGCACATATTTTTCTGAGAAAAATTGCCCATATGCTTTTGAACAGTCAGGATATCCACAAGGAATATGCATGAGATAGTTGTTTATATCCAATGTATACAAATGTATCTTATACATACTGATTGTGGATATCCTAATAACCTGACTGGCTATGAGGTTCCCTAGAATAGGTTTGGAAAGGCCTGTCTTACAAGACTGGGCAGCTCCTGCCAGCTGGACTGCAGTTGAACTGCATCACAAATTGATCTATCAAGTTCACTAGCACTACACTCCATGAAACTAACAACCAGCAGATTTAAAACAAATACAGAAAGCATTTTTTCACTCGGTGTACAAATTATGGAATTTCTTGCCATAGAAAATGGTTAAGATAACTAGCATTATGGGATTTAAAAGAGGATTTTACAAGTTTTGGAAGAAAATTCCATAAGGAGGTATTAGCCAAGTAGACATTGGAAAACTATTGCTTATTCCAAGGGTGAATAACAATATATGAGAAACAGAAATGCTGGGGGCGTGTCTTGAAAAAAAAGATGATGGCACTTCAATGTACACTAGTGTGATTTACAGGTCTTTAAATCAAACAGAAGAAATGGACAGAGATTTGACTGAAGAGATCCAAAAGGTAGAAAGGAAGGGAAAGGTGTTGCTCGTTAGAGATTTTAATCTGCCAAATGTAGATTGGAGTATCTCTTCTGCAGAATCTGAAAGTAGAGATATTGTGGAAGCCATTCAAGGGACTCTGCTCAGACGAATGATGATGGAACTCTGAGGGGAGGAGAGATACTGGACCTGGTACTTACAAATGGAGATAATATCTTTAATGTCTGGGTAGGAGCTCACCTGAGCACCAGTGACCATAAGCCTGTATGGTTTGATATAACAGCCAAGAGGAATTGAAGACACAGGAATCTCAAAGTACTGGAATTCAAAAATACAGACTTTACTAAAATGGCAATGAACCTTGAGGTAGAGCTAGAAGACTGGGAGAAAGTGGATCAACAGTGGGCCAAATTAAAAGGAGCTATAATAAAGGCAACAATCCTTTGTGTAAGAAAATTAAATACAAGCAAGAGGAAAAGGAAACTGATATAGTTCTCCGAGAAGGTGGCTTATAAAGCCCAAAGGACCAGCATTCAAAAAGTACAAATGAACACAAAAAAAAGGAGCACAGAGAAGATTAGCTGATGAAGCTGAAAGAGATGAGAAAAAAATCAGGATAATGAAAGCTCAAATGGAAGAAAGAATTGCCAAAGAGGTAATGTAAGGTGACAAAACATTTTTCAGATATATCAGTGAAAGGAAAAAGGTCAGAGATGGCATTCTAAGATTGAAAGGAAACAAGAAGCAAGGTGTGGAAAAAAATGAGGAAATATCAGAAATATTAAACAATTACTTCTGCTTGGTGTTCACTAAAGAAGCCCTTGTTGAAGAACCGTTACTGGTTTTCAAGAGTACAGATGGGAGTGAAGTAGATACAACCCCCATTTACAAAAGAGTGTGTTTACGTAGAAATAGCAAAACTGAATATTAACAATGCCATGGGGCTGGAGGAGATACATCCCAGGATGCTAAGGTAGTTCAGAGAAGTGCTGTGAGGGTCCACTTAAGGACCTGTTCAATAGATCTATGGAGACTGGATTGTTGCCACAAGATTGGAGAACAGCAAATGTGGTTCCACTTCATAAGTGATAACTGCAAGGAAGGTGGATACCTCAGACCTGTAAGCCTTACCTTGTAGAAAATGAATGCAGCCTATGCTAAAGAAAAGGATAATGAACTATCTACAATCTAATGGGCTGCAGAATCCAAGGAAACATGTTTTTACTAAAAGAAGCTTCTGTCAAATAATTTGATTTTTTTGACTGGGTAACTAGAAAATTAGATCAAGGAAGAACACTCAGTGTGTTTTACTTGGATTTCAGCAAGTCTTTTGATATGGTCTCGCATAAGAGACTCATGAAGAAATGGAGAAGTCTGGGATTGGGTCCCGAGGTGGTACAATGGATTAGAAATTGGTGAATGACAGATATCAGCGAGAAGTGGTAAATGGAACCTACTCTGAAGATAAAAGGGTGATAAATGGAGTACTTCAAGCATTTGTTCTGGGACCAGTTCTGTTCAATATCTTTGTGAGCAATATTGCATAGGAGTTTAGAAGGTAAAGTTTGTATTTTGTGGATGACATTAAAGTCTGCAAGAGGGTGGATATACCTGAAACAGTAGAGAAACAGAAGAGATATAAGAAAGCATGAGGAGTGGTTAAAGTTTGGATACTAGGATTTAATGCCAAGAAGTGCAGGGTCCTAAATTTGGTGTATGGAATTCCAAAGGAGATGTATGCAAAGGGAGGAAAGGGTGGGGCAAAAGACTGATATGCACAGACTGGGAGAGAGACCACGGGGTAATAGAGTGTGATGACCTGAAAGTAGCAAAACAAATGTGATAAGGTAGTGGCCCAGACCCAAAGGATGCTGAGCAGCAGAGAGGCATAACCAGCAGAAAAAGAGAGGTGATAATGTCACTGCACAGGTCTTTCGTGAGGCTTCACCTGGAGTATTGTGTTCAGTTCTGGAGACTGTATCCCAAAAACAATAAAAACAGAGGCAACCAAAATGGTTTGGGGTGTACACTGAAAGAGTTATGAGAAGAGCCAAAGAACCTAAATATGTATACCCTGGAAGAGAGGAGAGAGAGGGACTCATACTCTTTCCTTAGTTTCTTTATATTTGTCAACAATAGATACCTGGCTCTCTCATAACCGGTTGAAATTAAATCCAGCTAAGACTGAAATAGTTCATTTTAGTTCAATATCCGATACGTCCATAGGTCCTCCATCTCAATTCTTATTTAATGGAATCTCAATTCCTATTTCTAAATCTGCAAAAAACCTAGGTATAATACTTAATTCAGATTTATCACTAAAGCAACACATTTCTATGGTTACAAAAAAACTCCTTTTTCAAACTGCAACTTCTGAAACGTCTCAGACCTTTATTATTTTTTCAGGACTTTCGAACCATTCTCCAATCTCTTATTTTCTCAGGGCTTGACTATTGTAATTCTCTATATATAGGTCTCCCAGATAGCACTCTTCAATCACTTCAAGTCATTCAAAATGCAGCCTCACGTATCTTAACAAATTCCTCAAGAAAAAAATCACATCACCCCAGTTCTTCAATCATTACATTGGTTACCAGTTAAATACAGAATACAATTCAAAATTCTAAACATTATACACTCTCTCATTCATAATCCTAAGTCTACCCCTCTTTGTTCTCTTCTCCGCATATATAAACCTACTAGACATCTACGATCAATGAATAAAAATCTGTTAGACATTCCATCCCCTCGACAGGCTCGTTTAGAAATCACCAGAAACAGAGCATTTTCAGTTACCGGCCCAATTCTTTGGAATAAATTACCAGATTCATTATGATCCATATGCAATCTCAATCAATTCAAAAAATCCTTAAAAACTTATCTATTCCAAACTGCATTCAAAATTATATCTACAAAATATCATTAATCCTTATATAAATTACTTTTATCAATTAAACCCACACACTCACCCAAATAGCATTGAAATTATATCTATCCAAAATAACTCTAATTCTCATACAAATTACACACACCAATCAACTCACATAATTCAATTTTAAGGCACCAGATTACTTATAGTAATTTTTATTTTAATTTTATAATTTTTTTTAAAATTTATTTTCTATAATATACTTTTTGTAATTTTACATTTAAAAACTTCTTATTTTATTTTACTTAATCAATTCTTTTGAAAAATTTTTAGGTAAACCGTTTTGATTAAACATAGTTTGTAAAAGCGGTATACAAACATTTCAAAATAAATAAATAAATAAATAAATATGATACAGAGTTTAAAATACCTGAAAGGAATTAATGATGCACAAAAATCAAATCTTTTCTGACAGAAAGGAAGCTGAACTGGGGGGGGGGGGGGAGGGGGGGGGGGGATGCATGAAATGCCAGAAAAGATGGTGAAGATGAAAATGGTAATGGAATTCATAACAACTTGGGAAAAAAACCACAGAGGTTCTCTAGTAGCTAGAGGATAGAAATGAAGAAATGGGGTAACCACTTTTAACTTTAAATGTAATATTTCTGAATGGGCGTAAACTGCACAGAACAACAGTTACTAAATAGAATGCATGGGGAAATCTGCATGCAATGCAATTACTACCCTAAGCAACTTGCTGGGCAGACTGGATAAATAATTCTGGTCTTTTTCTGATGCCATTAACTATTTTACTATGTCTATAATCTGATGTCTATACTATGTCTATAAGACTGTAATCTGTAAGCATTTGTATTCATTGTAAGAATTTGTATTTATTATTTAGCTATTTACATTGATCTGTTACCACTTGGCCCTGTTCTCTCCTTTACCTCAAGTTCTAAGTTCCTACAAAGTTAGCCTTGTTATTTTATACCCACTTGTTTGATGTAATTTTCCAATATTGGTTCTGTGTAAACCGAAGTGGTATGTACTAGTACATGAACTCCGGTATATAAAAGCCTTTAAATAAATAAATAAATATTGAAGACAGAATGCTGGATTTGATGAATTTTTTGTTTCACCAAGCATGGCATTTCTCATGTTTTTATGTTCTTAATCAAAGAACAATAGCGTACCCACTACTAGTCAAGGCAAAACTGCAAGGTGCTCACATTAGTTTAAACAAAAAGTCAAGTACTCATGTATACAGAGACAACAGTGGGCTTAGTGATTAGACTAATGGCCTAGGACCCAGAAAATGTCAAACCCTGTTTTTATTACTGACACTTACTGCAACTTTGGGAAAGTGAGTTTGTCTAAGGTACCCACTTACATTATATCTTCATATAGAACTTACCGGATCTGTATGCAATTTGAAGTACTGCACTCTGGTTTAGGATACTATATGAATGGCAAAATAATACCTAAATTGGTGTTTTTAATCCTAAACTAATTAGCTTCCTATGTTAAAGAGGGTATATAGTCAGTCAGGGTAAAAGTTCTACAGAAACAAAATACAATTTAGAATCTTTATGGATAGAAATTCCATGCAAGAAGGGGAATAGAATAATTACCAATCACCTGGCTAGAATGAATAGACAGATGATGAAATGCTAACAGAAATAAGGGAAACTAACAAAAATAGCAACACAGTAATAATGGATGATTTCAATTACTCCAGTATTGATTGGGTAAATGTCACATCAAGACATGCTGAGGAAGTAAACTTTCTAGAGGAAATAAATGACTATTCATGGAGCAGCTGGTACAAAAACCAATAAGGGGGAAAGCTATTTTAGACCTAATCCTTAGTGGAAAACATGATTTGGTGAAAGAGGTAATGGTGTTAGGGCCACTTGGTATTAGTGATCATAACATGATCGAATTTGACTTGATACCTGAAGGGAGCATGCTAAGGAAATATACTGCAATAGCACTTAACTATAAAAAGGGAGTTTATGATAACATGAGAAAAATAGGAAAAAAACTGAAAGGAGCAGCTGCAAATGTCAAGTTTACATCACTCATGGATGTTGTTTAAAAATACCATCTTTAAAGCCCAGACTAGAATTATTCCATGCATTAAAAAGGGTGAAAAGAAAGCCAAACACTGCTGGCCTGGTTAAAATGTGAGATGACAAAGACTATTCTAACCAAAAGAACATCCTTCTAAAAATGGAAATCGAATCTGAATGAAGAAAATAAGAAATGGTATAAACACTGGCAAGTTTAATACAAAGCACTGATAAAGAAGGCAAAGACAGAAATTGAAAAGCAACTTGCAGTGAAAGCAAAAACTCATAATAAAAAACCTTTTTCAAGTATATTTGAAGCAAAAAGTTTGCAAGGGAGTCAGTTGGACCATTAGATGATTGAGGGGTATAAAAGGGGCTACAGGAAAGGCAAGGCTGTAGCAGAAAAATTGAATTGATTCTTTGATTTGGTCTTTACTGAGGAAGATATATGGCAGATACCTATGCCAGAAGTGATATTTAAAGGTGATGATTCAGGGGAAATGAAGCAAATCTCAGTGAATCTGGAAGATATAATAGGGCAAATTGACAAATTAAAAAGTAGCAAATCACCTGAACCAGATGGTATACATCCCAGAGTACTGAAGGAATTGAAAAATGAAATTGAAGACCCATTATTAATTTGTAATCTATTATTAAAATCAGATACAGTACCTGACGATTGAAGGTGACCAATACAATGCCAGTTTTTGAAAAGGATTCCAGGGGTCACCCAACAAACTACAGACCAATGAGCCTGATGTCAGTCCCAGGAAAAATAGTTGAAAATATTCTAAAGAACAAAATTACTGAACATAAAGATAGATATAGTTTATAGGGACAAAGTCAACATGGATTTAGCCAATGGAATCTTGTCTTACCAAGATTCCATTTTTTGAAGGCATGAAGCAACATGTGGATAAAGGTCAGCCAGTTGATGTAGTGTATCTGAATTTTCAGAAGGTGTTTGATAAAGTACCTCTTGAGAGACTTTAGAAGAAATTAAAAAGTCATGGGATAAGAGGTAATGTTCTGTTGTAGATTGAGAACTGGTTAAAAGATAGAAAACAGGGAATAGGGCACTTTTCTCAATGGAGAAAGGTGAACAAAGGATTGCCCCAGGGATCTATTCTAAAACCACTGCATTTTAATATATTCATAAATGACCTACATATGGGAACAAAGAGTGAGGTGATCAGATTTGCTGGTGATACAAAATTATTCAAAGTTTTTAAATCACAAGAGGATTATGTGTAATTGTAAGAGAACCTTATAAGACTGGGAGACTGGACATCCAAATGGCAGATGACATTTAATATGGACAAGTGCAAAGTGAATCATGTAGGTAAAAACAACCCAAATTGTATCTAAACAAGGCAAAGTTCCTCTTTGGGAGTTACTACCCAGGAAAAGGATATAGGCGTCATCATGGATATGTTGAAATCCTCTGCTCAGGATGTGCTAGTGTTCAAGAAAACAAATAGAATGCTAGGATTTATTGGGAAAGGAATGGAGAATAAAACAGAGACTATAATAATGCCTCTGTATTAGCGATGTGCATTGATTTTTTTTTGTGACATTTTTGTTTTGGGTTTTTTTTTGTGCTTAATTTCATTTTTTAAATGGTCCGGGGATGTTTTTTTCTTGTTTCCCTAATATCGAAATTAGTAGGCACTAACTAGTTATTGCGCGCTAATTCAAAATACTAATACGAAATTTTGTCTTTTTTTTTTTTGTTTCGGGATGCTCCTGAAACAAGACGAAATAGACAATTTTGTTGCCATTGTCTATTTCATCTAAAAGGTATGCACATCCCTACTCTGTATCATTCCATGGTGTGACCACACCTTGCCTATTGTATGGAGTTCTGGTCACCACATCTTAAAAAAGACATAGAAACATAGAAATGATGGCAGAAGAAGACCAAACAGACCATCCAGTCTGCCCAGCAAGCTTTCACATTTATTTTTTCTCATACTTATCTGTTACTCTTGGCCCTTATTAGTAACATTTTGGTTCTCATTACTTTCCACCCCCGCCATTGATGTAGAGAGCAGTGCTGGAGCTGCATCTAAGTGAAGTATCAAGCTTAATTGGTTAGGGGTAGTAACCACTGCAATAAATGCAAGCTACTCCCATGCTTATTTGTTTACCCAGACTGTGCAATTCAGTATTTGTTGGTTGTTGTCTGAATATAAATCCTCTTTTCTTCATTCCCCCTGCCGTTGAAGCAGTGAGCTGCGCTGGATATGTATTCCAAGTGAAGTATCAGGCTTAATTGATTTGGGGTAGTAACCACCATAACAAGCAAGCTACTCCCCCGCTTTTTTGTGAATGCAAATCCTATTTTCCACATTGCCTCTTGCCTTTGAAGCATAGAGCAATGTTGCAGTCACATTAACCATGTGTATGTTTATTGAATAAGGGTATTAATCACCAGGTAGTAGCCATTATTCCTGCAAGCCACCCCCATGCCTCTTCTCTTCATTCACATCCTCTAGACTTTATGGATCCACAGTGTTTATCCCACGGCCCTTTGAAATCCTTCACAGTTTTGGTCTTCACCACTTCCTCCGGAAGGGCATTCCGGTCATCCACCACCCTGTCCATGAATAAATATTTCCTGACATTGGTTCTGAGTCTTCCTCCCTGGAGTTTAAATCGTGAGCCCTGGTTCTGCTGATTTTTTTCCAACGGAAAAGGTTTGTCATTGACTTTGGATCATTAAAACCTTTCAAGTATCTGAAAGTCTGTATCATATCACCCCTGCTCCTCCTTTCCTCCAGGTTGTACATATTTAGATTCTTCAGAATCAAGACAGAATGGACCCATTGAAAGGTGGGAATGGATTATCAGCTCAACCCATACAAACATGCACCCACAAAGGTAAGTACAGCAACAAACACATCTATTTACAAAAACTGAAAGGAAATGACAAACCCCTCAATAACAAAAATCCCAACCGAAATAACCTCATTAAAGTAAAAACAAACAATAATCCAACCACACTAAACCTAAATAGACTATTAACCTTAACTTTCATATTAGTAAATGCCCAATCTATAACAAAAAAATTCCCAATAATTACAGACCTACTATACAACATAAAACCAAACTTCATGGCCATCACTGAAATATGGTTAAAAAAATCTGACATTATCATCAAAAATCATATAGCACACAGAAATTATGACACATTTTCAATCCCAAGGATAAATAAACGTGGAGGTGGTATAGCTCTAATAATTGAAAAAAATTCAACTGTAAAGTAATTCCAACAACACCCCCTCAAAACCATGAAATTGTACTATTTGATACCAAATACACTCAAATATGCGTTATCTATTGCCCACCCAGCTTACTTGAACTAAACGTTTCCCCATTAATAGAATATCTAACAACAAACCTAAACACATCAAAACCAACCATCATAATGGGAGACTTTAACCTTCACATGGTCGTGCTTCCATTAGCAAATACATGCCAGACACTAAACAATATGATGGAAGCATTGGGTTTCACTCTAATTACAGATAGACCCACACACAAAGCAGGTCATTCACTTGACCTGACATGCATCAATCATAGCTTCTTTGAACACATGAATACTAGCTATAGTCAAATTCCATGGTCAGATCACTTCCTAATCCAGTCCGACATTAAATTCACCAAACCAAAAGAAATACAGAAAAAAGAGCCTTTAGAATTTAAATTTTGTCCCCCCTTTAACCATGACACACTAAAAAACAAACTAGAAGAAATTCTAATAAACCTTAATCACAATAACTGTACAGACGCAACATCAGAGTGGCAAACAAATACAAGTAAACTGGCAGATGACATTAACCCAATAAAAACTATACAAATACATGAGCCCAAACAAAAAAATCCATGGTTTAATGAAAAAATAAGGGAAATCAAACAAAACCTGAGGAAAAAAGATGGAAAAAAGACAAATCAGCAGATAACTTAACCAAATTTAGGAAACAACTAGCCTATTATAAAAAAATAATTCTCGACGCCAAAAAACAATTCTTTAGTTCAAAAATTGAAAAATTCTCAAATAACCCAAGAACACTATTCAACATAGTTAAAAATTTGACCAACGATACCGCAGAGATGCCCCAAACCCCACTTGAAAGCAAATGCAACGAATTAGCACACTACGTCTCAGACAAAATCTCAAACCTGAGAGCCAAGATTCCAATACTAACCAAACAGGAAATCAAAATGCATAAAAGAGATGTGACACAACTCTCCGCATTTGACAAAATATCACAAACCGAAGTAGAATCCATGATAAAAAAATTGAACCCTGCACCACATATAATTGACGCCATTCCCACCACAAATATAAAAAAACTAGCTGATATTACCTCCTACACATTATCCAAAATAATTAATTTATCACTCAGCGAAGGAGTAATGCCAGACTCTCTGAAAAATGCAATAATTAAACCAATTCTGAAAAATAAAAACAATGACCCAAACATTTTAAGTAACTATAGACCTGTCTCAAACTTGCCCATGCTCGCAAAATTAATAGAAAAAGCAGTACAAAAGCAACTAGCAGATCATCTAGACAACAATAACATACTCTACCCATCACAACATGGGTTCAGAAAACACTATAGCACCGAAACATTACTAATCTCTCTTACAGATAGTGTACTACGCGGATTTGATAGCGGAAAACACTACATCTTGATATTACTAGACCTGTCCGCAGCATTCGACACCGTAAACCATAACATACTATTAAAAAGACTGGAAGAGATTGGATTACAAAAAACAACACTTGATTGGTTCACATCCTACCTGACAAATAGATCCTATCAGGTACAGATAAAAAACACAACATCAGTCAAAATCAACCTAAAAACAGGAGTCCCCCAGGGTTCAGCACTCTCAGCAACCCTGTTTAACATCTACATGCTCCCCCTATGTCACCTGCTGGCAGGGCTAGGTATCATACACTTCATATATGCAGATGACATTCAACTGATTCTACCAGTAGAGGAATCAATTGAGAAAACACTGAATTTTGCATTAATGTACATAGACATAATAAAACAGCTTTTAAACCAAATGGAACTAGTAATAAACATAGAAAAAACCGAATTTATACACCTTGAACGAAAAAACATTGTAAGAATCGAAAATCCCATCAAAATGAAAAATGACAAGACAATCGAGCTAACTAATAAGGCTAGAAACCTAGGAGTAATTATAGACACCGAACTCAGCCAAGCAACACATATCAATAAAAGTGAGAGAAGGCTATGCCAAACTAATGATCCTTAGAAGACTAAAACCCTTATTAACTCAAGATCACTTTCGCACAGTACTACAAGCACTAATATTTGCTAGCACAGACTACTGTAACACACTTTTCCTAGGTTTACCATACACCACAATCAGGCCACTACAAATACTACAGAACTCAGCTGCAAGAATACTAACTGGAAAAGGAAGAAGAGATCACATCACCCAAACACTTGCTGATTTGCACTGGCTCCCAATAGAACAAAGAGTCCAATTCAAAACACTTTGCACAGTTCATAAACTAATAAACGATGAAAAGGCCGACTGGCTAAACACTGCCCTACGATTACATGTCCCTCAAAGAAATCTCAGATCAGCGAATAAAGCACTACTAACCATACCCTCAGTCAAAACAGCAAAATTGACCCAAGTTAGAGAGAGAGCGCTATCTTTAGCAGGACCGTTATTATGGAACACATTACCACTTGAGCTTAGACTTATGAAAGAACTAAAACTCTTCAAAAAGAGCTTAAAAACTTGGCTATTCAAAAGAGCATTTCACAGTGAGGTTGCTGAATAACAACAAATTCCTACAGCTGAAAGCCACCTATAAAAAGCAGAATGTTACTTTTATGTTTGTTTTTTTTGTTTTGTTTTAATCATAATTAAATTTTAAATTAAAACAGGTATCACATATGATTACCACAGAATCATATACACAGTATCTCAAACACACTTCTCATTTAGAGTATATTATGAACTATGTAACCGTAAAATATTGGCACCCCATGGATAAGTTAGAAAGCAGACCAAACCTATTTTGTGCCTAAATGTAAACCGTTGTGATGGTGCATCACTAAACGACGGTATAGAAAAGTTTTTAAATAAATAAATACATAAAATAAGTCATTCAATGAAGACCAGCTACCTTTTTGGTCGCCCTTCTCTGGACCGCCTCCATCCTGTCTCTGTCCCTTCAGAGATACAGAAGACAGAATTAGAAAAGGTACAGAGAAGGGTGATGAAAATGATAAAAGGAATGGACCAACTCCCTTATGAGGAAAGGCTAAAGGTGTTAGGACTCTTCAGTTTGGAGAAGAGATGGCTAAGAGGAGATATGATAGAAGTCTATAAAATAATGAGTGGAGTAGAATGATAAAATGCAAATAAGTTGTTTAGTCTTTCAAAAAGTACAAAGACTAGGGGAAATTCAATGTAGTTACTAGGTGATACATTTATGACAAATAGAAATTATTTATTTTCTCAGTGCCTAATTAAAATCTGGAATTTGTTGCTAGAGGAGGTAGTGAAAGCTGTTAGTGTAGCTTAGTTTAAAAAAAATGTAGACAAGGTCCTGGAAGACAAGTCTATCAACCATTATTAAGGTGAACTTGGGGAAATCTACTGCTTATCCCTGGAAACAAAAGTCTATTTTTGGTTTGTTCCAAAAAATAGATTTGCCCATAAATACTAAAAAATGTATCTCTCATTTCTGGCTCCCATTTTAAGTGTCTATATATCATTTATAAATTCATTAATGAATCAACTAAGTAAACAATGTAATGCACAGAGCAGGCAACTCTGGAAAGCTAGATGAACACCAAGTGCTGTGCTTAGAAATTCAACATATGCGGTAATGCTGTTTACATTATGGTGATTCATTATTGCTGTCAGAGTAACATAAAATAGCTAAAAGAATAAATGATTATGTTAAGAACAGACTTTTCTTTTTACATGTTAGGCATAGCACACAATAACATTTAGATGCATATGATTAAGAAAATATGATTTATAACAAAGACAAAGATGTTCACATATTAAAGTCCTTTTGCATTCCTCCCTTCCCCTCACTCATTCACCCCCCCCCCCCAGGCCTCAGTGTCCTTCAGTTTCATGGCTCAGCCGCACCTTCTCCCTCTGACGGAGCCCTGCCAGTGACTTTCCTGGGCACAGGTCTGGGAGCTGCTGCTTCTGCTGATAGGGCCTGGCTCCCCACCCCAGTGGCTCCCTTTAGCAATGCCATCTGAGGACTGCTTCTTCCGCTCGTGGGGCCTGGGCAACCCCACCAAACTTTCTGCAGCTGCTACTGCCATGCATAAAAAAACCCCCCAAAAACATTCTTTGCGGGCAGGTTGTGGCCACACCAAGAAAATGCATGGTGGACTGAGAAAAGAAGCTTAATGGGCCACGTCCGGCCCATGGGGACCCTTGTATTAAAAGGTGCTAGTGTTAACACCTGTGTTTATATTATCCTTGCCTTTTTAAGCCACCAAACTCCTTGATAACAGGGTCTCCATCAGGATAAAGGTTCTTTTTTATTGTTTATGTTTCTAAATGTCAACAATACAAAAAGTCTATAAAAGGAGTGTGCAAGGAAAACCAAATTACAATAACTGTAAATAAACCTGGGAACTTTATATATTCCACCAAAATAGTATCATTTTCTGGACTTGGGCAAAAAGAACTTTGTTCACAGCTTTACAAAAGTAAACCCTATTATACATAACCTTCTATGCTTTGCCTAATACTCTTTCCTCACATGTACTGCAGCCTTTTTAGTCTAGAAGGAATGAATAACTTAATAATGACAGGATGTACTCATCTTGTCCACATACATTTCCAGCCTAACACCTAAATTGAAATCATGACTCATCCATGGCATATTATCTGGCTGCTCCAGAAATAGATATGAAAATATCAGATTACAAAAGATTTAAAAAGAAATTGATGGCATGGTAATGTGGGGGCCCACAAACTCCAACAGTCACAGAGGTGGGACCCACAGTAACAACTACTTCACCCTGGACCAAGGGCCCACCACTCATTATGACGTCAACAAGGTACCCCTGCCCAGAGTCCACCAATCATGAAGAAGTCAATACCACTTATAGGCTTTCAAAGTAACCAAGAACGAAATGAGAGAAAGTCTGGCTTATGGCACAAACCTCTATAAAACAAGGGGTTCATGGGAAGCAAGCCAGACTTTGAGCCATATCTCTGCCTATTACCAGCAGAAGCACCAGAAGACCTTGAGGCAGTAAAGAAGTCCCCAGACCCTAAGAGGCATCATGAAGGACTTCACCTCTGGCCATAGTGCAAGGATTTCAAACCGAGAAAGCCAAAGGATACACAAGTATAAGAAGTATGCGTTGACAAACATATCTTTTTGGTGACATATAGAATAAATCATATATAAATGATACAAAGTATGAGTGCATATGTTTGAAGTGTCTGTAGGTACTCATACATTTTCTTTGTCCCATACACATGTAAGTCTTACCACCAAGCATTTGCTAAAGGACCCACTTTGCCTCCCGAAAATAATATTCCATAATATTTTCTTTTTTTGACTTTCAGCTTAATCATGAATAGCCTTTTTTGGGCTACAATGCCATGAGTTTTCATGCATATCTGTCTGGATTTTCACCTCTATTGAATAGTCTCCTCAACTCACCCCAGTCATCTAAACAACTGTCCTCAACTAAAAGCCAAAACTGTGGCTCTTTCAAGATTTGGATAAGATGGACTCTAAGTCCAGTCATCAAGTGTCACAGTCCGGATGGAGGGCTGACCAAAGAACTTTCATCTACTTACATTTTGAGAAAAAAATGTCATAGAGGGTTAAACTATTATTGGTGTGCTAGTTTTTTAAAATGTGTATTTGTTTGCATGTGTTGATTATTATGTATCTTCTGGGAAAATATACTTTGGACTAATTCTCAGGCCGATAAAGTACAGTGCGCTCAGACGGAGTGCACTGTTAACCTGCCCTTGGACGCGTGTTTTACCTTACCCCTTATTCAGTAAGGGGCGGAAAACAACGTCCAACCCGCAGCACCTAATAGCGCCCTCAACATGCAAATGCATGTTGATGGCCCTATTAGGTATGCCCGCACAATACAGTAAGTAAAATGTGCAGCCAAGCCGCACATTTTACTTTAAGAAATTAGCGCCTACCCAAAGTTAGGTGCTAGTTTCTGCCGGCACCGAGAAAATGCACAGAAAAGCAGTAAAAACTGCTTTTCTGTGTACCCTCCGACTTAATATCATGGCGATATTAAGTCGGAGGTCCCGAAGAGTAAAAAAAGTTAAAAAAAAAGAAAAAAAAATTTAAATGGGCCGGCGGCTGTCGGGCCAAAAACCGGATGCTCAATTTTGCCGGCGTCCGGTTTCCGAGCCCATGGCTGTCAGCGGGCTCGAGAACCGATGCCGGCAAAATTGAGCATCGGCTGTCAAACCCACTGACAGCCGCCGCTCAGGGTCAAAAGGAGGCGCTAGGGACACGCTAGTGTCCCTAGCGCCTCCTTTTGCCCGTTTCTACCACACAACCTAATTAGCATATTGAATCGCACGCACTGGCGAGTGGCCGGCGTGCGCGCCGGGAGAGCGGGCATTCGTCTGCTCTCCCGCGTTTTTACTGAATCGGCCTGTCTGTGAGTTAGGAATGGTTAACATTTGTTTGCAAGCATTAGAATTATGAGTTTGTCAAAGTCACTTGTTTGAGCTGCGAAAGTGAGAGTGAGTTCCTGGGTGACTAGTCGCTGCTTTGGTTCCCATGCTTCCTCACTCCCCTCTTCCACCTTACATTTAATAGATACCTAATAAATAAATAAATATAAAACCCCTAGTCAAATTTAAAATCTATAAATTGAGATACATACCAAACTCCTTAATAGGCTTTTAAATCTTTAGCAACTCTACAAAATTAAGATGCAGACAGACGTCCAACAGTGATATGGGGCTATCAGTCTTTTACTCTTGCCACTTGTATGATTATCTACTTGTTGGTGACAGGTTGTATGTGTGCACCTGATACACAGAGTTCCTGGCTCTCAGAGAACATGTTACGATTCCTGCCCGTGGAGCTACTCTCTGCGAGCAGGCCTCTCACCTCGCTTCCTCGATCGGCAGGGAACGCCGCCAGCAGAGCCTCGACAGGTGGCAGGACGCCGCTGACTCCCTCCCCCGCGGCCTGGGGGCCATGCCCATCTTCAGCCACAGGGTGCAGCAGGGCTGAATTGCCGGGAGCCTCCCCTCATGGCCGATGCCGCTCCGACTCCCGACGGCCCTCTTCGCGGCCTGGAGCCGCCGTCGGCTGGCCTTCGCAGAAGAGAGCTGCAACATCATCCCCGGGGTCCTCCTCAGATGGCAGGAGACCGTCCTGAAGCCTGTCTGCAGCCAGCCTGCCTTCCATGCTCCATTGCGTCTGTGAGCGAGGGGCGCCGCTGACCATGGTCCTGCTTCTCTTCTTGCTTCAGCTTCCTTAGGCGCCGGCGCACGCTTCTTCTCTCTATTTAAAGGGCAGCCACAGGAAGTGTTGCTGGCTCCTTCTGATGATGACTTCCTGCTTCAGCCCTATAAAAAGGATTCCTCTTCAGTCTCTCATTGTCTTCGGATTGAGTCTCACAGTCGTCTGTGCTCCTTCATTGATCCAGGTCATCCGTGGTCTTCTCTTGCTTTGATGGCTTCGGGTTCAGTGTCTTCATGTTCCTTGTTTCCCAGTCCTGATGTCTGCCTTCGGATCGGGTGCCACAGTCGTCTGGTCTTGTGACCAGTACAGGTCCTCTGTGGTCTCCTTCTACTTTGACAGCTTTGTCTCCATGTCTCTGATGTCTTTTGTCCAGGTCTTCAGTTGTCTCCATGTTTCAGATGTCCGTCATCCAGGTCTTCAGTTGTCTTCTTGTCCAGATGTCCTTCGTCCATGTCTTCAGTGGTCTCCATGTTCCAGATGTCTGTTGTCCAGATGTCTTCAGGTTCCTGACGTCCTCTGTCCTTGTTGTCCAGATGTCTTCGTGTCCCCGGTGCCTGATGTTCTGCTTTTCAGTTTTCCCGATGCTTCTGATGTCTTTGCCTTCTTCTCTGCCTCCAGGCCTTGGTTCCTCGATGTCCACTTTCCTGGCGTACCGCTGTCATGGTCCAAACCAGTCCCTTGGGTGGTCTGTGTAGGGCACCTCATGGTACAAAGCCATCCTCATCTCCACAGCGCAACCCTCTGGAAGACCTCCTGCTTCAGTCTATTGTTTTTAATCCTTGAGAATCGAATCCTGCTTCAGAGTTGTCCCGGTCTTCAGAGTCTATTGCAACCTGTTTGATGTCCATGTCAAATCTCTGTCTGAACTTGCCCTGTGTCCAGCATGGTCCGTGACCAGTCCCGCGGGGGGCTGTGTAGGGCACGACCCAGTGCAGGTCTCTGCAGTTGCTTAGTCATGTATAGTGGAATCAGCTTCCACTATTCCTCCTGAGTACTGCCTCGAGCCCAGCATGGTCCACGACCAGTCCACGACCAGTCCAGTCGTGTCGGAACAAAGTCCGACACGTCGTGTCGGACTTTGTTCCGACACGACGTGTTTCGGAGGGAACCTCCTTCCTCAGGGGGTCGGATGCCGCTATTACCTGCTTTTATCTCTTGCAGAAGATACTTGACATTATGTGTACAATGCGTTGACTTGAGTTACTGCACCAAAAGACGTCTCTGTGAAACTCTTGACAGAGTGCTGGAGGAAGGAGGTTCCCTCCGAAACTCGTCATGTCGGAACAAAGTCGGATTCCACCACGTTACCATCTTTATCAGCAGCATTTTTGAACTTGATGTCGGACATTAAAGTTGCAAGTTAAGTACAACTTTCCAGTACATTTTGAGACTTTAAGTGCATCAGGGCAGCTAATTGACATAGCGCCCCATAATATTCAACTCATTGAGACCTATGATTATAAATAAAGAGAAGCTTGCGCCATCATAAGCTCTCATTAAGCCCAAATATTGGGCATTTAACATATGAGGTCTCGGTGAGTTTCCCACCCTTCATTCATTTCAGGAATGGTTTATTAATGGTGGACTGTGTAGGGCATGCTGCGTCGCAGACTCACCCCAGCTATTGATCCTGCTTCAGCTCTCACCTAAAATGTCTTGATTCAGCTCTTGTCTATAGTGTCTCGCTTCAGCCCTCATCTACGATGTCTTGCTTCTGTTCTCGTCCATGATGTCTTCGCTCCAGTCCTTGTCTGAGGTGTCTTGCCTCAGTCCGCGTCTATGATGTCTTACTCCAGCCTTTGTCTTCAGCGTCCTCATTTTCAACATCCATGCTTCAGTCTTTGTCCCAAGTCTTCTGTGTTCTAAGCACTCCATCTGCCCTCGTCCTCTGTCCAGCCTGCTGCCCATTGCCGTACCCAGCGGCAGGTCTGAAAGGGCTTGGAACAGTCGGAGGACTGTTCATTAATCAACATTGCGTTGTTGGTTATCCTGGGGCGTGCAGGTCCGGTTAAGGGTCAGACCTTGTATCCTAATCCTTGTTTCAGTCTTGTCCTGCTTTTGATACCCAAGCTCGTATCAGCTCACCTCCCACAGTGTGGCTTGGGGCTCCTCCCTGGGCCATGCCACAGCCCAAGGGCTCACATCACCAGCTTCAGAGACGACCGCGCCTCCGTGCCTCGGAGTGTACATCGGCCGGAGGTCACACTCGTAACATGATCCGAAAGCCTCCAAGCCTTCGGCGTGTAACAGAACAAGTCTGATCTCAAAAGGCCAGAGTGGCAGACCTGGAGAAGCTGAAGAAGACAGGGATATATATAGAGGAGACCTTCAGGGAGATAGTAGAGTGGTCCCATCTCCAGTCAGGCAGCACCTGTGCTGCTTTGGAGGACCAAATTCTCCAGGCAGGAAATTATCACCTTTGTGTGGCAGGAAGAGATCCTGTAGATAGAGCCTGCCTCCAGGTGATACGCTATCCTCTCACACCAAGGATGTATCTCCAGGGGAAAATACCCATGAGGGAAGGGTTAGGATGGCCATTGTAGTCAGTGATTTAGCCATTAGAAATGTAGATAGATGGGTGGCTGATGGGCATGAGGATTGCTTGGCAACTTGCCTTTCTAGTGTGAAGGTAGTGGATGTCACACATTACTTAGAATTTTAGAGCGTGCTGGAGAGGAGCCGGCTGTCATGGTACATGTGGGCACCAATGACATAGGAAGGTGCAGAAGGAAGGTTCTGGAAGCTAAATTTAGACTCTTAGGTAAGAAATTGAAAGCTATATCCTCCAGGCTTGCATTCTCATAAATACTCTCCATTCCATGTGCAGGATCAATGGATAGATGAGAAGATAGTGTAGAGAAAAGGGTTTTAGATTTGTTAAGAACTGAGTAACATTCTTGGGAAGGGGAAGCCTACTCCAATGGAAAGGATTTCATCTTAACCAGAATGGAACCAACTTTTAAACTAGACCATGGGGGAAAGCAAATAGTTGATCAGAAGCACAGGGTTCAGAAGGAAGTATATTCCAAGGATATGTGTGAAATAGGGATGATAGAATATCCCAGTAGAGAGGCTTTGGTTAAGGATGAAGTAATTCAGAAGGTTGGAAACAGAGAACTCAGATGGGAATGAGTCTACACTGCCTGTATCATTTGCTAATAAGCAAGTTGGGAATACAAAGAGAAAAGAAAGTTCAAATAAAAACATACTTTAAAATGTCTGTATGCAAATGCCAGATGTCCAAATAGTAAGATTAGTAAGCTAGAATGTATGGCATTAGACATTTATATAAATATTATAGACATTTCAGAGATATGGTGGAAGGAGGATTACTGTGCTACTAGGGTATAAATTATATGTATGTGACTGGTGGCGGTAGTGGTAGGGGTTGGCACTATGTGTAAAAGATGACATAGTCAAGTATAATAAAAACCTTGCAAGAAATAAAATGCACTCTGGAATCCTTATGCATAGAAATTCCATGTGTGATGGGTAAGAATATAGTAGTAAGTGTATAGTTGCTGGCCAAGATTTATTTTTATGTATTTATTTATTTAGATTTTTATATTCTGCTTTTCACACTTTTTTCAGCATTTCAAAGCAGATGAAGAAACAGATTGTGAAATGTTAGCTGAAATAAAATAAAATAAAATAAAAAACTAAACAAATACATTAGGCAAGACAATAATAATGGGAGATTTCAATTGTCCCTGTGCGCTCAACTTGCATCTGCCCGGAGGCAGGTGCAAGAGATAAAATAAAGGTCGGGGGGGTTAGGATAGGGCTAGGGTGCAGAAGGGTTAGGGAAAGGGAAGGGAGGTTAGGTTAGGGTCTTAGGAAGTTCCCTGCCAGGCCACTCCGAAATCGGAGCGACCGAGGAGGGAACGGGTGAAGGCCACGGGCATCGGCACATGCAGGGTGGCCAATTGGGCAACCCCTTGCGCGCGCCAACCCCAGATTTTATAACATGCGTGCACCTGCGCACACATGTTATAAAATTGGGTGTCCATGTGTGCGCTCCGGGTAGCGAGCGCACACATGGACACACAATTTCTTAAAATCTATGCCATTATGTTTTTAGATGCCATAAATGACTGCTTCCTGGAGCAGTGGTTCCAGAATTGATGACAGGCAACTACTTTAGATCTAGTTCTCAGAGGAATGCATGACCTGGTGCAAGAGGTTACTGCTTTGGGGTCACTAAGCAACAGGGACAGAGTTAGGATTTTTCCGCCTCGAGGCACTTTTTGTGTTATCACCCCCCCTAGCTTCTGAAAGGGACTGTTACAGGGTAGTAGAGGAAATTTCCTCTGATGTTAAATAGCTGAATCCTGGACCTTGAGATGCCCAGGTGAAAAACAACAGGAGAATTATTTAAGAGAATGGGAAAACCAAATAAAAGGCAGAAAGGGTAGAAAAACTTCCTCTTCACAAAAAGAAACATTTCCAAAACCACGGCAAAAACGGGTGAAACACTGTCACCATTCTTTATTCAGGTCTCAATCCCAGAGAACGCAGAGGGAACAGCAAAGGGACATGCTGCCCCCTAACAGGAGTCATCTACGAATTCCACTACTTATAATGATGACAGGGGCTTATATAGGTTTGGAGCTCACCATCTCAGACTCCCACGTAGGGCAGCTAAAACCCACACTTACCCTACTTTTATCTATTCCCTCTATAAATATAAAACATTCCTCTTAGTAGGAAACCACAGGGTTCTCTACATTTAAAAGGAGTGATTCAGAAAACTATAGATCAATGAGCCTGATGCCAGTGATAAGCAAAAATGGTAGAAGCCATTCTTAAATACAAAATCACTGGCCATGTAGACAGACATGCCTTAATGAGGTAGAGTCAACATGATTTTAGCAAAGGGAAGTCTTGCCTTACCAAACTTTTAGATTTTTTTTGAAGGTGTAAATACGCATGTAGATAAAGGTGGGCCAGTTGATATAGTATATTTGTTTTTCACAAGGTATTTCACAAAGTTCCCTCTGAGAGATTCTTCAGGAAATTAAAAAGTTATGGATTAGGAGATAATGTCCTACTGTGGATTGTTAACTGGTTAAAAGACAGGAAACAGAGGGAAGGACTAAATGGTCAGTTTTCCAAATAGAGAAAAGTTATTAGTGGAGTACCACAGGAATCAGTACTGGGACCTGGGCTGTTTAACCTATTCATAAATATTTGGAAAAGGGGACAACAAGTGAGGAGACCAGATTTGCAGATGACACAAAATTCTTCATAGGGATTCAAACAGCAGCGGGTTGTGAGGTACTGCAGAAGGAACCTGTGAGCTAGGAGTTTGGGCAACAGAATGGCAGATGAAATTTCGTGTGGAAAAGTGCAAAGTAATGTACATAGGGAAAAATAATCTCAACCAGAGGTACACAATGCTGGGTTCTGTACTGGGAGAGAGCACCCAGGAAAAGGATTTTGGAGTCCTTGCAGCTCATTGTGCAACAGTAGTAAAAAAAGCAAAGAGAACGTTATGAATGACCCACAAGGAATGGAGAATAAACTAAAATATCATATTGCCTCTGTATCAAGTCATGGTACAAATATGCCTTAAATACTATGTGCAGCTCTGGTCATCCCATCTCAAAAAAGACCTAAGCAAACTAGAAAAGGTGCAGAGGAGGGCGATAAAAATGATAAAAGGAATGGATTGGCTCTCCTATGCATTAGGGCGCATCAGCTTGGAGAAGAGACATGAATGGACACGATAGAAATGTATAAAATCATGAGTGGGGTAGAATGGGTTAACAAAGGATGCTTATTTACCCTTTCAAAAATATTAGAACACGGGAACATTTCATGAAACCAGCAACCAGATTTAAAACAAATAAGAGAAAGTACTTTTCTACTCAGTGTAATCTGTTGCTAGTGGACCATGATCAAGGTGACTAGCATAGCAGAGCTCAAAAGAGGTTTGGATAAGTGAGTAGTTTCCAGTGTTTCTTTAAGGAAGAAAATGGCAAATTTCTGCTATTCCCACAATCAAAGATAAAGCAAAACTGAACTTATTTCACATAACCTTGTTCACAATTTCTTGTCAGAAAACTGAAAGCTTAATTCATTCAAATTTGGGTTTCTAGAGAAAGTCCCTGCAGAAAAATGTATTCTAACTGTGATAAATTGAAATAATCACATCCTAATCTGAAAAACTCTTGAAAATCTCATTTTTGTTTCTGTTGACATTATCTTGAAGGTGCCCATCATATATGATTAAGTAAGTTTAGCCCCATCCCCGATGAGGCCATAAAACAATCTGTTGTACTCTTTGGGTCAGGAACCCTCCTAGGCTAGCCTTGAAAGATCTCTTGATTTCAAGGCCTGGATCCTTTGTTGAGTTGGAGGTGGGGGAGATTATGCCCAAGACACAGAGTGCTAAAGGTGGCTCCATGTGTGTGCCTCGTTGTCCTTGGGGTAACCAGTGTCTGCCTGTCCCAATGTGTGCTGGCTGTGCCAAATAAGAAGCCTGGAGTCACTGTGCTAGTGCCCAAAACAATTCTTTACTGATGACCAATGTATGAAAATGGCACAAATCTTGATCTACAGCAGTACAAAGAATTGGTTTACTACAATGTCCTCCACAATCTGTGCAGGAATGTTAAAGGCCAGCCAGGGGAATTCCTACCCTCCAGGGCATGAAAAAATAGGGTCCCCAGGTCGACAGGGTGTCTTTTTGATGGGCAGATCTACCTCTCCAAACTTTCTCTCTCCCTAGGGTCTGAAGAATCACCAGATGGGTGTCCTTTTGAATGTTAGGTAGAGATGTGAATCGTTTTCCATATCGTCTTAACGATAGAAATCGTGTGGCAGGGCAAGAAAATCGTGTTAGGCACGATTTTTTAGTTAAAAAATCGTTAAAAATCGTTTTTTCCGATTAGTGCGCACTAACGGGAGTTAGTGCGCACTAACTGAAAATGATACAATTTGACACTTTTCAGGTCAGTTAAGGTCAGTTTAGGAATGAATATGTATTCCTATTGGCTGCCCTCTTATTTATTCATGTTACCAAGCTTCCCACTGACAGTATATGGGGGATGGGAAATGGAAACAGTTGGTAGCTTGACAAAACAAGTAATGTGATCAGTCAATGTGACTAGAACTTGTGCCCTAACCCTGATACCAGGGGTATTGTGATCTTCCTGCACACAGTGCCCTATCGCTATTAATACCAGGAGTGTTGTGATCTTCCTGCACACAGTGCCCTAACCGTGGCACCAGGGGTGTTGTGATCTTCCTGCACACAGTGCCCTATCCCTATTAATACCAGGAGTGTTGTGATCTTCCTGCACACAGTGCCCTAACCCTCTTAATACCAGGAGTGTTGTGATCTTCCTGCACACAGTGCCCTAACCCTGGCACCAGGGGTGTTGTGATCTTCCTGCACACAGTGCCCTATCCCTATTAATACCAGGAGTGTTGTGATCTTCCTGCACACAGTGCCCTAACCCTGGCACCAGGGGTGTTGTGATCTTCCTGCACACAGTGCCCTATCCCTATTAATACCAGGAGTGTTGTGATCTTCCTGCACACAGTGCCCTAACCCTGGCACCAGGGTTGTTGTGATCTTCCTGCACACAGTGCCCTATCCCTATTAATACCAGGAGTGTTGTGATCTTCCTGCACACAGTGCCCTAACCCTGGCACCAGGGTTGTTGTGATCTTCCTGCACACAGTGCCCTATCCCTATTAATACCAGGAGTGTTGTGATCTTCCTGCACACAGTGCCCTAACCCTGGCACAAGGGGTGTTGTGATCTTCCTGCACACAGTGCCCTATCCCTATTAATACCAGGAGTGTTGTGATCTTCCTGCACACAGTGCCCTAACCCTGGCACCAGGGGTGTTGTGATCTTCCTGCACACAGTGCCCTATCCCTATTAATACCAGGAGTGTTGTGATCTTCCTGCACACAGTGCCCTATCCCTATTAATACCAGGAGTGTTGTGATCTTCCTGCATAAAGTGCCCTATCCCTAATACCAGGGGTGTTGTGATCTTCCTGCACACAGTGCCCTATTCCTGATACCGGGGGTGTTGGGATCTTCTTGCACACATCCCGGTATCAGGGATAGGGCACTGCATGCAGGAAGATCACAACACTCCTGGTATCAGGAATAGGGCACTGTGTGCAGGAAGATCACAACACCCCTGGTATTAGGGATAGGGCACTGCGTGCAGGAAGATCACAACACTCCTGGTATTAATAGGGATAGGGCACTGCATGCAGGAAGATCACAACATCCCTGGTATCAGGGATAGGGCACTGTGTGCAGGAAGATCACAATACCCCGGAGGAGTGAGGGTCAGGCAGCTCCCCCCTGTCTGTGAAGCCAGCCTCTCACTACTAATGCAGGGAGGGAGCTGTCTCAGACTTCACCATCCTCACCCCCCCCCCCCCCTCACCCACACACCATTCACTGGCTGGGACATGGGGGAAGTCAGGAGTGAGGGTCAGGCAGCTCCCCCCTGTCTGTGAAGCCAGCCTCTCACTAGTAATGCAGGGAGGGAGCTGTCTCAGACTTCACCCTCCTCCCCCCCCCCCTCACCCACACACCATTCACTAGCTGGGACATGGGGGAAGTCAGGAGTGAGGGTCAGGCAGCTCCCCCCTGTCTGTGAAGCCAGCCTCTCACTAGTAATGCAGGGAGGGAGCTGTCTCAGACTTCACCATCCTCCCCCCCCCCCTCACCCACACACCATTCACTAGCTGGGACATGGGGGAAGTCAGGAGTGAGGGTCAGGCAGCTCCCCCCTGTCTGTGAAGCCAGCCTCTCACTAGTAATGCAGGGAGGGAGCTGTCTCAGACTTCACCATCCTCCCCCCCCCCCTCACCCACACACCATTCACTAGCTGGGACATGGGGGAAGTCAGGAGTGAGGGTCAGGCAGCTCCCCCCTGTCTGTGAAGCCAGCCTCTCACTAGTAATGCAGGGAGGGAGCTGTCTCAGACTTCACCATCCTCCCCCCCCCCCACCACCCTCACCCACACACCATTCACTAGCTGGGACATGGGGGAAGTCAGGAGTGAGGGTCAGGCAGCTCCCTCCTGTCTGTGAAGCCAGCCTCTCACTAGTAATGCAGGGAGGGAGCTGTCTCAGACTTCACCATCCTCCCCTCCCCCTCACCCACACACCATTCACTAGCTGGGACATGGGGGAAGTCAGGAGTGAGGGTCAGGCAGCTCCCCCCTGTCTGTGAAGCCAGCCTCTCACTAGTAATGCAGGGAGGGAGCTGTCTCAGACTTCACCATCCTCCCCCCCTCACCCACACACCATTCACTAGCTGGGACATGGGGGAAGTCAGGAGTGAGGGTCAGGCAGCTCCCCCCTGTCTGTGAAGCCAGCCTCTCACTAGTAATGCAGGGAGGGAGCTGTCTCAGACTTCACCATCCTCCCCCTCTCACCCACACACCATTCACTAGCTGGGACATGGGGGAAGTCAGGAGTGAGGGTCAGGCAGCTCCCCCCTGTCTGTGAAGCCAGCCTCTCACTAGTAATGCAGGGAGGGAGCTGTCTCAGACTTCACCATCCTCCCCCCCCCCTCACCCACACACCATTCACTAGCTGGGACATGGGGGAAGTCAGGAGTGAGGGTCAGTGAGCTCCCCCCTGTCTGTGAAGCCAGCCTCTCACTAGTAATGCAGGGAGGGAGCTGTCTCAGACTTCACCATCCTCCCCCCCTCACCCACACACCATTCACTAGCTGGGACATGGGGGAAGTCAGGAGTGAGGGTCAGGCAGCTCCCCCCTGTCTGTGAAGCCAGCCTCTCACTAGTAATGCAGGGAGGGAGCTGTCTCAGACTTGTATCAGGGATAGGGCACTGAGTGCAGGAAGATCACAACACCCCTGGTATCAGGAATAGGGCACAGGTTCTAGTCATATTGACTGATCACATTACTTTTTTTGTCAACTACCAACAGTTTTCATTTCCCATCCCCCCAACCATCACCTCAGTTGGAACCTTGGTAACATCAATAGATAAGAGGGCAGCCAGCCAATAGGAATACATATTCATTCCTAACTGACCTTTACTGACCTGGATAGTGTCAATAATTTGTATCATTTTCTGTTAGTGTTCCTGAGTTTCCATTTGCATTTCCCATCCCCCCAACCATCACCTCAGTGGGAACCTGGTTAACATCAATAGATAAGAGGGCAGCCAGCCAATAGGAACACATATTCATTCCTAACTGACCTTTACTGACCTGGAAAGTGTCAATTTGTATCATTTTCAGTTAGTGCGCACTAACTCGGAGTTAGTGCGCACTAACTCCCGTTAGTGCGCACTAACACGATTTAACGATTTTTAACGATAAATCGTTAGAATTTCTATTGTATCGTGTTCTATAACGATTTAAGACGATATTAAAATTATCGGACGATAATTTTAATCGTTAAAAAACGATTCACATCCCTAATGTTAGGCTTTGCCTTTACTTACTGCCTGATGATTCAAACCTTCTTTGTTCTTATGCAGTCCTCTGTGTTTTATTCAAATCCCTGATGGGAGGAATCTCCTAGAGCAGGACTTTCTGGGCTCCAGTCAGGCAAGAGGGCAGTCAAAACTTCCTCCTGGATGGTGAACGTAATATTCTCAGAAACTGAAGATAACACCAGGGTTCTCCTTTCAGCAGGTCACCACCACTTCTGGAGTAGGTCTTCCCTAACCTGCACAGCGCCAGACCCAGGGTTCCCCAATCCCTGAGCCCAGGCAGTGTACAAGCTCCAGTAAGGCCTCTACTACTTAAAAGGTAAAAGTCCAAAAAAATGTACCCAGAGAGAGAATTCCCACCAGACAGGTTATGAACGGCATAGGCAAAATCCCTTCCCAATCCTGGCCAGGACCACTAAACAGGGTTTGTTTGGTTCCTCTAGCTCGGCTGCAAAAACAACAAAACCTAAGCTCCTCTCTATCCTCGATGAATGCTAACCAAAAGGGCTGCCTCTCTAGCAGTAGCAAGAGCCCTTATTTTAAAAACTCACTAGAGGGATGGTCATTCCAGACCCTGCAGAAGGACAGGCCTCATTTGAATGAATCCTCCCCCACCATCATCCTGCACTAGCTCTATCTGATACTTAACACCCAGGGCTTAATGGTAACAGAACTGAGTGTCTGTTACATAAGCTTCATGCAAGAACTTGTTAGCTTCGTGGACCCTTGGGCCGATCGGAACCAGGAGATGGAATACCTTAGAGAGGTAGGGGCACCGGTTCCAAACGGGAGGCGGCGAAAGCAGGCTCGCGGACTACCGGGAGAACGACACGAAGGGCCCTATGCGACCAAGGACCAGGAGATGAAGCTGACCCGGTGGGAGAGGTGCTTCGCCCTGGAAGCCGGTACTCCCCCGAGAGGAGCTCGTAGGAGTCCGGCCGCTGGGACTTAGGCGGTTCACCCTGGAAGCCGGTGTCCCCCCGGGAGGAGCCCGTAGGAACCCGGCCGCTGGGACTTAGGAGATCCCTATCGATGGAGTAGTAGCTCACCAAGCCCGGGTCAGGTGTCGGAGAATCGCTGTCAGCCGGTCCGCGTCTAGAGCCAGAGAAGTCGTTGTCAGCCAGTCCAAGTCGAGATCCAGAGAAGTATCGTAAGCCAAGCCGAGTCGAGAGCCAGAAGACACCGAAGCCGAACCAGGGTCAGAAGCCAAGAAGAACCACAAGCCAATCCGAAGTCGAAAACCAGAAGATCAAAGTGACGAGCAGGAACACAGCAACTGGGAGCAGGACGAACCTGGGAACCTCGTTGCAAGGCAATGGCTTGGCTGTACTGCAGGGTTTTTATACCCTGCAGCGTCTGACGTCACCCGGGAGCTTCCCCTGCCAATTTCCTGTGCTGGCCCTTTAAAGCCAGCTGAGAGACGCGCGCGTGCGTCTAGGGGGCGGGGCCAGCCGCCGAGGAACGCCGGCGGATCGGGAGAGGCCGGGACGCGATGCCAGAGGGCCCTGCAGGCCCGAGTGAGGTCGGGACAGGCCGGGGGCGCAGCGCCCGCGGTCCCTGCAGGCCTGGGAGGCCGGAGCCAGCGACGCTACCGCCGCAGGGTGAGTGTCGGTCCCGGGGGCGCCCCGGGATCGCAACAGTACCCCTCCCCCTACGGCCCCCCCCAGGAGGACGCGGCTTGTCCGGGTGCGCCCTATGAAACTGGAGGAGAAGGTCTTTGTCGAGAATGTGCGAGGAGGGCTCCCAAGAGTTCTCTTCAGGACCGTACCCCTCCCAGGAAAGGAGATACTCCCAGTGTCGACGACGGAACCGAACATCCAGGACCTCCTTAACCGTGTACGTGGCTCCAGGATCAGTCGCAACAGGAGTGGGCTCCGGAGGCTGAGGTCGCAAGTGGGAGTGGACCACTGGTTTGAGAAGAGAGACGTGGAAAACATCATGAATCTTCAGCGTGGATGGGAGGCGTAACCGATAGGACACTGCTCCTATGCGTTCAGCTACCGGGAAGGGGCCGATGTAGCGAGGCGCCAGTCTCATGGAGGGAGTCCGCAGCTGAATGTGTCTGGTGCTCAGCCAGACCTTTGTCCCGGGTAAGAAGACAGGTGCGGGGCGTCGAGACCGGTCTGCATACTTTTTGAACCGGGCCGTGGTCTTGTGAAGTCTCTCCTGGGTGGAGAGCCAGAGCTGATGGATCTGCTCCGCTGTCAGCTGTGCTGCCGGGGAAGAGACCGTCGCAGGTAAGGGCAAAGGAGGTTTGGGTACTTTCCCGTAAACCAGTTGGAAGGGGGACTGTAAGGTGGCCGAGTGTTTGTGTCGGTTATAAGAAAACTCGGCCCAGGGAAGAAGCGAGACCCAGTTGTCTTGGAGGTCCCCCACGAAGGCTCGGAGAAAGGCCTTGAGAGTACGATTTGTCCGTTCGACCTGGCCGTTACTCTGCGGATGAAACGCTGTAGTTAGGTCCAGCTGTACCCCGAACTTCCTGCAAAGAGCCCTCCAGTACTTTGCTGTGAACTGGGGACCTCGGTCTGAGGTAAGGTGCAAGGGCAAGCCATGTAGCCGAAAGATATGGTGGACAAACAATGTGGCCAGTTCAGGAGCCGAAGGCAGTTTGGCCAATGGCACAAAGTGGGCCATCTTTGAGAATCGGTCAATGGTGACCCAAATGACGGTCTTCCCCTCAGAGGGCGGCAACTCCACAATGAAATCCGTGGAAATGTGCGTCCACGGTTCCGTAGGAATGGGAAGCGGCTGCAGGAGTCCCCATGGTCGACCTGGTAATGGTTTTTGCTGGGCACAAGTAGGACACGACTGCACATAAAGCCGGACATCCTCCTTCATCCGTGGCCACCAATAGAACTCCGTCAAGAGCTCCAAAGTTCGGGCAATCCCTGGGTGCCCGGCCGTGAGGGAATCGTGTGCCCATGCTAAGACCCTCCTCCTGGAGCGGGCCGGGACTACTGTCTTGCCCGCGGGTCTGACGTCAGAGGCGGCTAGACACACCTTAGCTGGATCCAGAATGTAGCGAAGTGGTTCTGGGGTGTCCTCCGTCTCAGTAGCACGAGAGAGAGCATCTGCCCTTACGTTCTTGGCCGCCGGTCGGTAATGGAGAGTAAAGTTGAAGCGGCTGAAAAAGAGGGACCAGCGTGCCTGCCGAGGGTTGAGTCTTTGGGCACGGCACAGGTATTCCAAATTTTTATGGTCGGTGTAGACTATGATGGGGTGTTGGGCCCCCTCCAGCCACTGGCGCCACTCCTCAAAGGCAAGCTTGACTGCGAGTAGCTCCTTGTCGCCGATACCATAGTTTCTTTCGGCGGGAGAGAACTTACGAGAGAAATAGGAGCAGGGCCAGGTTTTCCCATTCTTGGCGAGTTGAGCCAACACAGCCCCTACCGCCACGTCGGAGGCGTCCACTTCTACCACAAATTGGCGCAAGGGGTCAGGGTGTCGGAGGCAGGTCTCCCGTAGAAAGGCCTTTTTAAGTTCCTGGAAGGCTTGTGTTGCGTCGGGGGTCCATTTGTGGGCATCAGCTCCTCTACGGGTGAGGGCCGTTAGAGGCGCCACCAGGCTGGAGTAGTGTGGAATGAAGTGGCGATAGAAGTTGGCGAAGCCTAAAAAGCGCTGGAGCGCTTTCACCCCATGGGGCTGAGGCCATTTCTCAATGGCTGCGACCTTATCCGGGTCCATCTGGAAGCCCGTTGAAGAAACAATGTATCCCAGGAAAGGCAGCGAGACTTGTTCGAATTGGCATTTTTCCAATTTGGCGTATAGCCGGTTCTCTCTTAGTTTCTGGAGTACTTGGCGAACATGTTGGCGATGAGAGGCAAGATCCTGGGAGTAAATTAGGACATCATCCAAATACACGATAACCGTGGTGTGCAGCAGCTCGCGAAGAACCTCGTTCATCAGGTTTTGAAACACAGCTGGGGCGTTGCAGAGACCGAATGGCATGACGAGATATTCGTAGTGACCGTCTCTGGTGTTAAAGGCGGTCTTCCATTCGTCCCCCGGGCGGATCCGCACTAGGTTATACGCCCCTCGGAGGTCAAGCTTGGTGAAAAAAGCGAGCCCCTTGAAGGCGGTCTAAGAGTTCCGGAATCAAAGGCAATGGATAACGATCCCGACGGGTGATTAGGTTCAGGCCCCGGTAATCGATACAGGGGCGAAGGGACCCGTCCTTCTTCCCTACAAAAAAGAACCCGGCCCCGGCGGGGGAGTTGGATGGTCTGATGAAACCCCGTTCTAGGTTCTCCTTTATGTAGGCCGACATAGCCTGAGTCTCTGGCAGGGATAGTGGATAGACCCTCCCACGGGGTGGCGTAGTCCCTGGTAGCAGAGTGATTGCGCAATCAAAGGGTCGGTGTTCCGGGAGTAATTCGGCTTTTTCTTTGGAAAAGACGTCGCGGAAGTCGTGATACTGAGGCGGAACCGTCAAGGGGGTCGTGAGGAGAGGTAGTGTCTGCAAAGGACGAGCGGGGAGGCAGCGATGGAAACACGCTGAACCCCAAGACGTAATCTGAAGCGTGACCCAATCGATCGTAGGCGAATGTTCCCTGAGCCAGGGCAGGCCCAGGACCACGGGGTGAATAGATTTTTCAAGAATGAGGAAGGACATCTCCTCCCTATGCAGGGCTCCGACTTGAAGCTTCAGCGGGGTAGTGCGAGTAGCGATGACACCCGGGAGGGGGACCCCCTGGATAGAGGAGACTCGCACGGGTGGTTCCTGAGGCAGGACCTTGAGCTGGAGCTGTTGCACCAGTTCTTGGAGGATAAAATTCCCCCCGGACCCAGAGTCTAGCAGGGCTAAGGTGTCGAATCCACCCTCAGGCAGACAAAGGCGTACCGGTACGGTACATGGGGAGTTGGGTGAAACATTGCCTAGAGTTAACTCCCCGCTAGACTCTAGGTTCGGGCGTTTTCCGGGCGCTCGGTACAGCGGGCTAGGAAATGTCCGTTGCTCCCACAGTAAAGACACAGTCCTTGGGCACGACGGCGCCTCCGCTCTTCAGAAGATAGGGGCCCTCTCCCCAATTGCATAGGCTCCTCTGCCGAGGTGGTCGCGGCAGCAGGCTGGGAAGGTCGGGTACGAGGCGGAGTGACCCTGCGACTGGTCTGTCCCGACGTGGGTCTTCGGTCCCGGAAGCGGCGCTGGATGCGTCGATCCACTCGCCCGGCCAGCTCAATCAAATCTTGAAGATCGTCAGGCAGGTCCCGGGCTGCCAGTTCGTCCTGGAGCCGTGGTGAAAGTCCCTCCAGGAAAATGCCATGCAAGCTGTCTTCGCCCCAAGCCAGCTCAGAGGCGAGGGTCTGGAATTCCATCGCGTATTCTTCCAGAGGCCGATTCCCCTGTCTCAGCTGGAGCAATTCGGAGGCGGCTGTGGAGGCACGGGATGGTTCATCGAAGACTCTTCGAAACGACTTGACGAACTGCACTAGGTTGTTCAGTCTGAAGTCCTGGCGTTCCCAAAGGGAAGAAGCCCAGACCAATGGTTTCCCATCCAGGAGGGAAATGATGTACGTCGTCTTGACTCGATCCGTGGGAAATTGTGCGGGCAGCAGGTCAAAACGGATATAACATTGATTGAGGAATCCTCTGCATGTCTTAGGATCCCCTGAGTACCGGGCTGGTGCGGGCATCTGTACAGGAGTGATGGAACCCATACTAGCCTGAGAGGAAGATGCCACAGGAGCTGCTGCGGAGGCCCCCTCCACGCGATCCGCCAGGCGTTGAACTGTTGACATCAAGGTTTCGAGGCAGTTCTGTTGCTGCTGTAGCTTCTGGGCTATGCCCGGGATGGCTTTGAGTCCAGCAAGGTCCGCCGGGTCCATGGCCTTGCAATCTGTTAGCTTCGTGGACCCTTGGGCCGATCGGAACCAGGAGATGGAATACCTTAGAGAGGTAGGGGCACCGGTTCCAAACGGGAGGCGGCGAAAGCAGGCTCGCGGACTACCGGGAGAACGACACGAAGGGCCCTATGCGACCAAGGACCAGGAGATGAAGCTGACCCGGTGGGAGAGGTGCTTCGCCCTGGAAGCCGGTACTCCCCCAAGAGGAGCTCGTAGGAGTCCGGCCGCTGGGACTTAGGCGGTTCACCCTGGAAGCCGGTGTCCCCCCGGGAGGAGCCCGTAGGAACCCGGCCGCTGGGACTTAGGAGATCCCTATCGATGGAGTAGTAGCTCACCAAGCCCGGGTCAGGTGTCGGAGAATCGCTGTCAGCCGGTCCGCGTCTAGAGCCAGAGAAGTCGTTGTCAGCCAGTCCAAGTCGAGATCCAGAGAAGTATCGTAAGCCAAGCCGAGTCGAGAGCCAGAAGACACCGAAGCCGAACCAGGGTCAGAAGCCAAGAAGAACCACAAGCCAATCCGAAGTCGAAAACCAGAAGATCAAAGTGACGAGCAGGAACACAGCAACTGGGAGCAGGACGAACCTGGGAACCTCGTTGCAAGGCAATGGCTTGGCTGTACTGCAGGGTTTTTATACCCTGCAGCGTCTGACGTCACCCGGGAGCTTCCCCTGCCAATTTCCTGTGCTGGCCCTTTAAAGCCAGCTGAGAGACGCGCGCGTGCGTCTAGGGGGCGGGGCCAGCCGCCGAGGAACGCCGGCGGATCGGGAGAGGCCGGGACGCGATGCCAGAGGGCCCTGCAGGCCCGAGTGAGGTCGGGACAGGCCGGGGGCGCAGCGCCCGCGGTCCCTGCAGGCCTGGGAGGCCGGAGCCAGCGACGCTACCGCCGCGGGGTGAGTGTCGGTCCCGGGGGCGCCCCGGGATCGCAACAGAACTAGTACTTGATGATTAAAGGAGCTGATGCATTCTTCACTGTGCCTCAGTGCCTCGATTTCCCTCCCCTCCAATAAAGAGTGTATCGGATTGCTACATAATTGATGGATAACAAACAAAAAATAAGTAGACGTAAGCATTTTTAATCTTATGTTGTTTCTCTTCTATCACAGCTACACAATGATATACTGCTCCTCTAACTGCGGGAGCAGCATGACATTTACGTACTGAAGTGGGCTCACAGACCTTTTGCAAAATTATTTTAGGGAAACAAAGACTGCCTCTTTCAGCAAAGCAGAGATGGAAAGATCTCTTTCATAAGAAATTAGCATCAGTCAAAACCCCTTGATAAGAAATTGGTAGCAGACCTAGCAGAATGTGAGAAAAGGGCCCTTTCTTGGCAGAAATAGTGGCAGGAAAGGCCATTAGCCTACCAAAAAAAAAGACTGACGGTGTATGTATTTTGGGGAAGGGAAATTGTCTATTAATACATTAGGGGTTATGTAGTAGACCCTATGATCACGCTACCCATAAGTCCTGGGTTCTACTATACTAGCTAGATCAGTGAAGGTTAGTCTGTAAGGGGAGACTTCACCATCCTCCCCCTCTCACCCACACACCATTCACTAGCTGGGACATGGGGGAAGTCAGGAGTGAGGGTCAGGCAGCTCCCCCCTGTCTGTGAAGCCAGCCTCTCACTAGTAATGCAGGGAGGGAGCTGTCTCAGACTTCACCATCCTCCCCCCCCCTCACCCACACACCATTCACTAGCTGGGACATGGGGGAAGTCAGGAGTGAGGATCAGGCAGCTCCCCCCTGTCTGTGAAGCCAGCCTCTCACTAGTAATGCAGGGAGGGAGCTGTCTCAGACTTCACCATCCTCCCCCCCCCCCCCTCACCCACACACCATTCACTAGCTGGGACATGGGGGAAGTCAGGAGTGAGGGTCAGGTAGCTCCCCCCTGTCTGTGAAGCCAGCCTCTCACTAGTAATGCAGGGAGGGAGCTGTCTCAGACTTCACCATCCTCCCCCCCCCCCCTCACCCACACACCATTCACTAGCTGGGACATGGGGGAAGTCAGGAGTGAGGGTCAGGCAGCTCCCCCCTGTCTGTGAAGCCAGCCTCTCACTAGTAATGCAGGGAGGGAGCTGTCTCAGACTGGTATCAGGGTTAGGGCACTGTGTGCAGGAAGATCACAACACTCCTGGTATTAATAGGGATAGGGCACTGTAAGAGATGACTGTAGTAGATTGAATAAAGATCTGATGTTTCTGCTCTCCTCACACCAAACAAAAACAACACACAAGCAGAGAAGCCCTTCTTACAAAGCTGAGCTAGTGAGTTAAGTAGGAGGAAAAGTAAACATACTTGTGCCAGTGTGGCTACTTAAAAAATACACTTACCAACAATCAATTACATATATTTGAACTGTGTACAGTTCCAGCCAGGACCACCTTTCTAAAATGCACAGTGATTGGCAAATTCAACATGCACTAGCATTTCAGGTGCCTGCTAACAAAAATAATAAACAAACAAGTTCTAGTCACGTGAGTGCTGATCATTACATTACTTTTTTTGTCAAGCTTCCAACTGTTTCCATTTCACATCCCCCCAACCATATTGGTAACATCAATAGATAAGAGCACAGCCAGCCAATAGGAATACATACATACATATTCATTCCTAAGTGACCTTTACTGACCTGGGAAGTGTGAACACTTTGTTTCATTTTCTGTTGGTGTTCATTAGTTTCCAGTTCCATTTCCCATCCCCCCAACCATCACCTCAGTGGTAACCTTGGTAACATCAATAGATAAGAGGGCAGCCAGCCAATAGGAACACATATTCATTCCTAACTGACCTTCAGTGACCTGGAAAGTGTTTATTTGTATCATTTTCAGTTAGTGCGCACTAAATCGAGTTAGTGCGCACTAACGGGGAGTTAGTGCGCACTAACTCGAGTTAGTGCGCACTAACACGATTTAACGATTTTTAACGATAAATCGTTAGAATTTCTATTGTATCGTGTTCTATAACGATTTAAGACGATATAAACATTATCGGACGATAATTTTAATCGTTGAAAAACGATTCACATCCCTAGTTCACAGTATCGAAGGCGGCTGAGATATCAAGAAGGGCAAGTATATAGGATTGTCCGTGGTCCATGCCTTTGAGGATGGTGTCTGTTATAGCAAGTAGGAGTTTTTCGGTGCTTCGGTCTTGACGAAAGCCATATTGAGCGGGATGTAAAATATTGTTTTCTTCTAGGAAATCGGTGAGTTGCGTATTAACCACCTTCTCCATGATTTTGGATATAAAAGGCAAATTGGAAATGGGCCTGTAGTTTGCAGGGTCATTGTGGTCAAGGGTGGGTTTTTTTAGTAGGGGCTTTACAATGGCAAGTTTAAGTGGGTCGGGGACTTTCCCAGTGGTGATGGAGCAATTTATAATATCTGCTATAGGTTTTGCAATGGCGGAAGAAATGGTGAGGAGAATTTTTGATGGAATGGCGTCTGCGATATGGGAGGCTGGTCGCATCTTTTTTAGTATAGATTCAACTTCCTTCAAGGAGGTGAGGTCAAGGGAGCAGAGATTAATTTTATTGTCAATGGGTAGTGGGTCTGTGGGGGCAGGATTGGAGGGGAGCCGAGTTAGAATTTTGGAGATTTTATTTTTAAAGTAGTCTGCTAGTTTCTCACATTTCTCTATGCTGTTTTCATCTTGGGAGGAAGGAAAGGGAGATTTTGTGAGATCTGCAATGAAGGAGAATAAGGCATTAGGATTGAATTTATAGCTGTGGATCTTAGCTGCGTAGAAGTCACGTTTAGCGAGGAGAGTTGCTTGTCGGTGTGTATGCAATGTATATTTGTAGGCCATTTTGTGTGTGGGTGTAGATTGTTTGCACCAGGTACGTTCCTTGGATCTGAGGTCTTGCTTCAGTTTTCTTAATTCATTGGTGTACCATGGCTTTCTCTCGGTGCGTGTAGGGGTTATTATTTTGTGGATAGTGAGGCAAAGGTCATTGGCAATATTGGAGATGGACTTATCCCATGACTGTAGGGCGGTATCTGGATTAGTTAGGTCGAGGTTTTCACTTACTTTGCTGAAGGCTAGGGAGAGTTGCTCAGGAGGACAAGGTTTACGGAAAGAAATCATTTTTTTATGTGAGTTTGAAATCGGTGTGTTGGTATTGATGGTGAGGTGGGCATTGATGAGAAAGTGGTCGGACCAGGGGATGGGGGTGGTGATAGGTGCGTGGGGTACTGTAATGCTTGTGTTAACAAAAAGGAGGTCGAGTGTGTGACCAGCTTTATGTGTAGGCTCGGAGATTAGTTGTCTGAAGCCCAGGGCATTGAGGGTGACGAGTAGGGTTTCGCAAGCAGGCGTGGTGGGGTGGGTGTCTACATGGAGATTAGGGATGTGAATCGTTTTAGGACGATTAAAATTATCGTCCGATAATTTTAATATCGTCTTAAACCGTTATGGAACACAATACAATACAGATTCTAACGATTTATCGTTATAAATCGTTAGAATCGTGAGCCGGCACACTAAAACCCCCTAAAACCCACCCCCGACCCTTTAAATTAAATCCCCCACCCTCCCGAACACCCCCCCAAATAACTTAAATAACCTGCGGGTCCAGCGGTGGTCCGGAACGGCAGCGGTCCGGAACGGGCTCCTGCTCCTGAATCTTGTCGTCTTCAGCCGGCGCCATTTTCCAAAATGGCGCCAAAAAATGGCGGCGGCCATAGACGAAAAAGATTGGACGGCAGGAGGTCCTTCCGGACCCCCGCTGGACTTTTGGCAAGTCTCGTGGGGGTCAGGAGGCCCCCCACAAGCTGGCCAAAAGTTCCTGGAGGTCCAGCGGGGGTCAGGGAGCGATTTCCCGCCGCGAATCGTTTTCGTACGGAAAATGGCGCCGGCAGGAGATCGACTGCAGGAGGTCGTTCAGCGAGGGTTCCGGCACCTCGCTGAACGACCTCCTGCAGTCGATTTCCTGCCGGCGCCATTTTCCGTACGAAAATGATTCGCGGCGGGAAGTCGCTCCCTGACCCCCGCTGGACCTCCAGGAACTTTTGGCCAGCTTGTGGGGGGCCTCCTGACCCCCACGAGACTTGCCAAAAGTCCAGCGGGGGTCCGGAAGGACCTCCTGCCATCCAATCTTTTTCGTCTATGGCCGCCGCCATTTTTCGGCGCCATTTTGGAAAATGGCGCCGGCTGAAGACGACAAGATTCAGGCGCAGGAGCCCGTTCCGGACCGCTGCCGTTCCGGACCGCCGCTGGACCCGCAGGTTATTTAAGTTATTTGGGGGGGGGTTCGGGAGGGTGGGGGATTTAATTTAAAGGGTCGGGGGTGGGTTTTAGGGGGTTTTAATGTGCCGGTTTTTCGATTTTTCGATTTTTCGATTTTTAACGATTTTTAACGATTTTTCACGATATTTTACCCCCCCAAACGGCAACAATACGATTCCCTCCCCCTCCCAGCCGAAATTGATCGTTAAGACGATCGAGGACACGATTCACATCCCTAATGGAGATTGAAGTCTCCGAGTATCACTGCGGGTGTATCCGGCTTTATGTTGTCGGTGATGTATTCAATGAGGGGGGATGGGTCCTGTTCAAGTATACCAGGGGGGGCATAGACAAGGCAGACCTGCAGGGATTTGGATTTAAAAAGACCAATTTCAAGTCTTGGGGGGGGGGAGCTGGTTTGTAACTTGAGGTTAAGGTGTTTCTTGGTAGCTAGGAGTAAGCCTCCTCCTCTTTTTTTGGGCCTTGGGATGGAGAAGATGTCGTATATCTGTGTTGGGAGTTGATTGATAAAAACATGGTCTGAATTCTTTAGCCAGGATTCTGTGATAGCACAGATATCTGGGTTGGTGTCAGTGAGCAAATCTTGGAGTATGGGGGCTTTCTTTAGGATGGATTGTGCATGAAAGAGGGAGATGGCAAGCGTGGCTAGGCCTAGCAGTTGTGTGATGGGTGTAATCATAATGGGAACTAGGGATTTATGCTGGATAAAGGAGTGAGGGTGTACTGGGCGGAGGATCTGCCGATGGGGGTGGTGTATGACAGGTATAGTAGGGAAGCACATTTTAGGAGGAAAAGGACAGGTAATTAGGGGTAGGGTGGGGGAGGTCGGTCGTCAGGTTAAGAGAGGGTAGGATATGCAGTGAAAGGTAATGCAAAGCGGATTATATTGCTGGATATACAATTAAATAGAGCAGGTTTAAACCGATTATACAGAGCAGGTTTCAGAGTATCGAACTGGGAGCAATGCAGGTTAAACAGAGCAGGTTTAAACAGGTAATACAGAGTTCAGAGTGTCAAACTGGGAGCAATCGTCCAATCGAGCTAGGAACAATAATACAGGGTCATAAATACAGTGCAATACAGTGCAATACAGTGCAATACAATGAGATGAAGTTATGGTACATGTGACGGACCCCTCAGCTGCATTACTGTTAAGCCCTGGGTATTCCTATATTCAGAAAGCAGTCCAGTGTAAGGGAAGGCTCCATTCAAATGGAGGGATGCTGGGATGGTCCGCCTCCTGAGAATGAACAAAACCAGCTTGCAGGAGTGAGCTTTAGGGGCAGTGCAGAGCTGAGTTGGAGTAAAGAGGAAGTCAGGAGTTTTTGCTTAAGTTGCTTTTTTTTTTCAGGCCCAGTCAGAGGAGCCAGGCAAGCCCTGCTTGGTGGTCCTGACCAGGGTCAGGAGGGATTTCCTCTTTGAGTCCGCTCACTGGCTGGTTGTTTTGGGGTTTTTGCACTTTTCACGGTAGGAGTCTTGTGAGACACCTGGGACTTTCTTGGGCACAGGGATTGGGCAACCCTGTGTTTGAGATGCCCAGGGATAGGGAATACCTGCCCCGAAGAGGCGGTAACCCGCTGCAAGTATTAATATCAGGTTTTTTGGGGGATTAAGAGACATTTTGTTAAAAGATCTGGGAGGGATAGTTTTGCTGCCCCTTCCATTTACCACGGTAAGGAACATGGAAAGCTGCGTGGTCCAGGATCCCTTCCCAACTTGGACTCAGTGAAGTGAGTGAGAGCAAGGAGGACTGAGGAAAACTGAGTAACACTAAATCTGATTTACATCTGAGGACCCCCCCTTTACCCAGGGAAAAGAGATAATTGGGAATCCTGTGCAGAGACTGAGGAATATCTTTTTGGCCCACTGGAAGGGGTTTTTCCATCTCGGCAAGGAGCTCCCTGACCACCTGGGAACCTCATTAATTCAAGCCCTGGGTGGTGAGTGCTTTCCTTGCCCCTGGCCTCAAGTAAAGAGACCCTTGCACAGATAGAATAAGACTAAAAGGAGTAAGTTGAATTTTACTATATTTACATCATAGATAACCCATCAGTAAAGATAATTGATTTTGGACACTCAACCCAAATCTCCTGCTTCTTATTTCTGGTACTCACAGCATCTACAGTACGGAGGTGAAAATGCATCCTTCCCCATGAGAACAGTAAAGGACAAACAAGGATGCGTATAGAGGTCACCCCTGTCACACTGGGCCCTGGAAGATTATCTCCCTCTCCCCCTCCCCATTACAAAGCATCCGTCCCTGGGAGAAAGAGGAAATGATAAAGAGCTAGCCAGTGAAAGGTTCCTGCCCCTAAGAGAAAACTTCTTTTATGGCCCCACCCACGCGGGATAGACACACTGAAGCGGGGTTATACACAGAACTCGAAAAAGTAGGAAAGACCATTTTTAAATGACAAGATATTTGTAAATGGTTTTATATTGGCAACAACTTCAATACTTTTGTAAAAGACTCCAGGCAAAAAAAAAATGCTCCTAATGAATATTTGATTAACTTTGGATGTGAAAATCAGAAGATACTATTCAGCAGGGAACCATCAATAAATCCTGAATTGCTGAACGGGCAGCTCTCAATACTTACGGTATCAGTGTTAGGACAAGCACAGTGTAATTACAGTATGTAGCCTGTGAGTTAAATGCAAACTTGACAACTAAATATTCCCCTTCGGCAGTGACCAACCGCAAAGAATGCAGACTAAAATGAAAACTACTCCTTTTGGTTCCATGCAGCATTTCAGAAACATGGCAAGTAGAAATAGCATGAAACCATTTAAATGATGCAGGATAAATCCTTATTTTAAAATGTTTTTGAAGTGGTTCCCTTAAACTTCTAACATTGTCAATCACATTAGCAAGAGAATAATGAACAATTTCATGCTTCCATAATCCAAGTGAGCTGTATGGTACAATGAGATTATAAAATTATAGCAGATACAGTTCATACACAATTAGATCTAAGATAATTTGTGATACTATTCTGGACATAACTGCAGTCAGCAGAATTAAAAGGAAACAATTTGGAAGAATCACAAAATAAAGACCTACCAATAACATTTTGAATTGCTAGAAGGTGATTACTATTTCTTGCTAGGTACATTTTATTTCTGTTTCAGAGTATATAGAAACTACAGCTCTTTTTTTTAATATGCAGCATAGGCTAATGATAAATAATACATGTAATAGACCAAACTAATAATAATGGTACATAAGTGTGCAGATTTTCAGAATTTTATGCAAAGTACAAATTAGGAAGTGGAAAATAAGAAAAGTGCAGTAATCATTCATTCTAACAGCATTATAATATGCAATATCCTTTGCTCATCCCCAGCAATCACACACTACTGTATATACATTGGCTTTCTCCTCTTAGCCCACATTTTTATGACAGATGACCAGAATTATTATTCAACTTTCATGCTAAACTTGGCTACTAAACTTACTCATGCTGGTGACCTCGATCCAACATTCTGTTATTATATACATTAAACCAAGCCTTGTTTTTCCTTCTATTCCCTAAAGTAGTACAATTGTATCACCAGGTTTATTCTCCTGTAGTACATTTTATTTACTAGAGAAGTCCAGATATATGCAATTTCACCTTACCATGTAATGAGGATAACAATACTTGAAGCGGTCAATATTCAAAAGCCATTTAGTAGGATAATTCCTAGTTATCCATCTAAATGGCTAGGTCTGCCATATTCAGCCCCTTATCCGCCTTATATTTTAGCTTATCCAGCTAAAATATAGTCACATTAAAAAAGGGGCATTATGGGGGCATTTTGGGATGACTAAAATTATCCGGCTAATTTAGTCGATTTGCAATTCTAGGTTAGGTAGAAAACTTTAGACCTGCTTCAGAGCGGGCCTAAACAGAGCCGGTGGGAGCATTAGATGGACTAGGTGGCCGCCTAGGGCACCGGAAATGGGCAGGGTGCTGTAGTCGGACATGAGGGCGGCATTTTTTGAAAGCAGCAAATGAGGGTAGAGAGGAATAGAGCTGGCAAAGGTTGTGGTGTATAAACGGAGCTTTGGAGGATCATGGTGTGCGATCTGTGGGGTTCGGGTTGGTGAGAGAGAGAGAGAGAGAATCATGTAATGCCTAGGGTGGCTGCAGACCCTTGCACCAGCACTGGAGCCTAAAGCTATCCATCCTTGCGTGGCCAGATATGTGCCTTCTCCGAATATTTTCAAAGTTATCCAGATAAGTAGCACCTGTCAAAATAAAAAAAAACCAAAAAACAGACATTTGTGGGTCAAAGGCCTGATTAATTCTGGCTGTGAGAGGGGTAACCTCTTACCTGCTCCCAATGCTAGAAGCATAAGCTACTCACACTTTACACTTCCAGTGTCTGTCATTCAGAACAGTGCTCAAAGTGTTGGGTGCAAGTAAGGCATAATCTCACTCTTGGTTGGGATTAATCTGCTCTTGGCAAGGCGAGGGTGAAGGGTATCACATTGGCCCCGCTTCCCACCTGCAAGAACTAATGTGATAATTAGTTCTTGCAGGTGGGAAGCGGGGCCAATTTGGAAAAACTGAGGAGAGGTTAGGAATCAGGTCACTGGCCTGCAAATGTCTTTTTTTTTTTTTTTTTGACAAGTGCTTCTTATCCAAATATCTTTGAAGATATCTACATAAGTAGCAATGTTATCCAGCCATGCAACACCAAATAACTTATAAAACTGGCTATATTCATACATAGCTGGTAAGGTTTTATATTTATCCGGCTACATGTAGCTGGATAACTTTAGGCAAGTATATCCAGTGGGATGTTTTATTGTTAATTGTTTTATCTTGGAATCTGCTTAGCATGACAATCATTATAGGAGGAATACAAATGTTTAAAATAAATAAATATATGGGACAAATTATCTGGCTAACTTTAGCCAGATAACTTTTCTACTAACTGGCCTACTAAATATGGGCCTCGAAGAGGTCGATATTAAAAAGCCATTTATACGGATGATTGAAAAGATATGCTTCTAATGGCTACCCGGCGATATTCCTCACTATATATGGCTAAATTCTAGCTGCATAACGAGGCTAAAATTTAGCTGCATAAGTCAGGGACGTTCCAGGGGACAGGTGAGAGGCATTTCCGGGCAGAGCAGAATTAGCCGCATAAGTTAGTCGCATAACTTATAACGGAGTTATCCGATATTCAGAGTTAGCCACTTAACCTAAGCGGCTAACTCTGGTCGGGCAGTAGGACATAACCAGCTACCTTTAAAATAGCCAATATATCCTGCTAGTTAGTCAGATATGTTTATCCCGCTGACTAGCTGAGCCGCACAGTGGCTGAAAATGTATCCCGAAGTGTTTAGGTGATAAAGTCTCCTTGATCCTGAACTTTCTTAATATGTTCCATGTAAACCGATATGATGTGAAAACGAATACTGGTATATAAAAACGTGTAACAAATAAATAAATTACTCACCTATAACTGGTACTCACTGCACTGTAATAATATATCTCAGCTCAGAATAGATGTTAACAAAAAATAGGATGATATGTTGGATGCACTATTTGATAAATATTGTGCAATTTTCCATCTTAATACACAGAGAAATCAATGGAAAATATAGCAGGTATTCTACAGTATGGGGTAGATTTTCAAAGGGGTACATCATAGGGGTATGTCATAGGGGTATGTCATAGGGGCCGACCATCGGCCCTTATGACATAGTGAGGGCAAAGGTAGCGCCGGCGCCATTTTGAATACTGGCAATACGGCCCGAGTGCAGGAGGTCGCTCCCGGACCCCCGCTGGACTTTTGGCAAGTCTTGTGGGGGTCAGGAGGCCCCCCCAAGCTGGCCAAAAGTCCCTGGGGGTCCAGCGGGGGTCCGGGAGCGATCTCCTGCACTCAGGCCATATTGCTAGTATTCAAAATGGCACCGGCGCTACCTTTGCCCTGTCACATGGTAAGGGCAAAGGGCCATCGGCGCCATTTTTATTAACGCAGCCAATGGCCTGAGAGCGGGAGATAGCTTCCCGCGCTCCCGCTGGACCACCAGGTAATTTTAAAACCTTTTTGGGGGGTTTGGGAGGGTGGGGGAGGGTTTTTTGATTATTGGGTCGGGCGCAGCTGATAATCAAAACTCAAATCGGGCTGGGCGATAAAAATTTTAAGATTTGGATCGGAACCAGAACCGATCAGATTCCGGTTCTGATTCACATCTCTAATAAAAATGATTTAATGGGACACAGACAACATGGATTTACCCAAGGGAAGTCTTGCCTTACCAATCTCCAACATTTATTTGAAGGAGTGATAAAACATGTGGATATTGGTGAACCAGCAGATGTAGTGTATTTGGATTTTCAGAAGGCGTTCCACAAAGTCCCACATGAGAGGCTTTTAAGAAAACTAAAAAGTAATGGGATAGGAGGTGATGTCCTTTTGTGGACCGCAAACTAGTTAAAAGACAGGAAACAAAGAGTAGGATTAAATGGTCTGTTTTCTCAGCGGAGAGAGTTACACATTGGAGAGCCTCATGGATCTAGAAAGGGTAATGATGAGTCAGATGATCAAATATGCAGATGACACAAAATTATTCAGAGTAGTTAAGTCACAAATGGTTAATGATAAATTGCAGGAGGACCTTGCAAGACTGAAAGATTAGGTGTCCAAATGGCGGATGAAATTTTATGTGGACATGGGTTATTTTTCCCTATTTGCATCACCATGAACTTGTCCACATTATGGGCCAGATCTTAAAATCTATGTGCGGGCATAGATTTGTTCGCGCAACCCGGTGTGAATAAATCTATGCCTTATTTTATAACATGCACGCGCCGAGCCCGAGGGGAGCCCCAATGGCTTTCCCTGTTCCCTCCAAGGCCGCTCCAAAATCAGAGGGAACTTTTTTCGGCCACCCCCCACCTCCCCCGATGGACCACCAGGGACTTTTGGCAAGTCTTGGGGGACCCTCCTGACCCCCACAAGACTTGCCAAAAGTCCAGCGGGGGTCCGGGAGCAACCTCCTGCAATTCGGCCGTCTGCTGCCAGTATTCAAAATGGCACCGATAGCCTTTGCCCTTACTATGTCACAGGGACTACCGGTGCCATTGGTCAGCCCCTGTCACATGGTAGGAGCACAAGATGTCACCAATGGCCATGTGACAGGGGCTGACCAATGGCACCGGTAGCCCCTGTGACATAGTAGGTCAAAGGCTATCGGCGCCATTTTGAAACCAGCAACCGAGGGTGTGAGTGCAGGGGATGGCTCCCGGACCCCCTGCTGGACCACCAGGGAGTTTTGGCAAGTCTTGGGGGGGGGGTCGGGGGGGGGTTGTTTAAATTGGCTCCTTTAGGTGGCCGAATAATTCGGCGAAGATTCATTGTATTCGTTGGGAATCGCGATACGTTTCGCTTCCCCACGAATACAACGAATAGGGCCCTATACGTTGCTGATTCCCAATTCATAGGGAATGAATGCACACCCCTAGCGTGCGCACATGTGCGCCTGCATGCAGCTTTGAAAATCTACCCATTAGTCTCATGCAGGATCTTCATCCTGATGGACTCTATGCCATCCCAGACATAAAGCACCACCCTATCTCCAAGATGCTCCTCTCTGTTATCGCGATATAATTTGTTCCCAGGTAGAGCACTATCCCATCTCTTTCCACCATATCTCTGAGATGCCAGTTAAGCCTATGTCATCATTTACTGCTATACATTCTAATTCTCCCATCTTACTTCTTAGACTTCTGGCATTAGCATACAAACATTTTAAGGTGAGTTTTTTGTTTGTATTTACTAGGGATGTGAATCATTTTTTGACGATTTAAAATATCGTCCGATATATTTTAAATTGTCAAAAATCGTTAGAGCCGCGATACAATAACAATTCCCCCGATTTATCGTTAAAAAATCGTAAATCGGGGGAAGGGGGAGGGGAAGGGGGAGGGCGGGAAAACCGGCACACTAAAACAACCCTAAAACCCACCCCGACCCTTTAAAATAACTCCCCCACCCTCCCGAACCCCCCCAAAATGCCTTAAATTACCTGGGGTCCAGAGGAAGGGTCCCGGTGTGATCTTTTACTCTCGGACCTCCGTACGTTGTAGAAATGGCGCCGGCGCTACTTTTGACCTGTCATATGACAGGTCAAAGGTAGCGCCGGCGCCATTTTATTTTTTTGTCCCCCGACGTCAGGAGCGTAGGAGATCGCTCCCGGACCCCCGCTGGACCCCCAGGGACTTTTGGCCAGCTTGGGGGGGCCTCCTGACCCCCACAAGACTTGCCAAAAGTCCAGCGGGGGTCCGGAACGATCTCCTACCGCGAATCATTTTTCCGTATGGAAAATGGCGCCAAAATGGCCGTACGGCCGGCGCAAAATGGCGCCGGCCGTACGGCAACACAATTCGACTGCACGAGGTCGTTCCGGACCCCCGCTGGACTTTTGGCAAGTCTTGTGGGGGTCAGGAGGCCCCCCAAGCTGGCCAAAAGTCCCTGGGGGTCCAGCGGGGGTCCGGAACGACCTCCTGCAGTCAAATCGTTTTTCCATACGGAAAAATGATTCGCGGTAGGAGATCGTTCCGGGGGGGTTCGGGAGGGTGGGGGATTTATTTTAAAGGGTCGGGGTGGGTTTTAGGGTTGTTTTAGTGTGCCGGTTTTCCCGCCCTCCCCCTTCCCCTCCCCCTTCCCCCGATTTACGATTTTTTAACGATAAATCGGGGGAATTGTTATTGTATCGCGGCTCTAACGATTTTTGACAATTTAAAATATATCGGACGATATTTTAAATCGTCAAAAAATGATTCACATCCCTAGTAAATACAAACAAAAAACTCACTGGGTTTTAGGGTTGTTTTAGTGTGCCGGTTTTCCCGCCCTCCCCCTTCCCCTCCCCCCCCCCCACTGGACCCCAGGTAATTTAAGGCATTTTGGGAGGGTGGGGGATTTATTTTAAAGGGTCGGGGTGGGTTTTAGGGATGATTTAGTGTGCCGGTTTTCGATTTACACGATTTACACGATTTACACGATTTACACGATATTTAAAAAACCCAAACTGCGACGATCCGATTCCCTCCCCCTCCCAGCCGAAATCGATCGTTAAGACGATCGATCACACGATTCACATCTCTAGTATTTACATTTTGCTTTTCATATGACAGGGATAAATTGGAATCTTTTAGCTCAGGTGTGTTTTTAATTATAGGCACTTGGACTACTTTTCTTATTATCGGAACCTCTCTGTTGGGATGCCCTAGCTCTAATGCTTCATTAGTAGCCTTTGAAGATACTTCCCTCTGAACCATGCGCTGCTGAGCGACTGTTCGCTTTCCCCTTTGTTCTAGTTTAAAAGCTGCTCTGTCTGTTTTTTAAAGGTTAGTGCCAGCAGCCTGGTTCCACCCTGATTAAGTTGGAGCCCATCCCTTTGGAAAAGACTCCCCCTTCCCTAAAAGGTTCCCCAGTTCCTTACAAAACTGAATCCCTCTTCCTTGCACCATCGTCTCATCCACTCATTGAGCTCTACCTGCCTTTGGGGACCTGCACATGGAACAGGGAGTATTTCAGAGAATGCTACCCTGGAGGTTCTGGATTTCAACTTTCTCCCTAGATGCCTGGTCCACCTTAAATGCCTTAAGGAGAGTATGCTCTGTGGGTGGGATCCTGCAGAGCAGGTGGGGCTCAGAGGGCATAACCAGAGACTGGGGAATAAGAGATGGGATACAGGTGGTGATAACCAGACCAGGCCAGGTCTCCAGGAGGAAGTCAACTCCTGGGCGTAACACTGTGCATACACTGAGCTGAGATAAAGCAGCACAACCTTAAGCAGAGAGAGAAAGAGAGAGAGAGAGAGAGAGAGTATACTATCTGAAGGTAAAGTCAGTCTACTGCTGTGTATTTGATTGAAGCTGTGAATAAAGTTCATGTTTTAAGAAAGGCTAGAATCAGACTGAATTCTTCCTCCAGGCCTGTAGGAATAACCGCTCGTTCCCACAAACTTTAATTCCAATAAATTGAAGATCCAACAATGCCAGCTTTTTGCCAAAACCACACACATCAGGGAGTCTAAGAACTACTACAAAAAACACAATTATTGTTATTCTCTGCATCTAAATTCTTCATCACAATCTCTACCTCTTGGATTCACTCCAGTGCGATCAATAGCAAAAAAATGGAGGGATTCAAAAGGATGTTTATAATCTTGACAAAGAGTTACTTTCTGTGCTTCTATATGGTAATAGGTCACACAGCACCAATGTCCTTACATTTGTTTAAATTCACTTGGTTTTAATCAGTTTTAAAAGGAGATTTTTCTGTCTTGGTCAGATCACATTGTGAGAAAGTTTCTCAGTTGCTCTCTGAAGTTTTGTCATCCTTATTTTTAAAGAATTACATTATAACAGTGAAATGTACATTTTTAAAATTCATGAGTGAAGTATTTTAGCTTTGCCTTATTGTCTTCTATCTTCACTGCCTCTCTATTACTTTGGACTTTTGAAATCCAATAATACCAAAATAAGTACTCTCCCTTGATCTTATTCCCTAGTCACCCAATAAAAAAAAAAAGTCAATCAGATTTGTTTGACATGAACTTCCTCTGATAAAATCATATTGCCTCAGATCCTGCAAGCCATTGAGACTGTAGAAAGTTCACTATTCTTTCCTTCCACACAGTCTCCACTAATTTTCCCACCACCTAGGTAAGGCTAACTGGCTGTAGTTCCTAACTTCCTCTCTACTACCAGTTTTGTGAAATTGGACCTCAACCTCCCTTCTTCAGTCTTGGTGGCAAGAATCCAATCTCCATGGATCTATTGAGTAGATCCTTCAGCGGACAATCCAGCACCTCTCTCAGCTCCCTTAGCATTTGGCCCATGGCCTTGTCCACTTTCAGTTTTGCTAGTTTTACTCACCCACTCTCTTCTGTAAATGCGGTCGTATCTATCCCATACCCATCTGCATTCTTGCCAACCAGCAGTGGCCCTTCGCCAAGTAAACATCAAATTGAAATATTTGTTTAATTGTGCCACCCCCGATTAATCTGGAGTATGGAATACCCCAATGCTTAGGGTGGGGAGTACCACATGAGAAATTATATTTGCTAATAATGTTGCGACGGCTGGTTGCAGGACTCGTGACCGGCCTTTCCTCTCTGCCTTCTTGTGCCGTCCCGGAGCTAGCCCTGCTCCGGAGCAGAGCTGGCGAAGCGCTCTGAAGACTGTCGGCATGCTTCCGACTTGCTCTCCCGCTGTGGGCCTTTGCTTCGCGGCGCAGACGCTGCCACCGATTTCCCCGATGCAGCTCCTTAGCCGTGTGCATGCGCTCCCCCCCTTTCTTAAAGGGGCCGTGGCACACCAGGACTGCCGGCTCCTCCAGATGACACCCCTCACACTCAGGCTCGCCTTAGCAACTTCTCCCTTCCTTTCTGGGTTAGTTGCTCCATGGCTCGTCTTTCTGCTGACCACATTCGGCTACTGCCTGGATCTTGACCTCTGCTTGTTCATCGACTTCGTCTGACTGCCACCTAGAACTTGACCTCTGCCTACCCTGACCACTCGCAAATTGACTAAAGGTACTGACCCCTGCTTTGGATGTCTTTTCTGGACTGATGATACTCTGGCCTTGAACCTCTCTTGGAGACCCTGTGAGGCCCACCTAAGACCAGACGGCCCGGGTAACCAAGGGCTCAACCTGAGGGAACCCAGGGTTGCTATTGGCGAAGCTCCAGCTAGCCTCTGTCTCCTCCTGTGCTCTGCCTCCTGGTGGCAGGCACTCTCCGGGTCCGACCAGAGGGCTGTAACAATCCTGCACCAAGCCAAGGGTCCACTACCAGTGCAACAAATAAGATTTATCTTTGGGTTTGTAGCCTGAGTGGGGGATGAGACAGGGTCCTGGCCACCCCGATATCACAATTATGTGCCCTTCCCAAGCAACCTAATTAGAAATTGATGTAAACTGATATGATGGCTTGTTCCAAAAACTGGTATAAAAATTTTAATAAATAAAATAAAAAATAAAAATAAAAAAATAAAAACCTCTCACTTGTGGCACCACAGACCAGATAAAATCATCATACCAGAATAAAACAGTAATTCATCCTTTTACTAGTATTGTATAAGTAGGCAGCAAATCCAACCAGAACATTCAATGGGAAAAGTAGAGTAGTAAAGTACAATATAAACTTGCAGATTTTTTATTTTAAATCAAGCAATGCAAAAATATCACTGGGTATGGCCTGTTATCAGGCCATACCATATGGATAGTAAAAAAAATAATAAAAATAAAGAACACTAATAGGAAAAGGTTGGGGGTGGGGGAAAACAGTGAAGTATACAGCTTTCAAAAATTGTCTTTACCCTGGTGTACTCAAATGTCAGAAAACACCCTGTCCCAAACACAAAACTGAAAAAAACAACAATCAAGAAAATGAAGAAGTTCCTCGATTGTGGAGCTGGCTAGATGATAAATGGCAAGGAAGTAAACCTTCTCCTTCCTCTGCTAAGATATTCTCTTTGCAAATTTTAGATTACCTAACTCAGTCCCTTAGGAGGTGAATCCAGCCATGTGCTCCTGGTCCTGGATATCTCTGGAAAAGAAGTCTCTTAGTCTCCTGGCTCCTCTGTTCCTTGTTGGGATTTTACATGTAGCTCGGTTATGAAAGAAGAACAGCTGTCTGTCTCTCTATTTCCTCAGAATGCAGACTTCTGTCTCCCCCTCTCAATAATTAGCTCTTCAGGGAAAGAACTGATTGCAGGGCTGCCAAGTGCACTCCTCTCTTTTTGGCTCCAACTCCTGGCCATCTTTGCCCTGCACACACAGACAGAGGCAGCCAAATTGTGCCTTTTCTACCTTAAAATGTCTCCGAGCATAGCTTTGGCTCCCTCCTCTGCTGGTTATGCAGTGCTGTTCTCTGGGCAGGCTAAACAGTACATCTCTTTTCCCAACTTGTTAACACTGTGAGTGCTGAGGCTGGTTCTTGCAGAACATTTGTCATTCACAGGAGAGCATATAGAGATTTTTTTTATGTGTTTTTATATTCTTTCACTTCGCCTGCGATGGCTTGAAGACTCTGCAGGGTTGAAAATCCATTTTTGACAAGTCCAAAACACATCATTTAGCTCCACACATAGCTCAGTCCACATTGTAAGGCTCCAACACATGATAAACTCATGGGGACAGGAACATGGTTTATCATAGCTTGCTACAATACATTTCTGTTTTTTTCCTTGTCTCTCTCTCTACACAATATTCCTTGTAACCTATCAATCTTACAGTTCTACGTCTGTACTTCCTCCTTTTTCTGACATATTTGAAAAGTTTTTTGTCATCTTGCTATACCTCTTTAGCTTTCCTTGCTCTTTAAGCTTTATGAGATACACTGTCCTGTATTTTTGTTTAGATCCATTATACTTTTTGAATGCTGATTTTATTGCCTTTATTTTTTCATCCCTTTTTTTTTTTTTGGAGAACCAAATCGGTTTCCTTTATTTCTTTTCTTTTCTTACATAAAGATTTTTGCCAGTAAACACACCATCAACAACCTGGTGCTAAGCATTCATGTTTAATTCCTGATCCCCTGTTATATTCTGATATATTTCCTTATTTATTTTTATAGCCATTGATTATATAATTTCCTTACCCTTTATTGTGTTTTGGATGAATCACTATGCATTCATCCACATTAAAACCACATTTACCAATGGTTTACCTATTTCCCCAGAGTGTTCTGCATCAAATTGCAATATGAACATGCCCAGCATATACTACTTCCTCCTATTTTATATCAGTAAAGATTGAAACATTACTATTTATATTTATCTTTATAACATTTCTACACTGAATAATAAACAGTGGATAAAATATTGAATTTTGTTTGAATTAACCACTTACACTACATAAATAAAAATCGGTCCTAGACTTCTACTCCTCTAAACCAAATCTCTTGAGAAATATCTAATGAACATCCCTCTGCTTTAGTTACCTTTAAATATGCTGTCCAGATATCTTGACAAATATCTCACCTGTGAGACCATGTTCCATCGGGTCCTATGTAATATACTAATTTCAAGTATTGTACTCTCCTTTGCCTCTGTAGTGTTTCCATAACTTTGCCTATTGGCATAGTTAAAGAGACTATAGTTTATTTGTTGTCATGAACACTCAGGTTTGAACCAAAACCTGGGCCTTATAACACAGAGCTCTAACTTTGTGATACAGTCTATCAAGATGGTCCTAAACTCTTCATATATTCCTGACCAGGATTACTCTGCTTTCACAATAATCTAATTGATCCTAAAGTCATGGAGATTCATAATGAAACCATATATCTGTATAGCAGTCCTTGATACTTAAACTTTTTCACAATTAATCTATACCTTGGTTTAACACTATATTATGAATTTACAGTCCTTTGAGTATACTCAGATTGGCCAACAAGAATTTGTTTGAAATTCCTTCCCCACACCTGGACATAACTAGGAAGAGAGCATTAGTGGCCTGCCCTAGATTCTGGAATGCCCTGAAAAGAACATAAGAACATAAGACTGGCCATTTTGGATTAGACAAAAGGTCAATCAAGGTCCAATGCTGGATCCCCACTGGAGACTGGGTCCTGCTTGCTAAGGTGAAGGCCTGGACCCCAGTCAAACACTGGAGTTCAGCTGAGGCTTGGTCCCATTGCCGAGGCCCAGGTCTGGATCTAGGCCTAGAACTGATGTCAGAGCCCAGGACAAAACTAGATTCCAGTTGCCAAGGCTCAAGCCTAGGCCTAAGTCTGATGCTAGACCCCATACTTGGCCTTGTTCTGTCATTAAGCCTAGAGCTTGATCCTAGGCATGGCTGACATTGGGGCCCACCCTTGGCCTGGGCCTCAGACGAGACCTGGCCTTAGGTAGGACCCAGGGATTGGACGGCTGAGGCCTGGTTCCACCAGGGGCCCTTTTCTTTTACACATGAAAATAAAAATACCCCTAATTTTTGGGGTATTTATGTCCAAGGCTAATTTTTAGTTCATATTCATATGAATAAAAAAATGGCCTCATTTATTGTGTTTTGCCCATTTTTTCAAAACACATACACATCTTTAGTCACACTAAAGTTAAACTGACTGAGCAAAGATGTCCCTCAAGGCAGGGTTGGGAGTGGTTTGCATTTACATGAATATTTTTCCTTTTTCAAAAGTGTGACAGTAAATTTTCAAGAAACGTTTCTGCACACAAATTAACTCGTGAACCTGTGTGTAGGTAATTTTGCCAGGATAATGTTGTAAGTGATCTTATACATGTAAGTTCACTTTGAAAATTGGTGTAACTTATGTACATATTTGCCATCAATTTTATATGGGCTGTTACAAAATTATATTCTTAGTGGGTTCTTTAAATAATTTCAGATTCAATTTGCTATCCGTGGAGGGATCTGGTTAGCCCTAATCAGTGAGTGATTCATCCATTGTTCCACTACCAGAACTGATCAACCACAACTATTAACAACTCTAAAGCTGGTTAGGCTTCATACTCCTGAACAATCCAGTTACAAAGAAAGAATTAAATGATTCATCATCTAATAGATGGTTTGTTGTACATTTAAAAGTCAGATAACATATTGTAGTATGGCCATGGGGTGGGGATGTTTGCCCTGTGTTACCCAGCGGAAATAAGCTCCTGTAACCCAGGTAGAGAGTCCATCAAGCTAGGTTGAGAGAACATTGCCCAAATCTCATCTTTGGGTGAGTTTCCTCACTCCGAGGGTCATCAAATGTTCACAAGAGACCACTGTTCTGTTTGTACGTCTAACATTGAATGTCAAAGTGGCCCCTAACCCCCTACACTAATACCTAAACCTCACCTCGAATTACTAGGTGGGCCTACCATAGGGATACAAATACCTATCTAGGGAGAGGACACTATAGCTAGTCTCTCTCTCTCTCTCTCTCTCTCTCTCTCTCTCTCTCTCTCTCTCTCTCTCTCTCTCTCTCTCTCTCTCTCTCTCTCTTTCTCTCCCCAGTGATTGAATGCAGGAAATACAATAGGTTTGGCACTTTGTGCTAACTTAGCTCTTCACATAGGTAATTAGCACAAAACACACCCCTTTTACTATCGCATGCGATACTTATAGCATTTTGATAAATCCAGGCCTAAGACTCTACAATGGAACAAGAAACATCAAGGGAGGCCTAAGGTGCTTTACTCCCTTCAAAAAATGAGCCACATCAGGATGAAACAACAAGGAAACACCATTCACCAAGTCTATGAAACAGGCATGAGCCGCAATCTGCACCTTCAAGGAATTAAGGGCCAAACCATTATTCAATCTATCCTGCAAAATATACAGAATGAGAGGGATCTTAAATGAATGAGGAAAAATACCCCATTCCTCACACCAGGCCTCAAAAACTCTCCAAACCTGCACAAAAGCCAAGGAAGTGGAGAACTTGCGAGCATGGAGTAAGGTGACAATCACCACAGAGGAATAACCACACTTTAACAGGCAAGTCCTATCAAGGGCTAAACCATAAGACAGAATTGAATCGGATCCTCATGAAAAAACGGTCTCTGCTAAAGCAGATCCATATGTGGTGGAAGACAAAGGGAGGCCTCCAAGAGTCATCGTAAATCCACATACCATGGATGCCTGGGCCAGTCCAGTGTCACCAGGTGTACTAGCCCCCTGTGGTCTTCGATCGTGCAAATTATCCTGCCCAGCAAGGGCCATAGAGGAAAGGCATAAAGAAATCCATCTTCCAGTCAGACCTGTACAAGAGCATCTATTCCCAGGGACCAAGGATCTCTCCTACAACTACAGAAGCAAGGAACCTTTGCATTTTGAGAAGTTACCAGCAGTTCTAGGACCGGAAGGCCCCAGTGTCTACTATCAACTGAAACACTTTGGCTGACAACACCCACCCTCTTGGGTCCAGACTCTCCCTGCTGAGAAAGTCCGCTCTTACGTTATCTTTTCCTGCAATGTGAGAGGCCAAGATCATCTGCAGATGACCTTCCACCCATTTCATCAGCTGGTCTATTTCCTGCGACACTTGCTGGCTCTTGGTTCCTCCCTGGTGATTGATGTAGGCCACCATTGTTGTGTTGTCCAACATTATGCGAACCGCTTTATTCCGCAGTCTGTGGCTAAACTGCAAGCATGTGATCTGTACCGCCTAGGCCTCCAGGTGACTGATGTTCCAGTGGGACTCTTTGGTATTCCAGCGCCCCTGGACAATTAACTCCAGATAGTGAGCCCCCCAACAATGGAGACTTGCATCTGTCATGAGTACCAACAAGGCTAGATAGGACAAGGGAATTCCCTTTCTCAGATGATCCTCCTACAACCACCAATGGAGGCAGGAGCAGAATTCTATCAGTAAGTGGAGCCAGAACGCATAATCCTGAGGCTGGGGGATCCAATGAGATAGCAAAGAGCACTGAAGAGGACGCATATGTGCCTTGCCCCCGGCACCACTTCCAGGGTACCTACCATCAAGTTGAATACCTGTAGGAAAGTCCACACCATCAGGCGAATGGAGTCCATCAACTGATGCACTTGAGATATCAATCTCTGGATCCAAACTTCTGTTAGGAAAACTCTGTCCTGTCTCGTGTTGAATTTTAACCTCAGATACTCCAATTGGGATGGTTGAAGATTGCTCTTGGTCAGGCTCCCCACCCAACTGAACTCCTGCAATATGGAGATCACCTTGTGTGTCACAAGGCAGCTCTCTTCCTGAGATTTGGCTCGAATCAGCCAGTCATCCAAATAAATGTTCAAGGCCACTACTACCACCACCAGAATCTTGGAAAATGTTCTAGGAGATAGCTAGACCAAAAGGCAGCACCCGAAACTGATAATGAGCCCCAATAGTGCAAAGCGTAGAAATTGTTGGTGTTCCAATCGGATGTGAATATGAAGGTAAGCCTCTGACAGATCCAAGGAGGTCAGAAATTCCTCCAACTGCACTGCCATTATTACAGAGCGTAAGGTTTCCATTAAAAAATGAGCAACATTCAAGTGACGGTTGATCCTCTTGAGATTCAAGATGGGATGAAAGGAACCCTCCTTCTTGGGCACAACAAAATAAATGGAATGTTGCCCAAAACTTTCTTGAGATGTGGGTACTGGAACCATAGCCCTCAGTTTGAGGAGCCTTCTTCTACAGGGAGTGGCAAGGGGACACCATGAGCACGTCCCAAGGAATACTGCGAAATTCCAGTGCATACCCTTTGCGTATCACCTCCCGGACCCACTGGTCCAATGTGATCTCGACCCACCTCCAATAAAGGAGAGAGAGAGAGATGCCCCCTTATTTCCTCCTCCGGAAGATGAGTCAGCAAACCTTTATTGGGAAGCTCAGGAAGGTCCACCACCCGAGCCCTCTCCTCTCTTGAACTGCCAGGGACGAAAGGACTGAGGCCTAATGAAAGGCCAAGTCCACTGAAAGGTCATTCCTCTGTAGGGACGAAAATGCCTGGAAGTCCTGAAATGACTCCTTGTACCAAAGGGGTGATCTAACTGTTTCTTATCCTCTGGCAACCGAGGCACCAGACACTCGCCCCACTTACTGGCCAGTTTCTCCAACTTGCTCTCAAACAAGAGTGAGCCTTTAAAGGGCATCTTGGTAAGATTGGCTTTGGAAGCTGACCAATTTCACAACCAGAGTTGACACCTGGCCACTATAACTGAAGCCACTCCTCTGGCTGAGGTCCAAACCAAATCACAACCTGCATCTGATAAAAAGGTGGCAGCAGGTTCCATAACCGCTCTGGAATTCCCTCAGACTCATCAACCACCTGAGAGAGAAGCAGACAAGATCTCACCACTAGGGCACAACAGGAGGCAATCTGTCAATTCATCACCACTGCCTCAAAGGCTTGCTTAAGAATAGCCTCAAATCTTCTATCATGTACATCCTTCAAGGCCGCTCCTCCCTCTATGGGGATAGTTGTCTGCTTATAGACCAGAGCATCCACTTTGGGAAAATATAAACACTCTCTCACATCTGGATCCAGGGGGTACAGGCCTTCCAATGTCAGACTCCTTTAAAATCTGTCTCTGGGGCATTCCATTCCAAATCAATCAGTCCCTGGATGGCATCCATCATGGGGATAAAACAAGAGGCATTACATAAGGAAACCAAAATAGGATTATTCCTCAGCTCTGCCATAGAATCCAAACCTGGAACAACTAGCTGTTTCAAGATCTGGGAAATGAGGGCCAGCAGTTCATCTTTAGAAGAACTGCAACATGGTTCCATAAGGTTCCAGCCCTGGAGGAATTTCCCCATCTTCCAGGAAATCAGAATCAATTTCATCATGAGTGTCATCTGGATTCCTGTTGGAAACACCCGCAGGGAGCCAAGTCAAGCCCTGGCACTTAAGCATAGGACTGGAAGAGGAAGGAGCCACTGGCTGAGGGTCAAACCAGACAGAAATGGGGGAAATGGAGGACTACACCTGAAGAAAGTCTTGTAAGTCTTCAAAAAATTCCACCCAAGAAAAGCAGCCAGGTCCAGACCAAGCCCAAAAGGAACTGGAGCTGGTCCCACAGAACTGCCCTCACCAGCAGAGGAGCCAATCAAGGGAGAACCAATATCTGGTATCCCCCCAGTCAAGGCCATGACCAATCCATCATCAGAATGGGAAGAATGAGGCTTAGCAAATTCCGAGGAAGACAACACTCCCTGAGCGTCTGAGCAGCACTAACACAGGTTAGAAATCAGGTCATGCTGATAATCCCTAATATGACAGGCAACATAAACAGGAACATGCTTAGGCTTTTTTCTTACTGGCGCCATCGCTGTGGTAAACATACATCAGAACAGCTCGCATTCAAAAATGAAATGTGCCCAAAAAATAAGCATCTAGAAAAAAGCACGGCAAGGCGCACTCACAACCTGTGTGCAAAGTTAAGCACGTAAAAAAGTCTCTGCACTTAAAAAGTATACCCAAAAAATGAGCACACAACGTGTAAGCAGAGTCAACATACTGTATACACCAACAGCTTATAAAGGACAGCAGAATACACACAAGAGCACACGGAAATGGCCGCTGTGGCCTACCATGCAGCGTGCAAAAGAAATGCTAAGTGCGGGGCCCAGCCCACCGGGGGCCACTCAACCCTCCATGCTGCCCAGTTCTCCAACCCCAAAGGCAGCAGTAACAAACATCAGCACAGTGAGCTGAGAATGGATGCCAGAGGATGTCCTGCAACCCCTCTACTGTCTCTGATTCAGGTAAAACTTTCTCCTTTTTATTTGTTTATTTTTTTTTAAATCTTATCTGAGCTCAGAGCTTACTGGCTGAGTACAGAGATGGTCTCTGGCTGTGGGAGGGAGAGGGCATCTGCTGTCACTGCCATGCTAGGCCTCCTGTACCCACTGCCTTTCAGCTGAACTAGCAGCTAATAGGGATGTGAATCGTTTTAGGACGATTAAAATTATCGTCCGATAATTTTAATATCGTCTTAAACCGTTATGGAACACAATACAATAGAGATTCTAACGATTTATCGTTATAAATCGTTAGAATCGTGAGCCGGCACACTAAAACCCCCTAAAACCCACCCCCGACCCTTTAAATTAAATCCCCCACCCCAATGACTTAAATAACCTGCGGGTCCAGCGGCGGTCCGGAACGGCAGCGGTCCGGAACGGGCTCCTGCTACTGAATCTTGTTGTCTTCAGCCGGCGCCATTTTCCAAAATGGCGCCGAAAAATGGCGGCGGCCATAGACGAACACGATTGGACGGCAGGAGGTCCTTCCGGACCCCCGCTGGACTTTTGGCAAGTCTTGTGGGGGTCAGGAGGCCCCCCCCAAGCTGGCCAAAAGTTCCTGGAGGTCCAGCGGGGGTCAGGGAGCGATTTCCCGCCGCGAATCGTTTTCGTACGGAAAATGGCGCCGGCAGGAGATCGACTGCAGGAGGTCGTTCAGCGAGGCGCCGGAACCCTCGCTGAACGACTTCCTGCAGTCGATCTCCTGCCGGCGCCATTTTCCGTACGAAAACGATTCGCGGCGGGAAATCGCTCCCTGACCCCCGCTGGACCTCCAGGAACTTTTGGCCAGCTTGGGGGGGGGCCTCCTGACCCCCACAAGACTTGCCAAAAGTCCAGCAGGGGTCCGGAAGGACCTCCTGCCGTCCAATCGTGTTCGTCTATGGCCGCCGCCATTTTTCGGCGCCATTTTGGAAAATGGCGCCGGCTGAAGACAACAAGATTCAGTAGCAGGAGCCCGTTCCGGACCGCTGCCGTTCCGGACTGCCGCTGGACCCGCAGGTTATTTAAGTCATTTGGGTGGGGGATTTAATTTAAAGGGTCGGGGGTGGGTTTTAGGGGGTTTTAATGTGCCGGTTTTGCGATTTTACGTTTTTTTGATTTTTCACGATTTTTCACGATATTTTACCCCCCCAAACGGCAACAATACGATTCCCTCCCCCTCCCAGCCGAAATCGATCGTTAAGACGATCGAGGACACGATTCACATCCCTAGCAGCTAAGTCCATGCCAGGAAACCCAGCTACCAGACCAAGGCACACATCTGAGGGACCATGGACATCGCCTCTGGAATTCTCAACTGGGGTAGGGTCCTTTAGGTATCACCGCAGGGGAGCCGGGCTTTCTTTTCCTGATTTTAGAATTTCAAATTTCTGCTTTCAAATAGCTCAAAGCAATCCCTGTAGGAAGATGCACATCCACCATCTGCTGGAGACAGAGTATACTGGAAGGCTGGGGGTCACTGCAGGGTTATATATTCTGTGACATCAGCTTGCTTCATCTCCATCTGCTGGCAGGGGAGCATAACCTCCTGAGTCCATCTGTCTACAAGCTAGGAAAACTTTAATTTCTTGTTAATCACTTAAAAGAAATGCATTTAATTATAAAGTATAATCTCAAAATAATTTCTGTTATTTATCTGAACATTTTATAAGGCAGGATATATTAAGCTACAGAAGGTCTCTTCTGTCTTGGCATGCATTCAACTATAAATGGGTACTTCCTCTTTTTGTAGGCTTAGCCCTTCTTGGCAGAAAGCCAGTACTAAGAATTCAGCCAAGGGTGATCTACTTCCCTAATCTGGATGGTATACTTCCTTAATCCTTAGCAGTTCTGGATTGCAGTCCAGTTCTGGGCATACTGCCAGGAATGATCTACTTCCTTAATCTTAAATAATAGAAGTATCTTCCTGAGACTAAAACTTCTTATCAATAGAAGTAGATGTATTTCTGCAAGCTTGGTGCTATCTAGCTATCACATTGTTGTCTGCCTTTAATGCCAATGTGTCTATTATAAGAGATATGAGATTGTGGCTAAAATAATGACAGACCTGTCTTTTCTGTCAAAGGAAAGTGCCTCTATAATATCTAAAATCACAAAATACAGTTTCATATGGCTAACACTAGCTATAATGTATCTAAATATACTATAATTTAATTCTAATGCAAGCAGTGTTTCTTTCTGCAATCTTGCTGTTCCTCACTAAATAAAACAATTAGCAATAGCATTTTATTGTGTATAAGCAACAGCAAATATGTGTGTGGTCCTTTGCAGTGATTTATTGTGATCCATTTTATACAGAGGCAAACCTGAACCTCTGTATCCTTTTTTCACAGTTCCTAACTCCACAAATTTCATCAAATAGCTAACAGATCTGCAGTTCTTATTTTGCCTCAGTTGGACTTGTACATTTAGGACACACCAGTTATTTACTGGATAATGATACAGAGGGTTCAACTTCCTTTATAAAGGAATGCAAATTCATCTAAACATATGTTATTTGGTGAATACTGAAAGACAGATTTTATACAGCTGTAGCAGAGCACAAGTTTTGTATATACATGCATAATCTCATTTGGACAGAATTGGAAAAAAGCCCATATGCCTGCACCCTACATTACCTCATGAATAATCAGTGCAAAATAATTACCATATTAAGATTATATTTTAATTATAGCAAGTTGATTTTAAAATTAAACATGCTTTTGTCTCCTCCAGGAAAAATAAAACCTTTCAATGCAATATTTAATTTTTGTCTTTGCTATCTCTTTGAAAAGCAGTCTCTAACCCCAGTTATTTAAAATTCATCCTTTTATAATGAATCTGCCTTGAACTGCATCTCTGTGTAAATAAAGTAACAAAAATATCTTTTCTGCTATTTTAAATCTCAGATTACTAAAATGTATGAATATCTTAAAAACATATTGCTTGACAATACTGTTTCATAGGTTATGTTTAGATTCTTTTTCAGATGGAACCAAACAATATACAAAAAAATCCTCATTAAGCTTTCCTTCATATGACTTTAAATGGATTTACTGAAAGATATTCATATGCAAACTGAATGCATTTCAATAAATTTAATGAAAAGTTAAATAAGGACTACACTGTATCTTTCTCACAACTGACATTTAATTGTATTAGTTATGCATTCAATTATATCTCTTTATCTATCTATGTATATCATTATAGATTTAGATACATAGATAGATTTTATAAAATGTGCTACATTCAGTTTGGGCTTTTTTGGCTAAGATTAAATGTAAAAGTTTGAGTCATAAGCTGAATGAAGACAGATACTTCTTGACATCATGGCTGATTTAAGTACCAGGCCTCATGGAGGATTTAATGCCCTGTCATCTGATATCAGTGGGATACAAAATTGGAGCCTGACCAAATCCTGAGAATTAGGGTTCTACCCTGCCATGAAAGCCTTATAAAGGGGAGAGAGAGAAAGAGAGAGAGATCCTTTATAAGGTTTTCATTAAGGAAATTTTTGGTGAGCAGTTTTACATGCACAGTCAGAGGTATGGACAGCACAGTAGCAGCAGTGAAACTTTTATGTGATTTGGAGCGACAAAAGGTATAAAAAGATTGATTTGTACTTAGTACTCTTGACCTAGCTTGTTAGCAACTAGGTAGAGAGTGTATCAAGCTAGGTCAAGAGTACATTGTCCAAATCTCATCTTTTTATGCCTTTCATCACTCCAAATTATACCATCACTTCAAATTATACCTTTCATCACTCCAAATCACATAAAATCTTTACTGATGTCTACTGTGCTGTTTGCACCTCTGACTGTGCATATAAAATAAAACTATCCCCAAAACTGAGCCCACCATCAAAAGCTCACCCTGAGTTCAGAATGGCCCCTCTTACAGTGGTATAAAAAGTTGACTAATATGTGTGCCTCCCCAGAGGCGCTCTCTCTCTCCCCCAAAATGGGATTTGTGATATTTATCACAAATCCTGTTTCAGCCATAACGTACAGCATAATACCAGGAAAAACAGTGTAGTTATTTCTGGTGTTAAATACTACAATAACATTGTTATGCTATCACGTGCAATATTAAGCACCCCTCATTTTCATTAACTCTGCCCAAACTCCTCCCACTTGACTAAATTTTTAAAATTTGCATACAGATCTCATGATGTATTATTTATTGCATGCGTTATGGTGTTATCGCGAGTGTTAGGGCCCTAACGTGATTTGAAAAATGACCCCCTCCCCTCATTCAGGAATGCTTTTCTGAATAGATGTGTTTTTAGAACTTTTATAAAGGAGGGCTTTTGATGGAGGTTTCTCAATTCTTTTGCTAGGGAATTCCAGAGGAGACGGCCTGCAGAGGAAAACGTGCCCACTCCAATCTCATCAAGATGGGTTACTTTTGGGGAAGAGACTTCAAGGAGTGTCTGACATGAGGATTTTAATGATCTGGCATGAGTGTGAATTTTTAGTACAGATGAGATCCAGGGAGAGTGAATATTGTGTGATAATGGCCAATTTGTATTGGATACAATAAAGTCTAGGGAACCTATTGAGAGATTCAAATACAGGGGTGATGTGCTCACAAATTGGAGTTCCTGTAAGAAGCCTAGCTGCTGAATTCTGCATGATTTTTAATGAATGGTTAGTATAAGCTGGAAGGCCAATGACGAGGGAATTCCAATAATCAATACTAGAAAATAGGAGAGATTATAGAACAGAACGAAAGTCAGTAGAACTGAGGAGTGGATTGACATGGCGGAGGAGTCTTAATTTGTAAAAGGAAGTTTGAGTAATCATTCTGACATGTTCAGAGCTGAGTCTGTAATATCTGTGGGGTATTTCTGCTTAAGATCTTTGATAAAGTAGTGTAGTTGCTATTAGTTCACTTCAACACATGGAAATAAAGAACAACAAAAAAGTTTAAGAAATGGCCACTGTTGTGTTGTTGTAGTAACTAAAAGTGTTGGTTCTAAGATAAAAATAAAAACTCCCAAGTCTTTTGCAGAATAACAGCTGCTGAGCTCATTCAGGCTTCTCCTTCGTATTAAGACATTTATTTATTTATCTCTTTTTATAGTCTACAGATATCAACATGTGTTTATTGTGGAGTATAAAGAAAAATATATATAATAAACAGAAAATAACATTTTTACAAAAACAATTAATACAATGCAACAGATAAAATGTAAAATAAACTTTAATGTGCCAGGATGTTATAATAAATGTAATTGTTCTAGCAGGCTGTAAAATTTCTTAAAGATATTCTTAAAACACAGTGCCTTAATCTGTTTACATCTATTTTAGCATGCACTTCAAATGGCAGACTATGCCATAATTTGGGTGCTACAAAGGAAAATGCCTTGTTCCACGTAGATTGCAATTTCCATTGATGACTATTTGGAATAGTCAATAAATAAACTTACTTATCATTTATATCCTACAGGAGAGATTTGATAGAGATAGTCAAATACCTGAAGGGTGTTACTAATGTGCAAGACGCCAACCTGTTTCAAGGGAAAGGATATTCTAGAACAAGGTATCATGATATGAGGCTCTGAGGGGAGAAACAACAGAAAATATTTATTTTCACAGAAGGGTGATGGAAGCATGCACTGCCATCATGGAGGGAGTGGTAGCAGCTAAAACAGTAACAGAGTATTGAGAGGGAAAGGGCAAAGCCCAGAGGATCCTTAATTGTAAACAATGGAGAGTATAGAAAGCAAGACCTACCGGCACATGTTCAGGCATTCATGATGCCTTATTTGACTGATTCATAGGGATGTGCAGACAAAATGTTTGCGTTGATAAGTTGAAGTTGAGGGTCGATTTCGTTCAATATGGACATATGGAGAATTCCATAAGTTGAGGGTCTGTCCATACGTTCACCGGTTCCCTAAATAAAAATTTAAACCCCTCACCCTCCTTAATCCCCCCCCAAGACTTACCCCAAAACTCCCTGGTGGTCCAGCGGGGAGTCAGGAAGCCATCCCTGTATTCCTTTGCGAGGAGCACGTGACATCGGCGTCACGTCGGAGTGACGCGTACGTCACGTGCTTCTCCGCGCCTCCGCTCCGGGACCCCCGCTGGACCCAACCGGAACTTTTGGCCAGCTTGGGGGTTCAGGAGGGTGGGGGGTTTAAGTGTTTATTTAGGTTCAACGTATTCAACATAGCTATGTTGAATAAGTTGAAAATCGCGATGCGTTGCGCATCATCACTTTTTTAAGTTTAAAAAAAAAATAAGTTGCGTTTTACATATGCGTTCAAAACGAATGCACACCCCTACTGATTCAACAATTGGTGCTGGGGCTGCCAGAATGTATGGAAAGGGGATAATATAAAATATTAGAAGTCCTAGTGGTAATGCAGGCATCCACATAACTGGATTGATATATAGACAGAATCGACTAGTAGCTGGATCTGTCTAGCAGGTGGCAAGTTCCTAGTAGACATGTAGGCACTCTCATAACCAGGCCTGTCTGGCAAGCTATACAATGGATCTGGGAGGCTCACTAGTAATGGTAGCTATTTACATTATACTGTGATGATAGAATCAAACTAACAGCTGGGTTTGTCTGACAGGCTGCACACGAGACCTAGTATCGCTGGCTATTTATTACTGAGTTGTATAGATAGAAATCAGAAAGTAGTAAGTGCTGCAGGGAACTAAAAAGGGATCTGGAGAACTCTTCTACTTAAGATGGTGGAGTACAAGGAGAAAAATAAAGACTGCCCCGGATTAGAAAAACATCTTGCAGGTGGTCATATTTTGTGGCTGGCAGCTGGGTTGGTATTTTTCTGCCAGCATTTACTATGTCACCCGGTTATCCTTTTGCTGCCTAGACCTGATGAAAATGGGAATTAATTTTTTTTGCCCTACCATCAATTTCTAACTGAAAACATCTGCATGTCGTAATATTTATTTTCTGAAGCAAAATAAAAAGTCGGTAACTTTTAAGCAGGCACATGGGCGTGTTTGTCGGCCCTCGCTCAGGGACATGGCCAATTTATAGCATACACGCGAATATTATAAAATAATATGACCATGCACAAGTGTGCGTGCGATTTTAAGTGGATGTGCGCCTATGCACACAAATGCCGCATTTAGCGTTTTAAGTAGGGGATTTTAAAAGACATACGTGCCCACGCCACTACCAGTTTACCCAGTTAAGGAATAGGACTTCCAAACCACCCTAGTTTAATAACCTCCATTCTCCCTGTTAGTCATGACCCTTAAAACCACGCCAATCTATTTATCTTTATTTTATTACTTACACATTCTCCATAGCAGAACTAAAGTTATGTGGAAGAGCACCCCCGTGTGCACCTGTGCACGTTAAAGGGTCGATTTTAAAAGCCCTGCGCAGGCGCGCCTATTTTGCATAGGCAGCCGGTGCGCACAAAGTCCCGGGACGTGCGTAAGTCCCAGGGCTTTGTAAAAGGGGCGGGAGGGGGATTGTCCGGGGTGTGTTGGCAGGCCGGGGGCGTGTCTGGGGCATGTCCGGGGTCAGGAGGCGGTCCGGGGTGGGTCCGGGGGCGTGCCAGGAGGGCGGTCCCGAGTCCCCCGGCACTGCAGCCTGTGCCGGGGGATGCTGAGGTGGCACGCAAGTTATGCCTGCTTCAAGCAGGCATAACTTGCACAGCAAAGGTAGGGGAGGGATTTAGGAAGGGCTGAGGGTGGGTTAGATAGGGGAAGGGAGAGGAAGGTGGGGGGGATGTGGAAGGAAAGTTCCCTCTGAGGCCGCTCTGATTTCGTAGTGGCCTCGGAGGGAACAGAAGCAGGCTGCGCGGCTTGGCATGCAGGCTGCCAATTTTGCGCAGCCTTGCGTGCGCCGACCCCGGATTTTATAAGATACGCACGACTACACGCGTATCTTATAAAATCCGGTGTACTTTTGTTTGCGCCGGTTGCACGAACAAAAGTACGTGCACGTGTACTTTAAGATGTACCCCTAAGTATTTACACGCTAATTTGAAGTTAAAATCCAGGCATTCCCATGCCTCACCCAGACCACGCGTACAGCCCGCCCCTTTTTTGAAACTTTTGATTTGTGCGTGCCACGGAAAATATGCGCGTACTCGGGCAGCTTTTCAAATCCGCCTGGCTTGCACCAGTCCAACTTGTGCCCATATCTCCCAGTTTTAGCATGCTCTGGGCTTTAAAAATTCACCTTTAAGTGTGGCAGAGGGAAATTGTTATGGGGGGAATGCAAGCCTGCATAAAAGCCTGCTGAAGGATAAAGGCTATGTAGGCTATGTAGCTAACAAAAAACTGCCATAGAGGTTTTACCAAGGCTAAAAGTCTCCAGGCAGTGAAGATCTGCTGACAGTGGCAGCAACTTAAGCAGTATAACAGAGTCAAATGAAATGGGCCAGAGCAGAAGAGAGAAGGCCCACTGGACATCCCAGTCAAGGGAAGCTGAATGAACTATAAAGGCCACTGACTGACATCACAGAGGAGATGAACGGCTGAACAGGAGAAGAAGTTCTAGACACACAAAAGCAACAAAAGTCCAAAAATGGAGGAGGAGGAGGAGCCTGACAGAACAAAAAATCAGCGCAACTGCACATAAGATAGTGAGGTGAGGCTTGGTATGGAGTAGATTGCTTCAGTTGTTGGCTCCCCCACCAGTGGATTAGCTACTAGATTGGGTGCAAATCCCTGGTTCTGAACAGTAACCACTTCTTCCTTCCCCATTCCCACCATGTAGGGACAGACTACAGGAAGGTGGGAGTCTGAACAGGAAGGAGCTGTCATGTGACCATTTGTGGCCTTACAGAGGATGTCAGGTGGCTATGTGGTTCATCATTAAAATAGGGACTGGCCTCTACAGTACATATGTGAGGCCAGTCCCAATTTTAATGATATTTGCCTCTATATTGTTCAATTCTGCAGGCATCTTAGATTCAACTTGCTTAGGCCTTTCTTGCATTTCTGCTGAGGAGGGTTTGCTGATACCTCCAGTCCATGTTTTTGTTAGATTTATCCATAAATTGATCTTTGTTGAGTGTATTAGAGTGAGGAACAGGCTTACAGAAGACATCTCAATATAGTTTGCAAGAGGCCACTGTAGGATCCCTATGAGTGAGAAACAAAATGTGAGGACATTAGGATAACATGGAGATATTCCCTTGATCTGAAAAAAAAAAGTCTGCCACCATTTTGAAACAAAGAGCAAGCACATAGGCATCAGAGGTAAGACAGTTTGAGCCTACTAAGAAGTGATATTTAAATCTGCTACTGTAAGATAAGAGAAGATAGAAGGTCCCTAGCCGATGGCCCACAACTGGCTGTCAACCCAGAACTGGATGTTAGCCCAGTCTTAGTTCTGCAATTAGGGGCATACAGGACAAGGGGATCAGAAATGCCTTTTGCACGGAGTGGACAACCAACCTGAGGCCCCATCCTTGCTGACCACAATGCCTGATATATTGACCATTTGTCCACCAAGACCCCTCTTCATAGATATTACTGGTGGTGAAATGGGAAATCATCGATCAGGGTCATGTCCTCTATATATATGCTTTCTCTCTGACCATTCTCATAAGTGGTCTTGATATATATATTTATGCACTTTATATATATATATATATATTTTTTTTTTATATATATAAGTTTTTTTGTATACCATCATTTGGTAGTTTCCATCATAACAGTTTACAGCAATGTCATAAAATCTAGTACATTAACAATTCCTAAAACATATAAAAATATTATAATAAAAGAATTAATAGATATAAAATATTACTAACATATATTTGAACTATTAATAACACAAGAATGAACTATAAAAGCATTAAAATCAGTGATAAAAAATAAAAGGACAAGTACACGTTATTACAAAAAATTCTTAAAATAAAAGTGATGTAGTGATAAAAGTGGCCGGTAATCTCATTGTTAATAGGATGCTAGTGGATTTCATAGGGAAGAGGAATAGCCTAGTGGTTAGAGCAGTGGCCTATGAACCAGGAGACCAGGGTTTGAGTCCTGCTGTCACTCCTTGTGACCTTGGGTAAGTCACTTTACCCTCCATTGCCTTAGGTATAAAAACTTAGATTGTAAGCCCTCTGGGGATAGAGAAATACCTACAGTACCTGAATGTAAACCAGTGTGATATCTCAATTGAGATCAAATGTTGGTATATAAAAAATAATAAATAAATAAAATGCCTTCCTGAATAGCCAAGTTTTAATTTCTTTTTTAAAGTTTTTTGTGTTCTGTTATTCGAGTTTCAGTCAGTAATTTCTTCCATAAATTTGCACTTGCCAAAGAGATTGCTCTCTCTCTTACTTGGATTAATTGGGCAATTGTTATTGTAGGAATAGGTAAGAGTCCTTGAATCATAGAATGTAAGTTTCGCTGTGGGGTGTGTATTTTTATTGCTGTATTGAGCCAGTCTGTTTTTTCTCCATAAATAATTTTGAGTTGTTGTTAAAATTTTGTATTCAACTCTATATTTTATCGGGAGCCAGTGTAAGGATATAAGAACCGGTGTGATGTGATCATCATTTTTTGTTTCCATAAGAATTCTTGCTGCCGTATTTTGGAGAATTTGTAGTGGGCATATAGTTGTTAATGGTAATCCTAGAAGCAGGCCATTGCAATAATCAAGGTTTGCAAAAATTAGCAGTTGAAGGATAGTTCTAAAATCATTTTGATACAAAAAGGGTTTTAATTTAAGCATACTATAGTTGATCAATTTAAGCATACTATAGTTGATCAATGTCTAACTTGAATTGAAAATCAGGTTTGCTGTATAAAGTTGTCACCTTCTGTTGAAGTTAATTGTTTACTTTCCTATGAACTGTTCTATGTAAAACCTGTTGTTATTTATTGTTTACTTACTAGGGATGTGAATCGTTTTTCAACGATTAAAATTATCGTCCGATAATGTTTATATCGTCTTAAATCGTTATAGAACATGATACAATAGAAATTCTAACGATTTATCGTTAAAAATCGTTAAATCGTGTTAGTGCGCACTAACTCGATTTAGTGTGCACTAACTGAAAATGATACAAATAACACTTTCCAGGTCACTGAAGGTCAGTTAGGAATGAATATGTGTTCCTATTGGCTGGCTGCCCTCTTATCTATTGATGTTACCAAGGTTACCACTGAGGTGATAGTTGGGGGGATGGGAAATGGAACTGGAAACTAACGAACACCAACAGAAAATGAAACAAAGTGTTCACACTTCCCAGGTCAGTAAAGGTCACTTAGGAATGAATATGTATGTATGTATTCCTATTGGCTGGCTGTGCTCTTATCTATTGATGTTACCAAGGCTAACACTGAGGTAATGGTTGGAGGGATGTGAAATGGAAACAGTTGGAAGCTTAACAAAAAAAGTAATGTAATGATCAGCACTCACGTGACTAGAACTTGTTTGTTTATTATTTTTGTTAGCAGGCACCTGAAATGCTAGTGCATGTTGAATTTGCCAATCACTGTGCATTTTAGAAAGGTGGTCCTGGCTGGAACTGTACACAGTTCAAATATATGTAATTGATTGTTGGTAAGTGTATTTTTTAAGTAGCCACACTGGCACAAGTATGTTTACTTTTCCTCCTACCTAACTCACTAGCTCAGCTTTGTAAGAAGGGCTTCTCTGCTTGTGTGTTGTTTTTGTTTGGTGTGAGGAGAGCAGAAACATCAGATCTTTATTCAATCTACTACAGTCATCTCTTACAGTGCCCTATCCCTATTAATACCAGGAGTGTTGTGATCTTCCTGCACACAGTGCCCTAACCCTGATACCAGTCTGAGACAGCTCCCTCCCTGCATTACTAGTGAGAGGCTGGCTTCACAGACAGGGGGGAGCTGCCTGACCCTCACTCCTGACTTCCCCCATGTCCCAGCTAGTGAATGGTGTGTGGGTGAGGGGGGGGGGGGGGGGAAATGGTGAAGTCTGAGACAGCTCCTTCCCTGCATTACTAGTGAGAGGCTGGCTTCACAGCAGGGGGGAGCTGCCTGACCCTCACTCCTGACTTCCCCCATGTCCCAGCTAGTGAATGGTGTGTGGGTGAGGGGGGGGGGGAGGAGGATGGTGAAGTCTGAGACAGCTCCCTCCCTGCATTACTAGTGAGAGGCTGGCTTCACAGACAGGGGGGAGCTGCCTGACCCTCACTCCTGACTTCCCCCATGTCCCAGCTAGTGAATGGTGTGTGGGTGAGGGGGGGGGGGGGGAGGAGGGTGAAGTCTGAGACAGCTCCCTCCCTGCATTACTAGTGAGAGGCTGGCTTCACAGACAGGGGGGAGCTGCCTGACCCTCACTCCTGACTTCCCCCATGTCCCAGCTAGTGAATGGTGTGTGGGTGAGGGGGGGGGGGAGGATGGTGAAGTCTGAGACAGCTCCCTCCCTGCATTACTAGTGAGAGGCTGGCTTCACAGACAGGGGGGAGCTGCCTGACCCTCACTCCTGACTTCCCCCATGTCCCAGCTAGTGAATGGTGTGTGGGTGAGGGGGGGGGGAGGATGGTGAAGTCTGAGACAGCTCCCTCCCTGCATTACTAGTGAGAGGCTGGCTTCACAGACAGGGGGGAGCTGCCTGACCCTCACTCCTGACTTCCCCCATGTCCCAGCTAGTGAATGGGGTGTGGGTGGGGGGGGGGGGGGGAGGATGGTGAAGTCTGAGACAGCTCCCTCCCTGCATTACTAGTGAGAGGCTGGCTTCACAGACAGGGGGGAGCTGCCTGACCCTCACTCCTGACTTCCCCCATGTCCCAGCTAGTGAATGGTGTGTGGGTGAGGGGGGGGGGGAGGATGGTGAAGTCTGAGACAGCTCCCTCCCTGCATTACTAGTGAGAGGCTGGCTTCACAGACAGGGGGGAGCTGCCTGACCCTCACTCCTGACTTCCCCCATGTCCCAGCTAGTGAATGGTGTGTGGGTGAGGGGGGGGGGGAGGATGGTGAAGTCTGAGACAGCTCCCTCCCTGCATTACTAGTGAGAGGCTGGCTTCACAGACAGGGGGGAGCTGCCTGACCCTCACTCAAGCAGAGAAGCCCTTCTTACAAAGCTGAGCTAGTGAGTTAAGTAGGAGGAAAAGTAAACATACTTGTGCCAGTGTGGCTACTTAAAAAATACACTTACAACAATCAATTACATATATTTGAACTACAGTTCCAGCCAGGACCACCTTTCTAAAATGCACAGTGATTGGCAAATTCAACATGCACTAGCATTTCAGGTGCCTGCTAACAAAAATAATAAACAAAGAAGTTCTAGTCACGTGAGTGCTGATCATCACATGTCAAGCTTCCAACTGTTTCCATTTCACATCCCCCCAACCATTACCTCAGTGGTAACCTTGGTAACATCAATAGATAAGAGCACAGCCAGCCAATAGGAATACATATTCATTCCTAAGTGACCTTTACTGACCTGGGAAGTGTGAACACTTTGTTTCATTTTCTGTTGGTGTTCATGAGTTTCCAGTTCCATTTCCCATCCCCCCAACCATCACCTCAGTGGAAACCTTGGTAACATCAATAGATAAGAGGGCTGCCAGCCAATAGGAACACATATTCATTCCTAACTGACCTTCAGTGACCTGGAAAGTGTCTATTTGTATCATTTTGAGTTAGTGCGCACTAAATCGCAAAAACGATTTTTAACGATTTTTCAATGAAATAATCGTGCCAAACACGATTTTCTTCTCCTGCCACACGATTTCTATCGTTAAGACGATATGGAAAACGATTCACATCCCTATTACTTACTGTTTAACCTATTACTTGTAAAGCCTTGTGCTAAGTTTTTGTTTAATGTAAACCGAGGTGATGTAGACCTTTATGTACCGCGGTATATAAAAATCTCCAAATAAATAAATAAATAAATAATTGTTTTAATATTGCTAACTTATGATATCCTTCTTTCATTTTGGTTGCAATATGTGCTTTGCAGTTTAGTTCAGTGTCAATAATGAAGCCCAAAATCAACTTGGGAAACCAGAGTTGCTCCCATGCTTTAGGGTCCATAGGATACAACCCTGCTAAGTATCGGCCTGTTGCTTCATCGATATATATACTCTCTTGCATGGTACCACATTTATATGCTCAGTTTCTTACTAGGCTAAGATATAATCTGAATGCTTTGCTATCACATTACTGATTATATGGCTTAGGATTTTTGGAGAAGTGTATGCTGTGAGTTACATTACTGCTTTTAGTCTATGCAGGAATAAAAGTAGACATATATCTGACCCAAACACTAAGGGCCGGATTTTAAAAGGGTTATGCGCGCTGGGCCTATTTTAAATGCGCCTGCATGTTATAAAATCAGGTGTACATGTGCGCGTGCTGGGTAGCTTGTGCACATGTACGCCCGCACGCAGCTTTTTAAAATCTACCCCTAATTGTCTCTGCTCCATTCTGTGACATCTCTATTACTGTTACATTGTATCTGCTTCAATTTCCAATATAAGAACTAAAGTAAGGTAGCTGAAGACCCAAGTTTGATAAGTTAGTTTTTAGAGTTTTTTCTCGTGCTTCTTCTCTACATTCTGCCATCGTACATGCTCCCAACTTCAACTTATTAGAAATACAGACTAAAGTTTCCCTTGTAACTTTTACATTTCTAGGTCCATTTTTCTCTGTTGAAATCCTGATGCTTGCCTTTTAAAACTGCTTGGGTACACTTAACAGCTATAATGTTATCTACAATTGCACACAAATTATTTATTTATTCATATATGTATTTAATTATATTTATAAGTCACTTATCCTAATAAAGTCACTAGGTGGTATACAAGTTAAATATAATCCAATTTAAAAATAAATACAATAAAAATAAAATATGTATATGAGGAACATAACTATAAATAAATAGGAAGATATCATGATAATTTAAAGAATTATATAAAAATCAATCAAAGCAAAAATTGTAACCATGAATACAAAGGAATTGCCTCCAAATACACTCTGTTAGTATCCACTCTAATATCATTTATTCTGAAAAAGAATGGATCATGAACAAGAAAGGCTTTTTAAAGTAATATTCTCTCTATCAACCATAATGCATTTACCATTACACCCCTGAATAGCACAGATAAATATCTAAGACGTCTAAGGAGGTAGTTTATTAAGCTGTATGGTATTTCAAATACCATGCATTACCTCCCCCTCAAAAAACGTGGGGCAATTCACATATCGTGGATCACATATCGTGGCAAAAGTATCTATGTGACCGACAGGCGCCACTTAAAAATGGTGAAACTGACCCAGAACCTTCGGGGGGGGGGGGGGGGGATTTGTGGGCTCCACTGGACTACCAGGTAGGATCAGGAGGCAATGGGAGGGGGGGGAGGAGTTTCAGAAAAAAAGGACAGGGCTTGGCTTGGAAAAGGGGCAGGGCCAAGGCCATGGTTGAGGACTTCCTACCTTTGTACATTACTTTTTTCTACTTTGCTTACCTTATGGCTTGGTGGGACAGTGGGGTTGGACAGAGGGTCTCAACAGACACCAGGATTTAGAATTTGGGGGAGGGGGAGGGGCTTGCCCATGTCCTTTAAAGATGGTGACTCTAGCATGTTCAGCTGATATTTTTTGCTGATTTTTGGGTCACTTAAGCTTCAGTTTTTTCTCTATGGTATTTTACCACTAGAGAAAATACTTTGGGAATCACAGTGAATCCTGCAGATTTTTCCTCTCTGGAGAAAAATACTGGAGCTAACTAAATAGACCCCCAAAATTAATTACAAGCTGAGTTTAAAAAACCCAAGATTTTATCCAGTTTCCTAAAAAGCAAATTATTTTTAATCATCCTAATTTCCTAGGGAAGGGAATTCCAAAGAGCATGCCAAAACAAGAAAAGGCTTTTTAGTTTGTTTCAGCAAGTTTAGCTGCTGAAAGGGAATATGTGTAAGGCAAGGAATCTTGGGAGTAGCAGAGTGATCTACTGGGTTCACAGAACTCTCCAGAATTACAGTAACTAGGGCTTTATCCTTTATATAAACCTCCTTTTCGTTGCATTTACATCTTTATGCCATCGTTCACTTTTTTGTATACTTATTCAGCTATACCTCAAAAATCCTCACTTGTACTTATGATATATATTTTCTGCATGCATGCAAGCCTATGATTTCACAGCAACGTTTTACATATTGATATTGGAGTATCAAAGGCCATATGCATCCTTCTTATTTCAACTTCTACAAATATCATATCACTAGCTACATTTATAGTACTGTGATGCAATATAAAATGACTATTAATTTGGATTACAGTTATCTGTAATGCAGCTCAGGTTTTCCAGCCTGCAGACTGTAAACAGCCTGAGGCTACATTTTAAATCTTCTTACTGCAGCAGCCTGCACTAAGCTGATTCCCAAATTAGTGAGGGACTAGGGCAACTTAAAAGCTGTGGGCTGCCTAGCCTGAGAGAGAGATTCTGAGGTTAATTTTACTACATATTACCCTGCAAGACCTATTGTCTCCTGAGTGAGGTTAATAGGTTTCTTTATTTACAGATTTATTTATTTATACTTATGTGTATGATTTAAACATGTAAATAATCAATATTATACAACTTAAATACAGTGTAAATAGACAGAATAATGACAAAGAATAATAAGATCATACAATTTGATACCCATAACTAAAATATAATATCTAAATAAACAGTTATAGAATACAGTCATACAATGTATAAGAACAAGAAAAGGAACAGCATATTTTAATTAAGTCAGTTAAAGCCTTTCCAATTATAACCAATAGGATGCTGAGGCTTCTAATTATAGAAATCAGCAGTAAGCCTAACAGTTGGCCAAGCACAGCTCTAGAGAATTCTTGTATAAAACAAGGATGTTTTTAGGTGTTTCTTAAAATGGATTGTATCTTGTTGCAAAAGGATTTTCTGGGATAGGGTAGACTGTGCTACACTTTAGAGGCCATTCTGAGAATACTCTCTCTCTGGCATTTTGTAACTGTGCATCTGCTGTTGAAGGAATAAATAAGATTTCATCAAAAGACTATCTTAAACAGCACTGGTGGACATATGAAACCTCACAGACAGCAAGGTAGTCTGGGCCAGGGCCTTGTTTGCTTTAAAAGTTAGCAATGGAATCTTGAATTTGCCCCACAATTCTATAAGTAGCAAGTATAGATTCTTAAGCAAGGGAAAACATGGTCTCTGAAACTTTCTTAATACCACCACTGGAGCGGATACTGCATTCAGCAGAATTAATGAAAGCACGACAAGTGCAGAAAGTCTTATGTTGGTCAAGTCCCCTGACACGGACTATGACTATGGTGGCATTTGTCCCTCCCGACGCAGCTAGACTGGCAAAACACGGGGTCCGTGTCGGGGGACTCATTCAAAAAATTGTATACATACAAGTGGAGTTGCCAATATAATAAACTAATATATTACTTGACCAACATAAGACTTGACCAACATAAGACTTTCTGCACTTGTCGTGCTTTCACTCTGAAACTTTCTTAACACACTAAGAAGTCTTTCAGTAGTATGCTAAAAATGTGTAGTCTTTTCAGATATGTCTGTGGGATACCACATGCAAATTGCATTGCAGTAATCTAATCTTGACAAAACTGTGGCCTGGACTACAAAGGCCTTGTCTGTTGGGTGCAAGAGTGAGAAGAGTTGGGGGATAGTCCTAAGGTGGTAAAAGTTAGAATGAACTATTGAAGAGATCTGCTCATTTATTGAAGCTTTGAATCAAATTAGACCCCAATATTATTTACTTTCTGCTGCAATGATAAAAGAGTGCCATTTATTTGGATAATAAAAGGTAGGGATCTGAATTTCCAATCTTTAGGACTTCAGTTTTCTTGGGTTGGATGAGTAGTTAATATATTTATGTATTATATGATGTTTGATGTTTTGTACTAGAATTTTATTTGTTGTAAATTGCTATTTTGTAGGGATGGTATATAAAAGTAAAGATATAGATAAAAATAAAAATTAAATGCTAGGTCATGATTTATTGAATTCCATTAATCCACCCTTACTAAATGGAAGGTATAGCTGTATATTGCTTGCAAGTAAATAATAGTGGAGAGAACCCCACAAGTCAAATTCCAAGTCTCAGACTAATTTTGGCCTAATATTACATTTTGGGATCATCCAGTTAATAAAAAGTAAACCACTTTAGAACTTTTCTACCGAAGCCGATCACTTTCAGTCATTTAAGTAGTAAGTCATGTCTTACAGTGTTAAAGGCAGCTGAAAGATAAAATAATCATGGCACAACTGTCAAGGTCTAAATTACAATAATCTTCATCTGAAAAGAGAAACTAAAGCAGTTTCTGTGCTGCACGTTGCTCTAAAATCAGACTATTTATTTATAATATCATCTTCCAAAAAATTCATAGGGAAATACCTACAGTGCCTGAATGTAAACCGATGTGATATGTCAGACTGAATGTCGGTAAATAAAAAAAATAAAGTAGCTAAAGTAGATATGCTGAGCAGCAACTACTTTCTCTACAAGATTTCCTAGATAGGACAAATTCAAAATGGTTCAATAATAATCTTTCACCATCATTTCTTCAATAATGTTTAATTATTGCCTGTTTAAGTAGTACTGGAAAAATCCTTTCTGAAGTTTCTGATAATGAAGAATTTTATAATTAAATATATTCTTTCAAAATGTCCATCTATTGTGCTTTTAACTAAAAAAGATGGATAAGAATCTAATTCATTATTTGTTGGCTCGTCTTAGCCAGAATACTGTCTAATGTCTTTTCAGAAAACTTGCAAAAGGAGGACTAGTCCTGGCTGTAGTTGTCCTCAGTAACCGTTAGTTCTACATTTTCCAGAAACTGATACAGTGACATATGTAGGTAGATATTGGAGGTAGATATTGAAAAACCATTTAGACAGATAACTTAAAATTATCCATCCAAATGGCAAGTTTTAGTATATTCAGCCTCTTATCTGGCTATATTTTACCTGGATAAATCACTGTCCAGCTAAAATCTAGCTAGATAAAAAAGAGGTGTTAGGAGGAGCTTATCCAGTTAACTTTCTTAGGGGGTCATTTTCTATCGCTATCACATGCGATAGCTAGATAGGGGCGGAGTTGGGGCGGGAGCGGGACCAGAAGAGGAAGAGTTGGGGCGGTGTCGGGGCAGACATGGTAGAAACTTTGTTGGCGGCGATAAGGTAAGACCTGTTATCGCCGCCAGTGGCACGCCCAATAGCACCACCTTTCACAGTGGTGCTATTGAGTGCAAAATCCGGCAGCGATGACACTGCAGTGGTGCAATTGCGGCCCGCTTTCGCAGGCCTGCCCCCTGCTTCACTCCCCTGCCCCCCATTACCGCGGAATTCAGAAAGCCGTGCGATCTTAGAAAATCCAGCCCTTAGCCGGCTATGTCTGAATATTGATTTCTTGACATTTAAGTCCATTATGCAAAATTCCACACCTACTATAGATTCATTCCAGTTGGAGCGAAAAACATCAAATTCTTTTTATCATCAAAGCAATCTTATTTTCAAAGTGATTTACAAACTGGTTGCTTAACTCCATAGATGGCTGTGGAACATTCAGGCTCTGGAGCAACTGAAATATTTCTGACCTGCAATGGCTGCAGTTCCAGAGGACTGGAAGGTGGCAAATAAAACTTCAATTTTTAAAAAGAGTAAAATAGTAAAAGCGATTATCAAAAGCTAAATTATTAAACACATGGGAGGAAATGATATACTGTAATTAGCAAAGCCAGGATGGATTTTGAGAAGACAAGCCATATCGCACACATTTATTAGCATGCTTTGAAATTGTAACTAAGAACAGGGATGTAATGAACCAGATGCCATAGTGTATTTGGACTTTAAAAAGATATTCAACAAAGTATCACATGAGAAATTATTTGAGAAACTGATAGGCTTTGGGATAGGAGATGACATACATTCATTATCAGAAACTGGTTACAGGGAAGGAGACAGCGAGTGAGATTGAATGGCTGAAGGAAGGTATGTCAGAAAATATTTTAATATTTTGTGCTTTATTGATAATTACTTATATTTAGTGAAGTCAGTAATCAATTAGCCATAAAGAGACATGTTAGCATTAATACCCATAAGCCTTTACTTTTCTAAAAGCCATGGTTTTAGTCAAGGCCTGTGCTGGAAAAAACTCCAGCAAACAGCACCCTCCTCTACCCCCCTTTACAGACCTTGAGAAAAGTTGTTTTCGACTTAATGCTTATCTCTAAGCAAGAAAGAAGTCTGCATTTTATGGCCTTGGGCATCATTAAACATGTGGTCACTCAGGCGTGAATCCTAGGACAGAGGGGAGTGCTTGGTCTCTTCTCTCTGAAGTAGAAGGAACAAAAGTATTGATAAATAAAAGACCGGAAAAATGGGCAAAGCTTTAAACAGGGTAAGAATAACTCCTAATTTTTAATATTTTGATATGGATAAAAATTGCTTGAACCTCATTCAAGGTTTTAGAACTGAAGTTCTTCAAAGGTTAAAAAGATAGATGTATTGACAGAAAAGATACAGTTACTCTGGATCAAAGAATTCAAAGAGTTTTATAGGGTATAAAAACTTGAAGCAGTCAGAAGGAAAAGGAGTGCTACTTTGATTTTCTTTGCACGTGATTATAGAGAGACAGAGCGGGCTGCTTCAGATATTTGGTAAACATTTAATCATTTATTCAAGTATATGAGAACCTTTAAATTGCTATTGTTTCTAGATTGGCAGATGTATTAGAAATGCATTGATTAATTAAGCAAAAGATGACATTGATTGACATTTATCTGATTTTAATAATCTCGGTTACTTTATTAATGGTTATCACATTGATTGTAGGATATACTCTGGTAAAGTTAAGATTTGAACATAAAAGTGTTTCTTAGTCATTTAGATATTTTTATTCATACCTTTCTTTATCTGAAATAAAGAAAATAATTTTTACTACAAACTGACTGGTTTATTTTAAATGCATGCTGTGCTGCATGAATTATTGGTGAATACAGTTCTGTGGTAGATATGAACACACACCTCTGAAAATAAACTTTTTGTCTCTAGGCAGAAAGGGTAAGGAAGAGAATAGAAGTGGGGTTTTTTTTTAATCTAAGCAGGATTCCCTGGTTTTAAATTCTGCTAGTGGTAGAAACCTCAATACTTATATTCAAAAACTTTACAGGTAGACAGCGGAGTACCTCAAGGGCTCAATTTGTTTATCAGTGATTTAGAGGATGGAGTGATGAGAGGTTGCAATTATCCTACATATTGTGATACCAGAGTATGTAGGGTATTTAAAAGACAAAAGTGATTGTGTAAAACTTCAGGACAATCTAGAAAGACTGGGAATTTGGGCATCCAAGTGGCAAATGGAATTTAATATAGACAAGTATCCAAATATCCAAACAAGAAGTACACATTGTTAGGGTCCATACTGGGAAACTGCTATCTAGAAAGGGACCTTGTAATAGCTATGGATCATGTGCTGAAACTATTGGCACAGTGTGCAGCAGCAGCAGACAAAAAAAAAAAAAAAAGCCAATCATATGCTGATGACAATGACAATTCCGAGGATATTATCATTCTTCTGTTTAGAGCTCTGGTGTGACTATACCTGGAGTACTGCATGCAGTTATGGTCATCCCATCTCACAAAGGATGTGGCAGAGCTCGAGAAGGGATAGAGAAGGACAACAGAATAGCGAGAGCATCTTTCCTACAATGAAAGGCTGAAAATGTTTAGTTTGAAAAACAAGACTGAGTGTGTGTGGGGGGAGGAGGGGGGATGATAAAAGTCCTCGAGGTCATGAATGGAAAAGAACAGATCACAAGCATGCATTTATTTACCCTGTCTAAAAATAGAAGGGCCAGGAGCCATCCATTAAAAAATGAATGCTAGTAGATTTAAGACAAAAGTAATTAAATATGACTTTAGTCAGCCATTGCTTAAATTGTGAAATCTGCTGCCATGGAAAGTAGTCACAGTAAGCAACACAGCAGAGTTCAAGAAGAGTCAGGATGCATTCCTAAAAGTTAAGGACATAAGCAGATATTAGAGATTTCTACACAGAAGAGCAATAAGATAAAATCTGGTTTGGGTCCATTGGGAGTTACATTGGGGCCACTGTCGGAGACAGAATACTAGGTGGGATGGACCATTGGTCTGTTCCAGCTTGGCCATTCTTTCTGATCTTCTTAAAATTAGCTTGGTAAAACATCTCCTTTTGCTCCCTTTTTCTTAATCTATACTTACGGTAAAGTAAAGCACTGATTCCCTGCAGTACTACCCTCTGACTCCAAAGCTATTTTAGCTTCTAGATGGTCACCTAGAAAGAAACTGAAGACAAATGCTGCCACTACTACTCCTTCCAATCTCCTGCTCTGGGGATGGGCAATGTATGTTTTCTGAATGCTATCAATTGCTTTGCTAATCCCAAACTTTCTTAATTTAGGTGATGCAGTATTAGTCCACTTCCTGCTGTGATAAGACATATGGTTGAAATTTCCTTCTATAATTATAGAACACGCAGTTTGATAGAAAGATCGCACTTTAAAAATAATTTAATTCATCTTCTACAAATGAATCAACAAAAACTGACCGTACTGTAGCCGTTTGCAACACTGTCTGTCAGATGTGCAAAGAGTTCCTGTGTAGGTATTTTCCGATCCTTCCACCTCACTCCATTTTATCCCTCGTGCTCCACAGCTCTTAAAAAATATCAGTGACTCATACTTCACAACTCTCCAGAATTAATCACCTCAATTACCTTGTCTCTGATCATACACTCTCCACAGCTCTTCAAAATAATTTGCCTCCTTGCCAACTTATTGCTCAATCACTCAAAGCCTCCCTCCTTCACCGTGCTCCCCCCTTCCCTCCTTCTCCCTTTTGGTTCTCTCTCCGTCCTTCTGTCCTCCTTCCCCTTTGCTCTAACTGTGCCTCTCTCCATGATTGGCAGGGATCTGAACGGCTGCAACCCACTTTGGATTCTGAAAACCAGCAGTGTAGTCATTTTACAAGGCTATTATGATCTTTGTAGTCTGTTGAGGAGAGCTTGTTCATTAATATACGTGGGATACAAGACATTTTCAATTTAAATAAATGTAATTCAAATCAGCAGGAATTGGGGGGGCACTTTAGATCTGCCAACTCTCCTTAAAATCCTCTGAGGCTGCTGCAGCTAGGGAGCAGAGAAACAAACTTTTATGAGGGTGATAAAGCATAAAGGAAAGGCTGAATATGAGAAGTGCTATGGTTTGCTGCACGGTTTTACCTCCAATTACTGCTAACAAATTTATGTGGCCTGTTGCCGAGCTGGAAGTCCAAGTGTTTTGTACATCGCCTCATCAAGTGGAAAAACAGCCAGTGTTGTACAGCAGGAAGCATTATTAGAATAAGATAGGTTTTAAATGACAATTATTTTTCTGAAAAAAAAAAAAAAGTTCACTTGTGCTAGTAAATACACTCTAGACCGAGAGAGAAAGAGAATTTGTTTCTGTATGCTGCTTTTTACCCCTTCCCAGTGCTTTCTAATCTGCCTCTGCCCATTTCTCTTGCCACCTGCAAGCCATATCTCCCTCCTTCAGGGTCCAGGGTTAGTGCTGCGTTCTTGCACCTTGTTGCCCCGTCAGGCTAGAATATGCTGGCAATTCTCACTTTGCCAAGGGGTAAAGCTCAACTCCCTTTCCCCCACCCTGTGCTTCTCCCACTATCTTCCAAATACCATCCAAATCTCTCACCTTTCCCTCCTTTCATCTCTATTCCTCCGCTTCCCTTTGCGATTTCCACCATCCCCCTTTCCATCCTTTCCTCTCTCACCCATGCTCACTTTCATTTCTTTGTTCTCTCTTTTCCATGTTTGCGTTCCCGTCGTTTCTTTTATTGGACTGCTACTGTCCCCTGTCTCCTCTGTGGCCTGGCATCATTGCTGAATTATCCCTTCACGGCCTCAGTCCACACCAACTGCCACCCGCTTCTCTCTGTTTTGAAGTCACAGACCTGCAACAGTTGACGGTGGCTCTGACAAATGCCCTGGGGGGTGGGGGTCTGAGAGGGAGCCTGGAATATGCTCCATGGGAGCAGTAATACAGAGAAACAGCGAGAACACTATGCTGATAGCACACTGGAGGAAGCCAGCTGAAGCAGGGACAGGCAGTAGATCTAGCAGGGACTGAGCATCAGTGTGCAGGTGGATACCACTCATACTCCATGCAATATCCTAACAGCCATAAGAAAGACACTAGAGGTTTGGCAGCTAGCCCAGAGAGGCATCAGTGTTCATGCAAGTTTTTTTTTTGTGACAGAGAGTGGTGCAAATATGAGAAAGGCAGCGGAAGATGGATGTTATCAGGGAATCCATTGCTTTCCACATATGTTGCACTTGGCAATGAGGGATGCCCTGGGGTTGGGACCCAAGGAACATGGGATTCAAGTCCTGAAGAACCTGATCAAGAGGTGCAGAAAGATAGCATGGCATTTTCATTGTAGTGTGAAAAGTGGGCAGCCTCTCCATCAGAAGAAGGAAGAATTTGTGATGCCTCATAAGTGGCTGATTCAAGATATGGGCACTAGCTGGAATTCCACCTATTTGATGCTTCAAAAGTTAGAGGAGCAGCAGACACCCCTTCATGACCTGTCTCTGGAAACTGAGATAGGTGTAAATTGCCCCCAGGCATCATGACTGGGTCATGATGCCACAGAAGATCTAAGTTCCAGAAGTGCCATCCTAAGTGTAGTCATCCACATTGCAAATATTCTGGAGGAAAAGTGAGATGGTTTTCATGAACAACAGGGAATGAAAGCAGGAGTGATGCAGCTTGTAGACACCTTTAAGCAGCAGGTGCAGAAGAGACTGAAACCTCTGACAGAAAACAATACGTACATGATTGTTACAGTTTGTGACACATGGGTGAAAGGAAGTCTCATTAATTTATTATTGTTTTTATTTATAGTAACATCTGTTTATTATTTTCAGAAGACAAATATAAGTTTTCTTTACCACCTATCAGATATTCTAAGTGGTTTACAAGATAGGGCATTGATAAAATAAGGTAAAATACAAAAAAAGGGATAAGAACCTCATCTTGGGAGTATGCTGTCACTCTGCCTAGCTTCCATGCTCCTGATGCTACAAACTTGGGGGCTGCCCATCCCTCTGCCTTGCTTTCCTGCCCCTAATGCTACACCTTGGGAGTCTTGTTGCCACTTTGCTTTGCTGGCATGGTCCCAATGCTACACCTTGGGAGTTTTGATTCCTTTGAGTTGTTTGCATCTCAGCCTAATTCTCCTACCCTGCTCATTTCTTGCTTATACTGGGGAGATTCTGTCCCAAAATAAAATGTAAAAAAAAGAAAAAAATATTTTTTTCTCCCACCCTAACTCTTTTCTTGTTCTACCCCTTATCATTTTGTTTACCCTTCTAGGATCTAGGCCTAGATCCCTCACCCTTCTTCTCTCTTGTTTATACTGGGTTTTATCCCCAAAGGAGATCATATTAAATAAATAAACAAGCTTCTCCTTTCACCCTACCACTTTCCTAGCTCTAATTCTTGCTAAGTGTGCCACTATTACTGCCTGGCCTGCTCCTGGCTCTTTCATGGTGGCTTGAAGAGCACCTTCCAATATAGGTACTCTTTTGCCTCTTTGTTGGTGCTGCCTTTGCTGCTATTTTGATATTTTCACTGCCTTGGGCTATTCATACTGCTATTATTGGTTCCCTTTGCCTCTTTCATGATGCCTTGGGGGTTTTGATGACTCTATGCTATCTGTGATTCCCCACACTGTACGCCTTGGAGTTTTGATGCCATGCTGTCTTTCTGTTTCACTCTTTATGCTAATGTGTTGTCTTCTAATTTGCACCGACTATTAGGTTTAGAGACAGACTACAGTGAATATCAGCCTGAACCTTGTCTGTTTCTTCTTTCTTTTTCAGAGTTTGTATGTGGAAATAAGGATTCAGAAAGCAGACACACAGTGTGTGAGAGACATTTTTGCACACATTGTGAGAATTACTGGCTGTAGTATTGTATACTACATAGGCATAGCTAGCCAGTAGCAGTGTGTACCACTGACAAGCATACTAACTCTCCTTGATAAGCAGTGCTATTCTTCTAGTTGCACTACTTATGGATCCTTGGTTCTTTCATGCCATCCTGGTACCACTTTACCCAGCAGGGTGCTTTGGGCTTTTGAAACCATTCTTTTTCCTGCCTCAATGGGTGCTTGCTGTCCTTGGCTCCACTGCTGCTTCTGCACCAAATCATTCTTAGAATATTCAGGCAGTTCCTCCTCTGCATTGGCTGTCTTCTTGGCTCTTTGCAAATTCACTTCCCTCAAGTTACTTGTCGATTCTTGGTTTTACCATAACAATCTAATGCTTTACACAGATTTTACCAAGAAACCTTTGTTTCTTGGTCTCTTGGACTTTTTCTTCAAACTATCTTCCCTTATTGATCTGGTCTAATGCTACTTATGCACGTATATGCTGTGCGTTATATCTGTGCATTATCTGTGCATTAACCGAATCTGTGCATTAACCAAAACTTGGCTGCAAAACACAGATACTGCCCTAATCAACCAATTACCAATACAACTCTATGACTTCTTCTCTTTTCCTAGACTCAAAAAAAGAGGAGGAAGAATTCTACTAACCGCAAAAAAAGAGCTGAGACTTTCCCAACAAGCCTTTAAATCGACGACTAAACTAGAAATTGGATTATTCAAATCTAATCAATTACAAATTTGTCTAATATACGCCCCCCAGGGATCCTAGAATCAGACCCTTTACCTCTTATCGAAACTATAGCTAAACACATCAATACGGACACCCCAGCCATCATTTTAGGAGACTTCAACATACATGTGGACTCCCCTTCGCCCACTTCCAATTGTGAAGCCCTTCTATCATCTCTCCAGGCAATGGGATTCAAACAAATCATAAACAAACCCACTCATAAAGCAGGCCACACTCTGGACCTCATATTCATAAATGAAGTCATTTCGCCCTCCACCCCCCCCCCCCCCTACCTGTACTCTTCCACCTACTATTATAGAAAAGAACTGTTATGCTTGAACCACTTAGTTAACCGTCCATGCTAATCAATGGAGTATTATCTCTTTTTACTCTTAGGAGAGCTCTGTTTAAACTAATTCTTCCTCTTTTAATTGTCCTGTTTTGTAATCCCTGTTCATTGTAACTTTCTCTCTTCTGGTTATTGGTTTCCCCTGGTTATACTGTAAACCGGTACGATAAGACTTTGTCTTGAGCATCGGTATATTAAAAGAATCTAAATAAATAAATAAATATGCTATTTTTACGTGTGCAACTGCCATGTAGTTCTTTGAAATTTCCTTCCATATAAAATATCCGGAAAAATATAGTACTCTGTTCACTGGCTAGATTTGAATGTCATACTTTATAGTTTTTCCTTAATTTCTGTTTTATTTTTTAAAAAAAAACCCATAAAAACAAAACCATATATTAGTAATTGCAACTCTTCTATTAATTTCCAAATTTTCTTTAGTCAAACTGGAACAGAATTATTTCTCAGTAACCAAAAACCTTTAAGTTTAATTTGTATGCACAGACATGCATTTCATTAAAGCTTTTCATTAGGAATCAATTAGGTAAACTCACATGGCATTCCAGGTTATATGTAGATTCCTAGGAAAAAATAGCTACTTCAAATTCAATTTAAGGAAGTTAAAAATAGCTGCAGGAAAATGAATTTATGATAATATACATTATAAATCAAACCACAGAATATTCTTGTCAGTCAATTAATTACAAGTTCCAGATGTTCTTTATTGACAGGAGAACCCTGCAAGAATGTATTAAATGATGTGGTAGTTGCAAGTAAGCTGAAACACAGAGTCAGATGTACAAGGCAGCTGCTGGCACCACTGATGTGAAACATACTGTAATGATTGCTAAAGCATCCCATATCATTTTATGGCACTCTTCTGGATGGCTGATACCTTTAACTTGTCACTGGCTGCACACAATCACATTTTTTTTCCATAGAAACAAAATGGTAGAAACCCACTACTACATCTATCTATTAGTTCAAAAATGTTCCCCTCATTTTCAAATGTATTGTTCTAAAAGTCACAAAACGGGGTTGAATTAGCATAGTTTCCAAAAATTCAAAAAGTCAAATTAGGGGCCTTTTTTTTTTTTTCTAAAATAACTGTCCTTGAAGCTTACTTGATGCCATTGTCTTCATCTTTTTTTCCCTTGACTCAGATATTCATCAGCTCTTTGTAATACAGTCAACTATCTAAGATAAGAGTAAAAGAAGCACAGTGAGCAGGCACACATTGCCAAAGCTGGTAGCAGACCAAGTAGATTTTATCTGCTATCTTCTGTTTCCTTCTTACTAAGGCACTGTCACTTAAGAAATGTAGATGTGCTTGTCTGGAAGGTTTTCTTTTTATGCTACTGTGGACTGAATCCTAGAAAAAATGATTCCCATACATCTCTACATCTTGCAAAGATGCAGAGGTTTCAATCCTTTTTCTGGAGGTGGCTGTACCTTGTGCATAGAGAATGGGAAGCCTGAGAAAGGAGTAGAGATAATTTCCTTTTGCCTCTCATCCTGTGCTCTCTTTCTCCCTCCCCTTCTTTTATGTACACTCTGCCTATTTTTATCAGTCGACAGTGACTCACTCTATCCATTCATCATACTGCTACTCATTATAACAGCTCCTGATATGAGCATCTATTGAGACAAAACCTACCCAAGCATGTAGGCAGTCTGCCACTACTCTTAACCTGCTTGAAAGATGGGCCTTCTGTTCACATGGGAACTCCCTGCTCTTATGCAGAAATATGGCAGACTCTTGGGGGGGTGGGGGGGGGGGGCAAAAGGGTAAGTTTCAAAGTCATTTATGTGTATAAAACTCGATTTTATGCTTTTGACTGGCTCAGTGCATGTAAAAGTATGTGAGTAATCTCTTTAATGCATACATTTTATAGGCTCTGAAGGGATAAGTTCTGGGGGAGATGGACCTGGTAGGGGGTCAGCACTTGCACTCATATAGGTGAATTTCAAAAGGTGTTACACATGTAAGTGTAACATATTATTCCATCTTTGATCAGTTTACATTTTCTACCAATTAAATGGAGGATCATCTTTTAAATTATTTTGCTTGTATTTAAGGGCATTAATGAGCTTGTCCCTTCCAGTTTTAATGCAGCGTTAAAACTGTTTCAACCCTCTTGCTGTCAGATCATCAAATCAACATCTATTGACTGTTCCAGCTCCAAAAATTATTTGTCTTGATGAGACTAGGGAAAAGCTGTTCTATGTTCAGGGTCCATTGCTATGGAATTCCCTTCCCCTTCATCTAAAAAAGGAAGTATCACTGTTAAAGTTCAGAAATCATCTCAAGACACATTTGTTTTCTAGGGCATTCATGAATGCATAGCTACAGGAAGATCAAGCTGAATAGCTGAGAAAGTTTGGGGCTTAGAATAATAGAGTAGTCTTTAAGACTAGCTAGTTTAATTTTACTTTACTTTAATTTATTTTTATTTTACTTTATTGATTATTACTATTATAAGTTGTGTCTCATTATGAATTGTTTTATTAGCTTATTATGAATGTTGTCTATGATAAACTGCATAGAAATTTTGCTATGTAGTATATAAATATTTTAAATAAATAACATTGTAGCAATTTTGAAAAGCCATTTATGCATAAAAGTGCCCTTACATGTGAATATCCTATGGACAATTCAATTGCATATATTATAGCAATATTCAAAAGCCCACTTACATGGGTAAAATGCATTTACATGTATAAAACCCAATTTTAACCAGGCCCATACTATTTTATTTTTAAAAGTCTTGATGTCTGCTTTATTATTGAAACTTGGTGGCATGAAACATAATATTCTACTGAATCAGTTACACGTACTTGGATACCAGGTTTTCTCCCAGACAAGATCAACAAGGAAAGATGGGGAGGAGGCCTTTTAATTTTTACTAAAGAATCTCTGCACAAGTCACAAATTGGTATTGAGTCTGTGACTGGACTGGAATTTATAGCACCTCAGTATTCTATCTGGGGGATTTGCCTAATGTATAGTCCACCTACCTTTTTGAATTCCTTTTCATCATCAATTATTGATGTATTGTCTTTTAATGTTAATATTAAGAATTATATTATTTTGGGAATTTTCAATGTGCACACTGGTGTACTCCCTCTGTTGAGTAGTTGTGATGCCATTTTAACTTCAATGATGGCTTTAAGCTGGACACAGATTGTACCACAACTGACATTACCTCGGGCATAGTATATTTGGTCTTTTATTTCTGTGTTCTGATTTTCCCTGTTTTTTAAATTATGATCTTATATGTTTTGAAGTCCAATGGTCTGATTACCTTTTGATAAAATTAGATACATACAGGCCTAAAGAACCGGCCACTTTGCTACCCTCACCAGGTACGGTTTCTAGATGAGTTCAGAATGATGTTGAGTCTCTTCGTGAAGTGTGGATCCCTGAGTTGACATCTCGTGTGGCAAGTAATTCGGAGTCTGCAGCTTTGATCTGGGACCACATGCTTCAGTCAGTTTTAAATTTGGTTGCTCCTGTAAGAGAAGTGACTCTTGTAGGAGGACATAAGTCACCATGGTATAGCCATGAGCTGGTAACATTTAGGCAACAACTGCGGTGGGCTGAACGCCATGGGTGAAAATCCAGAGATAACAGTGATTTAGAATAACATTTGGTGCAGCCAAAGGTTATGGGATGCAAGCTGATTTGTTAAAAATAGTAAAGGGTAGATTATAAAAGGCCTGCGTACACCAAATCAAGGAGATACATGCATCTCTCAGGCCAGCTCATGTATTTTAAGAAGCGTCCATGGACATGCATATCTTCCGGTACACGCACAAAAAAAGTCCGAAAAAGGGGGGGGGGGGGGTATGGGCGTGGTCTGGGAATTTAAATGGAAACCTGCACATAAGTATTTACACGCACAAGTGTGCGCAGGGGTCCCCTACCGCATAACTTCTGCTATAATGTGTAAGTTATAAAACAAAACAAAAAAAATAGGCTAATCAGTGGGGTTTTAAGGGTTGGGGCAGGTAGATAAAAACAGAAGTTAGATAGCTGAGGGGGGGGGGGGTGGATAGGAAGTCCTAGCCTGTAACTGGGTAAAGTGGGAAAATGGTTTAACTGGTAATTGTGTCGGTACACATGTATATTAAAATCCCCCCCAAACACTTATGCGGTAGAAGCGGCACATGTGGGCGTCCATATAAAATGGTGGGCACATTTACATACGTGCTGCTATTATAAGATGTTTCAATTGTAAAACATCATATCTATAAGCTGAATGTGGCTACTACCGTGTAGTCTATATTAAATGAAGTGAGGAAAGCTCATAACCAAAAAGGCGGGCTTCTTTATACAAACGATAGCCTACGTTCTGCCAAATGTGCAGCGAGTATGGTATGATTTACAGTCCATTGAATAACTTAAGACTGTATTATCAAATTTTAATCATCGGTTTCCCCACTTAGTTTTTGTCCATTTTTGAAAAACACTTTTTTTTTAAATGTTTTCATTTTTTTAAACCATCAATAGGCAGTAATGAAACACTTATCATTGCAGGACGTGGACAGTGTCTGGAATAACACGACCCAACACGGCTCGTGTTTCTTAGGCTTCGTCAGGGGCAGTGAAGTTAAATTCAATGTCTACAATAGGAAAGCAAACAATGCCATTTACATTCTTGCTAGTGTTGAGAATTAATTCATATCACTGCACAAGTAATATATACGTTCCTAATTTCTGCCTGGCTGCATACCTGAGACCTGGCTCAGTCTCAGCTTTAGCCAACACCGGGATCCACCATTTTTTTGACAGACTATTTAAACTATTAACGGTTTCAGAAAGAACCAATCACATAAACAAAGCCCATTCAATCTCCCGATTTAACCCTTTTGGAGAAACTGATTGTAATTTAAAAATCCATCTTGGTTCATGCTGCTTCAACTTGTCTTCACAACATATACTTGATGTTGCTTCTTTCAAACAGATTAAACTTTGCCAATCTAACGCAATGTTTGTTTTGCATGGCTGCACCAAAATGGTGGAATGTGCTTCCTAACAAGCTTTGGGTGGAACCTCTTCTTTTGAAATTCAGGAAGTTCTTAAAAGCACACATTTTTATGCAAACTATTGGAGGTAGTCCTTGACTGGAACAGTGATGTCTGGTCATCATCATTGGAAGCTTTATATAGTGAGGTCCATATTCAGATCTCAATAACACAGTTATCTGGCAAAATAGTAATTTTTCAAGTATTTGGCCACTTAGGCCTGGATTTTCTAAGGTCGCAGACCTTAGAAAATCCAGCGGTAATGGGGGCCAGGGGGGTGAAGCGGGGGGGGGGGCAGGCCTGCAAAAGCTGACAGCCATCGCACCACTGCAGTGCGCTGGCTGTCGGCTTTTGCACCGAATAACTACACCATAAAAGGTGTAGTTATTCAGCACAAAACTGGCAGTGATAAGGGTCCTTACCTTTCTCCGCCAGCGATATCCCCACAGAGTCGGCCCCGGTGCTGCCCCGACTCCTTCTCTTCCGGGGCCGACTCCGCCCCCATTTAGTGATCGCATGCGAAAAGGGACTTTTCATTTTTGAAAATGACCACCTTACCCAGCTAAGTCATTATCTGGGTATAATTTAACCAGATAAAAATAAAGGCATTCCAGAGTGTGACTAACTGGCTAAGGGGGTCATTTACTAAGCATTTTTCCCATAGACACAGAATGGGAGATAACCTTTAGTAAATATACCCCTTCTGCTTCAGAGCAGATCTAAAGTTGTTCAGTCTTGTATGGCTGGATAACCAGTCATTTAACCAGATAACTTCAAAAGATATCCAGTTAAATGGCAATCCTGTACGAAAAAAAAAAATTCACCTTGGGCCCCTGTCCCAATTACTACCCCTCCACCTCAAATGTAACAAAGCGTTTACTGACCAGGATCCCACTCAAACACTTTCAATACAAAAATGACGGTGATGGCACTCCAGGTCTCCCCCTCCCTGGGAAAAAAGCTGAACAAAACTGGGCAAAGTCAAAACCCTCCAACCCCTCTCCTCTCTGCCATGCTCCCCCTCCCCACCCCCCAAAGCCTCCCACCCACTCAGTACCTTAAAATATGCCCTTAGGTGGCCCGGGATCACAGTCTGCATTAATCCAGGGCACTTCCAGTACAGCTCTTAGAAGCTGCACTGGATATAGAAGGTTTTGGTGTAATTTTTCTGCTAGCCATTAAATAAACAGGTATAGGTAGCCTAGCAATCAACTCTTGCCTATCGACATCTTGACCTCTTAGTATCAGAGGCAGGACAAGTTGGCAAGGAGACCAGATGGAGGTCAATTATGGTGATGCATCTTTTTACTACACTATAGCTGCCATCTGGATCAAGTGATGCTGATGTCCTCCCACTGAAAGGTCAGAGCATGTACAAGAATCTCTCTATTTCCTCTCTAGCACTTAGGAGAAAAAGATTTGTATTTCTGAAGCTTTCTCAGAGTTAAAAAAAGCTTTAAAAAGTTGGTTTTAGCAGTAGTAATGGGCTTTTTCTGATCTTCTCTGCTGAAGAGGTCTAATTCACTGTGAGAGAAAGAGAGGTAATAGCAATGCAGCTTCTCTGTTGACTGGGGGAGGGTTTGGAGTGTGGAGATTGAAGCAGTGCTTTTCTCTCTGTTTGTCTGAATGTCTAGTGCAGTGCAGTGAGGTTAGCACACTGACAAGTGAATATTAAGAAGAGTCTTGCCAGGCTGCCAGCTTTATTCATTCTGTTTAACTTTCAAATTTCTAACAGTGTTTTGTATGTGGAAAAGGAGTCAGTCAGACATGTACAGCACACACATACACTGTGTGTGTGTGTGTGTGTGTGTGTGTGAAAGACATTTCTGTACACATTTGAATGGAAATGTGAGTTCTGGTACAGTATTAATAAATTCCTTTGTGATATCTAAACCCCAAGTAGGCACTTCAAATTCCATCATGCCACTGAGAAGAATAGGCAGAGGAAGGAATGACAACCTTGGCAGGAGTAGAAGATCTGCTGTAGAGCCAGCCCATAAGGCATGAGCAGGCTGATAACATTCAAGTAGAGGCTTTAAGCAAACTGTACCATTGTCATGCAATAAATGAAAATCTGGCACTAAAACTGTGAACTTTAGGGCGCCAGTGTAGACTTTGCAATACAGGAGAAATATGGTCTCACAGGAGACAGCTTGAAATCAATCTGGCTGCCTCATTTGAAAGCATTTGCATGGCTTTTAATTGCTGACCTAAACCAACATATAATGCATTGCAGTAGTCAATTGTAGGCAGTAAAGTATCTAAAATCATGTCTTTCTAGAAACTCCAATGAAGATAACATAAAAGTCTCAGTATCGTGGTTTACTCTAAAACTATACTTTCTTTCACCAAGGACTGTATTATTACCCTCCACAAATTCCACCAGCTGCTTAAGTATAGAATTCTTGAATCTTTCCCAGTGTAGATAGATTAGAGATTGGATGATAAATTTGTCACCTAATCTAGAGGCTGCAATGCATCCTTCTGAATAGGCCTAATAGTTGCTTTCTTGAGTTGGTAAGGAATAACACCCTCAGTTAAGGATTTATTAACCTCCAATGATAGCTATTAATTCCTTCTCAAAAACATACCTAAATATGGTCCATTTATCACCTTCATGTACCATGGTCTGTGATCAAACAGCCAGATTATCTACTTTCCCCAAAGAAGAACACATTTTTTCAATCTTCTCCTGAAAGATACCAGCAAAAACTACAGTGGAAGCCATTAAATTAAAAGACATTCCGGTCTTCTTTATCAGCCCCTTCACTGTGGAAAAGAGTTTCCTGGGGCAATTCAACATGATCTCTAATTTCCTAGATATAAACTCTTGGCGTGTAGTAACAAATATTTTAGTAAGGACATTGAGAAGCTAGAAAAGGTTCAGAGAATGCATATAAAATGATACAGGGCCTGCATCACAAACCCTACAATAAAAAGCTTAAGAAACACACTGGAAGAAAGGTGGGAAAAGAGAAATATGATAGAAACATAACCCCAATTCAGTGGATGGGCTGAATTTCGATAGGGCCATAAAAATCCAGGGGTAAGTCCCAATGTCATAGTCACTAGTCCTTGCGGCCCTGTGTTCGGGTTCTAGTCTCTTGGGGGGAAGGATATACTTCGACTAGGGTGGAAGCTCTTTGGGCAGGTACACTGACAAACCAGGCTGGGCTCACTAAATGGGTATTCAAAATAACGTTTTCTATGATTGATCGCAGAAGAATTAATAGGAGCAAATAATTAAGGGACCAGTTACATCCAGGTTCTTTATCTACATGGGAATAAAGATTTAAAGTGTCTCTACCTCTGTAGAGGTATCTCTCAGCACAAAGGTCTGGGACATGTTTATCTTGCATGGGGTGGAATAACTGTCCCAAGATGGCTGGGGTATCCTAGATGTGGATGGTTTCTCTCCCCACCATATCTGAGGTCCATAGGTACTCCTGAACTTCAAACTGGCTGTGTCCTGCATTCCTGGTATGAGACCTTCTTTGGGGTCTCTAGATGTTCTTCACTCCTCTTCAAACAGCTGTCCTGGAAATAGTCCTTATAGCTTTCCAGCTCTGGGTTAAGGAAGGGTGGCAGAAAACATTTTCCTTCCTTCTCAATTGGACAAAAGGGATAAAACTTCATTCTTCTACTTGATGGCTGCTGCAACTCCCCTCTTAGATGGGCAATGAGGTGTACAGTTCTCTCCTTACCTCTTGGGAAGGGGAAAACAGCCTCCCAGAAAGGCACAGATAAAAAGACAGCAAAAATCTTCCCCTCTCCAATTCCCTGCCAGTCCTATACAAGTAGCTGACAGTGCCTCTCCCCTATCTGTTTTAGTTTGGGACCTAAAAACTGGGAGAGTATACCAAACACTCCTTAATTGCTCAAAAAATGATCCCTAGTGCAACCCCTACCCACCCGAATTTGTGAACTGGGCACTCTCCATCCCAGCAAAACTCTGGGGAGGTGCTGTTTAGAATGGTATGCTCATCTACTGCTGTCTAACCCAACGCTTGGGAGCTAAGGACTTCTAGTGGAGACCCAAGGGGTCTCTACACAAGCAATCAAATATTTGATAGGCTTCAATAAAATACAAGAAAATGAAATTTTTCATAGAAAATGAATTTCAAGGACAAGGTGTCTAAATATGAAGCTGGAGGGACAAAGTTTGAGAAAATACTTCATTAAGGAGAGGATGATAGATACTTGGAATAACATAGCAGTAGATTTGGCGGAAACCAAATTTCATTGAATTAATGAAATGTATTGTTTTAAATTATTGTATTATTTTTATGACTTTGTGGTTTGAGCTATTGTAATTCACCTAGCATAACACTGTGACTATAGGCAAAACACAAATATTTCTAAATAAATACACCTGCAGTATGAAAACATTCAAGAATGCTTGATACAGATAAAGAAGACAGTGATAAGACCAGGTTCAGAATGTTGCAGTGATGCAATCAACACTTTACTCCTTCAAGAGCTGAGGCAATAAATGGTAAGGAGAAGACAAGCGGTAGATAAATAAAGTACAACCTAGGAACCCTGAAGGCCATGGGGATAGCCAGGTTGAAACAAGCAGCCTACAACTCCTAAAAAATCAACTGGGTCAAATTTGACAGGTAAGTGGTAGCCAGATATCTTCCAGAAAAGCCAGGTGTTTAGAGAATTTACCCCCTCTGGAAAAAGGGCTTACCACTTCAATACCAAAGAACTTTAAATCTGAGGGAGTGTACCAAATGTGTTACTTAAGGTGCTTCCTCCTGGATGAAACATATGCAAGATTGATGTTCAAAAATGCAAGTCTTTAGTGTGTGTGTAGTTTTCCCTACATATAACTTGGAGCAGGGATATCCAAAAGCTGCCATGGAGTTTTACAGAGGATGGCTACTAAAATAGTTAGTGGCCTTCAGTGCAAAACATATGGAGACAGATTTATAGATCTAAACACCTATACCCTAGAGCAGCAATTCTCAACTGGGGTGTCGCAACACATCAGTGTGTTGCCAAGCACCGGCAAGTATGACACAGCTCTCAGTGTCCCACTGCCCCGGTTGTGCTTCCCTCCCATACCTGGAAACTCTCCAGATCTGACCTGGAGACTCCAGAATTCTAATGAAACTGCTGGAGCTCCGGGCCAACATCTGAAACCTCCGGTGTCCTGATTCCATTTTGAAGCAGCCTGTGCACCTTTAGTAACCAATCAGAAGCCTCCTCCCTTCTTCCTGCCCTGTGGGCCAGTGGGAAGCCTCTTCCCTTCTTCCTGCCCCCGCTGGCTAATGGGAAGCCTCCTCCCTTCTTCCTACCAGTGGGAGTAGGAAGAAGAGAGGAAGCCTCAGATTGGCTGGTGAGGCAGGAAGAAGGGAGCATTCCACAGCCCACAGCAGAAGTAGAAGATAAAGAGGGCATGGCCTGAAGAAAATGGAGGAGTTTCATAGCTGCCGAGGGTGCCCAAAGGAGGAGATTGATGCCGCTTGTAGAGAGGAGTATATGTGTGGGAGAATGTGAGGAATGTGAGCAAGAAGTCTGTGAAAATGAGCACGAAAGTGAACATAGAAGTGTGTTAACAGTGAGTGTGCATGAGAGGAGAAAGCTTGTGCGCATAACTCAGAGCCTGTCCCCACCCCAAATAATGAATGAAATCTCAGGGTGACTGTAAATCAAAAGTTCCCAAGTATGTCCCCTCTCTCTCCTCCATCACAGCAAGATGCAGATATTCTTCCACTAATACTGCTGCTGTTCCATCCAGGTTGGAATGGCAGCAACATTAGTGGAAGTTGGCAACAGCAGCGGCATGTCCCTTTCTTCTTCCCACCCCTACGGCCTGGAAAAGGAAGTGATGCAGAGTGGGTTGCACAGGAAGAAGAGAAGACCATGCTGCATAAAGTACCTGCAGCAGTGTGGGCCTGGACCAAAATGAAGCACATCAGGCGATCAGCTACGGGAGAAAGAACAGTTAGCCTCCACAGCTGATGGGATTCTTCATTCATGTGCTGAAGGTGCTGCTCAAGGAGGCTACTACAGCTGCCATTTGTAGTGGGGAAGGGTGGTCATGAGTGAGAGCGAGCCAGAGGGAGAGAGAGCATTTGTGTGTGATTTAGAGCCTGGTCAGGGAGGTGATGTGTTTCTGTGAGAAAAAAAGAGACAGAGGTTGGTCAGGGAGGTGACAGGTGTGTATGTGACAGACTGGTCAAGGAGATGTGACAGACTGGTTCGCAAGGTGGCTGGTGTGTGAGAGACAGAGACTGGTCAGGGAGGTGACTGGTGTGTGTGAGAGAGAGAGACTAATCATGGGGTTTAACTGGGGTATGTGTGTGTCTGTGTGAGTGACTGGTTGTGGGCCCTAAAAAAGAGGACCATGAAGACAGAGCTTCAGCAGCCACTGCTGCTTCAGGTGTGTGCTTTTGGCCTGCAAGGGAAAGGAGAGTTGCTGGAGAGGGTAAGTAAAGGTGGCTTTTTAAGTTTATTTTTCTTGATTGATTGCCATTTTAATTATTGGGTATTATGTGATATCTACTGTTTTGAAATATTTTATTGGTATTTGGACAATTTTTAATAATTTTTAGGAGTTTTTAATTGTTATTATTCTGTTCATCAACTGTTTTGTAACATTTATTAGTATAGATTTACAATTTTTTCTTTGTGGGGATCAATAGCAGCTTGGCTATAGGAGGTGTATTGGTGTTTAGGGCCTGATTTTTTTTTTTTATTTTTAATTTATCATTTCCAATACACAACTTCGTAATGTTTTAAGTGGAATCACGATAAATAAATCATGTTCCTAAAAATATTATTGCTGACATAACATTTTTATAAACAAATATATCTTATATTTCAAATCAATGAAGTAAATATCAGCATTAGAAACTTAAACATATTCCACTTGAATATTCAAAGTAATATAGTGTAACTCCATCAAAAAGGCTAAGGCATTTAAGTTAACACTGGGAGTCAAATCTAAACAAAATATATTCATAATAGAAAGCAAATACATAGAATTTCCTGCACTTTTCTCTTAATATTAGTTATAATGGGGATGAAGTGACTAATTTCCTTTGCTCGATGAAACTTCTCAAATGGTCAGAGATGAAGAAAACAAATATCTCCTGATCCTTTTTTATCAGACATTTGCAAGGAAACCTTAGTGTAAATGAATACCCTAAGGATACAACCTCTTGACGGAGTACTAGGAACTCTTTCCTCCGCATTTGGGTTGTCAAAGCTAAATCAGGGAAAATCTTAACATTTTTTTCCATAAAATGTGACTGGGTACTTGGAAAAATATTTCTTCATAACCTTATTCAGGTCAAGGTAATTTATAAAGGTAACTATTAAAGTTCCCCGGTCTATCACTTGATTAGAATTCTCTAGAAATTCTGAAAGATTTCCCTGAAATGGTTGGTCAGGAGTATTTAAATTAGAAATTCTTTTTGGCAGGAAATAACATATATTTATAATAGGCAAATCATTTTCCAAAAACCCCAACAATTCCTTAAGAAATTTAAAGAAAGTTTCTTTTGGTACTTCCCCCACAATTCTTGGGAAATTTAAGAGACGAAGATTTAGCCGTTTCGAGTTCTTCTCAAAATTTTCTATTTGCCTTGCTAACAAGGCTCTCTCTTTCACCACAGCAGTATGGAATTCAATATTCTTTTTCTCAGTCTCTTCCAAGATTTTTATCCTTTCCTCCGATTTCTTAACGGACTTTGTGAGTAGTTGTATTTCCTGATAGCTTTTCCCAGTATTCATGTCCATTTTTCTCTCCAATCTCTTAATGTTATTCGACATTTCAGCCATTAAATCCCACATTAAATCTAATGTGACCACGGCAGGTCTGGTAGCAATCTCCAGGGACTCACCACCATCAGACGGGTCTAGTCCCCCGGTTGCTCCCTCGCACAAGTCCAGCTCCACGTCCCCCTCCTCTGGATCCTGACTTGTGGCCTCCGTGGGTCGATCCTCCTCCACGTCTGCTCGGGTTGTAAACATTAACCCGGTAGGAGTTCCCTCCTCTGTGGCGCTTCTTCGGCATTGCTCTCCTGACCTCTGCACCGGAGGTGGTCTTTGATCTGGACTGAGTGATGCCTCCTCAATTTGGTCGGCGCGCTCTCCCAGAACACCCGACAAGCTTGGATCCTTGGCTCCCGCTTGTAGTGCAGGGGTAAGCATGAAACGCGTAATCTCTTGTTGTATTGGCGATTGAAGGGGTAGTGAGGGGAAAATCCTCACCTTCCCCTTTCGCTTTGGAGGCATAATTTCACCAAATTCAAAATTTTTTTACAACACAAGAGAAGTCAGCATCCCCGCTTCCGTCTATGCCGCCATCTTGCCCCGCCTCTGTCCTAGGGCCTGATTTAATATTTAGAGAGTTGCCTTTTCATAGATAGGGTTGTTACTGTTTGAGTGTGTTCCTTAATGCAGGTGTAATTTTGTGTGGATTAGTTTGTGTGCATTATTGCAGATCTTGGGACTATGTTAGGTGCTATATTTCTCTTTCCATTTCTCCAGGTTTGCACTGCATGCAGAGTGACTTTTTTGGATTTCCATTCCAGTTTCTGTCTCCATATTTATAATGTGTGGGCTTTCTGTACTTGGTGAAGGTCAGTTTCAGTTTTGTATGTGTGACCGAGATGAGGTATTTTACTAGCATGTAGGCATTTGTATCAATCTTATTTGTTGTGTTTCCTCATTAGAACATGCATTAGTGGTAAATTTTTCATAAGAAGGGCTATTGCACCTGGTAGTCAAGAGAGTTTGTTTTGCTTTTACTGCGATGTCACCAGAACTAGAATATCTTTTTTGTATAGCGAGTTATACAGGGTAATACCCTAGTTCTGCTCTGCACCCATTCTTGGGGGTCACAGGCATTCCTGTGGATGCAGAGTATATGTTTACATTTAGCCCCATGACAGTCACATGTTCAGTGTGCCTTATATGTGAGAACCATCTGTCAGGTGTGTCCCGGCCAAAAAATAGTTGAGAATCACTTTCCTAGAGGAAAGGTGGTCTAGGGGAGATATAATAGAGACATTTAAACATCTCCAAGCTATCAACATACAGGACTCAGGAGAAATGTATGGAAATATTTCTCTACTGAAAAGGTGGATGCATGGAATAGTCTCCCAATTGTGACATGAACAATATCTGATTTCAAGAAAGAATAGGATAAGCACAGGGGCTCTCTGAGGGAATAGCAGGAATTGTAGAGCCGAGCAGTTGCTGAGGCCTTATGATTTTTTAAATATCATTATGTTTCTATGCAACCTTTTTTCCTCTCACTAGAAAGTAAACTAAGCACCTTGAGAACTATAAGGTTGTTTCAGGTTTTGTTTTTTTTCTCCAGAGGGTGAATATCTGAAGAAACATGGTTTCTGATGAATAGCAAATGCATAAAATGTCTATATGGCAGATACGTGAAATGTTGAAAACATTATTCTGAATAGTTCAAAAAATACATCTTTCTATTGATGCCATCTATGATTAGTGGTTTCATACTTCATAAGATCCAGTAATACTAACTGTTGAAATGTCCGAATAAATGGATCACAATGGCACAGAAGATTTCAAGTGGACCGAGTTACTAGTGGCATTAGACTCATTGGAGCAATCCACCCAGTTAGTAATTAAACCCGCAGATAAAGGTGGGGCGGTGGTGGTACAGGATCGTTGTCAGTATAGTATTGCCATGTTACAACATCTAAATGACTCTAAATAGGCTAGTAACGGACCCTACTAATTCATTGATTAATGAGATTAAATCTATGGTGGAAACAGCGCGGGGGTTGACGGACAAGGATCATAAATATTTGGTGGTCGGGGCTCCGTGTATACCAATGATTTATTCAGTTCCAAAAATTCATAAAGTTTGGTCAGTCCTCCTATTCGACCCATTGTAGCGCTTAATGGATCAGTGTTGGAGCCCCCTGCGGTATTGATAGATCATGTATTACAACCATTTGTACAGCAAATTAGGTCTTATATAAAAGACACAGCACATTTTTTGAGGCATTTACAGTCGTTATCGGTAGATCGGCATAAATAACATTGGATGATTATGATGGATGTAAATACATTGTATACGAACATACCACAAGACCAAGCTTCGAAGGTATTGCAGGAGGTGTTAAATGGAAGAGTAGGAGCTCAGCACATTTCCATCTTCGTTTTTAATACAGCTCGCTGAAGTAGTTTTACAAAACAATTACTTTGTTTGAATCTACCTTTTATCAGCAAATCCATGGTATTCCGATGGGGTCTCCACTGGCTCCTACAGTAGCCAATTTATATATGGCCTTTTTTGAACAACATGTTTATAATTCTAATTGGTGGCAATACATTATCAGTTGGGGTCACTACATTGGCGATATTTTCTTTGTGTGGAATGCATCAGAATCTTTATTGGTAGAATTTTGTGAATGGATGAATACAGTGGATGAGAATTTTATGTTCACGGCGCACATATCAAATCAATATGTCATATTTTTGGACATCCAGATTCAGCTTGCAATGGGAGGCTCAGCACGACTATTTCGGAAGCCTACTGACTGGAATAATCTTTTAAGATTTCATAGTCACCATCCTTATGCATTTAAGCTGGGACTGCCAGTTAGTCAGTTTTTTTAATTAAGCAAATTTGTTCTGACACTGACAATTTTGAACAGCAAGCTTGGTTGTTGAGTGCTCATTTTAAATCAAGAGGATATCCAACTAGGGCTGTTAATAATGCTTACAAATGAGCTAAGTTCTCAGACCATCAATCATTATTACAGTATAAGCCTAAAATAGATAATTCACAACTTGTGTGTGTTTTGAAACAAACTATGGCAACGGCAGTAATTGCATCATCGATTCGTAAACACTGGCATATTTTATCATTACACGAGATTTTTCGTGAACCCCCATTAATTGTCACCACATGGGGTAAGAATATACGAGACCGGTTGGTACATGCTCTGTTGCCGGTAGAACTCAACAGTGATGTGGTAGGTCATTTTAAATGTGGACAATGTTCACATTGCATCAGTTGCACTGAGGGTGAATATTGGGTCAACCCGGTCACTAAATATAGAGCATTGCGGAAATCACGTACTGATGTACTTCTACATTTGTAGTTTATGCTTTAATTTGCACTTGCCCGAAAATGTATGTGGGATGGACGACCCATACAATGCGGATTTGATTGAATGAACATAAAACACGCCTAAAGAATGAACAACTCTCAGCTCTCATAGTACAGCATTGTATACAGTATGATCATAGTTTCACGCAGTTGAAATGGACTATTCTTGATCATGTAAAGATGTTATCAAGGGGGGGGGGGGGGGGGGCGATAGAGAACAAACATTAAACTATTGGGAGGTGTTTGGATTTTTACCCTAAAAGTGCAGACACCGAGGGGTTTAAATGAAGAACTGGATTGGTCTGTTTTAGTGTAATGAATACGTGACATAATGATGTCAGTTGAACGTTTGGGATTGGACGAAGCAGTATATGTGCATCAGTGTTGACTGTTGATGATGTTTGGAACAGCTCAGGAATTCAAGCCGGAAAAAAGATTCACATATGAGTTACAATGCGCTGAATTAAGTGGACAAGGAAAACGACGGATTGAAGATATTAACATCCCCTGAGGAAAGACCTTGGTGGTTTGAAACGTGGCCCCGTTGGGAGGACGGTAACAATTTAAATTCACGTCTGCTTTGAATGTTGCAGCATTGACTTAAAATTAGAGAACAATTGAAGCTAACAGCAGTGCTTGAATTCATAGATTGAATATTTTTTTAAAAAAATTATTTCGATGAAATTGAATGGAAGAGCTTACATTTTTTTGATTAGAATTTTGACACTTTTTTGATATTTTGGCATGCTCTATTATTGCGCGTTCTCCCATGGCTGGAGCTGTGGGAGGCCTCTTACCTCTTCCCAATGCCACTGCCCTTCACAGCCCGGGAGCCGCAGAAGCCAGGACCTTTCCCACGGCCTGGAGCCACCTCCGGACTGCCTATGTTGCTCCTCTTCATTGCGGTAGGAGCCGTGGACTTCAGCATCCTCTTCGCGGCCTGGAGCCACCACCCATGCCATCTCCCAACAGGCCTGGAGGCCTGCTCCACAGTGGCAGAGATGCCGCCTTGCTCCGCCTCCCATGTCGGGCTTGCTCCAGTGTCATCAGCTGTCCAGGGTCCTGCTTCTGTTCCTACCTTCCTAGGGGGTGAGACCACGTCTCTCTGCCTCCTTTATAGGGCCCACAGCTGGATCCACCCAGGGCCCCACCTGTAAGCTCCTCCCAGGGAGTTGCCTCTTCTAGCCCTACAAAAGGGCTCAGTTGTCACTTCAACATCGCCTTGGCAAGGAGCTAGCCTCTTTGGAGCAGTCCTCCCTTGGACTCCGTGTTCTGCTCCATTGGACTTCCGTCTTCAGTTCCAAGTCCCTGTGATGTCTTCCATCTGTCTTGTCTTCATGTCCTTCTTCTCCCGATGTCTCCATGGCTGTGCAAATCTCCTGAGGCTCCTGGCTTTTAACCTTCCTTCACTGAGTCCCTCCTCAGCATTCTGGCTCAGATTCCGTCTCTGGGTACCTGGCTCCGAGTCCTGTCTCCAAGCTCTCCCCTGAACTGTGTCCAGGTCCTCGGAGCTCCTTGCCCTTACCTTCAACTCTTCAGTGTCCAAGTCCTCATCTTCAGTTCCAAGTGCCTTCGGCTCTTCAGTGTCCAAATCCTCATCTTCTATTCCGAGTGCCAAGTCTTCTCTTCAGAACTCCTTTCCAAGATGAGGTTTGTCTCACCACAGGGACACACACTCTCCATCCTGTGCTGGGGAGCGCCCCCTAGCGCTCCCTTTCATCGCAGCACAACATCTATATATAAAAAGCAGTTGGAGGTGGATTGTTAAAGATTAAAAAATTAACACACCATTACCATGGGGAAATGTGAATAAAAAAACATATGAAACTTTCTACTCCATCCAAAACATTTTTTTTCTCTGAAATTACTTTTGTTTTGTTTTTATATATAGAATATAAATAACTAGATTGATTAATATAGCACTGTATGTGCATTCTTTAGTCATAAAATTAAATTAACAAGTAAAGTATAGATAAGTGAGGTGATATATTAGAGTTGATTGAATTTATTTTTTGATCCCTCAACAGTGAAAAATGTGTGTTTTAGTTTGGTTTATTACGAACTCTTAAAGTTAGACACCTATATCTTTGAGTATTGGATTCTATGGTAATATTTTTCTTTTTAATTTTCATTTCTTCTCATGGAAAAATTGGTAAAAATTGTTAAAATAATCTAACATTTTACTCGATCTCATGCCATGAGAGGCAAAAGCAACAAAACCTTTTGATTTTTTAAATTCACTGGCTACACTTCATGGCCAAAGTCATTTTTAAAAGCTAAAGCCATTTGATCTGTGGGATGTATTCCAGTATTATTGTGAGAGGACTAATTCTAGAGGAAAGGGAGTAGTCAAGCAGGAGTGGTATTCAATAGCACTGACCCTACTCCCTCATATCATCACAGCCCTTTCTCACAGATAAGTAGCAGAACAGGACCCCTGTCTGGCAGTGGAAGGTGTTTATGTTGCTTTACTGAGGTGACACTAGAATTTGATTTATTTTTTTTTTGTATGGTAAGCTGTAAGAGGAAATTCCTGTGTCCATTGTTGAGATAATTTCTATGGATATAGAGTGTTACAGAACTGGAGGTGCATTAAGTTTATTGCAATTCTGTCTCTTCTTGTATAGATTACAGACTTCACTCCCATATCTATAATTGATTGAATATTGCTATCAAATAATTTTAATTTTATTTATTAGTTATTTGAATTATATTCTGCCTTTCAGACACTTCAAAGTGGATCACATTCTGGAACTGTAGGTATTTTCCTGCCCCCAGAAGGCTTATAGTTAATTATCAAAATCATCAGGGCAAGGGGTATGCAAGGAAGGATCTATGGGCCTGTACCCCAGATCTAAGTCCCTAGCAACACCCCTGCTGGGATCCACAAAGGTAGTTTTATTCAATAAAGTAATATTCCACTGGTTAAACTTTATTTGATCTTCTGGGGTTACCAGTAGTAAAAATTAGCAGCAATTAGCAAGGGATGAGTTACAGGGTCCTACTGCAGAACAATTAACAGACAGCCTTAGATAAAACAAATCGCAAATCTTTATTACAGCACAGCCATTAGAAAATTCAACATCTCCTGCAAACACCAGGGTCACTTATGTGAGACTGGTTCCACCAAGGAGTCAAAAAGCCATCTACCAAAAACATATGCATAATGAAGGTAATCTTTAAAAGTAATTTACCCAGGTACATTGGCTGTATGAAAGTTGCTTACCCTTTCTCTTGGAAAAACAACGCATGTACTTTTACCACTGAGAAAAGTTACTTTGTAGGGGAAAAGTACCCACAAAAATAGCAGGTGCAAATCTTTGTGGCTATTTTTCCCTAGCCGGTTTTCAAAGGGTATTTACACACTAGGGATGTGAATCGTTTTTTGACGATTTAAAATATCGTCCGATATATTTTAAATTGTCAAAAATCGTTAGGGCCACAATACAATACCAATTCCCCCGATTTATCATCAAAAAATCATAAATCGGGGGAAGGGGGAGGGCAGGAAAACCGGCACACTAAAACCCCCTAAAACCCACCCCCGACCCTTTAAATTAAATCCCCCACCCTCCCGAACCCCCCCCAAATGCCTTAAATTACCTGGGGGTCCAGCGGTGGTCCGGAACGGCCTCCTGCAATTGAATCGTGTTGTCTTCAGCCGGTGCCATTCTGCGCCGCCATTTTGCAAAATGGCGGCGCAAAATGGCGGCGGCCATAGACCAAAATGGCCATAGACCAAAATGGCGACGCCATACGCCATACGCGTATGGCGTCGCCATTTTGCGCCGCCATTTTGCAAAATGGCGGCGCAGAATGGCGCCGGCTGAAGACAACACGATTCAATTGCAGGAGGCCGTTCCGGACCGCCGCTGGACCCCCAGGTAATTTAAGGCATTTGGGGGGGGGGTTCGGGAGGGTGGGGGATTTAATTTAAAGGGTCGTGGGTGGGTTTTAGGGTGTTTTAGTGTGCCGGTTTTCCTGCCCTCCCCCTTCCCCCGATTTAGCTACGGACCGCCGCTGGACCCCCAGGTAATTTAAGGCATTTGGGGGGGGGGTTCAGGAGGGTGGGGGATTTAATTTAAAGGGTCGGGGTGGGTTTTAGGGTGTTTTAGTGTGCCGGTTTTCCTGCCCTCCCCCTTCCCCCGATTTAGCTATGGTCCGCCGCTGGACCCCCAGGTAATTTAAGGCATTTGGGGGGGGGGGGTTCGGGAGGGTGGGGGATTTAATTTAAAGGGTCGGGGTGGGTTTTAGGGGGTTTTGGTGTGCCGGTTCACGATTTTAACGATTTTCACGATACTCTAAACACCCAAACGGCGACGATACGATTCCCTCCCCCTCCCAGCCGAAATCGATCGTTAAGACGATCGAGGACACGATTCACATCTCTATTACACACCCACTTTCCCTTTGAGAAATGGTATAAAGTCCATGAGTAAAATGAACTGCAGATTTTGCAGCTAACTGCAACCATTTAACATTTCCCAGCTATCAGTCGCAACATTCAGGTGTGATATGACCATCAGCTGTTGATGACTGATGTGATACCAAATGTCCTGACTCCTATCATGGTGCCCATATATTAAGGAAGAGCTCCATATGTGTGGTCACATGTGGTTGGGATCTAAGCAATGGAGTTTAATAGTTCAGTGCCGGAACCAATAGGCTTCTCAATGGTGCTAATAAAATATCCACTACTAGGACAGTGGTAGGCACAATGAATAAGCATGAGATAGATCTGCATGCACTGCCTCCATCATATACAAATCTACAACATGCACACCCTGAATATCCTGAAAACCAGACCTGTTTGCTACCCTCAAGGACTAGAGTTGCCTATCCTTGTATACCAGTTTCTTTTTCTGTTTATAGGAGATAAAGGTTCCCTCTTGTTGGCTTGGCTGATGTGTTCCATCATCCCTTCTTTACCTATAAAGATATAATTACAACCATGCCTATTGCTCCATGAGAGTCAGTAAATAGTGTACTTTTGGGCTACAGAAAACCTGGCTCTGCTCACTAGATCACCCTGGAGGCTTCATTTCCCTTGATCTTGCCAAATTTTTCAAGGTCGTCATTGTGTGCTGCATGCTGCACTACATTTGAGTCCAGAAAATCTGGCCCTCCGAGATGAGATAGCTATAAAGGCAAATGATAGGGAGGCAAGACTGTGAGATGCCTATTCCATGGGGTAGATTTTCAAAAGGTTACGCGCGTAACCCCAAAACCTGCTCCTGCACACGCCAAGCCTATTTTGCATAGGCTCGGTGGCACATGCAAGCCCAGGGACGCGCGTATGTCCTGGGGCTTTGAAAAAGGGGCAGGAAGGGGGCAGGGGCTGGGGTGTGGTGCCTGTCCGGGGGCAGTCCAGGTGCAGGACCGAGGCCTCTGGCACAGCAGCTGTGCTGGGGGATGGCGCACTGGCAGCTGGCCGGCGTGCGCAAGATACGCCTGCCATAGGCAGGCGTAAAAAGTCAAACAAGGTGGGGGGGGATTAAGGTAGGGCTGGGGGATGGGTTAGATAGGGGAAGGGAGGGAAAGGTGCGGGGGAGTGGAGGAAAAGTTCCCTTCGAGGCTGCTCCAATTTCGGAGTGGCCTTGGAGGGAACAGGGAAAGAAATCAGGGCTCCCCTAGGGCTTGGCGTGCGCAAGGTGCACAAGTGTGCACCCCCTTGCGCTTGCCGATCCTGGATTTTATAACATGTGCGCGGCAGCTCACACATGTTATGAAATTGGGTGTACATTTGTGTGTGCGTGGTAGCGCGCACAAATGTACCCTGCACGCGCTTCTTTAAGAATCTACGCCTAAGTGTAGCATCCCAGAGAACTTGAGTAGAACACCAATGCTTCAAGTAAGAGCTATACGCTAGGTGTAAAAGTGTGTATGTAGAATCATAACATAGCCAATGAGGATGTTAAATGTTTATTCTGTGATCCTTGCCCAGTTATGCTTTATTTTCTCCTTTTCTTTTGTTGTTTGTTATAGGTACTTCATGATATTTCAAGTGCAGGCACCTTTTCACATTGTTCTTACTTATCTGATGCTACTTTGCATTGGTTGAAGTCCTCGTGAAATCATCCTAGCATTAAAGTGTGGTATGCTTCTGCATCTGAATAAACATAGGGTAAGTTTTGCCAGCTGGGGAGCCATTATTCCACCTAGAAGAGCTTGTTATCAGTTAAGAAAAAGGTAGAGTGAAGATGTAACCTTCTATCTTGGGTTTATCCTATTGTGACAGGTAGAAAGTTCTGGGGTTCTTCTAAGGGTCGGAAAGATCTTGTATACTGCTCATGGTTGGATTAAAGAGATACAATGAAAAGCAAAATAATAGCTCTATCTCTGATAAAATCACTTAGCATATGGTTCATTTTGGTGCAAAAATTTAAACTTACTATATTTTGAATACCAAATAAAATGACAGAATCTGTGGTTTCTCTTTTTCACATAAAGTAAATCATTTCAAAGCATCATTTACAACTCATGCAGGGCCTGCTTAACTTCAGCTTTTCTCCCACTCTGTATCTATGGTGAAAAACTTAGTGAATCAGGCCTATAAAGATGTTACTATAACTCCATCTGTCCTGGAGCACTACGGTTTCCTATATGCAGCTCAAGAGGCGATCCACCTGCATTTCCCAAATACTGATCAGCAGTGACAAATGTTACAGAAAGTTCCATTGTCTGCTTACACTCTGCCAGACCCAGTCTGCCCCCTCTGGTGCAGAATTGGCATGGGCAATGAATGAATAGCTACTATCAAAATTTCTTTGTGGATGCAGAAAAATAATATTCCTTGGGAACAGAGGGGAGAATTGAGCAGCATTCTATAACTGAAAGCAAGTTACACAAACATGGATATGTAAAACTGTATTATTTTGAGGTAATGTATTGCAGACTTTTTTTTTTTTTTAAACACTAATGAGAGGTTTTTGTGTGTGTCTTGCCTCTGGGTTTTACCTCCAGTATTTCCTAAGAAGCAGGGATTATGTAAGTATTTCAGAACATAATTCTCTTGAGATAGAAGAGAGGTAAGAAAAAAACAAAAACAAAAAAACAATCCAGTGTCTTGATGTACAGCTATGGATTTTGTTTTATGGATGAACTCTACCAATTTCCTAAGGAGGCAATGAGGGGTATGTAAACAGCAGGATAATAGATACTGTAAAAATGTAACAGGATTAAAGATGAGTCAGAGGAGAGCATTTAGGAAACAAAGTATTATCCAGTCATTTCCTCTGCAATTTAATCAAAAGGCAAATGTAAAGCAGCTAGCTCCAGCCTTATAAACAAATTTGGCTAAATTAGCCAAATGTCCAGATGGCATTACTGCAGGAATATCTTCTCCAGCTCTGCAATCTATTCTTTAGTTTTGTTATAGAGCAGGTTTTTCAAGATATGTTTACATAAGTCTTACAGCCATCCTTACTCTAAAGCTGTGATGCCATGGGTAATGCAGTTCCCATGTATTTGCTTCCCCTTTGTCTTCCATTCCCCCAACAGTAGCTCCAATATCATGGCGGCATTACTCCAGTGCTGGGACATTGGTTGCACCACAAACTGAAGGCAAGTATGAGCACCATTACTTGCAACAAATGGCAGCTTTTGCTGTTACACAATATATAAATCTCCCTTCTACACCCAGGATATGAGATATGCATTTATGTTTGTAACCCAAATGATTAGAAGTGCTTATGAGAAGCAGGAAAAGCATGCAGAGGCATGGCTCAAGGAATGCTTTCCAAGATAGACTTGTTAAAGTGCATTTATTGCCTTTGGAATGTTGGTGATCATTCTGTTCCAGAAGAACTCTCCTCATGCCTCTCCGAAATCTCACAGCCTGCTGCACCAACTCAGGACGAGAAGGTGGAAGGCAGAGAGGGGGGAAATGTACTTCGCCCTCCAGCTTTCTTAACCCTAGTCTCTGCAAAACATGGGAAGGGGGTCACCCTACAAATCCTCTTCTTCTCTCACAGAACTTACTATACCATAACAAGACATGGATTTAACTCGTAAAACTTTTCAAAAGACAAGTATCTACGTGATTTTTCAGGTTTATTTTAATTTAATTTTTCAAGTTGATTCTAGAGTCCTCTTCTCAAAAACTAGTTCAATGCTACTGCAAAAATGTACTAATAAGGCATATTGTATCACCTCTATAGCTAATTGTTCATTATTATCAATGCCTCTGCATTAGGGCTCTGCCTCATTACCTCTCCTCTCTTATCTCTCCCTACACCCCCCCTCCTCATTCACTCCGCACCTCAGACAAGTCACTCCTGTGCTCTTCTCCTCTACAATCAATTCCCAGCTCCATGCTTTCCACCTGGTTGCACCGTGTCTTCCTGAACTCATGCATCAGGCTCCCTCTCTCACCATGTTTAAATCCTATCTAAAGACCCACCTTTTTGAGGCTGCTTTTAAATTTTAGGCCTGATTGTCTGCTTTTAGCCTCATTAGCTAACCTTTCCTTTCTTTACATTTTTAACCATTGTCTTACCTTATAATATGCTCAAGTCGCTTGTCTTATTAGAGTGTAAGTGCTATTGAGTAGGACTGCCTTTTTTGTGTGTTTGTACAGTGCTGCATGTGTTGTATAGCACTATAGAAATGATTTAGTAGCAGTTGTAGTAGTAGGGCTATGCCTCTCCAAAAAACTAGTTTTTAGTAATATGAAAAACTGACTTCAATATAGCATTGTGTGTATAAATATATGTGTGTCTGTGTTTTTGTGTGTGTGTGTTTGAATGGGATGTATGAGTGTGGTGTGTGAAAGAATGTGTAAACATATGGTGTGTGTGTGTATGTGGTGTTTAGGAGTCATGAGGTACTGTATATGCAAATAGGTGTTTGTCATATGCATGAGTGTAGACATGTATAGAGTGGGATTATGGTGGGTGTGGAGGGTATGTGTGTGGAGGATATGGGTGTATGTAATTGGGATGTATTTCAGAATAGGGGTATGGGGATGTGGGTGTATATTTCAGGGGGTTTATGTGTGCGGTGAGTTGGGCGTGTGGAACTTGTATGTAGAGGCTATGTGGGTATATGTGAGTGTAGGACTGGGGTGTGGATGTGGTATAAGCAGGTGTGATTGATGTTTGTGAAGGCATGCAAGTGAGTGTTGATGCATGTATTTGGAGGTGGATGCATGTAGTTTTATGGTTTGGGCAGGTGTGTGTGTGTGTGTGTGTGTGTGTGTGTGTGTGTGTGTGTGTTTGGGAAGGGGTTGTGAATCGTTCTCGGAGCCCTCCATACGTTCCCAATTTTTTAATTATCTATGTCCTTAATCATATCCCTGCAATCCTCTCAACAGGAGCTACTAAATGTCCCTGCCTTCAGAAATATAAAATATGATATGGCATTTTTAGCCCCAGCTCTCTGCAATTCCCTTCCCCTCACACTCTGTAGTGAAAGAGACTATGTGAAATTTAGAAAAAAAAATCTTAAAACTTTGGCCTGGATTCATCATTCATTGCTGAATGATGAATCCAGCGAAAACAGGGGGTGGGGGGGAAGGGTGGGCAGGCCTGCGAAAGCCCGCAGCCTTCGCACCACCGCAGTGTCTTCACTGCCGGCTTTCGCACTGAATAGCGCCACCCGTGAAAAGTGGCGCTATTTGGTATGCTACTGGCGACGATAATGTTAGTAACATTATCGCCGCCAGAGAAGACACCGCCGAGTCCGCCCCCTCGCCGCCCCGACTCCACCCCGAATTGATTTTGAATGCTATCGCACGTGAGATAGAGGTTTATCGCACGCAATACAGCCGTATTGCGTGCGATAAGTCTTTAGAAAATAACCCCGTTTGTTTGTTAGACTTTTGAAACTTAGTAATTACCTTTAAAAATGTCTTCTGATATGTAATTATGTTGCTCATAATTACTCTCTTGCCTATTACTATCCTATCTTTTTATTTTTAAATTTTTACTGTGTTTTTATTTGATTTGTTACTATTTTGTATATTCTTCTATTTGTATTTTCTTCACTATTTTTTATTGTAAACTACTTTGATTTTAATGGAAGAATTGTGATTTATCAAATAAGTTAAACTAACTAACAAAGATGACTTGGAAAGGCTCATTTAGCAGTGTTAGCTATTTTGCCTATCTCTGTCTCTCTGGTGGCAGTATGTAAAGATATCATAGATTGAAGTATGAGTGATTGTAGGAAGGAGTGTGGGCATGTATATGAATGGATATGTGAGGGGTAGGTGGATATGGAGCTGTATGCTATTTCTATACCATATTTTTCCTCAAAATAGTACCCTTAGCAATTTATTTAATTCATCATAAGAAAGTATAATACAGTGGTCCCTTGACTTATGAACTCAATTGGCTCCAGAGGGCTGGTTGTAACTCAAGCTGATTGTAAGTCAAGGCTATTTTTTCCATAGGAAATAATGGAAATACCCATAATGCATTCTAAACCTCTCAAAAGCACCCCTTACCTAACCATTTCTATAATAAAAAATGGTTGTATAATGTCTGTAATTACCAGAAACACCAATAATTTCCTACTGTACTCACCAAAAAGTTATAAAATGTGCCTAGCTTACCAGAAACAACAATTTCTATCCTATGCTATCCTACTAGGTCTCCCATCCTCATACACGAAACCTCTACAGATGGTCCAAAATGCAGCAGCAAGACTACTCACGAACACCAGAAAAGAGACCACATCTCACCCATCTTAATACATCTCCACTGGCTCCCTATTCACTTCAGAATCATCTACAAATCTGCTATCATCATATATGTCCATCCACAACCTTACTTCACTCGACCTTCAACACCCGCTCAGCCTACACAACCCCCGTAGACCGACCAGAGAAGCCTACAGAGGATCCCTCCAGATACCCAATTCGAAATTCGCCACGACACATAACCGCAAGAGAACGTACTCTCTCGACAGCCGGACCATCATTATGGAACTCCATCCCCACTAACCTTCGCCAGGAGCCTTGCCTGCCAACCTTCCGAAAAAGATTAAAAACTTGGCTTTTCAAACAAGCCTTCCCAGAGCACATCTGAATCACATTCATCTACTCAAAGAATGCAGCCACTCCGGTTCTATAAATTATCATTAATTTATGAGTTAACTTTCTACTGTATTTTCTCTTGTCCCAGTTCCAGTACCCCTGTTTCAATGTAACTGCAATTTCTCTACACTAAATTCAGTTTTGTACTGTTTGTACTACTGTTTGCACACCCTGTTCGAATGTAAACCGGCATGATGTGATTTCTTCATGAATGCCGGTATATAAAAAACCTAAATAAATAAATAAATAAATACATTTCATCTCCTCCACCAGTTCCTTTACGATATCTGCATATGGACTCTCTATCTGGGTAACATCAAGCTAGGTTGATAGAACATTGCACAAATCTCATCTTTGGGTGAGTTTCCTCACTCCGAAGGCCATCAGATCTTCACAAGAGTGCACTGTTCTGCTTGTATGCCACACTCTGCATGTCAAAGTGGCCCCTAACCCCTACACTAATACCTACACCTCACCTCGAGTAACTAGGTGGGCCTCATTTAGGGGTATAAATACCTATCTAGTATAAAAGCATTATGGCTAGTGTCTCTCTCTCTCTCTCAACCAGAATTTTGGTCATAACTCAAGGGCCCACTGTATGTTGAAATGAAGGGTGCTGCCATACTATTGAAACCCAAATTGTACAGAGCAGGCTTTGAAGGCATCCTTCCTCAATTATTTCAGTAATTTTTCCTGTCTTTTTCTGCTGGTGTTGCTCTGCCTTGCGTGCGCAAAAATGGACACCTATGTGCGTAAGTAGCCCAAGCTATGCAAATTTAAATAGTTGGGAAGGGTGGGTGTATACATTGAGCCCAGAAAAAGGGGTAGGGTATTCCAGGTCTGACATGTGTAACTCTAAATTTTCCTCAGCCATTGTGCATATGTTATGTGGCACTTTGCTAAAGCTCCTTGTTAAGTGCAGGAACCCACTGAACACAGGGGAGAGAGAGAGGGGGCTCAGTCTGATACTGTCTAGACCTTATAAGCGATGAAAAGGAGTTGATTTGTACAATGCAGCTAGCAGAGACTGCAGTGTACAAATCAACTCCTCTTTTTAGAATTGTCATCACTTATAAGGTCAAATATTCTTTAATGATGTGAATTTTACAATGGATACCTCTGAATGTGTCTGTGGCATCACTTCCCCTAACCCCAACCCACTTCCTGAAAGCTCACCCTGAATCAAAGTGCCCCCTTACAATGGCCCATATATAGAGTTTCAGTCTAACCTATATACGTAGGTTATAAAATATTGCATATTTTTGTACGTGGCGAGAAACACTTGTTTATGGGAGCACATGCGGCCCTTTTAAAATCTACCTTAAAGTGCTAGACGTTTAAAGTGGCTTTTTGGAATGGACTTCTTGTCAACATTTTGCAGCTGCACATTCCCATAGAAATCAGTCACAATTTTTTTTTTTAGAGGCAAGATTCTCCAAAATTACTGGCCTGAGGTTTTTAGCTTTCACATTTTCTTCATCCATGCAAAAATTGGTGAATTTCCATTTCTTTTTTGGTGAATAACTGTGCCACCAGACAGAGATGGATGGATGGATGGACAAACAAACATCGAACCCTTTTATATATTTCAGTTTTGAAAACAGGGGAATCCTCAGATCCTTTTAAGAAAATCCACTGATATTCTCTCAGTGGATGTGGAGAAAATCCAAGCTGGATGTACAAAATTTAAGAAAATCTGAAATGCATATGAAAACTTGAACATAAACCTACAAAAGATCTATTGAAAGGCTAAAGCAAATTTACAAAACTTAATACAAAATCTGTAAAATCTATTCAAACCTACTAACGAGTTTGTAATCTGTTTCAATTTATTTGGTTAATTCAAATATTTCCTAAGTTTTCAGATTCCATAAAAATATTTTCAAGAAACTGGCAGAATCCCCACCAAACCTAAGGGGTAATTAACTAAGCTGAGGTATTTTTCTCAGAGGGGAAAATACCATGGGAGGGACAAAACTGTGGTTATTGGTTCTACAGCTTTGTCAATCTCACAGTATTTTGCCTAGAGGTAAAATATAAACAGGAAAAATATTATGGCATAGATGACCCCAGAATTAGCTTGTGATGGCAGCCTGACTTCCTGGGCACACCATATTTTTAAGAGCCTAAGCAGTCCAAACTGTGCCACCCTGGTCACTGTAAAACCCCCGCAAATCAGCAGGGGTCATAACCATTCCTTCCTTGAGTTGGGTATTTTTGGGGAGAAAATGTTTGGCTTATGAAATACTGCTTATTATCTCTGCGTAAGGCTTTTCCTACACGACAAGTACACTTTGCTGTGCTTTAAAGCTCTAACGCATCTTATTTTATTATTTATTTATTCAATTTATATTCTGCTTTTTCATGCATTTCAAAGTAGATTACATTTAGATACTGTAGAAATTTCTCTGTTTCCAGAGAACTCACAATCTAAGTAAAAGACTTCCTTAATTTTGGAAGATTCATGCATCTCTAAGCTGAATCCCCTCGGGATTCAGATTTCCTCAATCTCCAGGATTTCTGCAGTTTGCTCTACTTTGAGTAGCTGATGCTTGGGATGGGATGTTATCAAATGGTTCTCTTCCTTCCTAGCAGATAGGTCATTCCAAGTTAAACTGGGCAATCGTATGTCTGACACCTTCCCAACTGATACAGGTGTCCCCCAGGTTCAGCACTCTTGGCTACTGTATTCAACATTTACATGCTGCCTCTATGTGCATTACTAGCGGAACTAGGAAACAATTTCTTCCTGTATGCAGACAACATACAATTCTACATCCCATTCAACAAATCATTTGAAAAAACTGCATTGACTCTGTCAACATACAAGAAGACAATACATCAAAAACTATCTCAGCTGAAACTAACACTAAACACAAAAAAAACCTGAACTTGTGTGGTTAAGGAAAAATTCTTCGATAATCTAACCGTAAACCCTAGACTTGGGAAATTTTAACATTACTCGGTCAGATCAAGTACGGGACCTAGGAATAAAAATCGATGAGAACTTGACAATGATAAAGCATTTAAGCAAATTTAAAAAAACAGGATACTACAATCTGAGAACATTACACCGTCTGAAACCATTACTAATAATACAGGACTTCTGCACTGTTCTACAAACACTAATATTTTCTAACATAGATTACTGCAACTCCCAATTACTAGACCTACCTTCAGGACTATTAAAACCACTACAGTTCTACAAAATGCCTCAGTTAGACTCTTACTAGGGACAAGGAAATTTGACCACATCGCCCCCTCGCTGATAACACTGCACTGGCTTCCTGTACAATCTAGAATTTATTATAAAATATTAACTCTAATTTTTAATATCATAAACAAAAATACCCCATGCTTAACAGGAGTGACACTTCATCCATACACATCACAGAGAGCCCTATGATTGCAAAACAAAGGTCTTCTAAATGTGCCTACAACATGGAGTACGCATCTAACACAAAAAAAGAGACCGAATGTTTTCCACAGCGGGACACAAGTTGGGGAACTCTCTTCCAGAGTTATTATAGGGTAGATTTTAAAAACATACGAACACGCCTCCATATGCGCGTGCTACCCGGCGCACGCACATGGACACATGATTTTATAACATGCGTGCGCCAGTGCACGCATGTTATAAAATCCAGACCAGACCGGCGCAGGGGGGTAGATTTGGCCAATTTACGCATGGCGACGAGATCGAGCCTCCCCCAGTTCCCTCCTAGTCCGCTCCAATCAAGGAGCAGATTGGGAGGGAACTTTCCAACCCCGCTACCTACCCTCCTTCCCTCTTCCTCTCTCTTCCCGACCCCTTTTCACGGCCTACCTTTTATTTTTCTTTATTTCAGAACTTACGTCAGCTCCTGAGCAAATGGACGCAGTACTGGTCGCCTCCAGCTCCGCCCCTCCCCATCCCATTTCTTGGGCCCAGCACTTCTGCACGTAATGGGAGTTATGTACGTGGCTGGGCTCCTTTGAAGATGCGCGCGGTGCGCACAAGGCCCAGCCACACACACAACCCCCATTTTCCCCGCGCACAGGGGATTTAAAATTTAGCCGTATGTCTGATAGCAGAAAGAGAGTTTCAAATGTGAAATGAAAACATGGCTCTTTAGAAAAGCATTTGATTTAACATAAAATGTCAATATGCCGTTAACTTCTCGGTCAAAACCATAGATAATGTTAGTAGAATGAGCAATAAGTATTGAGTGGGCAGACTGGATGGGCCTGTTGGTCTTCTTCTGCCATCATTTCATTTCTATGTATGAGTGATGTAAAGTGTACCATGACAACTTACTGATTAATACATGAATGATAACGAAATGGAAATTATGGATTACAAACTACTATCAAAGCACCTTAGTTAATCTGTACTTGATGTTGATATGTTCTCCTAGAATATGTATTTGCTGTTGTGTTGACCTAGAATATAAATGTTGACACAGTACATGAATGTTGACTCAGAATATGAATGCTGATTTTGTAAACTTTTGCGATCTTCTTTTGGAACTACAGAATATAAAACATCTAAATAAATAAAATTAAATTTACTGCTAGTACTTGTCTCAATATTTGCATTTTGACAGCTCTAGCCCCTTCTAGAGTTCATAAGATGTAATATACATAGGTAGCATATCAAAATATACCTAGACATTTCATGTAATGAAGCCGGTGGTGCCCAATACAACTGGGACTATTTCTTTATCTTTCTGCTAAAATTTCTTGGTTTTTGATTGCATCTTTTAATACTTCAGGAACTCCTCTCTATCCATATGTTATACAGCATAGTCACTTTGCACTAATACTTAATGCTGTTGTGTTTTTCTCCTTTACTACAATGCCCAGTTTCCGGGTAGATGAGCCATGGCACTGTATTATGACTTTCTGTATACAAGGGCCTTCTGACAACAGCAAGTCATGCTCACCAATGAGATATATAGACATTTCCAGTTATGTTTTTTAGAATCTGCATTTGTCTGTTTTGCCATTTTTTTCCTGTGCTGGCTGTGAACTATCTTGTCCATGGTCTACTGACTTGTGCTGTAATTACCAAACTCTCATTTTTAGGATTAAGTTCACCTCCCCTTAACTATTCCTGTGTCAGGTCTTATGGTTGTAAGAGCAACTGCCTGTATTTCCTCTTGTATTTGGGCTTTAGCAATTGGGGTTTTTTTTGTTTTTTGTTTTTTTTGCTGTTTGCTGGTCCAGCCATTTATTTATTTATTTATTTATTTATTTAACAATTTTTATATACCGGCATTCGTAGGACACATCATGTCGGTTCACAATTAACTGAGAAAGGAAATTACAATGAACGAGGATAGAGAGAGTCAACGATATTACAATGAACTAGGAACCAGGATAGAGAGAGTCAACGAGCAGGGATACAACTTTGAAAAACGAACTGGATGAAGATTATCCATGTTAAGAGTAGGTATGCATCAGGATGTTAAGGATGCATGGGTGGCTGGAGAGGGTTTTTTTGTTTTGTTTTGTTTTTTTTATTCTGTGATCTTTTTATCCAAGTGTGCTGATAAATACTCACTCCTTCTTTCTACTTGTCGAAATGGTTGTCCAAGCTTAAGGATGGTGATCTATTTTAGCCATTCATGTTCATACTTCAGCACTTTTTGAGTATTTGCATCTGTTTATGCTATTAGATATGGCTGGAAGCTGCTCCATATGTATGACCTATTTCTATAAGGCCCATACTGCCCTCGGTTCTTGGAACGAAAATATGTCAGCCTTCACTGATTCTTGTAAATTACTTGGTGGGCATGGAGGAGTTTTCTTGTTGTTACATCTAACTATTTGAGACCTTTATTGAGCCAATTATCTGAAATGAAAAAGGTCATTTTGATTTCACAACAAATGGAAAGAACTGTAAATAGCCTAGCAAGAAAATACCCCAAATTTGGGGGGGGGGGGATTTTTGTTTTATTTCAAAAATAAATGGCATCCATGGCCCCCTGCCACTGATTTCCTGGGGCCTTCCCCAAGCCCTTCTAGTCCCTCTCCAGCCACCCAACAAACTGGCAGGGTCTGGGCCAATCTGCAAGGAATTAATTGAGCCCAGCGTGGGACAGGGACCTATTCCCCTGTTCCCATTTACTCCTTCCATGGGGTTCGTGGAAAAAGAGGCAGGAGTGATGGCCCAGTCACTCCTGCACATTCATAGCAATAGACTGGCATAATAATGGAGACAGACACATTGGGGCAGATTTTCAAAGGGGTACGCGCATAAGATACACGTGTACCCCCCGAAAACCTGCCCCAAGCTCCCCCTGCGTGCGCTGAGCCTATGTTGCATAGGCTGCCGGCGCGCGCAAAGTCCCAGGACGCACGTAAGTCCCAGGGCTTTCCTGGGGGGGGGGTGTCGGGGGCATGTCACAGCCGGCGCATCATCGGGGGCATTCTGGGGCAGGGCCGCAGCCTCCGGACCAGCCCCCAGACCAGAACATGGCACGCCGGCAGCTGGCCCGGCACGCGCAAGTTACGCCTGCCTTCAGAGCGGCCTTGGGTGGAACGGAGGCAGGCTGCGCGGCTCGGCACGCGCCGCCTGCCGATTTTGCGCAGCCTTGCACGCGCCGACCCCGTATTTTAAAAGATATGTGTAGCTACGTGCATATCTACTAAAATCCGGTATACTCTTGTTTGCGCCGGGTGCGCGAACAAAAATACATGCGCACATACTTTTTTAAATTCTGCCCCTTTGTATCCAATTCCAAACTAAAAGCTATTTTATTTTCTGGAATATCCAATCAATCAAACTAGGCACAGAGATGAGAAGGTGTTGCAACATTGTTACTGAACAAGTCAGAAAATCATGGCCTTCCATAACAGTGAACACCCCCACTACTGCTGATCAGATAGGTCAACCTGTTATGCTCTCCATTGTCTTTACTCTCTGTCAGCCCTAAGAGAGGTCTGGGTTGTTCAGTCATACCTACATCAAAATTCTCAACCAATGGGCACCAAATACATAATCACATTTCCCACAGCATTACTCATACCTCCTATGGTCTTGGACCTTTTTACCACTCTCCACATCATCCTTTTAGTGCAGTAGACACTGAGCTTCAAGGACATCTTGGTACACACCTTCACATGAAATCACCCCAGTCATGCTTCTACTCTGCACCTTTCTTAGCTAGTTCCTCAGGAGGAAACACCATGGAACATCCAGGTCTCTGGCCTCTCCATTTCACCACCCCAGAAAGCTCCTTAAGGGGAAGAGGAAACCACCCTCTCTCTCTATTCTGATTCCGCAGACCTCCGTGCATAAAAGGATACCTTGGGGCACTCCTCATTTTGTGAACTCACCTCACTACTGTACTTTGCCTGGCTGCATGGTATTTCCCCTAGGGGGAGAAAAAAAAAAAACATTCCTTGCCATTCCACAGTCAACACCTCGTGCTTCTCCATTCCGGTCCAAACCCCATGAAGAAGGCGCACTTCTCTCCACTTCTTCTTGGCCTTTCCCCTTGAGGGGAAGAGCTCCTGTAGGGTACCACTTCCTTTGCAGGGTCTCTGGGCCTTCAGTCAATCACATAGCTAGAAGTCCCTAATCCCCACCCTAAATGGGCAAGGGTAGGGGAGAAAAGGGTAAACCCTTAACAAAACTTACTCCCTTGCAACTTAACAAAACTTACTCCCTTGCAACTCTTGGTTGCAGCTCCATCACTGCTCTCTACATTAATGGTGGGGGTGGAAGGGAAATAGAACCAAAGAGCTAAGAGAAACAGATAAGTATGAGAAAAAAATGTGAAGCTTGCTGGGCAGACTGGATGGGCCGTTTGGTCTTCTTCTGCCGTCATTTCTATGTTTCTATGTTTCTATGTTTCTTTATACTGCCTACTTCTCTTTCAGCAACCAATCATAGAAACTTAAACCTTTAAGGAAACATACACACATTTTCCTAATGACATTATGTGCTCGCACATCCAACCTGCCATCGTAATGTCTTATAGTGGTATTGCAGCAAATGAAAGATTTAACATTTTCCCCTAAACTTGCCATGATAGTGTTTTCCCAGGTCTTCCCCACCAGAAGTCTTCTGTATACCACAGGCTCATAAAAGGGCAGGAATAGTTGGGACTGTTCCTACTTATATAGCTTTCCCGAGATCCCTGCTTGGTAGGTAACAGCTAGGAGGGACAGTCCATTTCCAGCAGCACCTCCCCCTGAGGATGTCTGCAATGGTTCAATCCTTGTCTAGAAAGTTTGTTTGTGTGTGTGTGTGGGGGGGGGGGGGGGCAATGGACGATGTCAGAATCTTAGTGAGTGTGGTCCGTTTGATTTGAGTTTTGTTTAGGAACTGCTTTTTGCTCCTGTTCTGTAATTGGTTAGGATATTGCTCAATTTCCGTGCACCGCTTGCCTGGTAGGGTTTGTCCCTTCCTGTCAGAAAGGACTTTAGTAAGAGGGTTTACTTCAAATTCGGTTGTTCCAGGGTGTAATCCTAATCCTGCTGGTGGAGCAATCCCCTAACTGAAGGACAGGAGGGGGAAGACCTGATTATTCCTTTCCATCCAGGGAGAGGACTACAGTGATTCCTCACCCAGTGGTGAAGTTTGGATTTTTGAGAGTGAGGAGGTTTTTGTACCACCCCTCCTCACTGTGTGGCTGGACTGTAAAAGCCATGCTGGTATCCAGAAAAAGACCTTTTCCCCTAAGAGATCAAACACAGAAGGAGTCCAAAAGAGAAGAGTTCAAAATCAATTGAAGACGCCAACCGGATCTGCCCCCCCAGGGAATGCAGGACACAAGCTGGGAACACCTGGGACTCTGTTGGACTGCAGATATGAGACTTTTTTGGGGATTTAGGGGACTCCCCTTATAGGTTTGCCTTCCCGGCTGGGTCCTTGCCCCCAGACAAGAAAGGTGGTGAGCTGCTCGCAGAGAGTAGTACTAAGGAAACATGCACAGAATGAAGAAGAGAGAGATCCCTCTGCATGACCTAGATTGAACAGAAATGTGAAGTAAGAAAACTAACACACCAACTGGACATTTATTTAATTTCTGCAAATCAAAGAAACATTTCTTTTGAATACCCACATCATGTCCTGCCTGTTTCTACAGTTCTATCATCATCAAATGGGACAGTAACACACCTCAGGGAGGATTCCCGTTCACTGCCTAGGCCTAAAAGGTTAAGCCTTTCCCCCATAGAAAGAATCCACTCCTTGGGGCTTGTTAAAATTGGAAAAGTGGCAAATGGAGATAGCACAAAGAGAAATTCTTTTATGTGCCCTTGCACTACCAAACATTCCGAAAAAGGGTTAAACTAGGAATAATGGGTACCCTAAAACTTCCTGGGTTGTACTTTAATCTATAACATTCTTGTACATATTGTGATATAATAACATGGGTTTCAGCCTCACAAAATACCATACATCCTTACCCTGTGCTTCCATAGTGACCAGGGTGCCTGTCTGTTCCAGCAGACAATATAATTGTAAGGCAGGCAATGAGAACAAATAGGAACCTAGATGTAAGGTTGTAATCTCATTGTGATGCATAGCCCCCTGCTGAAAGCTAAATGATCAGCCTGCATTTAAAGTAATACATCTGAATGCATCTGGCAGAGAACAACATTTTGAATGGCACTGTATGAAAAATTGCTCTTCTCAAACAGGAATGGCTATGCAACATGAATTATGCATCATTCTAAGAACGTATTCAGCAAACAAACTGACCTATGCCTTTTCCATGCTTTCACCCATTGTACATTTGATTAATCAGGAGGGATATTAACAGAGCAGATAAAAGACAGTATCTGAATATAAAACAATGATGTGAAATCAATTACCATAATTTTAACACCCAACAGCCTGAAATAATTTTTCAAATTTAATGGAAATATGATGGAAATCAATGCCATTGGCTAAAACCAGTTGTCAGTAGAAAGCTTAAAAGCTGCATTGACATGTTTCTTGCTCAGAGAATGTGAATTGTAAGTGCTATGTTAGGATAGAAATATTTTTAATTCATAATTGTATAGGTCTCAAAAGAAGGTGATTATTTTAACCTTGCAAAGAAACATAAATAAACATAAATACTGAACACCTGAAGCATTTGAAGTTTCGATAAATGTTGGATTCGTGGACCCTAGAGCTGGCTGGGACAGATGATGACACACCATGGGAAGACCGACAATGGATGTCAAAGCCGGGAGACGGCACAGGGCAGGAGACCGGAGGGATCTTCACCACTGGAAGCCCAAGATCCCCCCAGGAGGAGCCTGATCCACTTGGACTTACGTGCGGTCTCCTGTGGACCGGTGTCTGAAGAGGAGTTCCAGAGGATGGAGAAGAGTAGAGCTGAAGTCAGGAGGCCAACTGGATCTTCACCACTGGAAGCCCGCGGTCCCCCTGAGAGGAGCTCGTGAGGACCCGAGCTGGTTGGACTTAGGCGAGGCCTCCTGGATGAAAGCCGGAGTCAGGAACCAGTGGACAAAAGCTGAAGTCAGAAGCCAGGAACAAGCCGAAGACAGAAGCCAGGAATAAGCCGAAGTCAGAAGCCACAACTAGTAACTCAGGACCAGTGAACCTCGTTGCAAGGCAAGGCATAGGCTTAGCAGTGTCTGACGTCATCTGTGGGCTGTTCACTATCTTCCTGCGCTGCCCCCCTTAAATCCTGAGCCCCTGTGCGTGCGCACGCCTAGGGGGCGGGGCTAGGCACGGAGGATTGACGGCATCTCCCTCGAGGAGGGAGCACCACGGCAGAAGCCAGGACGGGCCTTGCCGGCTGGGGAGGTATATCAGCAGCCCAGGCTGGCCTCAAGATAGGTGAAGAGACCGGGGCATGGCCCGGGACCGTAACAGATAAAACCGCTTAGTCTATAAATATTAATGAGTTCTATGATCTGATGATAAAAAAAAAATTCCATGAGATTAAACTTATTGACATTTCTTCACTCTCTAATGTGAAGTCAAACTAACCTATAACCTCTTTCTTTTAGAGCTGAAAACTATGTGAACTTAGCACAGAGCATTGGAGCACATTTTCAAACACTGGGGCCGATGCAATAAATATGAGCAGAAAGTGGGCGCTGAACAGTCAGCACCCACTTTCTTAAAGAGCCCCCAGATGCCCCAAGGGAGGTTCCATGCAATTTTTAAATTAGGGGATTGCATTTGTAAGGAGGCCCTAAGGTTACTTGTGCGCCCCTAGTGCCTCCTTCCTAATGAGAACCCGATTGGCGTTAGCGGTCGCCGGTTAGGACAGCGCCGCCTGCTTCAGGGGTAACTATTCTGTCCAGGACGATTGTACAACCAAATCTTAGTGTTTGTATACAAAGTCACTGATCATTTTTGAGCGTTTTTTCCTGCCTCTTTTATTATATATTTAAAAGTCAACTTTGAAGAGGATCAGTGACTTCGTATATGATCATTAAGATTTGGTTGTACAATCGTCCTGGATGAAATAGTTACCCCTGAAGCAGGTGGCGGTGTCTGCCAAAACAGGGGCTCATGTCGGGTGGTTTGAACATTAAGGACGTTCTATTTTCATATGCCCGACCTTGAAGGTTGCAGAAAAGATGAGTAAGTGATTTCTGCAGTGTTTATCCATTAATATTTGTTTGGGGTGGATAATTTGTATTGGGTTTTGAGTGATTTTTAAATTGGGTAGAAACAGTTAGTTTTGGGATTTAATACAAGTGAAATGAAAATTATTTAGCAGAAATTATTTTTTGAACCTGGCAAATGAATGAAACTTGGTGTTGTTTATTACTGATACTGCTTGTGGCCCATTGCAAGGCGAGAGGTGGTGGATGTATAACCAGCTACACCTGTTATTTCTGCTGCCGTGTTTGTTTTAAATTTTTATTTTTGAAAACATATAAGGTTTTGTTCTGTGTGCTCTTTTATTCTACTTGGATTATATTCAAGGGCTATCTGCTTGTTGTTTTTAGTGATATACTGACAACATCCTGATGCTATGAATTGTCGACCATTCTGTTTTACACAATAGTTTTGGCTGGCTGAGTAGCTGGGACATGAATTTGGGTTGGTGGTATCAGAATATGGCAAATGAATTGACAGCTTTTGGCATTTTTTAATTTTGGGGCCTGTTTCAACATAAGTGCTTACAATATATAAAGCTAACTACTCAATTTGGTTACTTTTGGCTTTCTACCCATTTGGGAGGTTTCATGCTTAAAAAAAGGAAAAAATATTGATTTACATGAATGAATGAATGAATGAATGAATCAATGAATTGTCGGATATACGATTATATATGTGCATAAGAATTTGTTACTGAGATCTGCTCTTTGTATCTGTTTATGATACCCATTCTTTCAATATTACTATTATGGGCAATTGATTACAATAATAACTACTGAAGTGAATATAAAAAAACCCCAAAAACTTGGGACTTTTCCTTTATTTCAGTTAATTTGCCTTTGTATAGCTAGATTCATCAAAAAGTGTTACTAATGCATTGATAACAAAAAGGGATGTGTTTATGGAAATTTTGAATTACTGCACCATGTGACTCTATACAGGATACCATCAAGCTAGGGTGAGATAACATAGTACAAAATTTCATCTTTGTGAGACTTTCCTCACTCCAAGTGACGCAAATCTTCACCAAGGTGTACACTGCTGTTCGTACATCTCACTCTACATGCGAAACTGGCCCCTAAACCCGAAACCACCACCACCTCACCTCCTCCTATTAGATGGCCCTCCTATAGAGATATAAATAGGTGCACACAGAGAGGCCGTCCATGGAGTATCTCTCTCTCTCATTGCCCCCCCCCCCACCCCCAAGCATGCAAGCCAGGAAAAAAAGTATAGTTAATACTATACTGATATATGATGATTGAAAATATCGTACGATATTTTCAAAATTGTCAGAAATCAGAGGCTCCCCGAAACCGATAGGAAAACTTCACGAAATTATGGGGTTCTCTTATTGTTTTGGGAGGAGGGCGGGGAAAACGGCACACTAAAACAACCCCTAAACCCACCCCGACCCTTTAAATCTGCCCCCTTAGTTCCCCCACCCTCCTGATCCCCCCAAAAACATTTTAAAATTACCTGGTGGTCCAGTGGTGGTCCCAGGAGCGATCTCCCGCTCTCGGGCCGTCGGCTGCCACTAATAAAAATGGCGCCGATGGCCCTTTGCCCTTACCATGTGGCAGGGTATCCGTGCCATTGGCCGGCCCCTGTCACATGGTAGGAGCACTGGATGGCCGGCGCCATTTCACATCTCTAGTTAATACTGTGTGAAAATACCCTTCATTTAACTAAATCACACCCAAACTCCTCCCTGATCCCCCTCCAAAAATTTCACATTTGCACCATGCATTATGAACCGTAGTGCATTTTGATGAATGACCAGCTTCATTTGTTACATACATTTAGGGTCCCATGTACATTTGTTGATTTTGTTAAGTCCTTTCTTTGTTTCCATTAGAATTAATCATTTGGGGAAATGCATACTATTTTGGACTCTAACACTTGTATTTTCTATCCAACTTTAATGAAACTTGCAGGCAGTCGCATGAACACCCCAAGACACCAAGAGAAGGGCAACGGACACCAAAAACAGTGGCAAGAAAACCCACCAAAACAGGAACAAAGGGAACCAACAACATTGGCACGAAGACCTCAAGACACCAAAATGAGAGACAAAGGGAATCAATAACAGTAGCATCAAGATCCCCAGGCACAGAATGCAAAGAGAAGCCACAAGAACAGTGGCATCAACACCCTAAGATACTGAGAGAGGATAAGGCATAAAGAAGAATGATATGAAGACTGCAGAGTGAGCCAAAAATCACAATGGCACAACAACACAACAAGATATTGAATCAAGAGGGAGGAATTATAGGAGTTGCTGGTCAGGCAGCAGTTGCAAGAGTGGCATCAGGACCCCAAGATATCTAGAGAAGAGCAGGTAAGAAGGATTTTCTTTTCGTTTTTAATTGTTATGTTTGTGGAGCTAAAATACCACAGTTCATCCAAGAAAGGCTGGGCAGTGGGAGCAGGCTAGCAGCAGCAACAAGCTGAAAGCAAACAATGGGGTAGATTTTTAATTCCCTGCGCGCGTAAATCCTACCGGATTTATGCGCGCAGGGCACTCGCGCGCCGGCGTACCTATTTTGTATAGGCCGCCGACGTGCACAAAGCCCCGGGACGTGCATAAGTCCCGGGGCTTTGCTTGGGGGCATGTCAGGGGCATGTCCGGGGGGGGGGGGGGGGGGGGGGGGGGGCGTGTCGGAGGTGACGTGGCGTTCGGGGCAGATCTGGGGGCGTGGCCGCGTGCGTGGTTCCGGCCCAGGGGCATTCCAGGGGGCGTGGCCGCAGCCTCTGGACCAGCCCCCCAGACCGGAACATGGCCGCCGGCAGCCTAATCATGCACGCGAATTACATGTGCGCGATTAGGTAGGGGGAGGTTTAGATAGGGCTGGGGGGTGGGTTAGGTAGGGGAAGGGAGTGAAAGGTGGGGGGGGAGGACAAAAAAAGAAGTTCCCTCCGAGGCTGCTCCAATTTCAGAGCGGCCTCGGAGACAACGGAGCCAGGCTGTGCGGCTTGGCGCGCGTAGGCCACCAATTTTGCGCAGCCTTGCGCGCGCCGACCCCGGATTTTAACAGATACGTGCGGCTACTCGCGTATCTATTAAAATCTGGCGTACTTTTGTTTGTGCCGGTTGCGCGAACAAAAGTATGCGCACGCGTACATTTTTAAAAGCAGCCTCAATGTGTGCAATGGTTGATTGTAGCTATGCATTAAGTCCTCCTGCCGCTAGCATGGAAATTTAGAGAAACTCAGGAGAGGGAGGTTTATCTTTACAGAAGACCACATTTTCCATCAACTCTGGAGCCAGCAGTGAATAATATGGATTGATGGTGTCCCCTGTTATTGAGAATATTTATTCATGAGGCACACTGGTTGGTGAGCAGGAAAGGAAATGTTGGACAAACTTGGTGAGGTCAGTCCAGACTGCAGCCTTGTAAAGGTTCAGTAGCTATAACTTTGATGGGCTGTCCAAGATAGCACATTTGACATTTGTGCCGGGGTCTTTACTGGGGAAGGATAGTGGTCTCTGTTGCCATCTGCTGAAGCTATAGCCTGTGAAGAGGAGCCCGTTCTGCAGTGTCCATAGGGAGTGATGGGAGGGGAAGTGGTAGCTAACAGGATGCTGCTCATGTTGTCAGTATTTCAATAGCAGCCTATGCTTTCTTCTGCTGCATCCCCACTGCCCTTCTGGTTTTGACACTCTTATTCCTGTACTCTAGCCACCAGCATCTCCTCCAGTAAATCAATACATTGAACTAAAGGACAATATTCCCTTTCACCTATGAGTCACAGAGATTCAGCATGTAAGGATCCAACTGCAGAGAGACTTGAGCTAATTTTGCAGTTGTAGCTGCAAGGAGACCACAGCACCAACACCTCATGCCAGTCTCTTTTCCTGCCAGAACCCAGTAACTTCTCCTCCAGGATATTGACCTCACCAGGGTGGTTGCTATTAAACTCAGATCCTCTCTTGGTGGGCTTCAGGTCTTGTACCATCTGTGCCAAGTGTAACCAATTGTGATGCCTTAGAGTGTGATCCCTATTGATCTCAACTTCTGTGAACAACTATTGCAACTAACCAGGGTGTTATATGATGTGTGTGCTGCTTTTCAATATTTTTTTGAAGTTGAAACTTTTTTTTGTAATATAATATTTATGAGTTTTTAATTATTGGATGTCATTCTATTTATCAACTGTTTTCAAATAGTCCTTTTATTAGTATGACTTTACTATTATTGATGTTTTACATTTCTTTATTTTATTGTTAGATATTCCATGAAGAATGGCAGTGTTTCTATTTTCCCATTGTTACGATGCATGCAGAGTCTAGTATTGTGGTTTCCCATTCAGTTATTAATTTTTACTTTATGGGCTCTTTATTCTGTATTTGGTGAAAGTTTGTCTTTGTTCTGTATGAAAACAGATCTGGGGCCCAGTATGTAAAATGAAGTAGAAAATGCACCAGGATATTTGCGATAGACATTTTTTGCCCCAGTTCATATTTAGCTTATTAACTGGATCCATTATCAGGACATAGCATGAAATGTCAATGACAGTCCCTCTGCAGCAGTCACCTTACAATTATGCTTTTGACGTTGGCTGTTACCAGAAAAGAAGTCTCTGAGATAGCTCCTCCAAGGACAGAAGGGATTTATCTCAGATATGGGTGTAATAGACTATATTTTTGTAGATTTTGCATTAATATGGCAGCAGTCCACCCCTTTGTGCCAGGAAATTTCATTCAAATTGCTTTCAAGAAAGGAGAATGTAATTATGCTCCTTCTGAAGGCTTTTTTTTTTTTTTTTTTTTTTTTGCATTGTGCATGGTTCAGAGCAGTGGTAATTTGGCATAGCATTCAGACAGCCGGCTCACTTGCAAGGATTTGATCCATCCCAGAAAACCATAATTAGCAAAGGGCTACATCTTCCCAAGCAGAACTGAGCAGTCTTTCCCATTTGTACCAGCAGCATTTTGTGACCACCGATGCAAATTGATATTTAGGCTCCACTATAAATTAATCTTATTTTAAATTTTCACTTATACTTTTATTACAGTATCAGCTCGATTTTTAAAACGTTGCTTGTGCAAAAATGCTCACATATGCGAGAGCAACGCGGATTTTAAAAAGCCGCAAAATATGTGCGCATTTACCCATGTGCGCATGAGGAATAAGGAGCCGAAAAAGGGGCGGGCAGGGGTACTTCGGGGCAGCGCCAAGACTTATGCGCATAAAACTAAATTTTAGAAATGAAATCCATGGCGCACATATGCTAGATATCCTCGCAACTTTACTGCTGCTCCTGAGGAGGAGCAAGTTTGTAGATCTTGAGTTGTACAGCTTAGAGAACAGGATGAAGGGTCTGGGTCAATGGATCATTGTCCAGGATGAAGAACAAGAGGGGTCTGAAAGACCTCACTATTAGCTAGACAAACTGGTGGACTAATTGCTTTAAAATTCGCTGACATCTGCATATAAAAACCAAAAAGGTCCTATGGAAGACACGTGCATGCTAGCTGTGCTCGAGTAACCTCTTAAAATTAGAAGCATACTTATGTGCAGTTGGTGTATTTTAAAACATAAGATGGTAACTTTGTCACAGCTGCGCAGATGCACATGTGCACACGTTTGCAGGCTCGTGCCAAAGGACACTGCCATATTGTAACATATACAGCGTTGCTCTCTGCTTATACAGCATATTGTTGCATATACAGCACTGCTCTCTGCTTCAATGGCAGGGGGAATTGCGGAAAAGAGGATTTGCATTCAGACAACAACCAACAAAGACTGAACTTCACAATCTGGATAAACAAATAAGCATGGGGGTAGCTTGCTTATTACGGCGGTTACTACCCTAAACCAATTAAGCCTGATACATCACTTGGAATGCATATACTGTATTGTTCTCTTCTTAAACGGCAAGGATAAATGTGGAAAAGAGGATTTACATTAAGACAACATCCAAAAAGGCATTGATCTGTGAAGTCTGAATAAACAAGCACTGGGGTAACTTGCTTGATGTGGCAGTTACTTCCCTTAACCATTAAGCCTTCTGCTCACCTTTGATGCAACTCCAACATTACTCTCTGCATCAATGGCAGGGGATGGCAGGAAATTTGAATCAAACAGTTACCAACAAGGGCCTGAACTTGGTGGTTGGGGAAACAGATAAGTTTGGGAAAATAAATGTGGGAGCTTGCTGGGTAGACTGGATGGGCCGATTGGTCTTTTTTTGCCGTCATTCCTATGTTTATTCATTTCTATGGTATAAAATAGGCTGTACATGTGTAGATGTGTGCACAACTTTCTATGGACGCGCGCATGTGCGTGCCAATGCCGCCTCTACTGCATAAAGGGTGAGATTTTAGTAGACACAGGCGCCAATGCATTTTGTTCCCAGTTCGCCCAGGTAAAGAATAGGACTTCCTAACCCCCACCCGCACAGTTAATTAGCCTCCCTTTTACCCTGTTAGCCCGACCCTTAAAACCCCACTGACTAGTCTAGTTTTTTTTGTTTTAGGACTTACAAATTATCCATAGCAGAAGTAAAGTTAGACGGCAAGGGACTCTGGCGCGCACGTGAGCATAAGTACTTACACGCACATTTCATGCTAAAGTTCCAAAATGCCTATGTCCCGCAAATTCCCCACCCATGCCCTGCCTCTTTTTTCCCTGCAAAAATTTTGTGTATGTACCGGAAGATACCGCACATGTGCTGGCGCCTTTTAAAATCTGTGTGGCACGCGCAAGCCCCACTTCTGCGCGTACTTCCCGTCTTTGGCATGCGTGGGTTTTTAAAATTCACCCCTAAGTACACAAGTGCATGTGCAATTAAAACTTACAGGGTATCCTCACTCACGCACGCACCGATATGTGCGTGAATGGGCGTATGCGCGCTCATTGTAAAATATGCCGGTAAGTAGTTAACATGAATACTATAAAAACATATTTATTTATATTGTAATGCAAAATGAAGGCAGAGTATAAAAATCTACAAACATCTCAGCCAAAAAATACTCAAATATGAATTGTTATTCTGCCTTTCCACTAAAATCTATAGCAGATGGGAAGCTTTGTTATATCCTAATGCTAAAGCACATCTTCAACATTCCTCTGCATGAAAAGTTAGAAGGCTGTGGACCTCCCTGATTCTCCTGGTGTTTGATATGTGCATTTTATCTGCATTTGAAAATTCTAAAATATGGGACTTTATTGTGGGAATTTAATAACTGGACTGATGATCTAAATATAAAGCCTGGGTTAGCATACAAACAGCGGCAGGCTTGAATGCATTAGGTCAGGAGTGTGATTTAGTTTTTGGATTACCTGGTTTCAAGTCTTCCTGAACTGTTGTTTTTGGTTGAATAATAAGAATAAAACGTATATGGGTTAACGTAATTAGTTGTGCAAAATCTGCTGCGGGGTTTTTGTGCGGGTAATTACACGGGGTTTTCTGCGCTAATCTTGCGCGGGTATGCAGTAATGCATTTGGCATAGAAAAAACGTGCACACATACCCAATAAAATAACCCGCAGCTTACGCATAATTGCATGCAAATGGCATGTAAGGGAGGTAATTGTCCATTCACAGGCAATGCAACCACGGGCGCCCGGTGAGGAAAAGGCTGCACGGACACACAACCACACTATTGCTAGCAATGGAGTAAAAGAGCCTGTAGAAGCTGAAACAATTTATTTTTTAAAAAGTTAGAAATACCCGTTATGAATCTGCAACATTTTTTCAGTTGCACCTATTTTAATGTGGATTTTTCCTGTGGCTTTCTGCATCAGGGCTTTAACGCGGGTATTGAGGCACATATCAGGTCTTGTGTGCATTATCTTGCGCGTATCTAATTTGCATGCTGTCCCCTTATTACATCCTGCAGAGGTGCCTGCTTTTACCCCGTGCACTAAAAAAGCCCATTAATATGCAGAAAATATGTGCCAGTTTGAGCGCAGGTTTTATTACTTCGGCCCTATAGTATTTAATCTGCCCAATTTAATTCCTGCTGCATTTACTTCCGCTTCCCTTCTTTATAACTAAAAATCTGAATATGTTTGTTACTGTTGATGTCTTCTCTACTCCGACTGGGAAGCCATTCCATGCATTCAGCATCTATTCAGTGAAGAAATATTATGTCATGTTGCTCCTGAGTCTATACCCTTGGAACCCGTTCTTGTGACCACTTTTTCTAGAGTACTCTTTCCCTTGGAAAAGGGTAGTTTGCTGTGCATTTATATCATTGAAGAATTTTAATCTTTATCATCTCAGGGTTAGATTTTAAAAGAAGCGCGCGGGCGTACATGCACAGGTGCAGGTGCGCGCATGTTATAAAATCAGGGGTCGGTGCACGCAAGGGGAGGCACAATTATGCACCCTGCACGCGCCGACGCCCGCGGCCTTCACCTGTTCCCTTCCCCCTAATCTATCCTTCCCACCCCTTCTCCTAACCTATCCCCCCATCCTAGCCCTATCCTAAACCCTCCAACTTTTGTTTTATATTCTGTGCCTGCCTCCGGGCAGGCGCAGGTTGCGCATGCTGGCAGCGTGCCGGCACGCGATACCCTGGCACAGTGGGAGCCCCACCCCGCCCCCGGACCGCCTCGCCCCCTCCCCACCCCTTTTTTGAAGCCCCGGGACTTAGATGCGTCCTGGGGCTTTACGTGCGTTGCCGGGACTTTATAAAATAGGCCCGGTACGCGTAACACCCCCCCCCCCCCCCCACTCCCCAGGCGCATAAATCCTCTGAATTTACGCATGTAGGGCTTTTAAAATCAGGCCCTCAGGTTCTAAAGTTTTATCTCATATAGACTTTGGTACAGATTCTGCTTCTTTTTGATAGCCTTTCTTTCACTCCATTTCTGGCTAAATTTGCAGTATAACTTGCTCTGGATATGCAGTGGGATACACATCCCACTGAGTATACTAAGCCTAAAGCTATCCGGTTACATGTAGCCGAAGAACTTAAAAATGAAGCCAGCTATGCTTGAATTTAAAGGGTTAGGTTTCTTTTTTTTTTCAAATTATCCAACCTTGTGGGTCTGGATAACTTGCTACTTAACTGGATATCTTGAAAGATGTATGAATGTAACAGTAAATGGCAGGCAAAACAATGTCGTGCAGGCCTGCAGTCTGAGTCCCTCCCTGTTCCCCAGTATGTCCTAAATGGCAGTCCCACCCCAAACTCAAATTCTAAGAAACATTTACAGGTGGCAGATGTACCCAAGCCCATGTCCTTCCCCATTGTTTTTTTTTTAAACACCCCCTCCCCCTTCCTACCCGCTACTCACCCGCCATATTGAGAACATATACCCCTATCCTCCCACCCCCTTGGACACCAAAACACCTGCTGGGAGCAAGGTACCACTCACTCGCTCTTGGCCCGACCATTTCTGTTTCGATAAATAAGCTTACCTGCAGGGCTGGTGCTAGCTTTCTTGCAGCCCTGTGCCAACAATTACTGCCCCCCCATCCCCTAATTGTTCACTCTATCTGTCCCAGGCCCACAAAAAATGAAGGCCCAGCTCCCTCCAGCGATACAAACTTTAAAAACTGACCCCCCCCCCCCCCACACACACACACACACACAAAGACACACACATACCAGAACCCATGGCAGGTGCAAGGCATTAGGTGCACTAGGCAAACCTTATAGCCTTGCACAATGCCCCTCCCCAGCTCAATCCACACACATCTATGCTAACATTTTACATGAAAAAATAACAAAGTACAGTATTCTGAGGTAAAAATATCACTTACATCGTATTTAGATACACTGCTATGATGCTAACCAGAAATCCCTGCAAAAAACACACTAGGAACCCAAATGGTATTAGACCTATTGTAACGTGTGTTGTGTGTGGGTTTAACTCTCCAAAATCCATAAAACACTAATACACTTCCTATCAGGAGAATACCTCACCTCAGTCAGTCACACATGCAGAACATAAACAGACCAAATACAGAAGAGAGCAACCATAAAGTAGAAATACAAATGTGCAGACAAAACCTGAACTGGAAACCACAAGAAGCCAGACTCTCTATGCAGTGCAAAAATGAACAAACAGCTCCATCACCATTCCTCAAACATCGAACAATAAAATCAATAAATAAAGAGGTCAAGATTCAAAAACCTAGGCACTACTTAGCCGGATAAAATCAGCACTTATCCAGCTAGAGGGTATTTTTGGTGGCTGCAACTAATTCAAATATCCCAGCTGTGCGGCATCATTTACCTGGATAATAAAGAATGTGTTTTGGGGCATGGCCAAAATCTCGCCAGATAAATCAGATATTCAGTTTCTCTGAGTCGCTTAACTCTGACGTGCATCCGGCTAAACCTAGGACAGTTATTTAGCTGTCTGTTGCAGCAGGTCTTTCAATATACATGAAGAACTTTATCCGGCTGGCATTTTAAGCATCTGTAGCAGAGTAGCTTTGGCTTGTAGACTTGCAAATGTACAACATGCTTGTTATTTTGTGGTGGTGGAGCCATAGGCAGCCAAGGAGATGGGCTTGGCAGCAGAGGCATCAACCAAGAAGAAGATATTGCCCCCAAAGAATGTACAGGTGCAGAATAAACTATTTTGACCTTTCAGAAGAGCAAGTATTCACTAGATATCATTTTATCAAGCAACTATTTTGGAAGATCTTGAGAGTACCCACACAGGGAAGTCATGCCTTGCCAGTACCACATAAAAGTCATCACTGCCTAGGCCTTTTTAGCCATTGGCAGTTTCCAGACCAGTGTAGGTGATGCTACAGACATAACTCAGTCAGCCACTTCTCATTGTATAAACCAATTTACTCATGCTCTGTGTCAAAGAATGAATGACTACATATCCTTTCCAAATGCAAGTCAGCAGAGAGAAGAAAATATGAGGGGCTCCTATGACACAGCGGATTTTCCATCATGATTGGTGTTATTGATTGTACACATGTGGCATTAAGGCCTCCAATGCAGCAGGGAAGAGCCTATAGGAGCAGGAAATGTTTTCACTCAATGAATATGTAGGTCATTTGTAACGCCAGGGGCATGATCATAGATGTCTTGGCCAAGTATCCAGGATCCTGCCATGATGCTTTAAATCTTGCACAGTCTGGACTGGCAGAGACCTTTGAGACAGGAGAAATAACAAGGGCTTAGCTCCTAGGTAAGTCAGAGCTCCCAAATAAAAAAAAAAATAAATTCAAATGTTAGTATATGGCTTAGTATGTACAAGTCTGGCATGTGGCACTGGGAATAATGCATAAAATCCAAGATATACAACTCTCTCCTTATCACAGTTCCCCAGGAGCTTCTTTTGGTTTGTGCACAACCAAGATATACTGTTAGCTTCTGTCACATCATCACCTCTGATCTGTTAAGCAACTTCCTCCTGTCTACACTAGTGCAACACATCATACGGACAGACATGCATGATACTGGGGGTCCTCTTTTCAGGCTCCGAACTTTACACTATGCTGGTCTCCATAAAATAGTAGATGCTGTGATCTACCAATCTTTTTCTCTACTGCACAGATGATAGAGGCTACACACAAAAAGCCTGGCTGTCGTTCCCCCCCCCCCCCCCCCCCTTAGAAATCCACAAACAACAGCACAAGAAAGGTACAATAGGTCTCACAAATGCACCAGATCTATTACTGAGCAAATGTTTGGCATTTTGAAGCATGTTTCATATGTCCGGATAAGAGGGGAAGAGACCTGCTATATAGCCTTGACAAGGTCTGTCACATCTTGGTGGCACGTTGTATTCTCCACAACATAGCTACTCAACTGCACAAGAGGAGACTGGAGAACAATCTGACACTGATGATGACTCAGAACCTGATGTACCAGACATACCAATTCCAGCAGCTCCTGCAGCCCAATCTCTAAGAAAAGCTTGATAGAGGAACACTTCTAGTAAACTTTTCTCCATGATGAGTGTGCAAGGTTCTGTAAAAGGTACATAGTCATAAATGTAGGCCTGATATTAATGTGAACCCCCGCCCCTCCTATTCCACATGTGGGTCAAAGTGTGTTAAAACAGCATATAATTAGCAAAAGCAAGGTATAAGTTTAGTCAAAAGTAAACCTTGATGATTTCCAGGCTCATTCACAAACCCAGTCATCACAGACAGGCTCCCATTCACACACATACTCATCTCAGGCAGGCTCCCATTCACACACCCACTCATCTCAGGCAGGCTCCCATTCACACACATATCCATCATAGGCAGGCTCCCATTCACACACATATATCACAGGCAGACTCCCATTCACATACCCACTCATCTCAGGCAGGCTACCATTCGTACACCCACTCAATCCAGGCAGGCTCCCATTCACATACCCACTCATCTCAGGCAGGCTCCCATTCATACACATATCCATCATAGGCAGGCTCCCATTCACACACATATATCACAGGCAGACTCCCATTCACATACCCACTCATCTCAGGCAGGCTCCCATTCGTACACCCACTCAATCCAGGCAGGCTCCCATTCACACACCCACTCATCCCAGGCAGGCTCCCATTCGTACACCCACTCAATCCAGGCAGGCTCCCATTCACATACCCACTCATCTCAGGCAGGCTCCCATTCATACACCCACTCAATCCAGGCAGGCTCCCATTCACATACCCACTCATCTCAGGCAGGCTCCCATTCACATACCCACTCATCTCAGGCAGGGTCCCATTCATACACCCACTCAGTCCAGGCAGGCTCCCATTCACATACCCACTCATCTCAGGCAGGCTCCCATTCACATACCCACTCATCTCAGGCAGGCTCCCATTCATACACCCACTCAGTCCAGGCAGGCTCCCATTCATACACACATCCATCACAGGCAGGCTCCCATTCACGTACCCTTTCATCCCAGGCAGCCTCCCATTCATGCACACATACCCATCACAGGCAGCCTCCCATTCACTCACATACCCATGCAACTCAGACAGTCAGGGTCCACAGGTCATTCCTTCTCCTTTGCTGCTGCTACCAGCCTATACTTAGGAGAAAACAGACGTTCTGTAGCTCTTCCTACATTCGCAAGATGAGAATACAGGAAGTGCTAGTATCGTGAGTGTTGAATACCGCAGGTCCAGCACTTGACAAGCTTCACCTTTTGCTCTAGGTGGCCTTCTGCTTTTTCTGCCACCTGAGAAATGGGGTCCATCAGTGGCCGCACAGACTTCTTGCTTCTTCCACCACCGGTGGGATTGGTGCTCCTGACGCCGCCCCTCCCCCCTCCCGGGTGTGCTGCCCTGTGCATTTGCATGGTTTGCACACCCAGTGATGCTGGGCCTGGCTACAGCAATTTATGTTTCCAGTGCTGCTGCTTTCAAAACAGCCTCTTTTTTTTATCCGGTCTAGATTTTTGCCAGATTAGTCGCTCAATATTTAAAAAAATTGTTCAATGAATATTCAAATGGCTTTGAATATTGACCTTTATGTTTGCTGTAGCCCCTTTTGGCCACACTGCTTGTCCTCATAGGATAAAAGTGGGAACAGAGCTCATGTCTCTCCAAATTGCTGAATAAACCTTTTCTTTTTCTGCCCTTTTAAAATTATGAACCATCATACTGCACTGGCATTTGCACACCCCAAATCACACCAGGTGGTCATTCCGATAACAACTGACAGAAGCAGTCAGTTGTTTAAAAATATAAGTACTCTGAGTCAAGGTAATTTCAAAGCAATGAAATAATCCTTATAGCAGCATGGCCGAAGTGAAATCATCTGTCTCTGATTCTCACTCTGATGCCAATCATATCCTCTTCCCTACTGTGAAAGACATTTCAATTTTTTTTTCTGTATTTTTTTCATTCAAAACCATCATTTACAAAAGTACACATGAATGAATATGTAGGAGTGAGGCACAAAAGAGCTGAGGGGATAAGAACAACATGTAGAATGAACAAAGAATGGCAGGGGAGCAAATCTTCCCATCCTCTCCCACTGTGCTTTCAAGCACAATTTAGACTTCCAGTTTTGTAAGCAGATGATAATAGAGAGAAGTGGTGATTGTTGTATTGTGTATAGAGATACAGAAAGAGACAGAGATAAACTCCAGGAAATTTGTGTTATAAGCATTTCATTCACAGGCAGATTTCTATGAGAACAGAAGATTTCCATTTCCAAATAAAAGTTAGCAGGGAAGCGCCAAGGTCCATGCAGATAAAGAAAAGGGGATGCAGCTAGAGCACAGACTTAGGTGAACTCCTGTCAGGGCTCAGTTGCCTTACATCCTCGATTTGCTAATCATTAACCGTCTGACCTTCAGGGAACCTACGGATCCTCCATGCTTAGGATGCTTTTTGTGACAGAGAACGTTTAAGCCAAATGAAACTAAAAACGTGGATGTGACTGCAGCAGAGAACAGAACATTGGTTGGGCTGAGTAGGAAGCCCACGTGCGGAGCAGGGGCAGTAGGACTCATGGGCAGGAAGTGGTAGCCAGTGTTATCTATGATTTCACAGCATGGGTCTGATTCTGTCAGCTGAAGACACAGAATTGTGGACAACAGTGGTGGAGGTGGTGGAGGAAGGTGGGGAAAAGGGGGCTGGAGTAGTAACTAAAGGGGAAAGTGCTTCATCTCTGCCTCAGTAAGAATCTTATTTATTTATTTAGTTAAACATTTTTATATACCGGCATTCGTTGTGGACATCATGTCGGTTTACAGTAAACAGGTTAAGTTTGGAAAATTACATTTTAACAGGGAAGTCAAAACTGGGAGAGGGGGTAATGATAGGCAGCTAAGAAAAGACAGGGTAAACAATAGAATCTTTGATCCTTAAACTCAACAAATCCATTTTCAATAAAAACAAAACAAGAAACTATACTTTAAAATGAAACAGATCCAGAAAACAACTAATAGAAAATGTTTTATACTTTTAGTTCCAATGAGACTTGAAGCTGCAGATTGCATATTAATGTGGCTCTTTATTTTTCTGAATTTCAAAAGAGCAAAAGAAAAGCAAGAAAATGGAAATTTGTCAAAGAACTAAGCAAGGGCTATGATATATCCAGGAAAAATCTGTTTGGAAAAGCAAATTAAGTTTTACTTTGCAGATGGCAAATGAAACAAAACAGCATCAGGGGGATAATTCCTATTTAAGCAATAATCTAGGGATGGGTGAACTGTCCACGAGCCAACTCAGGTTTTGGATACGACTAAAGTCTAACAGCATTTGAATATCCTCTTACCATAAAATTAGCTTTATACAGAAGTTGCAAGCAGACAGAAATAAATACCCAACATGTATTAATTGGGGTACATAGACTAGATGTTTCCTCATGTCCTTATCTGCTATTGTATTCTTTCTCTCTATGTTTCACAGTAAAAACTGTTTCCCAGAGAGATACAAATAAAGCCAGGGCTAGTTTCCTGCAATTTAGCAGGCATGACAACTGCTAAAGGAATTGCTCCTTGCTGCATAACAATAGCAAGCTGACCCACTGCCACCCGCCACTGCTGCCACGATGCCATAGGCAACAAAGGGAAGTGGCAAATGGAGGGAGGGAGTTGTTACTAGTGGTGTGCCTGTTCCTTTCAACATTTTTTGAGCAGCATGATGGAAGGATTGTCGGGAAAGGTTTGTCTTTTTGCCAATGATACCAAACTCTGTAGTAGGGTGGACAGCCAGGAAGGAGTGGAAAACATGGGGAAGGATCTAGTGAAGCACGAAGAAGGAGCTGGCAGCTAAGATTTAATACTAAGACACGTAGAGTATCGCAGTTAGGATGCAAAAACACAAGGGAACGGCACAGTACCGGAGGTGAAATTCTTCTAAGCACAAAGGAAGAGCAGGATCTGGGGGTAATTGTACCGCCACATTTATTTATTTAATAAGACTATGCGAATAAATGTACCGCCACATTTATTCGCATAGTCTTATTTACTCATCTTGCTACTCTATTACATTAATTGGCTGAAATGTAAATATTGCTCTGTTCTTTCTCTCCCCTCTTCCAGTTCCAAGTTAATTTTTCCCTGTTTTATTGTAACTTTCTCACATCCTTTTTCTGATTCCCTGTATTTAAAAGTTCAAGGTTCTTATTGAGAATATTGTTTATTACGCTACGTTATGCTTTCACACTTTGTTAATTGTAAACCGGGTTGATGTGATGCCTGTCATGAAACTCGGTATAACAAAAACATTAAATAAATAAATAAATAAATAAATAAATAAATAAATAAAATAATTGTATCTGATGGTCTTAAGGTGGCCAAACAGGCAGCTAAAGTGACAGTAAAAGCCAAAAAGATGCTTGGCCGCATAGGGAGAGGAATGGTCAGCAGAAAAGGGAGGTGATATTGCCCCTATCTAGGTCCCTGGTGAGATCTCATTTGGAAAATTGTGTATAATTCATGAGATTGCACCTTCAAAAGATATAAACAGGATGGAGTCAGTCCAGGGGGCACCAACTAAAATGGTCAGTGGTCTTTGTTCTAAAGCATATGGGGATAGACTTAAAAATCTAAACATCCTAGAGAAAAGGCAAAATAGGGGAGATATAAGAGAAATTCAAATATCGCAAAGGTTTCCATGCACAGGTGATGAGCCTTTTTCAACAAAAAGGAGGATCTAGAATGAGGGGTCATACAGACAAAATTGAAAAAGGGGAGACTCAGGAATAATCTTAGGAAATATTTCTTTATAGAGAGGGTGGTGGATGTGTGGAACAGCCACCCAGTAGAAGTGGTGGACTGGAAACAAAAACAGTATCTGATTTCAAGAAAGCATGAGATAAATACAGGAAGTGATGAGAATTATAATGCAAAACTAATTGATAGATGGGCATACTGTATGGGCCATACAATCTTTTTCTGCCTTCATGTTTCTATGTTTAGAATACTAAAGGGCACTGTGAAACCTATGATATTCTATAAGCATGAGGCCTATATCCTGCCACCCCCTAGTCCAGGGGTTCTCCATCCTATCCATGGGTGTTCCTAGATTTCTCAATTAAATTTGCATGTATCTACACACACTAGTGTGCACCAGGGTCCCTTTCTATGTAACTTTACTTCTGCTATGGATGGCATGTAACTAATAAAACAAAAAAAATGAGGCTAGTTAGCAAGGTTTTAAGGATTGGGGCTAAAAGGGTTAAAGGGATGCTTATTAACGAAGGCGGTCAGGAAATAATTCTTTAACTGGGTGAACTGGGAATGGACTGAAGAAACTGGTAATTGCTAGAGATGTGAATCGGAACCGGAATCTGATCGGTTCCGGTTCCGATTCAAATCTTAAAATTTTTATCGTCCGACCCGATTGGGTTTTTGTTTATCGGCTGCGCTCGATCCAATAAACAAAAAACCCACCCCGACCCTTAAAAACTGACCCCTTAGCTTCCCCCATCCTCCCGACACCCCCAAAAAAACATTTTAAAATTACCTGGTGGTCCAGTGGGGGCGCGGGGAGCGATCTCCCGCTCTCAGGCCATCGACTGCGCTAATAAAAATGGCACCGATGGCCCTTTGCCCTTACCATGTGACAGGGTATCTGTGCCATTGGCCGGCCCCTGTCACATGGAAGGAGCACTGGATGACCGGCGCCATTTTTATTAGTGGCATCAAAATGGTGCCGATGGCCCAAAAGTGGAAGATCGGTCCGGGGCTTCCACTGGACCACCAGGTATTCGTAAAAAGTTTTTGGGGGGTTCGGGAGGGTGGGGGAAGGTAAGGGTTTAGTTCTAAAGGGTCAGGGTGGGTTTAGGGGTTGTTTTGGTGTGCTGGTTTTCCCGCCCTCCCCCCAAATCCCCGATTTACGATTTTTCACGATAAATCGGGGGAATTTCTATTGTATCTCACACTCTAATGATTTTTGACGATTTAAAAAATATAGGACAATTTTTTAAATCGTCAAAAAAAGATTCACATCCTTAGTTATTGCATCAGTGCGCGTATCTACCAAAATCCCTCCACATAAGAACATAAGAACATAAGAAATTGCCATGCTGGATCAGACCAAGGACCCATCAAGCCCAGCATCCTGTTTCCAACAGAGGCCAAAACCAGGCCACAAGAACCTGGCAATTACCCAAACACTAAGAAGAACCCATGCTACTGATGCAATTAATAGCAGTGGCTATTCCCTAAGTATAATTAATAGCCATTAATGGACTTCCCCTCCAAGAACTTATCCAAACCTTTTTTGAACCCAGCTACACTAACTGCACTAACCACATCCTCTGGCAACAATTTCCAGAGCTTTATTGTGCATTCAGTGAAAAATAATTTTCACTGAAAAATAAATAATAAAAAATAATTTTCTCCGATCAGCTCTTGAGATCGAAAATATTCTCAAGAAAATGAAACCATCCTCTCATCCCTTAGACACAATTCCAAACAACCTCCTCATTGCTATAAGGAATACCATTTCAAAGCCAATTGCCGATATCATTAATTGCTCTTTTTCCCAAGGTCTAGTTCCTGACCAACTTAAACTAGCAATTCTTAAACCTCTTCTTAAAAAACCAAATCTTCCGGCCACAGATCCAGCTAACTTCCGCCCAATAGCCAATTTGCCAATGATCGCCAAAATTATGGAAAAGATAGTCAATAGACAACTATCAGAGTACCTGGAAGAAAACTACATTCTTGCACCTTCCCAGTACGGTTTTCGTAAATCGTTAAGCACTGAATCCCTACTTATCTCTCTCACCGACAATATTCTAACTAATATGGATAAAAAACAACCTCACCTCCTTATTCTTTAGATCTCTCCTGCGGCTTTTGACACTGTCAACCATTCATCTTTATTACAAGGTCTGATAGACATAGGCATTAAGGGAACAGTACTCAGCTGGTTCAAGTCCTTCCTGGTTAATAGACAATTCAAGGTAAAGATAAACAACAAAGAATCACACCCGGTCCCAGCAAATCAAGGAGTCCCTCAAGGTTCCTCCCTCTCTCCAACCCTTTTCAACATTTACCTTCTCCCTCTCTGTCGTCTTCTTAATAATCTAAACCTAACACACTACATTTACGCGGATGACATCCAAATACTCATCCCAATCTCAGAATCCCTACACAAAACCTTGATTCACTGGAATAATTGCTTGCAACTAATCAATCATCTTCTATCCAGTCTCAGCCTTATTCTCAACAACAACAAAACCGAGATCTTAATTATCAATCATGACGTTAATAACAATCTAATATACCCAGCTGTCCCACTCATTTTCTACCACTCCTATAATTAATCACTCACCATATGTACGTGATCTAGGCATCATGATAGATAATCAGCTTAACTTCAAAAAATTATAAGCACCACCACTAAAGACTGCTTCTATAAACTTCTTGTCCTGAGAAAATTGAACCACTTCTCCACTTCAATGATTTTCGGATGGTTCTACAAGCCATTATTCTAACAAAAATCGATTATTGCAACTCGCTCCTTTTTGGTCTCCCTACCTCATCCATCAAACCCCTCCAGATGATTCAAAACTCTGCAGCTAGAATCCTTACCAATACAATAAAAGAGACCATATAACCCCCATACTAAAACTCCTCCACTGGCTGCCTATTAAGCAAAGGATTCTCTATAAAGTATACACAGCAATTCATAAATCTATTTACAACATATCCCCACTCCACTTAAGTTCCCAACTTCGTTTTCACTCTTCATCTAGACCTATCAGAGGAGCTTATAAAGGCACACTCTATGTTCCTTCAACAATATCCTTACATCAGAAACGTACCATCTCTTTAGCAGGACCCGTCCAATGGAACATGCTCCCGCCAGACATCCGCCTTGAGATCTGCTTCGCTTCCTTCAAAAAGAAAATTAAAAACCTGGCTCTTTAGCCAAGCTTTTCCAGAACTTTGATTATTTTTTACCTCCAGCTATCAAGATTTTCTCACCATCGCAATCCCTTCTGCAGATCACATTTATCTTAGACAATTACGCCTTATTTTATGATTTGGTTTCTCAAAGAGACTATACAATTTTCTCAATGTTATTTTTCGAACCTGTTTTCCATGTTTTCCAAGTTCTATAACCTTGTTATATGTACCGCCTCTTGGCGTAATTTTTATGTTTCAATGTAAACCGATGTGATCTGTATTTTAATACAGGAACACCGGTATATAAAAATCTAAAAATAAATAAATAAATTAGTCTTAAATGTGCTACTTGCTAACTTCATGGATTTCCCCCTAGTCCTTCTATTATTCGAAAGTGTAAATAACCGAGTCACATCTACTCGTTCAAGACCTCTCATGATCTTAAAGACCTCTATCATATCCCCCCTCAGCCGTCTCTCCAAGCTGAACAGCCCTAACCTCTTCAGCCTTTCCTCATAGGGGAGCTGTTCCATCCCCTTTATCATTTTGGTGGCCCTTCTCTGTACCTTCTCCATTGCAACTATATCTTTTTTGAGATGTGGCGACCAGAATTGTACACAGTATTCAAGGTGCGGTCTCACCATGGAGCGATACAGAGGCATTATGACATTTTCTGTTCTATTAACCATTCCCTTCCTAATAATTCCTAACATTCTATTTGCTTTTTTGACTGCTGCAGCACACTGAGCTGACAATTTTAAAGTATTATCCACTATGATGCCTAGATCTTTTTCCTGGGTGGTAGCTCCTAATATGGAACCTAACATCGTGTAACTACAGCAAGGGTTATTTTTCCCTGTATGCAACACCTTGCACTTGTCCACATTAAATTTCATCTGCCATTTGGATGCCCAATCTTCCAGTCTTGCAAGGTCCTCCTGTAATGTAACACAGTCTGCTTGTAATTTAACTACTCTGAATAATTTTGTATCATCCATAAATTTGATAACCTCACTTGTCGTATTCCTTTCCAGATCATTTATATATATATATTGAAAAGCACCGGTCCAAGTACAGATCCCTGAGGCACTCCACTGTTTACCCTTTTCCACTGAGAAAATTGACCATTTAATCCTACTCTCTGTTTCCTGTCTTTTAACCAGTTCGTAATCCACGAAAGGACATCGCCTCCTATCCCATGACTTTTTAGTTTTCGTAGAAGCCTCTCATGAGGTACTTTGTCAAACACCTTCTGAAAATCCAAATACATTACATTTACCGGTTCACCTTTATCCACATGTTTATTAACCCCTTCAAAAAAATGAAGCAGATTTGTTAGGCAAGACTTCCCTTGGTTAAATCCATGTTGACTGTGTCCCATTAAATCACATCTTTCTATATGCTCTATGATTTTGATCATGAGAATAGTTTCCACTATTTTTCCCAGCACTGAAGTCAAGCTCACTGGTCTATAGTTACCCGGATCGCCCCTGGAGCCTTTTTTAAATATTTTGGTTACATTGGCCACCCTCCAGTCTTCAGGTACAATGGATGATTTTAATGATAGGTTACAAATTTTAACTAATAGATCAGAAATTTCATTTTTGAGTTCCTTCAGAACCATAGGATGCATACCATCTGATCCAGGTGATTTGCTACTCTTTAGTTTGTCAATCTGGCCTACTACATCTTCCAAGTTCACAGTGATTTTGTTCAGTTCGTCTGACTCATCACCCCTGAAAACCATCTCCGGAACTGATATCTCCCCAACATCCTCATTAGTAAACACGGAGGCAAATAATTTGTTTAGTCTTTCTGCAATGGCATTATCTTCCCTAAGAGCCCCTTTAACCCCTCTGTCATCTAATGGTCCAACCAACTCCCTCACAGGTTTCTTGCTTTGGATATATTTTTAAAAGTTTTTATTATGAGTTTTTGCCTCTGTGGCCAACTTCATTTCAAATTCTCTCTTCGCCTATCTTATCAATGTTTTACACTTACCTTGACAATTCTTATGTTTTATCCTATTTTCTTCAGATGGATCCTTCTTCCAATTTTTGAAGGATGTTTTTTTGGCTAAAATAGCCTCTTTCACTTCACCTTTTAACCATGACGGTAATCGTTTTGCCTTCCTTCCACCTTTCTTAATGCGCGGAATACCACTGCGCCTCTAGGATTGTATTTTTAAACAATGTCCAAGCCTGTTGAACACTTTTTTTTAACCTTTACAGCTGCACCTTTCAGTTTTTCCCTAACTATTTTCCTCATTTTATCAAAGTTTCCCTTTTTAAAATTTAGTGTTAGAGCTGCAGATTTACTTATTGTCCCCCTTCCAGTTATTAGTTTAAATTTGATCATGTTATGATCACTGTTGCCAAGTGGCCCCACCACCGTTACTTCTCTCACCAAATCTTGCATTCCACTAAGAATTAAATCTAAAATAGCTCCACTTGTGCAGTAGAGGTGGCATTTGTGTGCACATGCTTGCATCCATATAAAATTGCGCACACATGTACACGCATAAAGCCTATTTTATACCATGTGCGCATATATGTGCATATTTTATAAAATGGCCACGTCCATTAGCATGAGCAGGCTTACACACCCACGTGCTGGTATGAAAGTTATCCTCCGTCATTTATAGAGAGGCTGTACCAGCATAGTTAGAATAATGGACTGAGAAGTAAGAGTGCCTGATTGTCTTTTTTGGCCTAATGTACCCACTAGATTGTAAACTCAGATGCAGTGATTCATTATAACTGTCTAAAATGTGTTGTGTAATCTCTTTTTGTAGTTGCACTGTATAAGAACATATATAATTAGACTGTAGTGCACAATTTATTCTTCAGTACCAATGTAAATGTTTAGTGAATCATCTTAATGTGAAATTTGTTTACTTTGAACCTTCTCAGTTAAGATCTTAGGCCCATATTCATCATTCTGCTATAAATATAGCAGACATAGTGCCCATGATAAAAAACGGGCATGATTTGGGTAATTTTTCTGGTACTGCTTTGCTTAGCTATTTTAGCTCAACGCGCACGATATTTTCACATCACAAGCTTAGAAGTGCCCGGACAGGCTTTTATCGCAGTTTGGAGAGAGAGAGAGAGAGAATGAGAGAGACAGAGACTTACAAAAAAGTTAACTATTTATACCACTGAAAGAGGGGGCACTAGTAACTCAGGGTGAGGTGGGTTCTAGGGGGCGGTTTTACATGCATAGTCAAATGTACGAACCACACCATCAGTGAAGATTTAATGTGATTGGAGGGATGAGAGGTGAAATCTAGATAGAGATAACATGGTACAAATCTACTCTTCTTTCACCTTTCATCCCTCCAAATCACATAAAATCTGCACTGATGGTAACTTACTGATCATACTTATGATTGTGCATGTAAAATTGCCCTCCAGAGCCCAACCCATCCCACTCCTGAAACCTCACCCTAAGTTACTAGTGGCTCCTCTTACAGTGGTATAAAACATTCAAAAAATAGTTGGCCTCCACAGAGACTCTCTCTCTCTCTTTCTCTCCCTCCTCCCCTCCTCTCTCTTTCTCCCTCTCCCCTCCTGAAACGGGATTTGCGATAAATCCCGTTTCGGCCATAACGCACAGCTATCGCAGTCATAAGCCAAGAAAAAAGGTGTAGTTATTTCCGGCATTATATCCCGCAATAGTATGTGTTTCACTATCACACGCAATGTTAAGCAGCCCTCATTTCCATTTACTCCACCCAAACTCCTCCCACTTGAATAAAATTATCAAATTTGTATACGCATTTCACAATGCGGTGTTTATCACATGCGTTACGGCATTATCACAGGCATTAGGGAGTTTATTTCTGTTGAGATTATTTAACTAGCTAATGATTGCATAATTCATTTCTTATTCCTCTCAGATTTTCTGTAATAAGACCTCGTGTGCTATATATATATATATATATATATATATATATAAATACAATACAAATGAAGTAAAAAAAAAATAATAATAGACTGTGATGCCTAATTGTATTCAAGTATAAAGCCCTTTAGATTCACATAGAAACATAGAAACATAGAAATGACGGCAGAAGAAGACCAAACGGCCCATCCAGTCTGCCCAGCAAGCTACGCACTTTATCCATTTTTTTCCCCTTTTTTTCTCTCCCGCCTGTTACTATTGGCTTCCAGTACCCTCCAGCCCTAATCAATTAGGGGTAGCAACCACTGTAACAAGCAGGCCACACCCTTACCCCATACTCTTACCCACCCCTGTTTTTATTTTATTTTTTTTTTTTTGAGATAGCAGCCCTCCATCCTTCCGCTCCGTGAGGGTGGAACACCAACTACTGGCCACTAGCATCCCGCTCCGTGAATGCCTCTGTGGCTACTGCCGCTCCGTGCAGTATTTGAATGCCTCTGTGGCATTCACATCATAAATTCACATCATAAATTCAATCATTTGTCATCTAGATTTGTCCTAGTTTTCTTGCTACCTTCTTTTTTTCTTTTTCCTGGAATAATATGTCCCCTAGGACACAAAAATATGCGTTGCAATTAGTATCAAATTTTGCATTTCGTATTTGATATATCTTTAGCATATTGTTTGATACAGCTCTTTGTTCACTTCCTTTCTGAGTTTTAACAACAGCATTTCTTCAAGAGTCAGTTTCAAAAGGAAAATCCTTTTTGAGGTTTTAATTTTAGGGAATTAGCTGGTGATTGTAGTGCTGCATAGGCAATACTGGACTAATAGTCTTATAACATTTGAATTATGGGGAAAGGAATAGTTTAATGGTCATCCCTGTTAGAAGTATGGATGTGGATTGCAGCATGTATTTTATATTTGGTTTGGATTTTATGCTTTATTGTTTTTATTTTTATATTTTAGAATTTATGAGTATGTATGCATTTTTTATGTAAACTGCTTAGATCTTTTATATAAGTAGCAAACCAAGTATAAATAAACAAAAACATAGGCCTGGATTTATCAAAATGTGAAAAGTATCGCATGTGATAGCAAAAGGGGCATGTTTCATGCTAATATACAGTTTATTGTGATAACATTTTCAGACTTTGTGATAAGTGCCATATCTGTTGTATTTCCTGCATACAACCACTGGGGAACCATTGTTAATGGTCCGGGGGGGGGGGGGGGGGGGGGGGAGAGAGAGAAAGAGGGAGAGGGAGAGGGAGAGAGAGAGAGACTAGCCATAATGTCCTCTCCCTAGATAGGTATTTGTATCCCTTTGGGAGGCCCAACTAGTAACTCGAGGTGAGGGGGTTAGGGGCCTCTTTGACATTCAATGTGAGACGTACAAACAGAACAGTAGTCTCTTGTGAAGATTTGATGACCTTCAGAGTGAGGAAACTCACTCCAAGATGATATTTGTTCAAGGTTCTCTCAACCTAGCTTGATGGACTCTTTACCTGGGTAACATCAAGCTAGGTGGAAAGAACATTGCGCAAATCTCATCTTTGGGTGAGTTCATCAAATCTTCACAAGAGGTAGGTGGGCCTCCCATAGGGATAGCAATAACTATCTAGGGAGAGGACATTATGGCTAGTCTGTCTGTCTCTCTCTCTCTCTCTCGAGCTTCAAACCTACTAAAACAGGCCTGTCAGGAGACATTGCAAAATGCGCTAACACCTTATCGCATGCGTTCAAGGCGTTTTCGCATGCGATAAGCCCTTAACGCATGCGAAAATGCCTTAGCACATTTTGATAAATGATCCCCATAGGCAGAAAAATATATGCACATGGAACATTTGCCTGATTTCTATATTCATTTCATAGCATTCATAGGAAAGCAAAACTTTATGATCACTGTAGAGGGCTCATATCTTTTTGCAATGAAACAAGTCTTTTGTAATGTCAGGATGAAAACAACCAATTAGTGCAGAAAGAAAAAACACTACTGTTAGAAATTGCTTCTAGTAGCAAGAAGTAAAAAAATCTGCTTTAATGTCGACAGCTCCTTATTCCTTTCCACTTTTTACTAAATAGGATAAATAAAGTTAAGAATATTTCATGGCACATAAAGCGTAAACTAATCTGCTTCTCAATCAGCAGGTATACCTATAGATTATTTTTTATCTCTATGAATTTGTTTAGATTACTCTTCAGTGCCAGCAATGAATTTTCCTAGACAACAGATTCTTGTAACCCATGCCAAAGACTAACAACTCTCTGAAAAAACAGCATTTTCCATGCTTCCTAATGAATATTTAGGACCAAATGCACTAAAGTATTCCCCATTTTGTGTGTATGAGAAAAATGCTTAAAGATGAATTTTAAAATCGGCGTGAAGGTGCACATGTGCGCGCATTTATCGGCCTGCACCCATGGACATAGCCATTTCATAACATATATGCGTTATCAAATAGGGTGAGTGCATACATGTCTGCTGAATTTTAAGTGGCACTTACCTGTGCGTGCAAATCCCGCTTCTAGTGCATAAGTGGGGAGTATTAAAAGGGCCACACACCAATGCCATTGCCAGTTTTCCCAGTTGTTCCCAGTACACCCAGATAAGGAATAGGTCTTCCAAATCCCCCTAGTTTAATAGCCTTCCTTCCTCTGTTGGCCCCGACGCTTAAAAGCCCTAGATTTTTTTGTTTTATCACTTACACATCATCCATAGCAGAAGTGAAGTTACACAGCAAGGGACCCGGGCATGCGCCGGATTGCATAAATATTTACATGCAAATTTCAGGTTAAAATACTGTAACGCCCATGCCTCGCCCCGCCCCTTTTCGTAAACTTTCCATTTGTGCGTGCAATGGGAGAGACATATCAATTTGGGCAGCTTTTAAAAACTGCTCATTGAGAGCCAGCCCAGCTTATTTGCACATGCCTTGATTGATGCATGTATCAGGCTTTTAAAATTCACCTGTTAATATATCTGGCCTTGGAGTTTGATTAGACCTTCTGATATGCGTCATGTGAAGAACCTCAGCCTTTTCTGAACCTCCTATAATGGTATAAATAGATGACTTATATGAGCCCCTTATAAAGAGTCTCTCTCTCTCTCTCTCTCCGTATTTTGATAAATATAAGGGTAAGCCATTATAATGTGTTCAAGATAATTTACATGACTCAGCCTTATAGAAACTGATGGAGAGAAAGGCAACTAAAAGAAAAATATAAATTTACCATTCCTACTGGGCAAAAGTAAGAAATAAGATAAAGACCATGGAATACAGTAGCGGTGTGTACCTAATTTTTTCATTATTTTTTGTTTTCACTTATTTGAATTGGAATAAACAATATGAAACATATGAAAGTAAGAAATGACATATTGGGTCAGACCAAGGTCCATCAAGTCCAGCATCCTGTCTCAGACAGTGGCCAATGTAGGTCACAAGTTCTGCAGATCCCATAAAGTAGATCTAATACCTTTTACTCACTCCCAGAGATAGCAATATCTTTCTTTAGTCTACCTAGCTAATACCATGTTATGGACTTTTCCTCCAGGAGCTTGTCCAAATCTCCTTTAAACCCTGCTGTGCTAGTAACCTTGATCAAGACCTCTGGCAAAATATTCTACAACTTGATATTGTTCTCAGTGAAAAATACTTTCCACAATTTGTTTGAAATCTGCTGTTTGTTAGTTTCATGGAATGTCCACTTGTTTTAATATGAAAGGAAGGGACAAGGATCCCACTTTCACCTGCCCAGCGTTTACAAAGTGTATGCGTGAGTGCCGTATCTACGAATGTCAGTTCGCTGTTCGATTATTTGAGATCACAGGACATGTGATGTCCATGCTCATTTGAATCTATTTAAGTGACTCAAAAGCCCCTGAAGCAGCTTGTATAGCGAAACTCGGCCAGAGTCGGGCAGGCAAGAGTCAATAAAGTCCATTTTACCGATTCCACCTTGTTGTGTGTTTGCTGTTAGACATCCAAATGGAACAGTAACGATCCTCAGTCACTCTTGCCTCACTAGTTTGGTATTAGATAATGGTGCCATTGTTTTGTATGGAGGTACGGCTGTATCTCCATACAACACAATGGTGCCAGTCTCAGGGTCCATTTTTAAATACTGACCCAGTAGGGCAGGAGTGACTTGGGATTGCTTCTGCCCCAATTAAACATGTCAGACTCTATAGATAGGGTGAGATGAGTCTGAGGGAGGGTGTGAGGTCGGATAGAGTAAGGTCTGGAGGAGTTTAATATTTAAATTTTGATAGCACTGGTGTTTGTGTTTTTCAGGGCACTGGATAGGGGAAGGGCTGGGACCTGTACTGAGTACTGGTGCCTGCTGCTTTATTTAAAACTAAATAACATTAAAACAAACAGGAAATTTTGTTTAAAATGAGAGCACATTCCTATTTTAGAGGAGTTACAGAAAGTTCACATCTATGCTGGATAAAGGTTTTGCCATCGTAAGAGCCAGGAACAATGGGATGCAAGAAGACCTTTTTGGGGATCTTTGCCAATATTGGTGGCAGGGTATAGGCCCAATTTTGATAACTCCTATGGACTTTACTGTCTACAGACAGATTTTTCGGTAATGTTTTATTGTTAAATCTACTATATTTTAATTGAAGAATGCTCTGCTTATCTGGTTCATGCTGACTGGTTCTTGGATCAGGACAGTGCCAGCATATAAATGAAATAAATAAAAGTGAATAAAATATTTAATCCTTTTTGTATACTTTGCCTTGCCATATCAAAAGCAATGCAAATTAAAAAGAAATAATTTGTCAACAATCAACATATGCCTATTTTTTGTTTTTACTATTCTGACGCTTCAATTTCTACCCTGTCAGAATAACAATCTCTTTACCACTTTATATGGTTCTCTGGTAACACCTCTCTAGAAACCCAAGTTTATCATTAGATTTTCCATATTATCAGAGATGGTGGCACCCACATCTCTTTCATATTTGCTATTAGTTACATCATCCATTGGATTTCTCTACATCAGATGCCTAATATTCTCCTATTATTACCTCAAATACCAAATATTATAATATATATAAACATTATATATTATATATATTATGTATACATTATATACATTACAATACATTATAATAAAATAATTTTGAGATATTACTTCAAATGCCTAATATTTGATTACCTCCTAAAAATTATTTTCAGTCACTGAGTAGCTAAGATATGCAGATTTTTTTCTTGCTATTTTTAAGAAAAGTTTCAAATATATTGAACATCAAATAAATATATGAATGGTTTATTGTACAACTATTAATCAAAAATAAACCAAAGAATAAGTAATGCAGAGTCTTACAAGTTCAATAAACATTAATACATACTTTATGCAAACATTCATATAAACACAAATAAAAGCAAAAATAATCTGAAAAAAAAGAATACATGCAAAAATACAGGCCAATTTTTAAAGAACAAAAAATCAAGACCAAAAAAGAAAAAAAATCAAAGCAAAAAAAACAAACAAACAAACCACTGGTGGAAACCAAAACCTAAAATATGTATACACTAGATAAAATACATATATACAAAAACAAATATACACACTGCCCAAGCAAACACAAAAAACGAATAAAAACAAAAACACAAAAACCAATTAGATCTCCCACAAAATATTTTAAAACAAAAATTAGGGACTAGTGAATGCAATACTCAACTGTTATCAAAGTCCCACATCCCCCCTAAAATTTATTTCTTTTTAGGTTACACTATGAGAACCAAGTGAGGGTTCAATTGTCATAAACGCACACTAAAACCAACTATTTCAAAGCACAGCATAATTCATATAAAGATGTAGTTAAAAAAAAACAACTTCAAGAGATTAAGGACCATAACAAGCTTATCTTCAAATATAATCACACATCAACTCCCAATTCAGTCCCAAGGTGGGTACAGTTACTCTCTTCAATGGTAAATTATTAGCTAGCTATGACTCCAAACAGCTTACCAAAAATAAACCTCAGAAAATCTACCTCTCTACCTTAAAGAGCTGCAGGAGTGTATATGTGCAGGGAGTTAGGCAATTAGAAGCTACTATCTCTTACTCCAACAACCAAAGGAACTCCCCACAGATGTCAGCCCACCCTTTCATGATTCTTTTTCCATCCTCCTGATCCCTCAAATAAGAACATAAGAAGTTAACATATTGGGTCAGATCAAGGGTCTATCAAGCCCAGAATCCTGTTTATAACAGAGGCCAATCCAGGATACAAGGCCTGGGAAGTACCCAGACATTAAATAGATCCCATGCTACTAATGCCATTAATAGCAGTGTATATTCCCTATAACCGCTTGATTAATAGCAGTTTATGGACTTCTCCAAAAAATTATCCAAACCTTTGTTAAACAAAGCTACACTACCTGCCCTAACCACATCTTCTGCAATGAATTCCAGAGCTTAATTGTGCACAGGGTGATCCCCAGAACAAGAAAACTTATCAAAAACCTGTCCAAAATCTACAGAAACCTCTCACTCTCTTTTCAAAAGGGGAGGCAGACCCTTTCAGACAGGGAGTGTACTGATGATGAATCTCCTCTTAAATACCAGAAAAAACACCAAGCTGGGTTAGTGGGCCTAACTCAGCAGGGGAAAATAAAAAGAGCTCCTTACTCCTCAAAACCTAACTCCAAATGACTACTTCTACCTCCACTTTATGCTTTGGGATAGCCAATCACAGTCAGCTCTGTGGAAAGACTGAAAGAGAATGGAAGATCCCAATGCTGTTACTAATTCTGATGGTAAGGGACCTAGGGCCATCTGGTGGTGAACAGAAGGGTTGACCACATTATGATAAATATATATATATATATGTATATATATATATATATATATAAATGTTTGTCAAATATCTCCTGAATCTCTGCTTTTGTGACATGCGCTATTTGGGGTTACATGTATTCACATTTGAAATGTTTCTAAATGTTTTGGAAGTAAACTTAATACTCTCTTTTTTTAAAGGAACAATTTTCAGAAGCCACTTCCTATTATTCTTATTTCTGCGGGTAGTAAAGAAAATGTAGGTCAACCGAAAACCTGATTTCCTTTGATAATATAAAAGCTTTCAGAGTATAGAGGTGTGAATGTCATTTCTCCCTGACCCATCCTAGGTTTTCAAAAACTTGAATGGAATAATCTGAATCAGTTTTGACTCTGTTTAAATCCAACTCACATTATTTAAATGACTTAGGGCCTCATTTTCCATTATCGCAGTGGTAACGCATTGTTACCGCGTGCGATAGAAATCGGGGGCGTAGCCCATGCAAATAGGTGTATTTTCGTGGTTCGCGAATGTTTCGCCGCACGCGCTACTATCGCGTGCGGCGAAACGGGTTCGCGTGCGGCGAAGCTGTTTCGCGTGCGGCGAAACAAATATCGCAGTACGCGATGAAAAGTTCAAAATAATATCGCGTACCGCGGCAACGCCGCGGTACGCGATATAAAATGAAACCAAATACCGCGTCACGCGATAATGTGTCTGGTATAAAACCTGACTTCCTGCCCCTCCTCCTTTGAGGGTTTGGAAGGAGTGTTGGATAGAGAAGGTAGGTGTTGGTGGTATAGAGAAGTGGTTTAGAGAATTGAATACTGAGTGCGCTGTCCTGTGTTTCTGTTATAATTTGTTACCCTTTACCTTGTGTCTTTTGTAATCTGTGTTTGAGTGCAAGTTTGTTAGTCAATTGTTTGTCCATCTGTGTGGAGGAGGGGGAGGAGGAGGAGGAGGAGGAGGAGGAGTGTGTTGGTGGTGGTGGTGGTAAGGAGGAGGAGAGAGGAGTGTGTTGGTGGTGGTGGTGGTGAGGAGGAGGAGAGAGGCGTGTGTTGGTGGTGGTGGTGGTGAGGAGGAGGAGAGAGGAGTGTGGTGGTGGTGGTGGTGGTGGTGAGGAGGAGAGGAGGTGGTGGTGGTGGGTGGTGGTGTTGGTGGTAGTGAGGAGGAGAGAGGAGGATGGAGCGTGAGAGGAGTGGCAGGAGGGAGAGAAGAGGGGTGTTGAGAGTAGTGGAGGGGAGGGGGATGGGGAGGGGAGGGAGGAGGAGGAGGAGGAGGGACGTAGGGGACTGAGGAGTAGGAGCAGGGAGAGGGACAGGGGTAGTGGGAGAGATAGGCAGGAGGGAAGAGATAGGAGGGAGGGGGAGGGGGATGGGGTGCGGCGGATAGGATGGCGGGAAGAGGTAGGCTAGACAGGCAGGGCAGAGGGAAAGGGAGTGGGAAGTGCAGGTCAGGTGGGGGGGGAGGAAGGGAGGGGGGAACCTGGGGGGGGGGAGAGAGAGGACAGGGAGGAAAACCCTCCGGAAGTGGCACCCCCAACCAGGCAGCCAGGCCAGGGTCAGGCAGCGTGCCCTCAGGTTCAGCCAGGAGGACAATGACCTGCTCATCCAGGGTGTCCTGCGCCACTATGCGCGGCTGTTTGGGAACCTGTCGGTGAGGACCAGCAAGGCAGCAAAGGCCGAGATCTGGTCCAGCATAGCTGGGCACATACAGCGGCAGAGCGACATCCCTCGCACCGGGGAGCAGGTGGCCCACCGCTACCGCGACATTAAGGCCCAGCTGAAGACCCGCATCGCTGACAGGAACCAGTACCTGAAGAACACAGGCGGACCATCCGGACCATGGGGCGGTCCCATGCCCCATCCGGTTCACCCCAATGGAGCAGCAACTGATGGAGCGGCTGGGACCAGATGTCTTCGAGGGATTGCATCCCCACCTGGATACATCCCCCCCTCGAAGATGGTAAGCTGCCCTCTGGGCCCCCCCCCCCCCCCCCCCCCCCCCGTGAACGGTCGTGACACAATGTTTAGGCCAGGTTTCAGTTTCTGTTACCCATGTGCTCTGCAGAACTGTAGTGGCCCCCCCTCCCCCAGTCAGCAAGGGGCAGTCAGCAGGGTGCAAGGCATGCTGGCAACAGCTCACTGTCTCCATGAGGGCCAGGCCCTAACTGACACAGTGAGCTGGGCCCAGAAGCCTGGCCTGTGCACAGGCCAGGCTTCTGGGCCCAGCCCCCCTCCCCCAGTCAGCAAGGGGCAGGCAGCAGGGTGCAAGGCATGCTGGCAACAGCTCACTGTCTCCATGAGGGCCAGGCCTCAGGCCTCAGCCCCACCACCCATGCCATGAGGAATGTCCCAAAGGACTCAACTGTACTGTATATGCAGAATGACATGTTGGTTTTACATTAGCTGCCCCTGTGTGACATCACAGTAATATGACAGAACAGCTGTGTTACTGATACAGTATATCCCCTTTCTCCCCAATCTTCCTACAGAGCCATCTGGTCCCAGGCAGCAGCCCTCTGATGACAGCTGGGAGGGCCCAGGCACAAGCAGGGATCCACCAGGGCTCAGGCGGCCGCCCATGCTGACGAGGCCATTCTACATGGACGCGGAGACACAGTGGTCAGAGGAGGAGGAGCAGGAGGAGGAGGTGGTGCAGGCTACAATGCCACCCCCAGGCAGCCCCTATACCCTGACTGAGGCCTTTGAGGAGTTCGAGTGGGGCCACCCCCACACTCCTCTGCGGGCAGCCATCCCGGGGAGCTCAGTGGGTACCCCACCCATCCCGGACACACCAGTGATGTCCCCAGTCAGCCCTGCACTGGAAGCTGGGCCAGCAATGGTCATGGGACATCCCCCTGGCCCGGAGGAACCGCCAGCAGCGCCACCTCTGCAACCCCAGGTGCAACCAGTGGCTGACGCAACGGTGCAACAGGTGGCGCTGGAGTTACGTGCCCTGAGGCGAGCATGGAGGCAGCAGAGGCAAGACCTCCACCTGATGACAGCAGCGCTGACAAATGTAGGGAGCAGCCTCTCTGCAGCAATAGGCACGCTTAGCACCATCATGATGCAGATTGTGCAGCGGCTGCCGGACTTGCAGGCATCCTCATCGGCAACCTCAACGCCCCAGCCAAGTCCCTCAGTGTCCCGAGGCCGCAGGGGCCGTCCACCGAAGAAGCTGCCACCACCCAGTGGACCATCTGGACGTGGCAAGGGGCCCTGAGGGGACCAACATGCCCATAAATGGGGTATGGGCAGGTACACCCAATCAACACTGTGATGCACACCCCCACAGAAGGGCAGTGCCGTCGAGATGGAAGAACATGTCCTGCTGGCTGCTCCCCACAGAGGGGCAGTGCCGTCGAGATGGAAGAGGATGTCCTGCTGGCTGCTCCCCACAGAGGGGCAGTGCCGTCGAGATGGAAGAGGATGTCCTGCTGGCTGCTCCCCACAGAGGGGCAGTGCCGTCGAGATGGAAGAGGATGTCCTGCTGGCTGCTCCCCACAGAGGGGCAGTGCCGTCGAGATGGAAGAGGATGTCCTGCTGGCTGCTCCCCACAGAGGGGCAGTGCCGTCGAGATGGAGGGGGACGCACCATGCAAAGCTCCCACCCACCTGCTCACCTGTTCCACCGCCATCCGCTGTGCCACTCTGCTGTCTCCCACCGCCATTCGCTGTGCCACTCTGCTGTCTGCCACCTTCTGTTTCAAGAGCTGCACAATCTGGCAGTGTGCTGTAGGATGACCGGTCTGCTGACGGCATGTTGATGCTGGTTGTGTGGTGCAATCTGTGCCTCATGTCTCCAAACGCCATGTGCTGCTGTGTCCTCCTGAGCCTCCGCCTGCTGCTGCTGCTGCTGTGTCCTCCTGGGTCTCCTGCTGCTGCTGCTGCTGCTGTGTCCTCCTGGGTCTCCTGCTGCTGCTGCTGCTGCTGCTGTGTCCTCCGCCTGCTGCTGCTGTCTGGTCCTGACCCTTCACTGCTGTAGCCTGAACCGTCATGTGTTTGCCTGCTGCCTACATGCTGAACCGCTGGGTACCTTGTCTGCTGGCTGGCCTGTCAGGCTGTCCTCTTTCAGTGCACTCTTTCAACATGGACTGCCTGGGGCCTGGACTTTCACTCTGCTGGCTGGCCTGTCAGGCTGTCCTCTTTCAGTGCACTCTTCAACATGGACTGCCTGGGGCCTGGACTTTCACTCTGCTGGCTGGCCTGTCAGGCTGTCCTCTTTCAGTGCACTCTTTCAACATGGACTGCCTGGGGCCTGGACTTTCACTCTGCTGGCTGGCCTGTCAGGCTGTCCTCTTTCAGTGCACTCTTTCAACATGGACTGCCTGGGGCCTATGCCTGTCTACTCATTGTATACTGACCAGCGGTAAACTATGTATTACAGTATCCAAGCTATTGGGGTGCCACTTCCTGTTCCTAGGTAATCATGCTTTGCCAGTACTGATAACACCCACTACCTGCATATGTGTGAATACTGCTGATGGTGGAGTGATGTAGTCCGGATTTGGATCCCTTTGGATCCATTAGCTATCTAGTACTTGCAGATAATGAATACCTAGGAACATCAATTGTATGCTGTTACTGCTCACATAATACTTGACTATACCCTGCTGAATGTTGTCAGGAATAAATATCCTGTTTAACCTGCCACCTATTGTGTCGTTGTTATGTTCCTAATGTGCTGTTGGTGTCCCCCCGCCACACCTTGCATGCTATATCCCACATTGCAGCAATACAGAGTGTCCAAACTGTCCCCTGCCTGAGGGTCACTATTGCTACATGTACACCTGTCTGCCACATACCTTACAGAGTCAAACATAGGGCAGTACCAGACATGTCCCTGACAGTAGAAGAGGTATTGTTCCTCAGTACAGGGAATGCACAGTAATGGAGTCTGCTGATGTATGCCAGCAGTCCTGATCTGTGAGGAAAGGGGAAGAGGTGGGCAGCTATGTCTTGCAATAGCACTGCTCATGTCATGCACTGATGTTGGTGAGGAGGCCAGACATGGATATCTGACCAGGGTTCAGTATGGTACCTATCTGTGCATGACCCACACCATGTAAGTAAGGCGAACTGATGCTAAGGTACTAGCCAACTTTGCTTCCTAGATGGTCTCTCACCTATGCAGGTAACTGGATGATAGCATCCAGCACTGCTGGGTGACTGACCGAGAGGTTGGCATGCACGACATCCATGATAGTGGTAGGGCATGCACACTCTTAATTTCCAGGCACCATTGGCATACAATACTGTGTAGGCCTTTCCAGCTGTACATGCGAAGCATGTACCGTGTGCAATCCCATATATCGTTGTGCATCCCCACCATGGCAGCATGGTTGTGTGCCAGGAACGCCATCCTATGGGCACGCTTATAGCATGAAGGTTGTGGGCCCCTGACAAGTGTGGGAGGGGAAAGGTAATGTGGCTATCTGCATGCTGTGTATTACAGCAGTTGCACTGACTGTCAGCAGCCAGCTAAGTGGGCTGTTAGTTGTACAGAGAGGGGACAATATTAATGGCAACATGTCATACCTGTGTACAGGGTGCACACAGTGTAACACATGGTTAACAGCCCTTAAGTGTGTTTAGCGGGTGTCCATGTGCACACTGATGTGGTGACTGCTGTTGTGCAGTCACTGTTACTCACCCATGTAGGAGTTTGTGGGTCTGAAAGGTGCAGATATCACAACAAGGGGTCCCCATCCATAGTGGCACACATCCCTCTGGTGCCATCTCCTAGCTGTGGGGTGTGCATGGCTCCTCCATTACCTGTTCCAATGGTGGACATGGCCCACCATCTGATGGCCCACACTGTGTGGTCCACAGTCCTACAGTGTCTTCACATATGTAAGGTCACTACACACACATATGCCAGCCACTCACCAAGGTGGACTGTCCTTGGTGATAGGGCATGTTGATTGGCTAACCAGTACAGGGCAGTCACAGGTATCGGTCAGTTGTGACAGATATTTGTTAGACATAACTGTCCCTCAAAAGTGCAACAATCATTCACATGCTGCAGAACCCCAGTGGACTTTCCTTCCTACAGGTGTGCAGTTGCGACAGTTACAGGTGAACAATGTTGCTCACACATCATTTTCAGCAGACATTTAACACAGACTGTGTGACCTGTGTCACCATCATGTTATGTAGCCACCTCACACCCATTGTGCCACAAACCCTGTCGTGTAGCTCCTGTACCTGCAAGCCTTTTTTGAGGGACATAATGTGGATGGGACGCCTACCCTCCCAACGTACCAATATGGGTGCAGCTATGTCACGCGGAGGGACATGTAGGTCCATGTGTGGCCCTTATTCCCTATATGCCTGCACACAGCGCAGTTAGCAGTACTGGTACCACCACTGTGCACCAGCTCCTGTGCACTACATACTTGGGAAGCAAGGTAAAGGGGTCTCCTACACATATGGCCTGTCAGGCAGTGCCACAGGTCATTCAGCATGTGGAAACAGTAATGTTCTGCTGATAATGATGTGTGTGCCACATTGGTTAGCTGTCACCGTCTGACTGACCAGCACACCTGTAGGGAGGGAGGTACACTGGGGTTCTGCAGCATGTGAATGATTGTTGACCTGTTCTAATTCAGTAGATTATAATGAAGATCTGTATCACTGGGTGTCACACACTTCTGTACTCATAGCATTACTAAGGACTCTGTTGGTGCAGCCATGGAGGACACAAACCCTGACTGATGGTTGTCCACTGTACGTGGACATCAGGAAGCTGTCACCTGTCGAACGCTTGCCATACATGGTGTACAGTGTTGCCTCCATGTCCATGGCACTGTGTGGCCTATGTATGCACTGAGGCAGAGGCCAAGTGCAACAATGAACACTGTGATGGTATTTGTCAGCGCCCTTAGGCACATCTTGCTTCACTGACACATTCCACCTCATTAAGAACAGGTAGCCATGTCAGAACATACAGCATATACCGTGCAGCCTGTTTAACGTCTGCATACCCAGCTAGTGGAAACCAGGACCATACAACTGTGGTGCAGCAGGTAGCACAATTGTTAAGGATGCACATGTGCTTGGCCAAGTGTGAGGTTTTTGAACACTGTGAGCAGCCATGGCAGGGGCTGATGGCACCGTTGGCCCTCCTTATATACCCTTGTGGAAGACATCGCTGGGTGCAGCCAGGTCACATGCTGCCAGACAGGTGCACCCTCATAAGGTCCAGTACCTGTAGGCTCCAGGTGTACATCTGCATGGGATCATGCTTGAGGGCCAAAGCAAGAGTGGATGTGGTGAGGGGGGGGGGGGGGGGGTGTGTGTAATGCAGAGCCTAGGTACCACCTGTACCCCGAGATGCCATCCTGGTATGGGGTGCTGCAGTGGGCAACACCATCATTGTCAGATAGTGGCAACACAGCAACCTGTCCCAGTCACACAAGCTGGGTGGGATGGGTTTGCATATCTTGTGGCCAGACTGGGGGGGAGGCATGGTTATGGTCAGAGCGCAGACCAATCCTCAGCCCAATCGGTCACCTTCCTGCCCTGTGTACCATTATACCGTACAGTATGAGGGCGACAGGCCACTGTATCCTACATACTTTAAGAGCCACACATGCTTCCTGTATGAGGAATCCTTTATTTATTGTAATTATTTATTTCAGTTTGTTATATCCCAACATTCCTGACAATAGTCCCATCATGCTGGTTCACATGACACAGGAGTGCAAAATAAGCTTACACTTGAACAATAGTGCAGAAAAACCTGTTACATGTAACAGCGGAATATAGAATATGGAGTAAGAAGACAACATATGAAAAGGAAAACAAGATACGTATATATAATCACATTGTCAGAGGTAGCTAATAGTCCTATCTATGGTGAGGTGTGTTGACTAGGGATGTGAATCGTTTTAGGATGATTAAAATTATCGTCCGATAATTTTAATATCGTCTTAAACCGTTATGGAACACAATACAATAGAGATTCTAACGATTTATCGTTATAAATCGTTAGAATCGTGAGCCGGCACACTAAAACCCCCTAAAACCCACCCCGACCCTTTAAATTAAATCCCCCACCCTCCCGAACCCCCCCCAAATGAGTTAAATAACCTGCGGGTCCAGCGGCGGTCCGGAACGGCAGCGGTCCGGAACGGGCTCCTGCTCCTGAATCTTGTTGTCTTCAGCCGGCGCCATTTTCCAAAATGGCGCCGAAAAATGGCGGCGGCCATAGACGAACACGATTGGACGGCAGGAGGTCCTTCCGGCCCCCCGCTGGACTTTTGGCAAGTCTCGTGGGGGTCAGGAGGCCCCCCACAAGCTGGCCAAAAGTTCCTGGAGGTCCAGCGGGGGTCAGGGAGCGATTTCCCGCCGCGAATCGTTTTCGTACGGAAAATGGCGCCTGCAGGAGATCGACTGCAGGAGGTCGTTCAGCGAGGGTTCCGGCGCCTCGCTGAATGACCTCCTGCAGTCGATCTCCTGCCGGCGCCATTTTCCGTACGAAAACGATTCGCGGCGGGAAATCGCTCCCTGACCCCCGCTGGACCTCCAGGAACTTTTGGCCAGCTTGTGGGGGGCCTCCTGACCCCCACGAGACTTGCCAAAAGTCCAGCGGGGGTCCGGAAGGACCTCCTGCCGTCCAATCGTGTTCGTCTATGGCCGCCGCCATTTTTCGGCGCCATTTTGGAAAATGGCGCCGGCTGAAGACAACAAGATTCAGGAGCAGGAGCCCGTTCCGGACCGCTGCCGTTCCGGACCGCCGCTGGACCCGCAGGTTATTTAACTCATTTGGGGGGGGTTCGGGAGGGTGGGGGATTTAATTTAAAGGGTCGGGGGTGGGTTTTAGGGGGTTTTAATATGCCGGTTTTGCGATTTTTAGATTTTTCACGATTTTTCACGATTTTTCACGATATTTTACCCCCCCAAACGGCAACAATACGATTCCCTCCCCCTCCCAGCCGAAATCGATCGTTAAGACGATCGAGGACACGATTCACATCCCTAGTGTTGACTGTTAGGAGTTAAATAATAGTGGAGTTATGGACAAGCCTGCATGAACAGCCATGTCTGGCATCTCCATAGATGATAGGGTCAGCCATTGGTTTCTCGCCTTGCCTGACACGCTGTCCTCCCCATCACATGCCAACAGTCAGGCCATCACCTTTGTAGCCAAACATGCATAGGGTGGCTGGGTAGCCCCAGCCCACAGCTCCGTGCAGCCAGCACTGCTGACACTTTCTTCAGGTGAGATGTCATGACAGGAGTATGTCCGGCCTGCATTAAATGGTGGCAGTGTGTCCCAACAGGGGCCATCTATATCATGAGGGGTCTGACGGCATGTGTGTGTGCTGCTTCCAGGAGCATGCATGGCCAGGTAGCTCGTCCTTGCTGCTGAGGTGCACTGTGTTGCTGGGTAACTCCATCAGATAATGTGTGCCATATCTGGAATAACACAGGTGTGTGGTACACCTTGGATGGCAGAAGTGCACTGCACAGCAACCCAGAGTATGTAGCAAGTGCTTAGCCCAATGGCACAGAATAGGTATCACACATACAGCACCTCAGCAGAGGCTTGAGGCAGCGCTTCCCCACCCTATTATGGCCTACATCCTCTGTGGCAGGCCAGCACCCCACACAGTTATTGGGTGGACACACATAGCAGGTGAAGCACGTAGCAGACTGAAAGGAGCTCTGCACACTAACCTATGTCCTAACCCATTGGTGGGCAAACAGGCCGTCTGGGGCAGGGGTCTGCCCCAGGCCAACCTTAAAAGTGTGTCTGTATAAGGTGTTGGCGAACCTGGCTACCCCTGAGTGTGGTGTCATGCCATCGTGCACGCGCACATGGGGGATCAGGTCTGAGGTCTGGAGCTATAGCCACAGGTATTCCATGGCGAAGAGCCACATTATGGAACACACAGCAAAGCAGGATTATTTCAGCAACCTTGGGGGGGGCATACAGTAGCGCTCCCCCACTCTTGTCCAAACATCGGAAGCGGCTCTTCAAGAGGCCGATGGTACGTTCGATGACCATGCGGGTAGCAGTTAAGGACCGATTATAGGCCAGCTGTTGTGCTGTGGCAGGCTGGGGGATCGGGGTCATCAGCCAGGGCCTGCATCCATAGGCTGCGTCTCCTGTAGCAATGACATAGGGAACAGATTACACATACTTATGTTTCTGTCCCATGGGTGTATGTGCTCAATACATGCAGTTGAACCGGATGGCACGAGGCAGCCCATTCCTGTTTCCCTACACCTTATGTGTGTGGTGTCAGGATTGCTTTGGCACACAGCTGGTGTGTGGCTATTAGGCGTTATAGCACGTGAAGGGCCCCTAAACAGTGAGATGTATGTCAGCTCTGTGTATGCAGTTGGTGCATTACACCACTGTCCTGACATCCCTGTGTTTAAATCATATGCAGTATGCACACCAGGCATTGTGTACTGACATATGTGCTCAGGTACACCTTCTCTGTCGGTATGCCTACCCAACAACATACATGGTGTCAACTGGCTGCCCCTCAATGTGCACAACTGAGTAGAGATGTTCATGCAAGGTCTCAGGAACGTCAGGGGCTCACTAACACCTGTGGATGTGAGCTGCTCTTACATGACAGGTCCCAATTCATCTTGCACACTGCCAGTATCCATGCCTACACCCAATATGTGTAGGCTGTCCACCTGTGCGGTGAGGTGAGCAAGCCATGCCACATACAAGGCGTACTGCATAGTTTGTGCTTGGCAGCCAATGGTACATGGTTGGGTGCCTGAGCCATTACACCACTTTCAGTAACACAATGTCCCACTCAGGTCTGTTGTGATGGGGACCTGTGACTCCATCACAACAGGCGTCTATATCACCTTTGTGTGCCATTACAGAGATGACCCTTGCAAAAATGTTATATGCATGTTAATGTGGATCTTACCTACAAGCCAACCATCGCCAAACAGGCCATCTTCGAATTTGCGAAACAGAGCTGATTGCCTGAGTACGAAGGCATCGTGCGCTGACCCCGGGAATCTGGACATCACCGAGAGGATACGCATTCCAGCATCACACACCACTTGCACGTTGAGGGAGTGGAACTGCTTCCTGTTGCGGTAGGCTGCCTCCGTCTCACGGGGTGGAACGATGGCCACATGGGTGCAGTCAATAGCTCCAATGACATTTGGAAAGCGGGCAACGGCATAGAAACCACGCTTGAGGTCCATCAGGTCCTGTCTGTTGCGTGGGAATGCTATGTAGCGAGGCATGCGGTCCATAACAGCTGCAATGACCTGGTGCAGACACCGGGAAAAGGTGCTCTGTGACATGCCACCCACAACAGCTACCGTGGATTGGAAGGAGCCACTTGCTGTGAAATGCAGGGCGGCCAAGAGTTTGGTCAGGCCGGGGATGGCACGGCTCCTTCGGGTTCGGGCCTCAAGGGCACCTCGTATGTCTCCATATAGTTCCATGATGGCACGAGTGCTGAGGCGATATCTGCTGATGACTACATCCTCTGGCATTCCCAGCAATGAGGTTCGTGGCAGATAGATCCGATGCCTGTAATGATGGCGACGTCGACCAACATCCTGGCGTCTGCGTCTGCGTTGGGCCTGGTCAGCCATGGCGTGTACCTGCCCCATACACTGTGAATGTGTGGAGCAGATTCACCTACTAAGAACAGGCCTTTTTATTGGCCAGCTCTACATTTGTAGGTCTATGGGGATTGGTTTGGCAAATTTTCGTTCAATGCGCTATTAGCGCGCTGCGCGCTGTGCGCCGCGATAGACTGTATCGCATTTGAAAGGGTTGTAGTTATTGGCCGCGTTAGGAGCCGCGCTAACACCGCCGCAGGTTTCGCGCCACGCGATACCTCGCGCTAACACCGCCGCGGGGTTCGCGCCACGCGATACCTCCTCCCTACTTTACATTTGCCCCGCCCCAACTCCACCCCCTGAATACATTATTCCGTATTTGCATTCGCGAACCGCGATATATGCTTGTTATCGCGGTTCGCGAATTTAGCGCAGGCGGTACAGCCGTATCGCGCGCGGTAACTCTTTGGGAAAATGAGGCCCTTAGTCAGAACAGTAAGCAAGAACTTTGTGATAATTTAATCTCAGATAATGTATAGCATCATGATTTGCCTCTCTGTGACTCACAATCTGATCACTATAACTTATTTGATGAATATATGATTATGGTATGCCATTGTGCATACTCACATCATTACAAATTTAAAAGAGGCTCACCTTAGAGGTACGCAGAGTGAGTGAGTGAATAAAAACATCATTAGGGTTTCCTTTCTTCCTCTTAAATTTATTTCCTCAGTTTTATTTATTTACCTGACCTTCCTTCCTTAACCACCCATATTACATTTAATTTGAAATGACTTATTTATCTCCAATTGAGACTAAAAGTAGAGTGGTTTAAATAACCAGCAAACCACAAAATGATAATTATAGTATTAATTATAAGGGGGTCCATATTCAAAATTTATCCATCTATATGGAAAATTTGGCATATTCAGCCACTTAACCAACTAAATTATAGGCCTGGGTTACGGTAAGAAGCTATTGTGATCCGGGCTGAAGATACAGAGTAATTTCAGGTACAGTGAGGGTGGGAGGGTAAGGATTGAAGGGGGGAGAAGGAGTGGTGGGGGGTCCCTGATATACAATCTTTTGCTAAACAAATGGGACTCTGGAGCTAGGGATGGGGGAGGTAGAAAAATTGCCTCTGATTCCCAGTCTCTGTATTTTAAATGTAATCAGATGCAGGGAGCTTTGGGGGCAAGCAGCAGACTTAGCCAGGCAGAATCGAGCCTTTGGACCGTAGATGGGAGGGAGGAAGGGTTGGTTAGGATCTGTAGGCCCAACGCCCGAACGCACGCCTAAACGAACTTCAACAACAAGCCATTCATGCGTCACGTGCCGGTTTTCTACAGCATTGAGGGAGTGGTAAAATTCACCCATCCAGTACACCTTATACGGTTCAACAGAAAGACAGACATTTCCCATATTATTCTGCTTTGCTGCTATATCCTTCATACCTTGCAGATCTTTCTGCCACTCAGCCTTGCTGCCATACCCAAATTTTATACCTTGGGGTTCTTTCTGCCACTCTGCCATGCTGCCACATCCCAAACTGTACACTTTGGGGTGTTCTTGGCACTGTGGGAAGCTGCTTTGCACTTCGTCCCTATTCTGCTACCTTTTCTGCTTTGTTCCCTGTTCATGGTGCCTTTGGATTTTTTGATGCCACTCTTGGTGCTACTTTGCGTTTTGTACTGCTTTTGAGGGTTCATGCCACTATTGTTGGTACCCCCTTTTGAAAAATTCATGTTCTTCCCCTCTTTTCCTGCTGCTTTACTCCCTGACAGTTGTTACATTTGGCTGTCCGTGGGCTTCTCCCATGGACTGCCACACTCGCCCTCAGGTCCAGATCTCCTTGGGATGCTTCCAGCTCTCCTCCTCTCCTGCCCATGCGGCAGAATGCCGCCAATGCCTCTCCATAGTGGGATGCTGCCACCTTCCTTCCTGGCTTTCCTAGGTGTGTGTGTGCCCGACAGCACATCATTTAAAGGGTCCACAGTGGGAAATCCCCCACCCACCCATTGATGACCTCACAGGCTTAAGCCTATTTAACGCTCTTTTGCACAACCCATCCTTGCTTCAGCAACAGGTCTCCCTACAGCCTGTGTAGTGAGTTGCCTTAACGTTCCCAAGTTCCTGCATCTTGTCTTCAGTTCCTGGTTCTTGTCTTGTCTCCAGCTTCAGTGGTCTTTGTCTTCTCCTACAGTGTCAGCAGTCTTCGTCTTCATCTTCAGTTCCTCTTCAGTTCTTGTGGTCCATATTTTCTTGTCTGCCCACGTATGTTGCTCTGGCCAAGTTTCGCCGTTCTCGCAATGGCTGCCTCAGGGGCTTAGATATACATTCATGGACCATTGATGGTGGAACAAGCTGTGCGCTTGTTTTTCAATTGTATATGTGTCTATGTAATCCACAAAAGTATTATATCTTGTCACTTGTACAGTCAATCATATTCTTATGAATACATTGCGTCTAATGTGCTATCACAAGTGGAGACTCGAATCCGGATGTGGACTGTTAAGGAGCCATCAGATGCAACGCATTCATAAGAATATGATTGACTGTACAAGTGACAAGATATAATACTTTTGCGGATTACATAGACACATATACAATTGAAAAACAAGCGCACGGTTTGTTCCACCATCATGAGTCCATGAATGTATATCTAAGCCCCTGAGGCAGCCGTTGCGAGAATGGCGAAACTCGGCCAGAGTCAGGCTGTATTATTCTTTTACGTCTCCACTTCAATAAAGGATTTGAAAAAGACCAAGGCATCTATTCTTTTTGTATTTCCTAATGTACCCATACTTACGCATGAATGTTTTAAAAAGCAACAAGTGTGTGTTAGTATGTTTCTAATTTTAAGAGGTTACTCGCACACTCAACCATGTCAGCTTTTACACGCGTGTGTCAAAAAATTTTAAAACAGGCACATTCCCAGTTTTCCAGTTAGTAACCAGTCTGTCCAGTTAATAGCGAGGACTTTCAGACCTCCTCTGGTTCTTCCTCCTGCATACTGCCCAATTGACCCAGACCCCTCACCCTGTCCTATAAGCCCTAAAACCTGAGATCTACAGACTTGCTCATCCTCAGATGCAGCAGTAAAATTACGCGGATATCTATCCTATGCGCGCTGTGTGATTCGTTTTTAAAATTTGGAGTTTTGTAAGTAAGTCTTGGCCCCATCCAAAATGCCCTTTCACCACCCCTTTTCCATCATCTTATTCCTCATGGGCACATGGATACACATGTGTGTATTTCATGATTTTTTAAAATCTGCGTTGGTCGCGTGTAGCCCATATTCGCACATATGGGCATTTTTGATCAAGCAATGCTTTTAAAATCAACCTATTTGTGGTTCTTCTGGTAAGAACTTATTAGATGTCTCTGCAGTGAGATTGGCATATTTAGCACCTTTTGAATAGCAAGCCCCATTCTTTGGAATAAGTTCACAGAGGCCTTACATGGAGATCCCTCACTTTCAGCCTCCAAGAAACGATTGAAAACCTTTTTGTTTACGCAATCATTTGGTTAGTAGTGCTGAGTTTCAATGGTAGATTTTTTTTTTTTTTTGTTAGTTTTAGCAGAGTGAGTTCACTTGTCAACACGTAGCTCCTTAGCTGTGACAAGCAGTCATAATCTGCTAATGTAGTTCACATTAATTTGATGATTTTATAGTGGCTTGTGTCTTATTGATGTTTTGTGTTTGTTTGTTTGTTTTTAAAGCTGTTTTTAATTTTGATCCATATACATGTGTGGATGTTGCAGAATATAAAAGTTTCAAATGAATAAGTGATTTAAAACAACGTGTGGATATGCTTACTCTCTCTTATGCTGTGATACAGGGAAGGGAATGCCTAGCCTCACATTCACTGTGTCTCTCTGCTCCTGGAACTCAGAGAGAAGAAACCTGGTTGATAATCACCATCTCTGCTTCCAGGACACTGAGAAAGGATCACCTAGCCTGAGCTAACCATGTATCATATCCTATTTTAGTCACTTCTACCATGGCTATTGTAACATCAACTACACAGAGTTTTGTTTTGTGTTTGTTTTGAATTGCACAGGGGAGTTTAGATGTGAATCTTTTCTTTAAAAATACTATTTTTTAGCAAAGCTTTGATTTTTACCATATACGCAGGGCAATGGGAAATGGCTTAAACTAAGTGTCCACACAAGCATGATGAATTAATTATTATTACATAGATTATATACTAAATATCATTGTAAGAATATAATATCATCTGAATATTTTAGTGTAATAAGCAATGGGCTTGATTTTTTAAATTTATCATAAGCTCATATACAGATGTATTAGCTGTAGTAACCACCTTCCCTCACCCCCTCCACCAGTCAACATCCCTATCCCAGTTGGCCCACTACCCCAATAATCCAGTTCTTACTAGTTTGATACTTAGCTTTTCCCCTTGCTTAAAGTTGTATCCAAGTTTATTTCCTCCTTGTTCATTGTAAGACAATTATTTTTACTGTCTGTTTTTATGGTTGAAATGTAAACCGTAGTGATAAGTAACTCTGTTATTTGAACTTCGGTATAGAAAAGTTATAAATAAATAAATAAATATATTTTTTATATACTATAATGAATGGCAAGTTGTAGATCCATTACAGTTAGATCCGAATAATACTGGAAGCAACTATAACCAAAAAATAAAGATTAAAAATAAAATATATAAAATATCCTTTGAGTTTTAAAGTATTACAAACCATTTTTTTTATTATTTGTTTGAAATTATTTCTACAGTATATCTGCCGAGAAGCTGTTAATTCATGGCTGTAATGTTTGCAAAAAGCAATGTTTCTTCTAAGTGAGTGACTACTCTCCCATGCTGAGAAAAAGTGATGCTCTAAGAACAGCATCCAAGGAAAAACTGCCTACCAGCACTAGAAAAAACTATTTTGTGTCACCTGCATTTAAAAGAAATTGGAAAAGCTGCAGAATGCAGCCAAACGTATAGTATGCAATTCTGCTGTGGGTAATTTCTTTTTCCAGAACCCCTGTCAATGACTCCCATGATATGATCCTGCCTTTGTATTAATCAGAATTAAAGACCAATATAACGATATCATACACACTCAGCTATAACATTTTATTCCTGCCATGACAAAATTGGAAAATTGATATAACAATTTATCAAGGATTAAGTCTATCAAAGATGTTGAAATAAAATTAAATTTGTATGTGTTTCTTCCTGTGTCTCTTTGATAGTAATGTCTATGTTTAATTAAGCTTCTTCAAGCCCAAGATTGCTTGCTAAAGAGGTTTCAGTGCCAGCGGTCTAGACTGTAAGCTCCATGGTGCAAGGACTGTCTTTTATGGTATCTGTACAGTGCTGCTTATTTCTAGTAGTGCTTTAGAAATGATGAATGGTAGTAGTAGGTAGACACGGTTGTGAAGAATCATTAGCAGCTGTGCCAACGTACGCATGGCTGTTCTAGTGTGTAAATAATAACGTAGCATAGTTCTGCAATTAAAATCATCAGTAAGATTAGTATTAACTGGCCACAAGTGACAATGTTCTTACAAGCAAAAGTGCAAACCAAAAACTAAAACTGCAATGAGATATAGCTCTTCTTTCAATTTAATGAATATGTGATTATGAAAAAAGCAAACTCTTTTATTCCACAAATAATATACTAGTCACTTCTGATATCATTCAAATTTAACTTTAAACAATTTTTTATTTCTTTTCCAGCAATTTATGTCACTAACTTACTACATTTTTTGAAAAATATAATGAGATTCCCCCCTATCTCTATTGGTAATATCCCAATATAATCCAATTGCAAATATAATCCAGGTGCAAATATAATCCAATGTCTGATGCAATACAATATAAAAGAAACCAATAACCACATTCTTCACATAAAGAATGTTAATGTGATACCAACAATAATAAAACTACACTCTTTAATATTAACTTGAACATATTAACTGCTGAAAAATGGTGGAAGGTGGTAGTTTCATCCATGGCTGAATAAGATTCCAGTCTTTGTTACCGTGGCCTTGATGTAATCATTAACAACCACCAAACCACCTCATATTCAGTTAATGCCTCAAAAGAGTTTAAATTATTTTTTTGTAATTTGCAAAAAGGTTTGCTTTCACGTCATACCAAAGGCACTTGAGCCCAGATTTTAAAAAGGTTACACACGCAAATCCCCTATTTTAAAAGGCCTGATCACGTGCGTAAATCCACAGGACTCGCGTATGTCCCGGGGCATTGGGGAGTGGGCGGGGCTAGAGGCCCTTGGCACAGCGGCCATTTGCTGCTGTGCAGGGGGATCGTGTGTCGGCAGGGAGGAAACAGGTGAAGATTGCGGGCGTCGGCGTGTGCAAGTTGCATAATTGTGCACACCCTTGTGCGCGCCAACCCCAATTTTATAACATGCGTGCACGTTTTATAAAATCGCGTGGCCATGTGTGTGCCAGGTAACACACACACATGGACGCGTGCGCAACTTTATAAAATCTACCCCTTAGCTTTCTAAATAAATTACATTTAAAAATCTTGCTTTCACACTGTCCAATCACACTTAGCTTTCTGGACCTCCACAGCAACCCAACAAGGCCATGTTTCAAAACAATGTCCTTTTTCAGGGGATAAACTTAATTTCTTGATCTTTACCTCTATCAAAATAGAGGAGAACAGTTAAGAAGCATGAAGCTGCGCAATTTGACTCACCAGAGAGAAGTTAAGTTTATCCCTTGACGAAGGACATTGTTTTGAAATGCAGCCATGTTGGGTTGCTGTGGTTGTGGCCATAAATCTAAAAGGTGAATTTTAAATCTCCGATGCACACCAAAATTAGGGGATGTATGAATATATCGGGACAGCACATGTCACGCGGATTTTAAAATGCACAAATGCACAAATGTCACGCGGATTTTAAAATGCACAAATGCACAAATGAACTTCTGAGATTGTAATCTAAAATTTGTGCGTAAATATTTACGTGCACGGGCACGTGCCGGAATCCCCTGCTGCATAGCTTCATTTCTGCTATAGATGACATGTAAGTTAGAACATAAGAACATAAGAAATGCCATACTGGGTCAGACCAAGGGTCAATGAAGCCCAGTATCTTGTTTCCAACAGTGGCCAATCCAAGTCACAAGTACCTGGCAAGTACCCAAACAGTAGATAGATCAAAAGCTGCTATTGCTTATTAATTACCATAATAGAAGTTTATGGATTTAACTTCTAGGAACTTATCCAACCCTTTTTTAAACCCAGTAACACTAACTGCTGAAACCACATCCTCTGGTAATGAATTCCAGTGTTTAACTATGCACTGAGTGAAAGAACCTTCTTCGATTTCTTTTAAATGAGCTACTTGTTAACTTCATGGAGTGCCCCCTGGTTCTTCTATTATTTGAGAGAGTAAATAACCAATTTACATTGACTTGTTCAAGTCCTTTCATGATTTTGTAGACTTCTATCATATCCCCCCTCAGTCGTCTCTTCTCCAAACTGAACAGCCCTAACTTCTTTAGCCTTTCTTCATAGGACAGCTGTTCAATGCCCCTTATCATTTTGATCGCCCTTCTCTGCACTTTCTCCAGTGAAGCTATATCCTTTTTGAGATGCGGTGACCAGAATTGCACACAGTATTCAAGGTGCAGTCTCACCATGGAGGCATTATGACATCCTCCATTTTATTTTCCATTCCCTTCCTAATAATTCCTAACATTTTGTTTGCTTTTTTGATCGCCACATCAGACCTGGCCAATAATTTCAATGTATTATCCACTATGATAACTAGATCTCTTTCCTGGGTGGTAACACCTAAGATAGAGCCTAACATTGTGTAACAACAGCAAGGGTTATTTTTCCATATATGCATCACTTTGCACTTGTCCACGTTAAATTTCATCTGCCATTTGGAAGCCAGTCTTCCAGTATCAGAAGGTCCTCCTGCAATTCATCACAAACTGCTTGAGATTTAACTACTCTGCATAATTCCGCAAATTTGATCACCTCACCTTTCCAGATCATTTATATATTAAAAAGCACAGGTCCAAGTCAGATCCCTGAGGCATTCCACTGTTTACCTTTTTCCACTGTGAAAACTGACCATTTAATCCTACTCTCTGTTTCCTGCTTTTAACCATCTTGCAATCCACAAAAGGACATCGCTTCCTATCCCATGACTTTTTAGTTTTCTTAGAAGCCTCTCCTTCGGGAGTTTGTCAAATACCTTCTGAACATCCAAATACACATCATCTACTGGTTCACCTTTGTCCAGGCAGATCACTGGGGTTTTAAAGGTAAGGACTATCTGAGCAGAAGGGAGGCTATTAAACTAAGGGGGTTTGGAAGTCCTTTCCCTTAACTGGCAAACTGGGAACAAACTGTGACGTCAGTGCACAGGCCTTTTAAAATCCGCCCACTTACGCAGTAGAAGCGGTATTTGCACGCACAGGCGCATGTCCACTTAAAATTGTGTGCACATGTACAAGCGGTCAGGCCGATGAAAATGCCTACGTGTGCGTCTACATGCTGCTATGAACAATACTGTCTATACGTGATCAGATGGCATGAAAGCAAGATTTTTAAATGCAATTTGTTTAGAAAGATAAGGGCAATTGGTATGGTGTGAATGCACAAATATTTTGCAAATCATTAAAAAAAATAAAAAAAAAATCTTTTGAGGCATTAACTGTCTGAATACAAGATGGTTGGGTAGCAGTTAATGATTACATCAAGGCCACAGTAACCTTTACTGGTATTGTATTCTGCCACGAATGAAACTACCACTTTCCACCATAAAATATTTTTCAGCAGTTAATGTGTTTAAATTAGGATTAAGGAATGAGGTTTTATTGTGGTTGATATAATATAAAAGAACTGCAATGAATGATACAGGCTTTACAGTGATCTTATTTTGCTAGTATTCTTGCAGTTAATAAACATTTCTGACATTTTATCTAAGAAATCAGAGTATCCATCTGAACAAAACTGTGACATCACTTTCCAAGCAAACTTTGAAACAGATTGATTAGCTTGATTAAACCTCAGTCTATTGAATCAATGAGCTAGAACTAGAAAAGCAAAACATCTTTTTGTGGTGGCCCCCTAAGTATTTCTAAATTATAGGCCTATTTACTAAGCTTTCAGTAATGTGTTAACGTGTTACGCACCAAAATAGGCATTCTACATCCATTAAAAATATATTAGCAGTAACTTGGATTTCCACATCACTGATCTTGTCTGAAAAATCAGGCACAATGCATGTAAAAATCTAATGAGCTTCACTTCATGCAAATGCATTCAAAACAGTTCATTGACATGCAAATGGATTATCATAACCCTCATTAAGTGCAGAAATCACCTATACCTTAAATGGTCTAGTTAACTTCTTCTGAGATCTCTGGCAGGTCAACATCTTGGTCACCTCTCTGGGTGATATTTCAAGGGGAATGACTCACTGAGTTACAACCTCCTCCCTATATTAAAGCCCATCCCTTCTAAACTCTTTTCCTGAAAAAAAAAAAAGACCTCTCTGGCACTCCCTAAATAATGTAGATTTGTAAATTCCACTGGCCCTGAACCCTATCTCCAACTCCAAAAGTGAAAAATGTCACCCTTCCATGTTGGCACCCTGCCAAGTCCCTTCCCTCTACCTGCAGGAGTCCCCAAGTCTCTAATGGAATGGCAGTGATCCCCAGAAACTCCTGTTCCACTGGTGCCATTATACAAAATGTTGCTGGCTGACCCAAGGCTTCCCTTTGACCTGCACATTTTTCATAAAAGTATTTTGGAAGGGGGTGCTTCAATGCAGGGGGAAGGAGTCTGGGGTAAGAATTTGGCACCTCATGCCTTTTTAATATCACCAGGGATGAGGTTCAGGGAATCTCTGGTAACGTCCTCGCATTACCACCCACATTGAACTGCAGCACTCAATTAGTGCAGAATAGTGAATACCACCGGAACTGACCCAAGCTACAATTAAGCTTTAATGCTCGGTTTCAACATGGTTTAGTAAATAGGTCTCTTAGATTCCAGCACAGAGCAGCAAGTGACCGCTTTCCTTTGAAAGTCAAGTACCTAAGTCTTGACTGGTAGAACAAAAAATCATTTTAGCACTACCTAATTGCTTTAGGTGTTAAGAAAACAGATGGCCTGACCTTTTAGTTGCAAACATCTTGGTAGATGTTTTGATTCACATTTATGGCAGTCCACAAAAATAGTTTTCTCCAGTGAACCTGTTCAATAAAAAAAGAACAATATTTCAATATATTCTGATTAAATACACTTTTATAGATGAAAGAGGATTCAACTTGAGATTGTCTGAAAAAAGAAGCATGGTAAAGTACATTACTTAAATCACACATTTTACAATAGTACTTTAGATAGGAGAAACTAGGATAATTGAAATGAATGTGCATTAAAATAGTAGGTGTTAGAGACATTATTTATTTTAGGAAATTGAAAGATATATACCATTTGACAGTCATGGCTGGCATATTTTCTTTCAAGTTCCTCTTTAGAAATTACATAGGAACAAAATTACTCATTACAACAGTTTGCCTACTTACGTTATAAATTGAAATACACTGTTGATGTCTTCATGGTATTCTTAATAGGTGCATGTCCAATTCACAATGTACTGCTCCACATAGTCATTTGTCACAATTTAAAGTAACATAACACAAGTCTCTGCTACACTGGAATATCAAGTTGCTCCAAATCAAGATTAAGAGATTTTATCTGAGATATAAGTGGAATTTTGCGCAGTTCGTGCCCTCACTATAATTACCTGTATCACTATAATAGTCTGAAATATGGATAGAACATTTCAGTCAATCAGATGCAGGTTTCACTGGTCTGTACTCAACTTTGTAGATCTTGATGAAGATACTGGGAAATCAGATGATGCTAATAATGTTTGCAAGCTAAGCAATCAGTACAACCTGGGTGGTGTGAGATCTACATTTGTTTTTAGCATATATATATAGTGATTATTTTTCAGTTAAGAGACACTTCTCTTTTAATTCCCTTTAGTAATAATGGATTGCAGCTGTGTCTGATTTTGCAAGCAACCTCTGCAAATATATATTCTGTTTTCTGTTAGAATATAGGGATGTGCATTCGTTTGCGACGAAATAGGAAATACTGACTCTATTTCCTATTTCATCACGTTTCGGGGGCACCGAAACGATAAGAAAACCCATGAAATTTCATGTAGTTTTCTTATCATTTTTGGGGAGAGAAGAAAGGGCACATTAAAAAAAAAAAAAGCCAACCCCAAACCCACCCCAACCCTTCAAATTTAATTAATTGCAACCCCCTACCATCCTGACACCCCAAGACTTGTCCACCCCCCCAAGACTTACCAAAAGTCCCTGGTTGTCCGGCAGGGTCCCAGGAGTGATCTCCCCCTCTCAGGCTGTCAGCTGCCACTTATCTGACCCCCCCCCCCCCCGAGACTTACCAAAAGTCCCTGGTGGTCCAGGAGGGTCCCAGGAGCGATCTCCCCCTCTCAGGCTGTTGGCTGCCACTAATCAAAATGGCGCCGATGGCCCTTTGCCCTTACCGTGTGAGAGGGGCTATCGGTGCCATTGGTTGGCCTCTGTCACATGGTAGGAGCAATGGATGGCATGCGCCAATTTTTAAGATGGCACCGGCCGTCCATTGCTCCTACCATGTCACAGAGGCCATCCAATGGCATCGATAGCCCTGTCACAGTAAGGGCAAAGGACCATCGGCGCCATTTTGATTAGTGGCAGCCGACAGCCTGAGATGGGGAGATTGCTCCTGGGACCCTCCTGGACCACCAGGGACTTTTGGTAAGTCTTGGGGGGGGGGGGGGGTTTCGGACAAGTCTTGGGGGATCAGGATGGTAGGGGGTTGCAATTAATTAAAATTGAAGGGTTGGGGTGGGTTTTGTTTTGTTTGGTTTTTTTTAAATCTGAAGGGTTGGGGCAGGTTTCGGGCATCGTTTCAGGGGGGCAGATGAAATAAAATCGGCCCAAACCGTGGGAAAATGAAATTTCCTGCGGTGGGCTGATAACGAAGGCCGAACTGAAAGGTTTAGCTGAATCACATCTCTAGAATATAATGTGTTTCCAACTATGGGAGAAAGAAGCTTTCAGCTTAGCATAGTGGGGTGGGGTGGCATAGAAGGAGTCCAGCTATAGGTTGTCAGTCTGCAGAGATGGATTTAGGATGTGGCACCCCTAAGCACTGTGAGTGCTGTTGCCCCCTGTCACCCCCTCTCTGCCCGAGATTGAACAACAGTCCCCTAGTTTCCTGTGGCAGCTCGGGGTAGATTTTGTGGAAAATTGTTTTAAATTCTGAAACAAAAACTTTTCTATCTTTTATAAACATTATAAAAACATATTCATTTTACAGTATATGTATTAATATAATTTATAATTTATTTTATTTTTATTGGTGAAGAAAAGCAATCTCAAGTATCAGTTCAGGGGGAACCAAGATGGCGTTCTGAAGGAGAGATGTGTTTGATCAGCTCTGCTCTGCGTGGGTTTGTTTGTTTTTTCCGTGCTCTTTGGTCGCTATTTGCAAGTATGCCTCCTACTAAGCGTAAGGGTAAACTGAGGGATGCAGCCCCAGTTTCCTCCCCAGTCAGCCCGATTCAGCAGAAAATTGAGGTTTTTTCATCGCCCAGCCAAACTCCAGGCATCGAAGCACTGTGACTGCCGGCATGGAGCATATTTCGGCGTCACTTGTTTTGCAAACATCGTTGAGTCCTGGAGCGCCGATAACTCCCTCTGCCCCCTTCTGCGACCCGACCCCTGGATTAGACTGACCAGTGGAATGCCTGGCAACAGATCAGTTACCTCCAGAGGTTGCTGGGACGAATCCCTCAGTTCAAATAGGAACTCCTGAAGTAAGTGAAAGTCTTACCACCTTACCTCATTCATCTGTTCAATATACTTCAGTGTGGGACTCAGAACACTGTGATTTGCCTGCTTATGGCGTCAACTCCCACGGGGGAAGGAGGATTTGCTAGTGGCCATGATAGTGTGGTAATTCCTAGTGGCTCAGATATGGTTTGCCCTATTCCCAAAGTTACCTTGGCTAAACCCATTGGGGTAGATTTTCAAAGGATTATGCGCATACGCGTGTAACCCCAAAAACCTGCCCCTGTGCGCGCCAAGCCTATTTTGCATAGGCTCAGCGGTGCACACAAGCCCCGGGACGCGTGTACGTCCTGGGGCTTTGAAAAATGGGCAGGAAGGGGCGGGGTCATGGGTGTGGTGCCGATCTAGGGGCGGGACCGAGGCCTCCGGCACAGTGGCTGTGCTGGGAGAATGGCGTGCCAGCAGTCGGCCAGCGCACGCAAGATACACCTGACAGAGGCAGGCGTAAAAAATAGAACAAGTTAGGGGGGGATTTAGGTAGGGCCGGGGGATGGGTTAGATAGGGGAAGGGAGGGGAAGGTGGGGGGGGGGAAGCGGAAGAAAAGTTCCCTCCAAGACCGCTCTGATTTTGGAGTGGTTTTGGAGGGAATGGGGAAAGCCATTGGAGCTCCCCTCAGGCTCGGCGCGCACAAGGTGCACAAGTGTTCACCCCCTTGTGTGCGCCGACCCCGGATTTTATAACATGCACACAGCAGTGCGCGCATGTTATAAAATCGGGTGTACATTTGTGCGCGCCGGGTAGCACGCACAAATGTACCCCGTGCGCGCTCGTTTAAAAATCTGCCCCTATGTTCTTACATTAGACTCAGTGTAGTCTGCTATAATGACTTTGGAAAAGTCTAATTCTTCTTTAATTTCTTTAACAGTGGATATAAATAATCAAATACAATCTTCAGAACTTTTGGTAGCTTCACATGCCACTAAGTTAGAGGTCATGGAGCAGAGAGTGACTCAAATTCAGAAGGTTAAATCTGGATTAATACAGGGATATATGGTTCACTCAAAGAGACTTGAGAATATTGAAAATGATATGAGACACTTGAACTTAAGAGTTTTGAATTTCCCTCAGGTTTCACATGTTTCCCCTCAGGACCAAATGTAAAAAATACCTCCAAGAGATCTTGAAAATTTCATCGGAAGCATTGCCACCTCTTGCTAAAATTTATTTTATATCTTTTGATAAAAGAGATGATATATCTTCTCAATCACTGGGCTCGATACCTCCCATTGCTGATTTATCTGCTTTTCTGGAATCTTTGGGAGAAGAACAAGTTGAAAAGCATGGGACGTTATTGGTTAAGTTTATCTTTCCATCTGATAGAGATTTGGTTCTCAAATTATTTTTATGGAATAGACAAGTCCCATATTATGGTCAGAAATTGTGGATTTTCCCAGGTATAGTATAATCTACTCAGCAGAGGAAGAAAGAATTTTTAGCTCTTTATCATCAAGCTAGACAAATAGGAGCTCAGATTACAATTTGGTATCCTTGTAAATGCATTATGGAAATGAATAATGTCAAATATATATATTTTGAACCTGCTCAATTGAAGTCCTCTTTAGACTCTTATGCTTTATTAGGAAATATAGCCAACTAAATAGTTATCACAATGTAGAAATGCCGAGGCTCTCTCTCCTTAATTGCCTAAATTTGTTTTGCTATATGGATATGCTCTTTAGAATCTTGGCTCTCCCATTGCATGGTACCTACGATATTATTTTGATTTATTTCCTAAATATTTTCTTTGTATTCTATATCCATACTAATGTCCTTATCTATTGACATGTTTGTTTTTGTCAAATTATTATTATAACCAATAAAGAGAAAATAAAAAAAAAGTATCAGTACAGGGAGGAGACCTCAGAGATGGGGAGGGCAAGGGAGAAAGATCAGGAATGGGGTGAGAAGAAAGGAGGAGGAGTGCAAGAAGAGGATTAGGGATGGGGAAGAAGAGGGACAGAGAGGCAGGTTCTTGGATTGAGGAAGAGGAGGAGGGAATAGGAAGGGTTGGAGAGTGGATTTCAGGATCTAGGGAGATGGGAGAGGTAGGAAGGAAGCTTCTAGGATTTGGGGGATAGAATCCAAGATCAAGGGAGGGAGGATTTGAATTGCAGTGAGTGGAAAGTGAGGAGGGAGGAGTCTTTACCGTGCACTGGCTCTGCTCCTTCTTGCATCCTTCCCTGTATGACATATGCACATACATTTGGCACCAAACCCTTCTCTCTCATACACATACCACTTGTTCCCCTCTCTCTCACACAGAGGCATACATAATAGCCGATCCTCCTCCAAACCCCCAGTATTTCTTCCCACCCTCTAATCTGCCTCTGCTAATCTTCACAAAATGATCCCTGTGTGCTCTGTGTGCTGCAGGTATTCACTCCCCCTCCTCTTCTGTTCCCTGAACACTGCCTGGGAGGGGAGGAGCTAGAGTAGGAAGCAGAAGGTTGTTCTCTGCTGAGAAAGATACAGTATAGCTGAAAGGTAGCCTGCTGCCTCCCAGATTTTTGCTGCCCTTGGCACAGGCCTAGTGTGCCTACTGACAAATTCAGACCTGTCTGTTTGAATATTCAGAAGCAGAAGAACTTGGGCAGTCAGTTGGAAGTCGCAACATGTCTTAAGTAGAATATTTAACTTATCTCTCGGGAGTAGGTGATAATGGACTCACTGACAAAAACACGGCATCTCCTTCCCTCCAAATCAGTGCGCAGCAAATCAAAGGTGTCTAGCAACAAATGGCACTAGCTAATCACATAATAGCATAGTGACTGATGGCAGATAAAGACCAAAGAGGTCCATCAGCCTGCCCAGCAAGTTTGTTTTCTTTTTCATGAGGGCAGTAGCAGCTGCCACTCTGTGCAGGCTACCCCCAAGCAGCAATGTAAATTTTAGGTGTAACAGAAAAGTTACCCCATGTCTTCAGTTCCTTTCTCTACTGTACTCATGGTTTTAATGATACATGAATTTCAAACCTTTTCCATTAGAAAAAAAAAAAAACAATAGAACTAGGGGTCGTGAAATGAAACTCCAGGGGAGACGACTCAGAACCAACGTCAGGAAATATTTCTTCACAGAGAGGGTGGTGGATGCCTGGAATGTCCTTCTGGACAAAGTGGTGAAGATGAAAACAGTCAAAGAATTCAAAAGGGCATGAAATAAACCCTATGGAGCTCTAAAGGCTAGAGGACAGAATGAAGAAAGTGTGCATGCTGGTGTGGCAGTTACTATCCTTAGCATAAGGCTTGCAGATTACTGCCCTTAACCAATATGCCTTGATGCTTTTAAATCAACTGAAACATTGCTCCCCACTTCGATAGCATGGGGAAAAGGAATTGGATTCAGACAACAACCAATAGGGGTACTAATAAGCAGCTATAAGGAAACAATCACTGCAGGGAACCTGTGTGATTGTCTCAGGCCCTTTTGAATTCCATTACATTCTCATCTTCACCACCTCTTCTGTGATGGCATTCCATGCCCCACCCTTTCTGTGAAGAAATATTTCCTAATATTTTTCCTGAGTCTTCCCCCTTGAAGTTTCATATCATGACCCCTTGTTCTATAATGACTTTTCATCAGAAAAGATTTGATTTATAAGCATCTTTTATTCCTCCTAGGTATTTGAAGGTCTGTTCTCCCGTCTCTTCACTCTTCCAAAGTATACATATTAACCCCTAGGCTCATCAAAAAGTCTTAATAATGCAGTGATAACAAAAGGGGGCATGTTTAGGAAACCTTTGGAGTTATGAGAGAGAGAGAGAGAGAGAGAGATTATGCGTTATGGGGTTAACGCATGCGGTATCATGTGCGTTAATGTCATAACGCATTTTGATAAATGACCCTAATGGCTTTCTGTCAAACAGGTCCAATTACTCTTCGAGATTTTTTCATTTTATCATAATTTAAAATAAAAATTAAATACATTCTCCCTCTATCTTTCCCTTTTCCATCTCACAACCCCAAATACAGACGAAATTAATCAAGACAGGGCATGATATATACATATGGTACATACGCACATATTCAAGTAGGCTTCCTGATATATTTATTTATTTATTTATTTAACATTTTTCTATACCGACCTTCAAGGTTAAATACCATATCAGGTCGGTTTACATCGAACAGGGGTAGATCAGTGTAACATAACATAACAAAGGAACAACTTTTTATAATTAGTGGAGGTAAAGCAGAAAAGTAAGAAAGTTACATAATAACAAGGACCATGAACTAGGAAGCTGAATTCAGCTGGAAAAAGAGAAACCTTAAGAATGTATTAAATTAAAATACTAGGAGACTAGTAACTGATGAGAATATTGAAGGGGCGAAGTTCCAAATTCAATGCTGAGTAGTATCTTATTAAATAAACCAAAATAGTAAAGATATGGAACATAAGCTTCTTTGCTTCAAGAATTTAGGAAATTTCTACATGCTGTATGGAGAAGTAAGGTTATATAACATTCCTCAGTTTTTCATATTTTTTTAACTAGTGATTTAGCCTTGATGCTCCATTACCCATAAACAATGCCATTGCAATTTCCACTACATTAAATGAGGAGCCTCTTCTGATATCCAATATTTTAAAATTATGTTTTTAGTCACCAGAAAAGCCTTTGGCAGAAAGAGCATCAGACATGTATCACCTGGTCCCAGCCTACTGAAGTCCTGAAATAAACATCTGCACAACAGTTTGTACTTTTTTATTTACTAATATTTAATTTTGAGCCTTTACTTAACCCTCAAGGAGGATTACAATTTTAGGGCCCGATCTTAAAAAGCATTTACATGTTTATAATATAATCTGCTGAGATTTGTGGATCAAAAGAATACAAATTATTTAAATAAATAAATGCACTTTTCCCGAGTAAGTGGGCTTTTGAAAACTGCTGTAATATATGCCATTGAATTTTCCATAGGATTTATCTGCATAAGTGCACTTTACATGCATAAATGTTTTTTTTTTATTGCTATGATTAGGGGTGTGCATTCGTTTGCAACGTATTGGCAATCTGCAATGTATAGGGCCATATTCGTTGTATTCATGAGGAAGCGAAACGTATTGCGATTCCCACGAATACAACGAATCTTCACCGAATTATTTGGCCATCTAAAGGAGCGAATTTAAACAAAATCCCCACCCTCCTGACCCCTCCAAGACTTGCCAAAACTCCCTGGTGGTCCAGCGGGGGTCCAGGAGCCATCTCCTGCACTCACGCCGTCGGCTGCCGGTATTCAAAATGGCGCCGATAGCCCCTGTGACATAGTAAGGGCAAAGGCTGTCGGCGCCATTTTGAATACCGGCAGCCGACGGCCTGAGTGCAGGAGATGGCTCCAGGACCCCCGCTGGACCACCAGGGACTTAGTCCCCCCCAAGACTTGCCAAAAGTCCCTGGTGGTCCAGCAAGGGTCCTGGAGCCATCTCCTGCACTTGGGCTGTCGGCTGCCAGTATTCAAAATGGCGCCAATAGCCTTTGCCCTTACTATGTCACAGGGGCTACCGGTGCCATTGGTTGGCCCCTGTCACATGGTAGGAGCACAAGATGGTGCCGGCCGTCCATTGTTCCTACCATGTGACAGGGGCCGACCAATGGCACAGAGAGAGGCATGAATATCCTGTCAAAGAATACATCTCGGCTGTTTTGCAGCAATTGAACTGGTTTAAAATATGCATTTTAAATTGCTCACATTAGTTTACAAAGCTCTTTGGGATGATGGTCACTCTTTTTTTTTTAACTGACTGCTTAATTCAATAGGTTCTATCTCGTACCTTGTGTTCTGCAGAGCAACAACTGGTAAAGTTAGTCAGATAAATAAGACCTGTTATTCAGGTGGTCTAAGGTTAGTTGGATAAGCTTATCTGGCCAATTATTAGATAACCAAATATATTCAATGGTGTGGTTGTCTCACTGAATATCTCAGCCAAGTTAGCTGTGGAACTTTACCTGGCTAACTTGCTCACCTGGATAGCAGATGACATCTAGCATTTTGTCTGGCACTAACATCATGCTAACTTGTCTAAAGTTATCCAGATCACCCCATGAGCCCTTTTTAAAAATTGGCATCACATTGGCCACCTTCCAGTCTTTAGGTATCATGGCTGTTTTAAATGATAGGTTACAGATTACTAGTAACAGATTAGCAACTTCATGTTTTAATTCTTTTAGAACTCTTGGATGGATGCCATCTGGTCCTAGTGATGTGTTATTCTTTAGTTTGTTAATATGATTTATTACATTCTCCATTATCAGAATTTCCATCATTAAAGAATGCTTCAGGTGTGGGTAGGTAAAGAAAGAGGCAAAGGATTCATTCAGTTTTTCTGTTATTTCCTTGATCTCCCTTAGTACCCCTTTTGCTCTTCAGTTACCAAGCAGCCCAATTGACTACTTCACAGTTTTTAGCTGAATGTACTGAAAATCTTTTTATTATTATTCTTTGCTTCATTGGCAAGCTTCTTCTCAAATTCTGTCTTAGCCTGTCTTACTAATGTTTTATATCTAAATTGCCAATGCTTATGCTCTTGTCTATTTTTAGCATTTGGGTCTGCTTTTACTTTTTTGAACGATGCCATTTTTGCTTTAATTGCCTCCTTTACCTCACCATTAAACCATGCTAGCAGTCGTTTGGTCTTCCTTTGACTTTTCTTTAATGCATGTATATATATTTTATCTGGGCTCCCTAAATGGTATTTTTAAGCAATGCCCATGCCTCATGCAAATGTTTAAGTTTTGCTACTGCTCCTTTTAGCTTTTTCTAACAAACTTGCTCATTCTATCATGGTCTCACTTTTTAAACATGTATGTTACTGCAGTAGTTTCACTTAATGTTCTCCTTCTAGTGATTATGTCAAATTTGATTTCAATATAATCACTTTTGCTTAGTGGCCCCTCCACAATAATCCCTTGCACCAGTTTGTGTGTTCCACTGAGGACCAGATTGAAAGTAGCTGCCACTGTCATCAGTTCTAAGGCCAATTGTTCCATAAAGCAATCATATATGGCCTCTAGAAGCTTAACCTCTCTAACATGACTCGATGAGACACTGACCCTGTCAATACAGGCCCGGAGCTGGTAGTAACCAGGCATCCTCTGCCCATTCCCCGAGGGAGAGGGAGTGAGGGGAGCTCCGCTGAAGGCCAGAGCTGGTCCCCTGAGCACCAAGGCCGTGTTCTTGTGCGGCAATGCTAGAGCTGCGCAGCCAGTGTGTCACTTCTGATCTGCCACAGGTGGATGGGCGGGGATGGGGCCATGCTGGGATGAGCTACATCAGACTGGGCCGCCATTCGCAATAGCATCAGTACAGCCAGTGACTTTGTCTCATTAGAGGGAAGGCATCTTTGAAGGGTTTCAGGACTTGTATCATCTGGATCATATGTGGCTAATCATGATGGGTGCAATCCACAACTCTCTCTCTTTCCAGAGAAAAGTAATAAAGAGCTGTCCATTACTCCACTAAACTCTGCAGCATTGGATAGGTGGTACCTACATCCTGATTGAGCTGGTGAAGAGGCACCCCCACTGCTTCCTGCTTTTCACAGCGCTGCTGCCCACCCTTCATGCTCCAGTGGAAATGCCCCATTCTTTTCCTGAACCTATCCGTTCCTTCAGGACTAAGCTACCATATTGTTCCTCAGCCCCCAGGGTATCTTTACTGCCAGTTGTAGCAAGTGTGCATATCAATGGATCCCGTTCTTCCACTGACTTTTTGCATGTTTGCATCATGTCGTTAACAAAAAAAAAAGAACAGTCCTGCCACTCTGCTCTAGCTGCTAGCCCTCCATCATCTTCCTTATTGCTCCAAAGATGTTGACCAAGTTTGTACATCTGGTTGCACAGCACAACCCACCTGTACTCTGATGGTCTGCCCCTGCCTCAGCTATTTGAGACCAATGTGACATCAGGGAACTGTAAACATATATAGCATTCTTGCTGGTCCAAATGTCACTGGTGAAATGAATGATACTCCTTTTCACCTTGGCTAGTGTGCCTGCATTTGAAAACAACACTTTAGTGTACAGGATTGGGATAACCTCTCTTCTGAATGTTGTCTGGGCAGGCACTTTGTAGCTGAGGGGTGTCGCAGCTGCTTATATCCCATGTTCTCCATGATGTGCTTGGTTCATCCAGGACAATCATATCCCCATTGTATCGTGTCACCACTTTTAATTGCTGCCTGCCTCCTACTATGGAACAGTGATGAGGTAAAATACTCCTCTTGTTCCATGGTGTGTCGCGATTGATATGGGCTGCTTGCCTATCATCTCACTGGAGGAAGAGGCCAAGGGTTCAGCTTGGGAATGTTATTTCCCATTTTTTCTGATTTTCCTCATGCTGCTGCTGCTTTGAGTGGTAGATTGGATTCCCAGGCTAGTATTAGCAGCATCCCCTAAACCAATACTAATGGGCGTTCTTTTTTTAAATGATGCTGCATTCTGCAAAACACTGTCCTTCCTAACTCTAAAGTGCCACTACACCTCAGCTGTCTTATGGGATCTCCTGACCCTCTCTGAATGCTTGGGTGCTGATGGCTGATGCTGGGGTTAATGATGGACAGAGAGGGAAAAGACTAGGGGCATCTTTAACAGTTTCCATTATCTGCTGTTCCTCAGGAGGGTGTTGTACTCACGGGCAGCAGGACCCGGGTCGCACCTCCCAGCTCCTTTCCCTGCAGCCGAAAGGCTCTCCACGCTGTCGGCACCGGCCCGGATCTTCCGGTGCACAGGACGCCGCTGACACAGTCCTCTGCTGGTCCTCCTCTTAGGCGCACGCACGCGCCGCTGGAGGAAATTTAAATGGCCCGCGGCGTGGAAAATGCCGCTGGCCCCTTTTGATGATGTCAGGGCTCAGTCCCTTTATAACCCGGCAGCAGACATCCTTCCAATGACTTGGCAACAAGTCTCCCAGTGCCATACTCCTTGTTGGGATCCTGCGTTCCTCTGCTAGTACCTATTCCAGCGACCTGATTCCTGTTTTCCTGCTCCAGCCCTCGGTATCTCTCCATCCTTCCTGCTCCTTCTCCAGCTCAATGCACCTTATCTTATTGGATGGATTTCCTGGCTCCTTGACCCCGGACCAGACCTCTTCTCGCTCCTCACCACCACCCCCTAACCTCCGAAAGGATTTATCTGCTTCTCTCTGCTTCCCTTGGCATTGGACTGTGGTTTACTCTGGACTCCTTCCTTGGTTTTGGCTGGACCCTGCTCCATCTCCAGACACTCACGCTTCCTCCACAGGTCATCACATGGGTCCACCTAAGACCAACCAGGCCCAGCACCCAAGGGCTCAACCCGCGGGGAATGTGGGTTGGCAGTGGCAAAGCCCCTGTTGGCCTCTGCATCTTCCAGCCTCACCTCCCGATGATGGAGACCTGCGGGGGTTGTCCCGTCTGGTAGCACCAACTCTGCCTCGGGTGAAGGGTTCACAATCCTATCCGGATTTTCAACAGAGGGGGATGCTTTTGCCCCAACATTATCACTTTCTGCCTCTTGTAGCTAATCTCTAGAGGATAACATGCAAGTAACTAGAATTCCCAAACCTTCCAGAGCTACTAGAAGTTCTAAATCTGAGAAGACCTCAAATGATTAATCTGAATCAGAATGTTCTGTATCTACCGGAGACACTGCTCTGAAGGAAACAAGGGAGAGGGTGCGGTGCTTCATTTCAGTTTTCTGCTGCTAGTACCCCTGCTCCTCCACTGCTGATGCCACCCTCCACTGATTCTGCCTTCTCCTAGCTCTGCACCCTAGGAATGGAGGTGAGAGTAGCAGCAGGTGGCAGATGCTCTTGCAGTCTGAGCTTCACGTTGTCTGACCCTACCTCAGGTTTTACCCTAGAAAAAAATATTTTCTGTTTAGCTTGGTTGGGAGTCCTGGTCTTCTCAGTACTAGTACTTATGCTTGAGCTTGATCCCCTTGGAGGAAAAGCTTTCCCTCTCCCTTTCTCATTGTTGTTGCTATGAGTGCCACATCTCCCTCTTGCTCCCTGTAGCATGATGGAATTTGACTGAATTGTCCTCTCACTAAGAGTTTTTATTCTTACAATAAATGCAGTGCACTTTTAGTCTAATGCTCTACGCGCCAGTACTTGTGCAGAGAATGGAGAGTCTGCAGACACACATAGAGCACAACAGATAGCACACACAGTTTAAAAGCATGCCATACACTAGGGATGTGCATTCATTCAGGATGAATTAGGCAATTTCAACGAAACAAGGGGGAGGATGCAGTGCTTCATTTCAGTTTCCTGCTGCTAGTACCCCTGCTCCTCCACTACTGATGCCACCCTCCACTGATTCTGCCTTCTCCTAGCTCTGCACCCTAGGAACAGAGGTGAGAATAGCAGCAGGTGGCAGATGTTCTTGAAGCCTGAGCTTCACCTTGTCTGACCCTACCTCTGGTTTTACCCTACAAAAAATGTTTCTGTTTAGCTTGGTTGGGAGTCCTGGTCTTCTCAGTACTGTTATCAGTAGTGCTTCTAGTACTTATGCTTGAGCTTGATCCCCTTGGAGGAAAAGCTTTCAACGAAATTTCCTAATTCATCCTGGTTCGGGGACCCCGAAATCCAAACAAATGTTTCTCGAAATTTCAGGAAAAATTTGGTTTTGGGTTAGTGCGCACCAACGTAAAAATGTTAGCGTGCACTAACACCCATTAGTGCACACTAACCCGAAATTCGGGTCCCCCCGAATTTCAAAGGCCCGAACCACAGGAAATATGATCTTTCCTGCGGCGGGCCGAAAACAAAGCCCGAACCAAAAGGTTCGGGCTTTGCACATCCCTACCATACACTATCTGACTGCTGACAGGCTATCTAAATATTTCTTGAATGCCTGATGCAATCATACCACAGCTGTTTAGTGTTGAAACCACCATTCTGAGCAGGTTAACTCAAGGTCTTCTTAGAATTGATGCAGAAATATCGTTGTTGTAACAGCCACTTCAGGCAGGTTATATCAATATCAATGATATTTATAGTTGCAACTGCAGCTCTATGCAGGTTACACTAGTGCCTTCTTGGAAGCCCAATGAAGTCAGACCAGTTTTGTTTCTGAGTTGTAACTGCTGCAATGTGCTGGTTATCGCAATGTTTCCTTATAATCCTGAGTAAATGACCAGAAAAGATCCCAAATCCAATACAGCACTTAGCCCCCACCCTACATACACCAACACCAAGCACCGCAACAGTCAAAAACCACCATCAAAATCAGCAAATCTGCTGCCCAAAACATTGGCACCCAAGGTACTTTTGCACCTACTGGAATGTAGTCAGCCATCACCACTTTACTGTACAAATCAGGTTGGTTCCTGGTAAGTTGTAGCCTGCTAATACCAATCTGGCTGCCCCATGACCTGCAGTATCACAAGGTTGGTTTTCCATTCTCTGCCCTTATCACATTTCTTCTTGTCTCGGTAGGTAAGGCAACCCTGGATTTGTCAATAGGCACCCATTATGCCTGTGCTTAGAGCAGCAAACATGTAGAGGCAGCAAGTTGGCTAAGGTTTGATGTCTTCCAACTCTGCTTTGCCAGTCACTAATAATTCCCAGAGATTTTCTAGCTAAGAATAGTAAGAGGGGTTGTATTTTAGAATTCCTCTCATTGCTGCAACCCCACCTTTTTAAGGGTATGGCATCTTGGGTATATAATCCTTTGGAGCATGCTCAGTACTTCAGTGGGAAGGAGAAGCTGACGAGTTGGTGAGGAGAGCAGTGGGAGATTCCGAAGGATCTCAAGCCAAGTTGTTGGAGGAGTAGGAGATGCCCCCAGGATTTCAGCTTAGGAAAAAGAAATCCCCTGAGGATTTCAGCCATGATCTTAAGGAGGAGAGTGGAGTTTGAGATTCTTCTCAATCTCAAGAGAAGATTGACTAATACTTTTGGGTGGATCTCTGCTCATCACTTTTTTCATATTTGGACACTGGTACATTGATGGACTTCTGACTACGATTTTTGGAATTTAAACTTGACCAAACTGAAAGGAAGGCATACTTCTGGTATCCCAAAAGATTGGGGCAAGGATCTTGTTACCTGATCAATCTGAAGAAGCAAGGGTAAGAAGAAATTGAGATATTTTTTAGATAAAGACTCAAGGGGCTAACCCCTGTGGAGAATTTTCCTAGTTAAGAAAGAAATTGAAGAGGTTGATCAAAGTAGTTTTGGATATTTTTGTATTTGTGGACTGTTACTCTGCAGTTTTTGTGTCAGGGGATATTTTTATACCTTTTAGTTACTTTTATGCTGGAACCCCATTCCAGTCACTAAGTAATACAAGGAAAGAACTTTTTCTCATGGATAATGGTGCAAGGAAAGTGAAAAGAGGACTACATAGACACAGAAATGACAGCAGAAAAAGACCAAATGGCCCATCCAGTCTGCCCAGCAAGCTCCCACACTTATTTTCCCATACTTATCTGTTTCACCGACCAGCAAGTTCAGGGCCCTTTTTGGTAACTGCTTGATCCGAATTTCCTGCCACCCCCTGCCGTTGATGCAGAGAGTAAGATGAACAAAATGACAATAATATTTTTTGCCATCATATTATTTCTGATGTTTTTGACTTTTGATATTGTGGCCTGGATCATCTTTTTTAAGTTACAGTAAAGACTATGTCATTTGAACACCTATTACCGACTCAAAAGTGTTTTTTCTAACAGTTCACTCCTTTTTTACTAACTAGGGGATGGAGCGACCCCTTTGTTCCTTAGGATTTTCTCCCAATTGTTTTGATTTTGGCTTCCGTGCTATTGTTCTTCACTATTTGGCACCTCCTGGAGAGTTTTGAGTTTAATTGTGAAATCATCAAAGACGTCGTGATAGACAATGCCAAGCGCCCAAGAAGAGAAATCTTCCTTCCCATCCAGATCTGAACCCGGATCCATAGCACCCTAGTCTAGGATAAAGCACCAAAACAGAGGAACCACCATATGTTTCTGGTGAAGGAGGGGTTTGTTTACAATATTGTACCTCCAAACCCTTTTCCTACCAATACCATAGAATATGACAGCAAATAAGGACCATTTAGAACCATCTAGTATACTCTAATTACACTGCTGCAATGCCGTAGACCCCTAGCTATCTTTGACTTTGCACTCACTTCTTTGCCACTAGGAATCCTTGGTGTTTAGCCTATGTTTTGGGCTTTCTTTTTTTTTTTTTTTAATTCTGCTACCATTTTTGTTTCCAATATTGAGAATTCATTCTATGCAACCATCACCCTTTCCACCCTCCATAGTCTTACAATCTGATGTCTTGTTCAACAGAACTCTTTCTTCTGAAAAATATTTCTAGTGCCTGATTTGTACCTTAAGATATTTCACTGTCTACCTTGGATATACCTCTTTATGTCCTTAAATGTCATGTAATGTGGATTTTGGGGCAGACCGCACACCACAAAGATTAAAAGAGTTTTCTCATAGCTTTACTGGCTGGCATATGGGGGAAAGAATATTGAAACAACTGAAAGAGGCAAGCAAGGCAATAGTTGAAAAATGAACACTGATTTGTTTTTAAAAGTCACAAGGGAGCACGCGTAACCTTTTGAAAATCTGGCCCATAGTGAGGTCAATTAAAATATGTAGGGAGAGGAATTTGATGTTGGGTTGTACATATAAACTCATGTTTGCATCTACCCAAGTGCATGAAAATCAAATGGGCAGACTAGATGTGCCACTTTAGTCTTTATCTGCTGTCATTCGCTATGTTACTATGTCTCCAAAGATCTACTGGACCTGCTAGAACCTCTGTGAGCTCCCTTATATCCTATCTGACCCCTCAGCTTTGTCTACTTGCAGTTTTTCTATATCTGCATAAATCATTTCTTCCATAAATGGTGAGGCATCTCTCCATTGCCCCCTTGACAATAACTGGCAGTCCATCTCCAATTCCATCTTCAGTGAAAATTGAACAAAAGCATTTGTTTAGCATGTCTGCTTTTTCCTCATTGTTGTCTATTCAGTCCTCATTTTCTCCTCTCAGTCTTGCAACCCCACCTCTGTACCTCCTCCTTTTTCTGGCACGCCTGCTAGCCAGCAGGGAGGAACCTGAACTGGCATCTTGCTTTACTTGCTAGAGGTGGGGGAGTAAGTATGCTGGTGAGGAGTAGGGGTCCATGGTAACCCCACCAACTAGGCATTGGTTGAGCAGAGAGGAGAGAGTTGGGGGGTCCCTTTTCTATTGTGGATATCCTTAAAAGCCATACCTGTTTATCAACATTTCAGGGCTTACACTTATCCAGATAGGATAAAATAAAAATTGGGAAAACTAGAGTGATCTTACTGATTTTGCTTACATTTTTCAACTATTTTTTCTAAAGCAAACACTTCCTTAAAAATACTGCTGCCTTGAACAGTGCATTTTGACAATACAAAAATGAAACTGTACATTCAGAAACCATAAAGAGCTCTCAGTTAAAATCTACTTGTGTGTCTATTTACCTCATTTGCAGTAAAGATGCAAAGGGAATTAAGTAGATACCAGTTTGTCATTATTGAAATATATGCAATTGTATTTATATCTTCTGTTGGGTAATTAAACTTATTCATGGAAAGAGTATTTTTTCTTTAAGAAAACAGAGGGACTCTGTATAATATATATTTTTTATAGTTAACTATTTCAAATTAACCTGTGGCAAAAATGTGAGAACTATCTAACAGATATGTGACGAATGGAATGCAGTCCATAGAAAGGCAATTATACCTCTTTTTATTTCTATTACAGTATGCCAGCATGAATTGTGTCCTTGTTGTTCATTTAATTAGTTTGTGAAACAGATAGAAAGAATTGGTTGGAGCGATGTGTCCATTAACATAACATGCACTGCCTGCGTGCGTTCGCTGTGGCAGAAATTATATTCACTGAAAATGGGAGTTTGGTTCCACATGAAATATATTAAAAGGAAATTGAACGGCAGGTAACATTTGTTGTCTTACAAACTTCAGTATAATAGCATTTTGCTGTATACCAGATGCTTTGCAGTAGATTTAGTAATACTGTATACATGTTCTTAATACATTAGCCTCAATGCTTTGTTTCAGAGAAAATGTAACTACAAAATATTAGCAACAGAATAATTTTCATCCATGCTGAAAAAATGATTTTTAAATTTTACTTCAACATGAGCTACACTTCAATTAGCCTTATTGCTTGCCATTTTATATTTCTCACTGGCAGGGCTTTTTTTTATGGGTATCTGCCAGAACTGTGTACCAGCACCTTTTTTTCCTCCACCTGCTTGATTTGCCCTGTGATCCCTCAAAGAAAACATCATCCTGCATGTGAGTACTAGCATTATTTTTTCCAGAAAGATAACACTGCTTATTTTCTGAAGAAATCTATCAGAATTGCTAAACCAGATAATCTGGAACCTATGCATTAAATGATCTAAATATTTTTAGCATGACATGCTAAAAATGTTAACATGCATGCTACAATGTCTTTTAGCATATGTACTATAAATTATCATTAGCATGTGTATTCTATTAACATATGCTAATGCTAAAAATAAAGGAATGTGTATTGAAAGACTAGCCGGCAAGCTAAATTAAACAGATAACCTTATCTGGATAACTTAGCTGGGGTATTCAGTCATGCAGCCACTGCTGAATATACCTGGAAAACTTTAAAGTTAGTCAGATATCTGGCTATTTTTAAACCTGTTCAACTTATTTGGCTAACTTACAGAGTCATTTATCAAATTGCTATAAGGCATTTTTGCATGCATTAAGCCCCTTTAACGCATGCGAGAAAGCCTTTAACGCCTGCAAAAGCACTATAACACATGGTGCGATGCAAATCAGAAAAAAGGGAGGAGTTTGGGGTGTGATTTGTGACTGAGTGGTCTGGGTTCACAATTTTGCAAAGCCATATTGCATGGCTTTAACACCTTTTTCATTTGTGTAAAGCTATGTGATAGGGCTTTATTGCACTTTGTGATCTTTTTGCAAATGCCAGTTTTAGTTATTTTAAGCTCCTAGAGAGACACCCTAGCTGTCAGGACCCTTCTATAACCACAGGTGGGAGAGAGGGGAAGAGGGAGAGAGAGAAGGATAGGGAGAGAGAACCATGATGGCCTCATGCTAGGTAGGTATTTATATCTCTATAGGAGGCCCACCTCGTCACTCAAGGTGAGGTTTAGGTATTAGTGTAGGGGTTAGGGGCCACTTTGACATTCAAAATGAGACGTACGAACAGAACTGCTCTCTTGTGAAGATTTGATGACCCTCAGAGTGAGGAAACTCACCCAAAGATGAGATTTGTGCAATGTTCTCTCAACCTAGCTTGATGGTAGAGAGTCCACTTTTGCACTTCCCTCTATCACTAATATATCTAAAAAAGCCTGTTTTACCGTATTTGCTATTTTTTCTTCTAATTGAATTTTCACATTCTTGACTACTTTTTCAGCTTTTCTTCATTTTTCCAGATATTGTTGCCTGTCTTCCTCTTTCTGCAGTCTCTTGTAGTCTATGAATCCTAACCTTTTCTCCCTTACCTTTTCATCTACTTCTTTAGAAAACCATAATGGTCTCTTTCTCCTTTTCCCTTTATTTAAATTCCTAACAAAAAGATTAGTTGAAATTATGATATTTCTTTTTAGTTTTACCCACTGCCCTTCTTCTTCCCCTAGATATTTCCATCCAGCTAACAAGGCCTTGAGGTACTCCCCCATTTTGAGAAGGTTTGTGTTCCTGAAGTCTAGGACCCTCACTTTCGAATGAACCTTCATCTCTTACATTTTAATATTGAACCACATCACCTGATGGTCACTGTTCCCAGATGATCATCCACTATAACCTCAGAAACACTGTCCCCATTGGTACGCACTAGATCCAGTATCACCCCCCTCCCCCTCCCATGTGGGCTCCATTACCAATTGCAGAACAGTTCTCCTTGCAGAGAATCCAGGATCTCCCTGCTTCTAGAAGATATTGCAGTTGGGTTGTCCCAATCAACACCTGAAAGATTAAAATCACCTAGCTGCAGCACCTCCCCTTTCACAGCAATCCTGTGAATATCTTCCATTAAATCTCTAACCATCTCCTCTGTCTGTGATGGAGGTCTGTATATTACACCAATATAAACAGATGTTCCATTCCCCCTTTCCAGATTGACCCACAGTGCCTCCTCCTTACATTCCCCCATAGTAGATTAATAAAATAGATTCTGACAGTCATGTCTGAGAAATCATAAAATCTATTTCTATGGTGATCTTGATCCACAAAATCCCTGTGGTGGCTTCTGGAAATGTTGCTAATGTGCAAACAGTGTGGTCAGTGGTCACACAATCATAATGTTCTGCATTGCTCAATATCTTCAACAGCACATGCACACCACAGTACCAAAGGCTTAATTCGTTAAGGCTTTTCCACCATTCTGTGATCATGGGGAAGAAAAGGCCTTAAGCGGATTTGTGCATGAGAAATAATTTTGAATGAAAAATAGAACAACTAATTTAGAAATAGAAAAACTGTTTGAGTGTGTGTGTGAGAGACTATGATTCTGGAAGGAATGTCTCTCACACACTTGTGACATTTGGATAATTGACATGAACTGATGCCTGCCTACTCGTTCATTTTGTATATGGAAATGTGATGTCTGCTATTCTGGTGTATATTTTTTGGTCCACTGATATACACTACAGTTGTGTCTTCTAGAAATAGTAGATACCGGATGTGCAGGCTAAGCCGAGGATGCACAACTAGATGCAAACCAAGCAGTATAAAATCACTGAGTCAATATTGCATTGCTGTTCGAAAATCTACATGTAAAATAGCAGCTGTGTACTAGCACTGTCAATGGCAGTGCCATAGAAAAGAAGGTTTTGAAGGGTGCTGCACACAGTGGTGTGGAGGGAGTGAGCACCCATCGCACAATTCAGGATCTTAGCTGTCAAAATACTGCATTCATCATCACCACTGCTTAGAAATGTAAATAAATTATGCTATTTTATATATTTATACTGCCTTCCCTCAAACATAATTGATCCTCTCTATCAGACATTGATACAAAGAATACCATCAGTTTCAGCAAGCTGTTGGCGAGCTAGATGAGACTAAGGAAATACCGAAATAGTGACAGGCGAAGAGCAAAACGTGCAGACGGAATGCTGGGCAGGTCTTTTGCCAGCATCTACTTTTTATAAAAGGCAGTTAATGATGCAACTGACATTAATGCTCCTATTGGGGGAAAAGATATTAATTTTTATCTATCATCAATTTGGAAATAATATTATTCCCATGTAGACTTAGTTTTAAAATATCAAATTGTATATGTGAAATGTGCATTGGTTTGAAATTTATTTTTAAACCAAAATCAAAGAAAAACAACCACAATTTTGCTTTTGTTTGTTCCATTAAAAAAAAAAAAAAAAAAAAGAACACCCATCACCGCTGCCCAAAAAGCCCCAAAGCACTCCTGGGCTCCCCCATCTTCGGATCCTCTTACCTTGTAGTTGAAAATTTCTTTATGGAGTAAAATGAATTCCTAATTACTTCTGCCCTACCACTTCCTCAACCTGGCTGGCCCCATTTTGTACAGAAAAAATTAATAATGGCACCAGCCTTGGTGCTATTTCCAATAGTGGCAATAGAGAGGGGGGAAAGGAGAAACCATCGCTCCTGCCCTGTGAAGAAATGTTCAACTTCCGAGTAAGAGGAGCAGGGGGAGGAACAGAGAAGGGCCAGGAATTGTTTCTTTTCATTTTTTTTTGGAGTTTAATTTAATTCATTTTTTTAATATTTCATTTTAGGAAATGAAACAAATAAAACTAAAGGAAAAGAAATGAAAAAAAGAAGTCTGTGCAGACCCCCTGGTCTGCACAGGGCTGGTACAAAGACCACTTACAGCATTCATCCACCCCTGTTTCGCATACAAAGCAAAGAGTTGGGATGGAGATGGGGGTCACTCAGTTATAGCAATGTTCCTATGGCTGTGTCTTACTTAAGGGTCAGCCCCGCAAAAGATTGTGGGTGAAGGACGTCTCCCCTCACCCTACCATAACGAGTCAGGGCCCAGAAGGGCTAGAGAGGCCCCGGGGAGCAGGCAGAAGCACAGTCTATACCAGATTTGCAACGCGTCTATTTCTAGCCTCAGGGCAGGGGTGGGATGACCGCCAGAACTACAAGGTGAACTCTATTATTTTCTGTTTTGCTTTTTCACTGTAAATATAATAGCACCTAAGGAAACAGCTAGAGTCTGCCTCCTTTTGTGCCACTGGCTGTTTCTGAAGCCATGACCGCCCAAGTTACCCCATGGCCATAGTTGCACAGAGTGCAGCCTCTGGTACTTCATGTACAATCTCAGCAGAAAAGGCAATTGTGCCTAAGTCATTTTTTTTTTCTGTTGATTTACAAGATATTCAGTATTGCCGCATGTTGCTTTCGTAAAGAGCTTGCAAGCAGGAGCGAACGTAGCAACTATCTTGGTGCCTCTGCACTCAGAGAGCATAATATGCATATGTCGCCCCCCCCCCCCCCCCCCATATGCCAGGGATCACCTTCCCAGCCTTGGAGAGCATGATAGTTACTATCTCAAGGTGGGAGAACAGATCTCCGGTGCCGTGAGCTGGGAGCAGGATAACCTGCAGGGCCAGTCCAAGGCTGAGAATACTGCACGTTAACAAACCACTCTCCAGACTGAAGCTGTGCTCTAAATAATAAATAGTTTACTACAGAGTTGTCAGAATCAAACACAGTGATAGTGACAGCTCAGGTAGATGCAGAAATCAAACAGAATTACTGTTCCAGAAATCTTAACTCTCCTCCTTTAATAACAATTTCCTCTTATAACAACTCGAGGTTTCTGGCTGCTTAGTTTCTCTTCCTCTTAGTCCAGCCTGGCAGTCTCTTTGCTTTCTTAGGGGGTCAGTTTTCAAATCGCCTTAGGGCCTTATCAAAGGTGTTAGGGCCCTAATGCCCGCAATAATGCCATACGCATGCAATAAATAATGTATCGTGAGATGTGTGCACACATTTAAAAAATTTAGTCGGGTGGAGTATGGAAGGAGTTTGGGCGGAGTAAGTGAAAATGAGAGGCGCTTAATATTGCGTGCGAAAGCATAATACATGCTATCGTGGGATTTAGCGCCGGAAATAACTACACCTTTTTTCCTGGCATTGTGCTGTGCGTTATGGCCAAACTGGGATTTGTGATAGTTATCGCAAATCCCATTTCGGGAGGGGAGGAGAGAGAACGCGTGCCTCTGGGGAGACATGCATATTAATCAACTTTTTGTATCACTGTAAGAGTGGCAACTAGTTACTCGGGGTGGGCACTTTTACATGCACAGTCAGAGATATGAACAGCACAGTTACCATCAGTGAAGATTTTATGTGATTTGGAGTGATGAAAGGTATAAAAAGATGAGATCTGTACAGTGTACTCTTAACCTAGCTTGATGCACTCTCTACCTAGCTGCTATCAAGCTAGATCCAGAGTACAATATACCAATCTCATCTTTGTGTATCTTTCATCACTCCAGATCACATACAATTTTCTGATGTCTACTGTGCTCTTTGCACCTCTGACTGTGCATGTAAAACTGCCCCCCAAAACCTAGCCCACCACCAAAACCTCACCTCGAGTAACTAGTTGCTCCTCTTACAGTGGTATAAATAGTCTACTTATAAGAGAGCCTCATAAAGACTCTCTCTCTCACTCTCTAGCCCAAAATGCAATAAAAGCTACTATAGGCACTTCACAGCTTACATTGTAAAAATATCACAGGTGCAATGCATGTTACAGTAAAATAGCTAAGCAAATCATTACCTGGAAAAGTACCCTAACCATGCCCCCCCCCCCTTTTTTTATCGCAGGTGCTATTTCCACAAAAATTATAGCTAAATGATAAATCTAGTTAAGAAAATAGTTACTCATAAGAATGTCCTGCTCAACTCAAGGAAAAACCCTTCTTGTGCAGAATCAGGATCCTCCAAGCCCCAAAACAAGTTCCCTCTGGCACAGTTTGGCTTCCTGGCCCAGATACGTTCTTGCTCCAGTTAAGTGCAGATTCCAGGCTGTACTGCACTCTCTATTTCTCCTCTGCTCTCAAGCCCCTGGGGAGTTTTAATAGGAAAATCCCTGCATTCCTGCTGCTCCATTCTGAGATCCTGGGTGAGGATCACAGTTCCATCCAACTCTCTTTCCTTGCAATCTGGAACAGCCCCAGACTCGGGAGAGTCAGTATTTCTGCTCCATAACCGAGCCCTTGTCTGTCAAGTAGGCAGGTTATACCTCCTGACACATAAGTGACCCAGAGCTCTGGAATATTCCTATGCTGGTTCCAGATTAACCTTGCTACCTTTCCACATCCTGTGACTTCCAGCAGATGCTGACACACCTTTTAAATCGTCGGCATAGGAGGCTTATATGTGTAAAAAGCATCAGCTGTCCCAACAGTGCCTTTTCCAAAACTTGTGGCAGGCTGGTTCATAGAGGAAAGGAAAGTGACATGTTCTTCAAGTTTGGTACCACTGGCTGTGATGTTACTGACACTGAAATCAGTAACACTGCTGATAAAATGGTGCATAGTGACAGTGTGCCCTCATTATTTGAAGCTGCAGAGATGACAGGAAAAAAAGTGTTTGGTGAAAAATACAACGTAGACAATGGTTTAGGAAGTCTTTGAAAGGGGCAAAAAGTATCATGGAAAACTATGAGAGTGTGCATCTTTTAAGTACAAAACAGGTGAACATGTTGGCAGTGGGTTTGCTTTTTCTCTTTTGTGGAGGTGCAGTATTTCTATGAATTAATGGAGTGTGCTGCTTCGTGTTGGCAGATTCCCAACTGTACATTACTTAAGGACGGACGTTCTTGAGAGAAAGGGCGTGATGCCAGCAGTGCCCCAATAGACTAGTGGATATGGTAGTGTGACATTCCTTGACAGATATTATAAATATGCTACACTACGAGCTCCACCTGCCTGATGCTACCACTCAAAGTCAGTTAGTATTTATTGTCATTCTAATTTTAATACTCACAGCCAAGTGAGTGTATATATAGAGAGAGATTGTTATTTGTTCACTTTGTTTTTTCCTGAAACATAAAAGAAAACAAAAAACAAAAAGAAAGAAAAACACCAAAGAAAATGGGAAAAAAACAATCAAAACTGAAAAGTTTCTCATGCATAATGCATATCCCTAATCCTCAGCAGGATGGCAGGTGCGTAAATGCAACAGCAGAATGCTCTTCCTAATCTGAGCCTTCTCTATGCAAAATGTAGAACAAACCAGACATCCCTGAGAATTTCTTCTCATGTCACTAATCACCATCACCACCAACTATACCAAGAGCCCGGATTTAGCATAGACAACACAGGCAATTGCATCCGGCACCAGATTTCGATAGGCACCGGAATATTGCCGCTGCAGTGATACCTCTGTCCAGACCTGCCTTCCGAACCGCTCCCTAAAGTCAGCGTGTCCCGATCCCGCAGCAGCAGCAACCAAGGACAGATTTAGAGCTCTGCCACCTCCAGGTACTTTTGGTGCGTTCGCTACCCTGACTCCTGCAGGGGCTATTACAGCGTAAAAGAGGGCTAATATTTGCTGAATGAGGTTCAGTAGAGCTGGAAAGCAGCAAGTGTTAGCCAGCCTGCTGCCGTTAAAAACTGGCTACCCTAGGCACAGGCATAATGGGTGCCTACAGACAAATCAGGGCTGGCAACAACCTGAAAACATAAATTCCACTAGATGCCTTTGAAAACTGTCGTTGTGTATTACCTTGGCAACACATTTACACATGGTCATGCCAAGAAAGTTTCCTGAATCTGAATTTATCTGATATCATAGTCTCTGTATCTATGTTCTTAAAAAAATGTCTCTTTCTAGTGCTATTTTCTTTGGAACTTCAAATTACAATAGTATTGTGTTTTTCAATGTTATTAATTTTTCTAAAAATGACATTCAAATTATGCATACAGATTTCTCTGATGATGATTATTTGACATTAGAGTAAACCTATTGCCTTTCCTACTGAATACTCATACCTTGAGCATGGCGATTATTTTAATATGAAAAGTGAAATTCATTTTACAGTTTCTCATTATGCTGTTGAAAAGATTAAGCACTTACTGTACAGCTCTAGATCAAAAGTAATGAATTCATAGGACCTGGCATGGCTGGGCTTAAAAAAATGCATGTTTAATGAGCTTCTCTTAATAGGTGCACTTGAATAATAGCAAAGATTCACTTACCACCATGATGTTCCAATTAAAACTCATGCCCTAAAAGGAACATAATATCTGAAAGTATGCTATACATGTTTAGTTACTCATTACAAAGGATAATTCTAGTGCTTTTCAATGGAAAAGTTGCTTCCCAGCTTGGAGAAAAGATGACTGAGGGGGAATATGATTGAGGTCTATAAAAATCATGAGTGGAATAAAATGATAAATATATATCAGCTAGATGATATATATTTATCTAGCATTTATCTATACAAATTTATCTATACAAAAACTTGATGAAACTCTATGAAGTTATAAGTAGCACATTCAAAACTAACTGGAGAAAATTATTTTTCACTCAACGCACCATCACTCACTGCCAGTGGATGTGGTTAATGTGGTTAACGTAGCTGGGTTTAAAAAAGGTTTGGACAAATTCCTAGAGAAGTCCATAAACTGTTATTAACCAAATAAAATGAGAGGTGAATTTTAAAAGCATTGCTTTAGCTAAAAGACCCATATATGCGAGTATCTGGGCTGTGCGTGAACGACACTGCTAATCATGCATGCATTCAATCAAAAAAAGAAAAAAGGGAGCAGAAAAGGGGCGTGGCATGGGCCTTCCAAGGTGTGGCCAACAGTTAGACACGTAAATCCATTTTTAAAACCACTGGCTGCCGCATGCGGCAGCTTGTTAGCCACGTACATTTACTGCTGCTCCTGATGAGGTGTAAGTTTGCAGAAATCACTTTTTAGGCCTAACATGACAGGGTGTGGAGTATGGGTCAATGGGGGAAGTGCAGGCTAAAGAAACAGAGAGGCCTGGATGACCTCAAAATAAATTAGGCAAACTGGTGGACAAAGAAGGTGGCATCACCCTAGCTTATGCACTTGGTAAAATTGGGAATATCCTTCGCATAAGCATGTTTTAAAATGTGCTTACCTGCACGTGTTAAAGCCGACAAAGTCCTAAGGAAGATATGCAAAGTATGTTTGCTCAAGTAATGGCTTAAAGTTAGGAGCACACATATGTGCAAGTAGGCATATTTTAAATCGTATGCGTGCAACTATGCGCATGACTAAAATTCCAGGGTATGTCCACTCGTGCACCCATACATACATGTATGGGTGCTCATGTGCTTGCACCATCTTATGCAATAGCCACTACTTATCACTACGCGATAGTAGCATGGGACCTATTTACTATTTGTACCAGGGCAGGTACTTGCAACTTAGACTGGCCACTGTTGGAAACAGGATACTGGGCCTGATGGACTTTCAGTCTGACCCACTGTGGCAGTTCTTATGTGGTCGACAGTATCGAAGGCAGCAGATAGATCAAGCATAATTAGTAAGTGGTTCAGATTGTTATCAAAGCCTCTTATTAATTTGTTAGTTAGGTTTAACAGAAGGGTTTCAGTGCTGCGGTTCTTTCTGAAGCCATGTTGAGCGGGGTGAAGTATGTTGTTGAATTCAAGATGCTCATTTAGTTGAAGCAGAGCTGTTTTCTCAATCAATTTAGCAAGTAAAGGAAGGTTTGAGATTGGTCGATAGTTGTTTAGATCATTGGGATCTAGGTTCTTTTTCTTTGGGATAGGAGTAATAGTTGCAGTTTTCAGATTAGATGGAAGAAGACCGTCTTCAAGTGATTTGTTAATAATTGCGGCTAGTGTAGGAGAAATAATATGTGATATTTCCTTTAGAATATGGGTAGGAATAGAATCTAGTTCATGTCGAGCTGGGTTTATTTTTTGAAGCATCTTTTCTAATTTAATGCTTGAAATTGGCTCAAATTTTGACCAGGAAGCTGATGGAGAAGGCATTCATAAAGAAATGTATCCAGTATATGGAGAGAAATGTCTCTCGTGTAAAGCAATTTATAACTGGACCGATAAATTTGCACAAGGACGTGCCAACGTGAACAACGAAACCAGACCTGGTCGACCTGTAGAGATTGCGACAGAGGCAACTGTGAAGCAGGTTGAAGAGATGGTTCGCGCTAACCGGAGGGTAACAATTGACGAAGTTGCCAAAGAAATTGGGTGTTCTCACGGATTAGCATATTCCTTAGTGCACGATGCATTGAACTTTCGCAAAGTCTGCAAGATGGGTTCCCAAACAGCTGACCGAAGACAATAAGAACAACTGGATGGGTGTCTGTTTGGAAAATCTCTGCCGTTATGCAAACGAAGGTGAATCAATGATGGCACGTATTGTTACTGGTGACGAGTCGTGGGTGCACCACTATCAACCAGAAGCGAAACGCGATTCCATGCAGTGGAAGCATCCACTATCACTGACACTGAGAAAGTTCAAGCTTGTGCCTTCTGCAGGAAAGGTGATGTTGACTGTGTTTTGGGACCGAGATGGGATACTCTTAACCAGTTTTCAGAAGTGTGTTGAATCTGTTAATTCGGCTTCCTACTGTGCTATTCTATTAAAGCTTAAAGGAGCTATTCGTAGAAAACGCCCAGATCTGGAAAAAAGAGGAGTGCTGATTCTTCACGATAATGCCAGACCACACACTTCGAATGAGACTCGTCAGACAATTGCGAACCTGCACTGGGAAGTTCTTGAACATCCACCATACAGTCCGGATTTGGCACCCAGCGATTTTCACTTGTTTGGCAAACTGAAAAGCCATCTAGGTGGTAAACATTTCACCAGCGATGAAGAAGGGGAACAAGAGGTGAAGCGCTGGTTACGATGCCAGCCAAAAGACTTTTATGCAGAAGGTTTTGATGGACTTTTCAAACGCTGGGACATATGTATAAATGTTCACGGCGATTACGTTGAAAAGTAGTTGGTTTTTCCAGAAAAACTGTTTGTGACTATATTCTGTATATTTCACAGTAAATAATGTATCTTTTGTATTTAAATAAATTTCATGAATATTAATCCCATGTATGTTTGTGACTTACTAACTTACCCTCGTAGTTTATGAACGCTAATCTTTTCTCTTACCTTTTCAGCTGGGTCTTTAGAAAACCACAGCAGCCTCTTTTTCCTCTTTCCTCTATGTATTTTCCTAACAAAAGGGTTAGTGGCTCTTATAATATCTCCCTTAAATTTTGCTTCTACGTCCCCTACATTTTCCCAACCAGCTAATGACTCCTTGAGGTAACTCCACCATTTTAACAAAATTAGTTCTCCTGAAGTCTAGGACTCTTACCTTTTGAATGAACCTTTATCTTCTGCTCTACACCATCTGGTGTTCACTGGTTCCCAGATTAAACACTGTCCTTAGATCCAGCATCGCCCTCTTCAGTACTGCCCCAGATCCAGTATCGTGTCAGGTAAGCCTCGGATCCAGTATCACACTCTCTCCTGCGGGTTCTTCTGTTACCAGTTAATGGAACAGTTCTCCATGCAAAGAATCCAGGATCTCCTTGCTTCTAGAAGACACTGCAGCCAGGCTGTCCCAATCAACATCCAGCAGATTGAAATTACCTAGCAAGAGCAATTCCTCTCTTTCATAGCAATTTTGTGAATATCCTCCATTAAATCTCTATCCATTTCTTCTGTCTGTGGTGGTGATCTCTATATTACACCGATATAAATAGATGTTCCAGTCTCTCTTTCCAGATTAGCCCACAGTGTCTTCTCCTTACCTCATAAGCCCTGCAGTTCAGTTCCTTTAATATTTAATATTTTTTAAATATAGTGCTATACCTCCTCCCTTCCTTCCTGCCTGGTTCTTCTTAAGTAGACTGTAGCCCACCATATCATATTCCTGTGAAGGAGTATACCAGAGACTCCCTCGATCTACCTTAATGGACCAGACACAGAGATCTAGCTGGGTCTTCCTTAAGGATCAGCCCCGCAAGGGATTTTGGGCCCACAGAGGATCCCTTTAGCCCACATTAGTTGGCAGGACCCAGAAGGGTTAGAGAGGCCCCAGGAAGCAAAGAGACAGAGTCTTCCTCCTTTTTTCTCTGGCTAGTACCGAACTGCTACTGCTTGAGTTACCACAATCCCATTCATGGTTTTCTGTGGGCTCTGTGACCATGACTACATCCAAATCAGCTTCTTATATAACTGTCTCTAGATCCAGGATTTTATTTCCCATACCATAAGCATTAGTGTATGTGCCGCCTTCAGGCTTTTACAAACTACTACTTGCATGTGCACATGCTACTTACATATGTAACTTCCAATTTTACATGCTGTATCCTTTTGAAAATTACCCCATTATGTTTCTGGCCTGGTGGAAAATTCCAAAAAGCAGAATATGAAATAAATGCAATATATTCTGCTGCAATAGCTGCTGTTTCTACTGTTTCCCCAAACATTATATAAAGCTTTTCCTGTTCATTCTTTTATGGGAAATTTTTTAGTGTCTGTCACTTTGGGGGGAAATGTACAGTTCTTACAATGTGTGGTTTGTGCAGTATAAGAAGAAATGCAAGTTTTGTTTTTTTTCCTTGAGTGTTACACTGCATACAGATTCTGGTTTCTTGGGATTTCCATCTCTGTTTGTTTTCCCATACAGTTTTTAATTTGTGATATCCTATTTTGCATTTGGTGAGGGTCTGACCGTGTTGTACAGGTATGATTGAGGTGAGGTATTCTACTAGCATGCAATTTCTTGTAGGCATCTATAGCAGTCCAATTTGTTTTGTCTTCCTAATCTGCACTGCCCAACAGCAAGTCTATTAGTGTCATGTAGCCTATTGAACTATGTACAATGCTGCTTTTCTATATGTAGAGTTCTTTCTGTTAAAGTCCTGGAAGACAGTGCTATAATGGTATGAAAGATTTGTAACATAAGTGCTGAGTGTATTTTTCACAGGGTTTTCTATTACCTTACAAATGGGCCTATTTACTAAGCTACAGTAATGAAGCATTAAGTGTCAAATACTAAATTCAATGTTTAATGGGCATTAAAACCATGTTAATGTGTGTTATCAGCAATGCTTACATGAGTATTGCTGATTATGCAAAAAAAGTAGGCCCAATGTGAGAAAAATATTAATGAGCTGCTTTGCATTCAAATGCATGCAAAGCAGTTCACTAATATCAAAACAGAGTAACTTGGATTGTGATAAATAATAAATATCACAATCCATGTTAATCCTTGGAAGGTTAACAATACCTTAAAAGGTATAGCTAAATTTCCCTGAAAGCATTAGCAAGCTAACATACATGTCGATGCTCTCAGGGAACTTCCCCACCATGGGAATAGGAATAGGATGCCCTGAATGAAAAATACCACCTCCCTCACTGCACTCAAAAGCCAGCTTTTCTTCAGCTCCTCAATTCCTGGCACAGTGCCACAACCACTCCACCTCCATCCAATACAGAACTCCCACACTGGTACCCCAAGCCCCCAACCCCCAGCTGCCCCTTCCCAGGTAGAAGTGACTGGGACCCCTGGGACAGGAGTCATTGTTAATGACTCCTGCCTTATTTGTTTCTTTTATGTGCATTCTGCCTTTTGGAATGTCTAAGCAGATTACGTTTAGGTACTGTAGGTATTTCCCTATCCTCAAAGGGCTTACAATCTAAGGGGCAGATTTTAAGAGCCCTGCTCGCGTAAATCCGCCCGGATTTACGCGAGCAGGGCCTTGCGCGCCGGTGCGCCTATTTTACATAGGCCTGCCGGTGCTCGCAGAGCCCCGGGACTCGCGTAAGTCCCGGGGTTTCTCGAGGGGGGCGTGTCGGGGGCGGGGCCGATCGGCGCGGCGTTTTCTGGGCGGGACGCAGCGTTTCGGGGCGGGCCCAGGGGCGTGGTTTCGGCCCGGGGCGGTCCGGGGGCGTGGCCGCACCCTCCGGAACCGCCCCCGGGTCGCATCTAAGCGCGCCAGCGGCCCGCTGGCGCGCGGGGATTTACTTCTCCCTCTGGGAGGCGTAAATCCCCCGACAAAGGTAGGGGGGGTTTAGACAGGGCCGGGGGGGTGGGTTAGGTAGAGGAAGGGAGGGGAAGGTGACGGGAGGGAGAAAGCGAATTCCCTCCGAGGCCGCTCCGATTTCGGAGCGGCCTCGGAGGGAACGGAGGTAGGCTGCGCGGTTCGGCGCGCGCTGGCTACACGAAATCGGCAGCCTTGCGCGCGCTGATCCGGGATTTTAGCAGATACGCGCGGCTACGCACGTATCTACTAAAATCCAGCGTACTTTTGTTTGCGCCTGATGCGCCTACAAAAGTACGCGAGGGCGCCCTTTTTTAAAATCTACCCCTTAATGTCAGGAGAAGTTATGAATAGACTAACTAGGATCTACCTCTTGGTTATTTGTGTGGGAAATGTTTTTACAATTTCCAGAAAATCATCATTTTTGTTTTATTCCAGATTTACCTACAGGAGCCATAATTTGCAGTAGAAATATAGCAGGATTAGGTTTTCTTGAAAACATAGAGGTAGATCTTTAAAAAGTACGTGCGCACGTACTTTTGTTCGCGCAAAAGGCGCGAACAAAAGTATGCCGGATTTTATAAGATACGTGCGTAGCCACGCGTATCTTATAAAATCCGGGGTCGGTGCACGCAAGGCTGCGCAAAATCGGCAGCCTGCGCATGCCAAGCCACGCAGCATGCCTCCGTTCCCTCCGAGGCCGCTCCGAAATCGGAGTGGCCTTGGAGGGAACTTTCCTTCCACATCCCCCCACCTTCCACATCCCCCCACCTTCCCCTATCTAACCCACCCCCCAGCCCTACCTAAATCCCCCCCTACCTTTGTTGGGCAAGTTACGCCTGCTTGAAGCAGGCGTAACTTGCGCGTGCCGCCTCGCATCCCCCGGCACAGGCCGCAGTCCCGGGGGACTCGAGACCACCCTCCCAGCCCGCCCCCGAACTGCCATCACGCCCCCCGAGCACGCCCCGGACACGCCCCCTACTGCCCCTTTTACAAAGCCCCGGGACTTACGCGTCCCAGGGCTTTGCGTGCACCGGCGGCCTATGCAAAATAGGCAGCCCGGTGCGTGAGTGCCCTGCGCGCGTAAATCCGGGAGGATTTACGCGCGCAGGGCTTTTAAAATCTAGCCCATAATGGGGTAGGGGATAAAATGACCAGATCATCTGAATATAGCACGTATTTGATCCCTGAGTTATTTTAATTTCAATCCTGGGATTTAGGATCTCTCTAACAGTGTGGGGAAATCATTGATGTAGATGTTAAGGCATGTGAGGCTCAGGCAGCTTCCTGGTCTTACTACTTGATCCTACAATCTACAGCTGATGGATTTGATTATATCCCCAAACAGAATCAAAATATTCTCCATCATCTGGTACAAGACTATCTGGTTTCTTCCATTATCCCTTCCTATTCCTGTACTTTCATTTCCTCTCAAGGATCTTCTGTGCTTACAGTATGTAAATGGATTCACTCTGCTGTCTTTCCCTAACCCCTTGCATTTGCACACAGATTTCTGCAATTGGTCCTCTCCTGTTTAACACTTAAGCCTGTTCACTTAGTTCTTTCACAAATGGGCACCAGACTCTATTGATCATGGGATTTTATTCAGTGCTATCTAGAATAAAAAAAAAGTAAAGAAATGACAATGCCCTTATTCTTCAGGAAATCTCATTTCAGTGAGCAAACAGTGGAGGAGGGACTTAGGGAACAACACAAAATTATAAGCTTCCCTGAGAACAAAATATCATGGCTAAATCACCAATTTTGCTAAAACATTAAAACAATTGGTATAATACAAAGTCATCATTTTGTTTTTGTTACATTTATGCTATATGTTTTTGAATTTTATCACTGTTTTTTGTGTTTACCACTGTGGTAACTTGCGCCATTCATGGCTGGGGCAACAGTCAATAAGATAAAGGAGGCAGACACTGGCTGTTTGCTTATATACAATTTATTTACAGAGATAAAGCAAAACAGAAGAAATAAACTGCTCACCTGGCAGTCCTGCTAACAAACTCAATCAAATGTATGTGGTCCTGGCATATTCTAGCCTCCTTCCTGCTTCCTGGGACCTGCTTAACCTTTCTAGGCCCTGAGTTATTTTGCTTTGATTAAAGGCTTCTCCCTTTACCCAGGATTCCCTGTGGGTCTGGCTCTTAAGGTGGACTGGGAAAGACAGCTGTGTTGATCCCTTAAGGTGGTCTGAGGGAGTTTCTTGTAGAGTCTCTCACACACCCTCCTCTTCAGCTCAGCCCTGTTGGGATGAGTGCCTACCTGTACCAAGGACACCTCTCTGTTTTCTTTTCTGCCCTATGTCAGATTTTATAGTTGAAGGACTGTAGGGCCAGGAACTATCTCATCATCCTCGCATTAGACTCCTTGATCCTATTCATCTATAGGAGCTGTTGGTGTTCCATTATGAGTGTGAATTGCTGTCCCAGCAGGTAACAGCACAAGGCCTCCTTCTCAACTGTTGAGTAGAGCCTCTCACTTGCCATCAGCTTCCAGCTAATGAATGCCACAGGATGTTCTTTATCATCCTTCTCTTCGATTGAGACTGTTCCCAAGCCTACTTCTGAGGCATCTGTCTCTACCATGAAGGGTTCGGTGAAGTCTTATATACTCATATAGGATGTGTTGTCATCAGTAGGCACCACAGGAAGTCCCAGCTGCAGGACCTATAAAGGAGGTCCAGAGCAATAGGAAGTTCTAACCAAGATCCTTGAATGCAGCAGATGCCAAGGGCTATGCCAGAGTCGCTTCAGGTCAGAGATGAGGGATGTTATAGTGGGCAACACAATAATAATGGGAGACATCATTTTCTTGAGTACTGATTAGGTATCACATCAGATCATGCAGGGGAGGTAAAGTTCCTAGACATCAATGACTGCTTCATGTAGTAGTTGGTCGTGGAACCGATGAAAGTGGGAACTATATTAGATATAGTTCTCAGTGGAACACAGGAGATAAAGGTGGTGGATCTGCTTGGCAGCAGTAATCATTGGGCTAGTTTTTAAAAGCCCTGCGCGCGTAAATCCTGCCAGATTTATGCGCGCAGGGCACTCGCACGCCGGCGTGCCTATTTTGCATTGGACACCAGCGCGCGCAAAGCCCCGGGGCTTCGTAAAAGGGGCGGGAGGGGGCATGTCTGGGGGCATGTCAGGGGGCGGTCCGGGGCAGGTCCGGGGGGGCGGTCCCGAGTCCCCCGGCACTGTGGCCTGTGCCGGGGGATGCTGAGGCGGTGTGCAAGTTACGCCTGCTTCAAGCAGGCGTAACTTGCACAACAAAGGTGGGGGGGGGGGATTTAGGTAGGGCTGGGGGGTGGGGTAGATAGGGGAAAAGAGGGGAAGGTGGGGGACGTGGAAGGAAAGTTCCCTCCAAGGCCGCTCCGATTTCAGAGCGGCCTCAGAGGGAACCGAGGCAGGCTGCGTGGCTCGACGCACGCAGACTGCCGATTTTGCGGAGCCTTGCACGTGCCGACCCCAGATTTTATAAGATACACGTGGCTACGCGCGTATCTTATAAAATCCGGCGTACTTTTGTTTGTGCCGGTTGCGCGAACAAAAGTACGCGCGCGTACTTATTTAAGATCTACCTCATAATGTATTAAAATTTGACATAATCATTGGATGGTAAATACTATGAGAACTATTGCAGTAGCATTTACTACTACTACTACTTAACTTTTCTATAGTGCTACATGACATATGCAGTGCTGTATAAAAAAGGGAAATTATGATAAAATGAGGAAATTTGTTAAAAAAAAAAAACAGAAAATCACAATCCACAAGGTCAAAAAATTGCAGAAGGCGTGGATGCTATTTAAAATTACCATGTTTGAGGCCCAGACAATGTATTCCTTGCATTAAACAAGGTAAAAGAAAACAATACAACTGCTGGCATGGTTTAATAGTAAGGTGAAAAAAGCAATTAAAACTAAAAGAGCATCATTCAAACAATGGAAAGCAGACCTAAATGAGGAGAATAGGGAAGAACATAAGCACTACCAAGCTAGATGTAAAAAAAAAAAAAAAGAATTCAGTAGGTTAAGAGAGAATTTGAAAAGAAGCTTGCCATTCAAGTAAAAACAAATACAATTTTTTTTAAGTATATTCGAAGCAAAACATCTGTGAGGGAGTCAATTGGGCCAGTAGATGACTAAAGGATAAAGGAGTAGTTAGGGAGGACAGGAAATAACAGAAAAATGAATCAAATTCTTTGCCTCTGTCTGTACTGAGGAGTATGTTGGAATCACACCCACACTAGAAACATTTTTGATGGTGATGACTCTGAGCAACAAGATGGAATCACTATGAAACCGGAGGACGTAAGAACCAAGATTGACAAAGTAAAGATTAACAAATAACCAGGGCAGGATAGTATTCACCACAGGGTTCTCAAAAATGAAATTGCGGACCTGTTTCTGGGGATTTGCACCCTATCATTTAAAATAGCCATAAGTACCAGAAGACTGGAGAGTGGGCCAATTTTTAAAAAGAGCTTCAGGGGTGTTCAGAAAAGCTTGGGTTGCTTGACATTCTCTCAATTCATCAAACACATTTAGAGATAATCCACGATATAGCAATGTCAGTGGCTTAATCCACGATTATGGAACACAACGTTGGTAACATTCAGAACCTTGACAGATATTAAAGTATTTTAAAAAAGTATTAAAAACCTGGCTTTGTAAGACAGAAATAAAGTATGAGTTCCAAAATACTGGTATGGTTGGATTTATAAAATTTGTGAAAATCAAGTACAAGCATGGCTATATAATCCTTTGATGTTACTAAACTATGCTTTAGGGCAGGGGTGAGCAAACATTTTGAGCCACGGTCCCCCCTTCCATCCATACAGTTTGTTGGGACCCACCAACCAAAGTTGGATTACATCCTACACATAATCAGGTAAAGTTTAAAAGCTACATGCGCACGTCCGTATGCATTCACTTCCTGGTGCGCGCGCGTCCATATGCGTTTGCTTCCTGGCGCCCATGCACATGGATGCGCCAATTTTATAACATGCTCACGCTGTTATAAAATCTGGGGGCCGCATGCCCATGCGCACCGGATTTTATGATCCACGCACGCGTATGCACGCAGCACGCACAAGGGGGGGGGGGGTTGGGTGATTTATGCTAACTTCGCGTGGCGATGCATCCCGGCCTTCCCCAGTTCCCTACTTCCCTATCTAATCTCCCTTACCCTTACCCTCTCTTACCCACCCCCTAAACCCTTTCTCCTACCTTTTGTTTTTTAGTTTGTTGCTTACTGCTCCAACGGGAGTTACGTGCATGGCCAGGCCCTTTCTAAAATGTGCGGCGCGCGCAAAGGCCCTGCTGCGCGTGACCCTCATTTTTCCCACGCGCATCTTTTTAAAAATCTACCCGAATATATATTTATATGTGTTTTGTGTGTGTGTGTGTGTGTATATATATATATATATATATATATATATATATATATATATACACATCACAGTCTGTCATCAACCAATCAGTTGTTGAACCATTTGCCAAATAGCAGGCAATCACGCTGCCAGCCAGAAGCTCAAAATTTCAGTTTTGATTCTCTTCAGGTTGCTGTGAGGAAACCTGTCTGGATGTGGTGTGTGTAACAGCACAAACTCCTTCCACTGCCAGACACATTGTAAACTAATACAAAACCCTACAAAAAAAGACACTCAAAATCTATGTAGCAACTTATCATAACAGTAGTAAAACCAAGAGCTCAAAAAGGAACCCTAACTGTTAAAAAGCAGCCCTGTAAATATTATACTGGATCCCAGAATACCAAGAACCACAATTCCTCATAAAACAATAAAATCAAGAAATAAAGTATCAATTATAATAGTAGAATCCTACTAATAAAAGACTAAATATTTCAAAACTACTGACAAATAGAACAACATCTATTAAAAGTCATATACATTTTTTTAATTAACCAATCACCAATAAAATAGTTCAAAACAGCACACATATCAAATAACACAGTCAATAATCAAAACTAATGAGGATAAAAAAAAGAGGACCTGCTGTCCATACCTGGGAACTTGATGTTCAGTCATCCTGAGAGTGTCAAAGATTAAGAGACTAGAGAGACAACCAAACTTTATCCTTTCTCGCTCACACACATTCACATGTTCATTCTTTCTCACACATACACATCTATTTATTTATTTATATTTATTTAACAGCTTTTTTTATGCCATATTCGTGGGTACATCATACTGGTTTACATAGAACTAAATGAAATACATAGAACAGGGGAGGGGGCAGGGAAGAAAAGTGCGAAGGAGGAGGTGCAAAAAAGGAGCAGCATGGAGTAAAAGGGACATAGATTAACAATTGAGGCAAACTGCATTATACAAAATAACAGGTGAAATCATATAAAACTGCACTATACAAAATAACAGGTAAAAACATTTACAACTGCAATATACAAAATAACCAGGTAAAAGAGTTGGGAGGGGGGGGGGAATAGCTGATAACAATACAAGGAAAAAAGGGGAGGAGCAAAGGGAGAAAGAGGAGGAGAAAAGGGGGGAGAAGCATGTTGGGAATGGAGATAGTCTTAACACAAGAGGCAAATGGAAAACTGTATGGTACAATAAGCAAACGGGATGAAAGGGGGAAGAGTTCAGGTAAGGGTCAGGGGTATCTAGAATCTGTTGGTAAGAGTGATACGCCTACTTATGGTGAACTATTAGGACTTATTCTGGATATGCCTGTTTAAAAGCCAGGTCTTTAGCTTTTTTTTAAATTTCAAAGTGCAAGGCTCGAGGCAGAGTTCAGGGGGCATGGTGTTCCAGAGGGCAAGGCCTGCCACAGATAGTGCTCGCTCCCTCGTAGAGGTGAGGTGTGTGTTCTTAAGGGAGGGAACATGAAGAGTACCCTTGTGGGCAGTTCTGGTGGGGCGATTAGAGGGGAGGAAGCGGATTGGCTCTTCAAGCCAATGAGAGTTGTGATTATAAAGGGTTTTGTGGGTGATGGTGAGGGTTTTGAAAAGGATACGAGAGGGTATGGGGAGCCAGTGAAGTTCTTTGAGGACAGGAGTTATATGGTCAGATTTGCCAGGATTGGTTAGAATTCTGGCCATTGCATTTTACAATATTTGTAGCGGTTTGATAGTGGAGTATGGTAGGCCTAGGAGTAAAGAGTTGCAATAATCCAATTTTGAGCAGATGATCATTTGTAAGACTGTACAGAAATCGTGTGTGTGTAGTAGGGGTTTGAGTTTTTTAAGAACATGGAGTTTAAGGAAACATTCTTTTAGGATGGAATTGATATGTTTTTAAGTTTAATTGCTGGTCAACAAGGACACCAAGGACGCGCACACAGGGTGAGATTGAGATCATGTAGAGGGCTGCGTCGCTGGGCGGGGGGGGGGGGGGGGGGGGGGGGTGGCGTTGGATTATGGTGATTAGAAATGAAGAGTAGTTCAGTTTTTGTGGTGGTAAGGGCTAGGTGGAGGTTTGTGAGAAGGGAGTTTGTGGAGTAGAGACAGTTTTCCCAAAACTTTAGAGATTTGGGGAGGGATTCTTGTATTGGTGTGATGACTTGGACATCGTCTGCATAAATGAAAAATTTGAGTCCAAGATCGGAGAGGTGTTGGCAAAGGGGGAGAAGGTATATGTTAAAAAGGGTGGAGGAAAGGGAGGAGCCTTGAGGGACAACTTGGGTAAGATGGATATATGAGGATTCAGAGTATCCAATTTTGACGGAGTAGTCTCTATTGGCCAGGTAGGATTTAAACCAAAGAAGGGCTGTTCCTGACATGCCTATTTCCGATAGACGAGAGAGGAGGATATTATGGCTAATAGTGTCAAAGGCTGAAGAGATATCGAGGAGGGCGTGGAGATAGCAGTGCCCGTGGTCTAGACTTTTGAGGAGGGTGTCAGTGAGAGAAAGTAAGAGGGTTTCCGTATTCAAATGCTTATGGAAACCAAATTGGGATGGGTGGAGTATATTGTGTTCGTCAAGGTAATCAGAGAGTTGGGAGTTAACTACCTTTTCCATAATTTTGGCTAGAACGGGCTGGTTAGAAATAGGACGGTAGTTAGAAGGGTCAGTGGGGTCAAGAGTGGGTTTTTTGAGAATGGGTTTAACAATGGCATGCTTTAGTGTGTCAGAGACTTTACCAGTGTAGAGAGATCAGTTAATTATATCAGCTAGGGGTTTAGCGATAATGTTAGGGATCGATAGCAGGGTTTTAGTAGGGATGGAGTCAGAAGGATGGGACGCAGGTTTGCTTTTTTTCAGTATTGATTCGATTTCCTTAGATGAGGTAAGGTTGAGTGCATCTAGGATGGCATTAGTGTTTTTTGGTATGGGATTCGCAGGTGAGGAGATGGTGGGGAAACGGAGCACGATGTTTGCTATTTTATTATTGAAGTGAACCATACATACGTGCTCTCATACATACACACACACTCTCATACACAGGCTCTAAGTCCCTTTCCCAAGGGTGTAGGGTAACTGCTGAAGTTGGTGGTGTTCCAGAAAATTTGCTGCTGTCAGGTGCCTTAGAACACAGTCCACCCTCCTACATTACCTTGTAAGCACTACTTTGATACAAAAAGCCTATCAATTTTATGCTCATAGCAACCCAATCATTAGAGGGAACATTAGCTAAAGCCATCCTTTAAAATAATACCTAATCTACTAACAACAGTTACAATAAAATATGTGAATGAAAAAAAATATTTTCTGCAAGAACATTCAAAACCATTTTCTGCATGCAAATGAAATTAATAAAGAGCAAACTTCTGTTTAAAATAGAAATTTGAAAGACAGCACCTCAATGCCATAAAAGCCAGTAATAAGTATCATAATTTTCACAGCAAAATTTCAAATTACATAAGAACTGAACCTATAAAATACAGACAAACCCTCACCAAATACAAAAGAGAAAGTGCCACCAAAAGCTGTACTGGAAACCAGAAACCCGACTGTTTTATTATTCCTTGCAAAACATCAAGCAATAGACTCAAGAGATACTAGACATCATTCAGAATATTAAAACCATGATAATAAAAAGAATAAATGACAACACAGCCAATGAACATCCCATAATTTTAAAAATCTTCATAAATTTGTTCTTATATTTCTGAAACATCAATAAAATATTTCAAAACATCTGTTGAATAATATACATGCTAATGCTCTCACACACAGGCTCTCTCCCCCATGCACCTACCTGTGAGAGCCTGTGTGTGACACACCAGGCCCTAGAACCCTAATATACCACCTACTGGGCAAACAGAACAAGCCAGACTGCTATAAATCCCTATAGAGAAACTACACGCAAGTCATAATACTGCACCTGTCACACATGCAACCTAATATAGAATAAGGGACAACAAATTAGAAACAAATATGAGGGCAAAACCAGACTCTGAACTCTAGAATACTAAAGAAAAAGCAAAGATGGGATATTCCAATTGGTGAAAGGCAAATATATATATATTTTTTTTACCTTTGTTGTCTGCTCTTATTTTTATAATCAGTTGGTCCCAGTCTCTTTTTTCCCCTTGTCCCCTTGCCTGTCTTTTTCTTATTCCTTTTCCAGGATCTCTTTTATTCTGTTTCTTCTCTCTCCTCCTGTCTTCTTTCCTTCCTCCATATACACCAATATTGACCTGACTTCACTGGCTCCCTATTACTGCACGTATTGCTTACAAATCAATGACCATAATCCACAAAATTCTAAACAATGATCATCAAGGTCTTAACACCCTACACATAATCCCTCAAAATCCTCCAAGAAACCTACACTCTAATAACTCAGGCTACCTAAACATTCCCCCTATCAAAGATGCACATCTGGCAACCACAAGAGAAAGAGCCTTTTCAATTGCTTCACCTAAACTTTGGAACACCCTACCTAAATTCCTGAGAACCCAACACGACCTAAAAATATTCAAAAAGGACCTAAAAACACTAATGTTCTGCAAATTCTACACTGACCCTCAGACGTCTGATGATTCCAACTCTCAACTGAACTCTCAGTTATAAACCTCTTAATACATTCTCTTCACCCTGAACTGCATACCCTCCTCTTCCAACCCAATAATGCTCTCTGGACTTGATATGCTTATTTCTGATATTGTTCAAATTGTTTTTTTACTGTTGCACAACTGCTAAGAAAATGTATAACGTTCACATTGTTTTTTTCTGTTACACAACTGCTAAGAAACATGTATATTTTTGTAAACCGTTATGATGGCTCTACCGAATGACGGTATATAAAACTCAACAAATAAATAAATATGCACACAAAGACTCTCTCTCACGGGTGTGCTCTCACACACAAGCTTGCTCTCACACAGGATCCCACTCTTGCATGCTCTCTCTCATGTACCCACAGGCTCCCACTCTAATATGCTTTCTCTCATATGAAGGCTCTCTCTCACATGCTCTCATTCACACACAGGCTGCCATTACATCAGGGTTAGGTTGCATTAGGGTTAGAGTTAGGGTTATATTCACACACACACACACACTCACACACACACGCTCTTACTCTCACATACTGTCACATACTGTCACATACACAGGCTCCCATTCCCCCTCAGACCACACAGGCTCACTCTTACATGCTCTTTCACACTCAGCACACAGGCTCTCACATGCAGGTTCCCACTCCTATACATATGTACACACACAGGCTCTCATTCTCACATGCTGTCTCTTACATGCAGGTTCCCATTCCTCCCCACAGGCACACACATTCTCTCTCACATAGCTTCATATTGCCTCACAAACATACAAGCTCTCACTCCCATACATACACACAGAGGCTCTCATTCTCATCACTCCCACTTACTTCCTCCCACTCCAATACATACACACAGAGGCTCTCATTCTCATCACCCCCACTTACTTCCTCACACCCACACACAGGTTCACACTCCCATTTGTTCTCTCTCACACACACACACACATACTCAGGCAGGCTCCCATTCAGAAACCCCCCCCCCCCCCCAAACAAGGCTCCCATTCATTCTCACGCACACTCAGAGACGGACCCCGGGCAGGCACCCATTCTCTCACACACACAAACACACAAGCACAGACAGAACCCCAAGCAGGCGCTCATTTGCTCACATATAAACACACACATAAGCACAACTCCCCAGGTAGGCACTCATTCTTACACACACACAGACCCCCAGGCAGGCACTCATTCTCTCTCTCTCACACACACACACACGCCAAAGCAGACACTCATTCTCTCACACACACACACAGACCCCCCCCAGGCAGGCACCCATTCTCTCACACACAAAGATAGACCTCCAGGCAGGCAACCATTCTCACACACATGCAAACAGCACCCAAACAGACACTCATTCTCCCACACATTCACAAGCTCCCATTCATACACATACACACACTGAAGACAGGCCCCCATCTCTTTCTTTTGCTGGAACCTCAAAGCTTCTCTCATTCCTGCTGCCTCAGTCATTACCACCACGTGGCTATTGGGGAGGAGCTGATTGCGTGTTGCTGCTTCTGGCACTGAAGTCTGTTCTGCTGCCTCCTCCTCTGTGCAGTCCCCACAATATTAAAAACTGGTGGGACTATCACTTCCTCCATGCTGATCTCGTGCATCGCGAGATCAGCGTAGAGAAAGTGCTACTCTTAGGAGTTCTAATACTGGGACCTGCATAGACGGGAAAGGTGTCTTCTCTGCTCAGCCATCGGTGAGATGAGGTCCACTGGTGGCTGCATGGTCTCTCTCTCTGTTTTCCAGCCAGCAGTGGGATCAGGTCCGCTGGCAGCCGCATGCACCTTCCCCCATGGTACAACATTCCACTAGGCCCCAGAGCAGAGGCGGGCACTCTTGTCTTTTTGTCCTGACTGCTGGCAACCCCCTGGAGGCTCATTCATGGCCACCCCCCGTTTGTGCATCCCTGATATATAGAATGCCTATTAATGAAGAGATGGTAAGGGATGTATGTGGCTAATTGGTTTTATGTTTATTGACAATGTTTGTTTTTAGTATACCATATAGTTTTAAATGATTTTCTCTGTTATTTTGTATGCCGCTGCAATTAGTGGAATATGCGGCTAACACCTTTTAAAAAAAAATACTTATGACCCAGACTGGACACTGATGGAGACAAAATGCTGTGCTTGTTGAAACCTGGTCTGACCAAACATAGCTGTTCTTATGATTGGGAGGCTACTCCTTCCATCCACCACCCTTTCTTTGAATAAATAATTCCTTATTTTACTTATGAATCTGCTCCCTTTGAGACTCGTATCATGGTCTCCTATTCCAGTGTTTCCCGACATTTTCAAGCTCAGGGCAGACCTATTTTAATAAAAATGCTTTGTGCCACACCAGCCTTCATGGAACGGGTAGAGTGGACAAGGAGAGGATTTCTAGGACCAAAAGAACTGAAGTCTCTCTTCCTGAAAGTATCACAGTGGTCCAGCTCGCTATATATACACACAATTGCAGGAGAAGGGAAAAGTTGGTGTGGTGCTGACAGCCGGCTCAGATAGATACCGTGGCTGACGCATATAGCTGCCAGAGTTCTTTTACTGCTGCTTCTCCCAGCACTTGAAGTGAGTCATATCCAGTGCTGCATGCAATATTGTGCTACACAAAGCAGGATCTATTTATCTGTGACCTGAATGGTGCCCATTAATTACCACTCCAGGGTTCATGCTGATTACACATTTTCTCAGAAAGGGGCTGTTTAAGATCCACCACTGGTGTGTCTTCTTGTTGCAAGGTGCTGACAGCACAGATCAGGAGCTGAACTGGATCTGAGCATCAGGCAGTGGCATAGTATCCATCCATAGTGCATAGTGGTGCTCAGGACCACCAACTTTAAAAAGGGTTGTGCCATAAAACACCTATTTTGGATGCTATTACATACACGCTGGCTCTCCTCCCTCCAAACGGATTGCTACCCACACTTGACTATTCTATTCAGTGCAGTCACCTCCATAGCTGCATGGTCAACGGGTGCAGACTTCCTTTTTCAAGCAGAAAGCCTGATGCTGTCATCACCATACCAATTGTCACAGTCCTGAGGAGAAGGATTTATAACAAAGAGGAGAGGCATGCGGACATGCACACATGGCTGCACAGTCAGTGCCACTGCCTTTGCTATGCCTGTGGCTGCTAGAAAGAGCCAAGACCTGCACAGCACGAGAAGTCTTAAAGCTGCTAATGGGAATGGCCAGATCAGCTATTCCGATTTTCCTGCCTTATGCCACTGCCTTTCACTTCCATCCCACAGCAAAACCGAGAATGGCTGCATTTGCAAAAACTAGTGAGCCAACAGGCAGGCAAAGGCAAGCCTAAAACAGTCTGTGGATCATCTGTTTGAGGCTCTGGAGGCTGTATACGATGGGGGGGCTCTTTGGGAAATGGATCATGTATTTGGGGGCCTCAGGGTCAGGGATGTATATGGAGGAATCTGGAGAGTATGGTGGGGTCTGGCGAGGCTCTCTGGAGGATGGATAACATGATTGGGGGCTCAGGGGAATGCGTATGGGGGATCTAGAGAGGCTCTCTGGGCATTAAATCATGTGCAAGAGGGTCAGATACATTTCTGTTCAGGATCTCAAAATTCTTGTTTTTTTGTTATATGGCAGCAGCACATTTTCTAGTGCACCACCTACTCAGCAGTTACTCTATGCCTTTTGGCAGTGATGATTTTTCCTTGGAACACCTGATCAGGTCTGAAGGTATACTGGCTGGCAAGCATTGTCTTATTCTTTTCTTTCTGATGAGAAATGCTAGCTTCTTATGCATTATTTATATCTTATCAGGTATTTGAATTGCTTCATCATAATGCACAGAAATAATCCTTTTATGATGGAAAGGAAGCCATAGGACTAACGGTCATTATATGAAGCTCTGAGGTTTTAGACTAAGAAAACATAGGGTCTATTTTAAAAGCATTGCTCACGCAAAAATGCCCACATACGCCCGAGCAATGCAGATTCAAAAAAAGGCTCAAAATATGCGCATATGTACCCATGTGCATGTGAGGAATAAGAGGGTGGAAAAGGGGCAGGGCCCAGACTTACTCAGGTAACTCCGAATTTTAAAAACGAAACCCGTGGCGAATTGGTGTATCATTACAGCTGCTCCTGGTGAGGAGCAAGCGGGTAGATCTTATGTTTTAGGACTTACAGGACAGGGTGAGGTGTTCAGGTCAACTAGGCAGCATGCAGGATGAAGAACCAGAGGGGTCAAAAGTCCTCGCTATTAACCAGACAAACTGGTGGACTAATTGGAAAACTGGATATTGGGGGAATAGAGGGAGGAAAACTGATGAAACTTCAAGAGGAAAATGCTTAAATTTACCACATAGGTCAAAAGACAGCATGCAAAACAATTTTTCTAACCATGCATACACATCTGAACATTTGTTACATGGGATACATCTGAACCTTTGTTAGAGATATCATTTGGAACAGAGTCATGGCCTTCAGAGACCGATGCAGTGGTTTTAATCCAGATTTGTCCAGTTGGATTTCCCTATTAGGGGCAAATTAGGTCAGGAGAGGGAATAATTATATCCTTTAAGCCAAGGAGACACAGAAAGCTTCCACTATATAAGCAGAGTTTAATTATAACACAGAAGGTTTAGCCATAAGGGGTTTAGAAATGACTTTCTGTATGATGTATCACACTCCTGGTTATCATGAAACGGAACTAATGAGTTTAGTTGAAACAGCTGCACTACAAGTAGATGTTAGTAATTTCATAATTTTAGGGGATTTCAATTAACCTATTGATAAAATAGATTTAATAAGCAGGCAAAATGGGGGTGAATTAGTGGATTCTATGATGGCGGTATGAATGAAATAGTTAAAACATTGACTCGTTTGGCAGGTCACATTATTTCTTGTTTTGTCAGGATACTGAGAATCAACCTATTTGTATACTTCAAATTCAGATTTTGCCAGTCCCTTGGTCCAATCATCATTTATTTTTGGTTACATTGATTTATAATATTGTTAATGTTGATAAAATGAAGAAATTTAGAACTCTTAGACCTAGGGTAGATCTGTATAAATTTCAAGATGACTGGAAACCAATGCTGAGAACATAAGAAATCGCCATGCTGGGTCAGACCAAGGGTCCTCATCCCACTGGCGGCTAACCATTCTCTCTTGAATATATGCTCCTGGAGAGATCAAGAGGATGGTACAGATACCATTGAGCTACAAACTAATGAATGTATTCCACATTAACAAATTCTAATAACAAGGTTGCTCCTGAAAAGGTAGTTTCTGAAGTTGAGAATAAGACTCATACTCAGTGATCTTCAGCAAGACACAATGCAAGACAGAAATTAAGGAAAACAGAATACAGAAGGAGGAATATAAAACAACCTTATGATAAGAAGAAGTATTTAGTCATTTTAAAGGATTACAGTCGTTAATTAAAGAAGAAAATAAATTGTATTATTTTAGCAAGATAGCAAATGCTTTAAACTGACCATGGGAGCTATTTTATATAGTTAAAGCATTTTCAAAGCCGCCTATTGTTGTGCCAGCACACGAACCCCGGCACAAAAGCAAATGGCCTATGTGCCGGGGGCCTCTAGCCATGCCTACCCCGCCCCCTCCCCGCCCCTTTCCCGAGGCTCCAGGACTTACACGCTTCCCGGGGCTTTACGCATGTGGCCGGGCCTTTGAAAATAGGCCCGGCGCACGTAAGGTCACCTACGAGCGTAAGGTTTTTAAAATCTGGTCCTAAGCCTTCACTGGAGGAGGGAATTATGCCAAGGAATTAAAAAAAATGACAGCAGTCAAACCAGTGATTAAAAATCCAAAGGTCTCAAAGACAGAGGAGTCTAATTTTAGGACAGTATCAAATGTACTTCCTCTGTCTAAAATTCTTGAAAAATGGGTAAATTAGCAGTTAGAGGAAACTAGAAAAGAATATAGAATATGAGGCAGATTTTCAAGGATTTACGCGTGTAAATCCTATTTTCAAAAGGCCCGGCAGTGCGCATAAAGCCCCGGGACGAGTTTAAGTCCCAAGGCTTGCAAAAAGGGGCGGGGCAGAGTGGGGACATGGCCAGAGGCCTCCATAGGGCCTCTAGGCTGGGGGATCGCGCGCCGGCAACCTACGCCTGCCCAGAGGCAGCATGTTATAAAATCGGGCATAGATTTATGCGTGCCGGGTTGTGCGCACAAATCTACACCCGCGCGTAGGTACTAATATCTGGCCCTATATATATATTATAGTCCATGCATGATGAGCAGCTTAGTCTTCTGTTACTGTAGTTGTCTGGCTATAAGAAACACATGTTACTTCACAACATAAAATAAATGTATTAAGTTTGCCTGTGGACCCACATCCTTTTAAGCACTTTTACTAAACTTGACTAAAATACCCTTTGAAGTACAGCACTGTACAGAAAATACCGAAGGTCTCAATTTCCATTAAAATTAAGCTGAACATTTCAGCACAGTGTATACTATATCAATGTCATGATTAAGTACTGCCAGGTACAAGGCTATTAATGCATTGTCATATTCTGGTGAGTGCATGAAGAACTTTGCAAGTGCACTTTCTTAGTTCTTTGGATATGCATCATCCTGTAAGATGTGCTAAATGGTAGAGAACAGATTATAAGGCATAAGATGGAACTGACTTTCAGTGACTATCATCCTCTGTTCTGATTTAAATATATTTGTACTGAGTGAGCTTTTCTACACTTTGATCAGTTAATCTAATGCAATGGTAGTATCTGGAAGTGAAGCAGCTGTTTATACTGGAAAATGTTCACCTCTATTCTTACTCTTAGCCAGACAAACCTTAACTGTTAGATATCTGGAATCTGATTTTCAGACAACAGAAATGTATTAAAACTGTTGGTACAATTTCATGATGATGATTTTATAGCGATATAAAAGTATTTAAGGCCTAATTCATCAAGGTCTTTTTCTAGAGACACAGAAAGGGAGAAAAAACATAATATATCAGTCCTTCAGTTTTCTAAACTGCACAATATGGGGTAGATTTTCAAAGGGTTGCGTGCATAAGATACACGCGCAACCCCCAAAAACCTACCCCTGCCTCCCCCTGCGCGCCAAGCCTATCTTGCATAGGCTCGGCGGCACGCGCAAGCCCCGGGACGCACGTATGTCCCAGGGCTTGCAAAAAAGGGCGGGGCGGGGAGAGGTGTGGCCTAAGCCTCCAGGCACAGCGGCCGTTTGCTGCTGTGCCCGGAATCGCGGGACGGCCGTCGGCTGGCGCATGTAACTTCTTCAACAAAGGTAAGGGGGGTTCTAGGTAGGGCTGGGGAGGGGGCAGGTTAGGTAGGGGAAGGGAAGGGAAGGTGCGTGGGGGGGGGGAGGGCTGAAGGAAAGTTCCCTCCGAGGCTGCTCGGAGCAGCCTCGGAGGGAACGGAGGCAGGCTGCATGGCTCGGCACGCGCAAGTTGCACAATTGTGCACCCCCTTGCTCGCCGACCCTGGATTTTATAACATGCGCGTGGCTGCGCACGCATGTTATAAAATCGGGCGTAGATTTGTTCGCGCCGGGTTTCGCAAACAAATCTGTGCCCGCACGCAGGTTTTAAAATCTGCCCCTTTATATCCTTAATCTACTTTGCATAAAATATATACAAGGCTTTTCATAATGTAACCTATGTTGTTCATATAACCAGAAAACTGCAGTAACAGAAGACTAAGTTGTTCATCTTTCATGGACTATAATAGGCAAATTAATCTTGAAATAATCTAGGGAGTCTGTTCTCCAATTTTGACAAAGCTGACTGTGAAAACAGATTTATCCTGAAAATCTGGAACAAATTTGATTTGGCAGATTGCTGAATTGACCTGGTCTGGATCATCATTAGTAGACCAGATGGTGCTATCAGCTGCCATTGCACTCAATCACCTGAATGTTAATATGTTTATGTAATGTTTATGTTATACTTTTTGGTTTTTAATTTTATTAAAATTGTAAATTGTCTTGGGTTCTTGGGATAGGTGATTAATAAGTGCCACAAAATAAATAAATAAAATATTCTCATATTTAGAGGGTAATTTCATAATAGTCTACATAGCAGTAAAGTCTGCATGTACATTTTACATGTACATTTTACGGAGTATTTCCAAAGTGAACTCAAGCGCATAAATTCGCTCTGAAAATACTTGGCAAATTTGTTGAGTGCATGTGCAAATTAACTCGTACAAAGTTATATATGCTCTGAGAAGGGTTCAACTTGTGCAGGGTAACTCGAGTGCATACTTTTCAAAATATAAAACAGTATCTGTGCAAGACCCAGCTCCAGTTGGAATGTCTTTCCTCAGTTCACATAAAACCATGTGTGATATTGGACCGCATGTGCACTTTTATGTGCATTGGCCTCTTATTGTTTTTCAAAATGCCACTGGCAAGCATTACAACAAGGTTTTATACGCTAAAAATAAAGCCCAAGTAGGGAAATCTTATAGCAGCCAATAGTGTGCAATATCTAGGATTGGAGACCTGGGTCTCCAATCCTAGCTCCTCAATTACTTCTACCCCTTATATTCACACAACCACTCTAACCCCACCCCCCTACATCTCCTAACCTCTCCCCCTCCCTCTCCCCCCACCGATTTTCCACCTCCTTTTCACCCCTCCCTCTACTCTAAACTACCTCTTCCCCCTCACCCCCCATAAAGTGAATTTATCAGTACTACATATTGTATATAAAAAACTTATATATAAAAAATTTGTTCCCAATCACGTGTATATATACCTCCTTTAATTGTGGATACCCTCCTATATATCAGAATCTCCCCCTCCCCACCCCTATATATCAGAATCTCCCCCTCTCCACCCCCCCACCCCCGTTTAGATAACCTCTTTCATGTATCACACTTTTATAATTTTACTTTTATAATTTTACTTATATAATCTAATCTGTTATTTGTATGCTCTGAATGTTCCTTATTTAATTATCTAATTACGCAAAAATTGTAAAGCCTGTTGCTCAGTTCTGTTATATGTAAACCGACGAGATGTTCCCAACGTTCGTCGGTATATAAAAGTTACTAAATAAATAAAATAAATATCTGCATGTACACTGTATACACTGAGAATTTTCAAAGCAAATTTAAATGCATTAGCTCACTTTGAATATTTTTGGGCAATTGACAAAGTACGCACCTAAATTACCTTGCACATAGTTACATCTGCTTCAAGTGTATACATTTTTAAATCAAAAAGTATGTCCAAAACTCCCAACTCTGCCCCAACTGCATCCCTAGTAACACCACTCCTCAGTCTGCGTAAAAGTGCATGTGAACCCTGGTTATGCACATGCTTTTATGTGATCTAGCCCTGACTGATTTTTCAAATTTCCACTTAAATGCATAAAACAGGATTTTAAGCATGTAAGTTGCTTTAAAAATTCAAGCCCTTAGAGCACTCCAAGGACAAATATTGTTTCCATTGCTGTTCAATAAGAACATAAGAAAACAAGAAGTTGCTATACTGTGTCAGAGTGAGGGCCATTCAAGCCCAGCATCCTGTTTCTAACAGTGACCAATCCAGGTTGAAAGTACCAAACATTAAATAAAGCCTATACCATTAATGCCAGGAACAGCAGTGGCTATTCCCTAAGTCAGTTTATGGACTTCTCCTCCAGGAACTTATCCAACCCTTTTTTAAATCCAGCTACACTAACTACCCTAACCACATCCTCTGGCAATGAGTTTCAGAGCTTAATTGTATATTGTGTGAAAAATAATTTTCGCCGATTTGTTTTAAATGTGCTACTTGCTAACTTTATGGAGTGCCCCCAAGTCCTTCTATTATCTGAAAGAGTAAATAACCAATTCACATTTACCTTTTCTAGTCCACCCATGATTTTATAGACTGCTATCATATCCCTCCTCAGCCGCCTCCAAGCTGAACATCTCTAACCTCTTTAGCCCTTACTCATAGGGGAGCCATTCCATTCCTTTGATCATTTTGGTCACCCTGCTCTGACAGTATTTACATGTAAAGAATCTAATTAAAATTAACGCCTGCATATTAATGTAGTATCATCATACTGTTAGTGACATACTAGAAGTCGGCAGATAAGGAACTTTCTTCCCATCCAGTCCACCAGGTTATCCCTGCCTACATAACTCTACCTAAGGATATCTCTTAGCTGTCAATCTTACAAGCTTGACCTCCTAAGTGGCTTCGCTCTCCCCATCAATTTTTCTTGTCCTTAACCCACCCACTTTGCTAAGGATATTTCCCAACTGTCAGTTGTACAAGCTTAATTGCCTGCAGAAGATTGCTTCTTCTCCTTTTTGTCCTTAGTGTCAGGAATGGTAGGCCACAAACCTGCAAACTCCAGAGCTCCCAACATGTACTCTCATAGTTAGCTATAAGATTAGATAACTCGCGAAACACCACAGTAGCAATTTAACCAGTCAACTTGGTGGAGGCAGCCCATGGCCCTGGAAGATCCTGAATAGACCAGCACCAGGTGAATTCCCATTTTAAGGGCTAGATATAAGGAACCCTCATCTCACACACCTTTGCTAGTCTAAGGTCTTTGCCTGTGAAAATGCTGCTTGATTGACCCATACTCCTGATCCACGCTGGATTCCTGATTCATGCCAAAAGTCCAGCCATGCCAAGGGCTCCACTCAAGCCACTTAAGGACTTCCTTAGTCATCAAATCCCAGATGTAGTCTGAGCCTTCAGGCTCAATCTGGGGGAAAAGCCACGGCTCTAAGTGTAGACCCATGACAACGGACCAGCTCAACTCAGGGGGCCAGGCCTAGATGGAGGTCCCAGCTGGAATGTCAGAGATTTTGAAAGATCTTATGGGTGCAGACCAGGGCATCCAAGCTCAGTTCCAGATATTGCAACTATAGATGACCCACCCTGCAGAGGGTTAGCCTTAGGATGCCCCATGCTCTCTGAATCAACTGTGGAGCCTTGATTGACCTTGCCTGAAAACTTTGATGGGACTTCAGATGAGCTGCTGGGATTTATTCACCAATGCAAACTTGGTTCTTTCCGCACCCCTACATCTATCACATGAATGCCCTCAAGATAGGGTTCATGGTAGGTCTCTTATCCAAGGCAGTCCTAACTTGAGTAAGACCTCTGCCAGATCACAATAACCTTCTCTTTTACTTGGGTTGATTCCTTTATGATTGCCCTGACCCTGGCATTTGGCAAACAAGGTGGGCAGAAAGTCTGATGCCTGGGCTCCAATAATGAGGGAAATCAGTTACTGACTAGGCCACTGGGCTCTGGCACCTAGCCACTGATATGAAATGGAATGAGGCTACCCTGTAAGCACATTTTCATTGGTAACTGCTCTATTAAGATTAAATTAGCTTGATTTCATCCTCTGGCCAGCCTAGAAGCTGTGTTTACTTTGAGCACTAGGACTGAAAGACGGTTGAGGGAATGTCAGTTAGAGAAAGGGATGGAGGCATCTAACCACAGAAGCCAAACGCCTCCTGAAACGTTACCATGCAAAAAGCCTATGATGGCTGAAGGTGCCAAGTGCCACCTATCAAATGAAGGATAGATGCTGTCGAGAGGAGTTGTGTTTGTACTATGGCCTCCCAGGTCATTTCCAGGAAAATTATTGCAGTGGATCTCAGACCAGGAATTGCTCTTAACAAAGAAAATAGGAGCCCTTAACCCCAGCAGAGGAAGGAGGTCAAGGTACAATTACCCCTCTAACCATGAATGTTGCCCACACACTTCATGACTATGGTGCAGCTTTCCTTGAGCGATAATGTGTCTGCGCCAGCTATAATTGATTCTGGCACCTCAGTCTGCTTTATAGACCTTGGTTTTGCTCAATAATCAAAACTGATGGCCCCACCACAATCCCCATGGCAAAACTGATGGCCCCACCACAATCCCCATGGCATCAGAACCAGTGGTCTCTGAGATGGGGACCCTAGTTTTGACCATGATACATAATTATCGAGAGCTTACCTGGTTTGACTATATTCAAGTTCTGTACTTCCCTATTATTTTGGGATTACCCTGGTTGGAATGGCATGAGTCCCACCATCTTATGGAAGACCCTACAACTCATTTTTCTAAAGGTATTGCCTGCAAAATTGCATGCCTAACTCCAGGTTCTAGGATGCAAAATTGGAGAAAAGCCCCTTGGGGAACCAAGGGTACACACAGTTAATGAAAAATGAAACCTCTCGCCTGAACAGTACCAAGAATATCAGGATGTGTTTGATAAGGTGGAAGCTGATGTCTTGCTTCACAGATTGCATGCTTGCCTAATCGACCTCCAGCCAGAAGCCGATGTTCTAATCCTGAGCCGGTATACCAAATCTTGCAGGAGTATCTACAAGACAATTTGAGGAAGGGTTTATTAGACCCTCAAATTTGCCAATGGGAGCTCCCATCTTCTTCATGCTAAAAAAGAATGGGTGTGTTTACACCTGCACTGATTACTTGACATTTAATGTTATGATAATCCAGAATTGATATCCACTCTCTATGATTAATGAACACTTGGAATGTCTTCAGTTTGCCCAGATTTTCACAACAATAATCTTCAGGGGCCTATAACCTTATTTAAATTCACAAGGGCAATGAATAGAAGACAGTTTCACACCTGTTTTGGCCACTTCAAGCATTTGGTGATACACTTTGGACTTTGTAATGGACCTGCCACATTTCAAAATTTAGTAAATGAGGTTTTTCAGGACATGCTTGATCAATGTGTAATCATCTACGTGAATGATATCTTAATTTTCTCAAATGACCTGACCCAGCAATTTCAATTCTGGTCCAATCAGGAGCTTCAATGGCCAACAGCAGCCTCCACCAAGTTTACTAGGCAATTGCTTCTGCAGTGTTCCAATTGTCAGTCTGTCTTGTAGCTAGCCCAGAGAATCTATGTCTAGAGTTCCAAAGGTCACAGGGTCGAGGCTGTTCAGGGACATTCTTTACACTAGCCATGTATGCCCATTCCTAGCCACAGGTCAGAGTGCTGAGATTGTGAAAGGGGAAAGTGGGGAGTGTGCTAGATTAGGGAAAAAGAAGCATGATAGGATCAAGCTTGGAGACAGAGAGGAGTTAGGATTATCCGTGGAGGAGGGAAGAGGTACAATGCGTATGTGTGTGTGTGTATGCATATCAGTTATAGAAAGGAAGTCTGCTTTTGCATCTGCATGTGAGAAAGAAGAAACTGTGACACTACTCTCCCTCCCCCAAATAGCCCTCAGTGCCACATGTGTGAGCTGATGATTATTGTTGGTCGAGCCCTTCTCTGCAATTGTGCTCCCCACCTCCACATTCCCTGAGTTCCTTTCACACTGTAGCTTACCACCCAGAACATTCGGACATCCCACCATTTTTCCCTCCAGCAGTTATATAAAAGTTATATAAAAAAAAAAAGTTATATAAAAGCTATTAAATAAATAAATAAATAAATAAATAAATAAATCCAAAAATAGGACCTCATTCCCCTGAATGGCTCTCACTATCAAAGTTCCCTCAGCTGCTGCCAAATAGACATATTCAATAGGCTGTTTAGTGGATAAGTTATCTAGCTAAAGTTAGCCAGATAACTTGTCCCATATATTCAGCAGGACAAACATGTAGCCGGATAACTATAAAACCTAACCAGCTACATTTGAAAATAGCCAGGTAGGCTTTTTAGTAGAGATGTGCATTCGTCCTGTTTTGGCAACCCCGAAAAACAAAGCAAATTTTCCCGAAATTTTGGGAAAATTCATTTTTTGTGGTTAGATTCGGGGCAGCCGGAAAAAAAAGGCCCAAACCGCGGGAAAACAAAATTTCCAGTGGCGGGCCGATAACGAAGGCCAAACCAAAAGGTTCGGCCGAAGCACATCTCAACTTTTTAGTTATCCAGCCTTGTGAGACCGGATAATGTGCTACTTAACTGGATATCTTTAAAAGACATCCGGCTAAGTAGCACTGTCATTAGGAAGCAAAATCAAGTAAATAACAGTGGCCAGAAGGCCAATCTGTTCCCACCCCCCAAAATATCTTACAAAGGCCTTGTCAGGTTGTACTCTCCTAACCCCCTAAACCTCTAAATCGAGTAGAGGCCCCCTGTCCCAATTTTTTTAATAAATGAAAAGAGCAGCCTACCCTCCCTACCCTCCCTACCTTCTCAACCATCCACAAGGATTATAAATCGCAAGGACCCTCTCCCTCCCTCCCCCCACCCTTCCCATAATTCTCCCCAATACTTTTGATTTTAATGCTGAAAGCAAGGGACCCTCTGCCCTGCTCATTGTGCCTCCAGCGCCATTCTAAGGGCAATGCTGGAGGCACCAGGATAACTTTAGACCTCGGAAGCAGGTCTAAAGTTATCCAGCTAACTTAGGCCTGGATTTATCAAAATGCAATAAATATTACATGCGATAGGAAAAGGGGTGTGTTTTATGGTAATTAGCCTATTTAGCACAAAGTGTGCTATCTTAGCACTTTGCATAGGTATTACCACAGAATGTGATAACTATTTCACACTTTGCAGTAAGTACCTCAATTGTTTCAATTCCGAGAGAGAGAGAGAGAGAGAGAGAGAGAGAGAGAGAGAGAGAGAGAACCTAGCTATAAGGCCCTTATAATACGTAGGTATTTATACCTCTATATGAGGCCCACCTAGTACCTCGAGGTGAGGTTTAGGTAGTAGGGATGTGAATCGTTTTAGGACGATTAAAATTATCGTCCGATAATTTTAATATCGTCTTAAACCGTTATGGAACACAATACAATACAGATTCTAACGATTTATCGTTATAAATCGTTAGAATCGTGAGCCGGCACACTAAAACCCCCTAAAACCCACCCCCGACCCTTTAAATTAAATCCCCCACCCTCCCGAACCCCCCCCCAATAACTTAAATAACCTGCGGGTCCAGCGGCGGTCCGGAACGGCAGCGGTCCGGAACGGGCTCCTGCTCCTGAATCTTGTCGTCTTCAGCCGGCGCCATTTTCCAAAATGGCGCCGAAAAATGGCGGCGGCCATAGACGAAAAAGATTGGACGGCAGGAGGTCCTTCCGGACCCCCGCTGGACTTTTGGCAAGTCTCGTGGGGGTCAGGAGGCCCCCCACAAGCTGGCCAAAAGTTCCTGGAGGTCCAGCGGGGGTCAGGGAGCGATTTCCCGCCGCGAATCGTTTTCGTACGGAAAATGGCGCCGGCAGGAGATCGACTGCAGGAGGTCGTTCAGCGAGGGTTCCGGCGCCTCGCTGAACGACCTCCTGCAGTCGATCTCCTGCCAGCGCCATTTTCCGTACGAAAACGATTCGTGGCGGGAAATCGCTCCCTGACCCCCGCTGGACCTCCAGGAACTTTTGGCCAGCTTGTGGGGGGCCTCCTGACCCCCACGAGACTTGCCAAAAGTCCAGCGGGGGTCCGGAAGGACCTCCTGCCGTCCAATCTTTTTCGTCTATGGCCGCCGCCATTTTTCGGCGCCATTTTGGAAAATGGCGCCGGCTGAAGACGACAAGATTCAGGAGCAGGAGCCCGTTCCGGACCGCTGCCGTTCCGGACCGCCGCTCGACCCGCAGGTTATTTAAGTTATTTGGGGGGGGTTCGGGAGGGTGGGGGATTTAATTTAAAGGGTCGGGGGTGGGTTTTAGGGGGTTTTAATGTGCCGGTTTTTCGATTTTTCGATTTTTAACGATTTTTCACGATATTTTACCCCCCCAAACGGCAACAATACGATTCCCTCCCTCTCCCAGCTGAAATCGATCGTTAAGACGATCGAGGACACGATTCACATCCCTATTAGGTAGTAATGTAGGGATTAGGGGCCACTTTGTCATTCAGAGTGAGACGTACGAACAGGACAATACAAGCTTGTGAAGAGCTGATGTCCTTTGGAGTGAGGAAACTCACACAAAGATGAGATCTGTATGATGTGTTCTCACTCTAGCCTGATGTCCATCAAGCTAGAGTGAGAACACATCATACAGATCTCATCTTTGTGTGAGTTTCCTCACTCCGAAGGATATCAAATCTTCACAAGAGTGCACTGTTCTGGTTCATATGTCTCACTCTGCATGTCAAAGGGGCCTACACTACTACCTAAACCTCACCTCAAGGTACTAGGTGGCCTCCTATAGTGGTATAAATACCTACTTACTATAAGGGCCTTATAGCTAGGTGATCTCTCTCTCTCTTTCTCTCACTCTCACTCTCTCTCTCTCTCATGAAAACACAATTTGCAATAAAGCCATATCACACAGCTTAACACAAATGAAAAAGGTGTAGTTAAAACTGTGTGATATAGCTTTGCAATTTGCAAAGCCAGCCCACTTGGCCAGAAATCCTGCCCCAAACTCCTCTCCTTTTCCAAATTTGCATTGCACCATGCATTATGGCGTTTTCGCATGCGTTAATGTTGTTTTTCACATGCAAAAACACCATAAAGCACTTTCATAAATGACCGCCTTAGCCAGATATATGCAATATTCAGATAACTCAATCCCTCCCCAGAATGCTTCTGAAACACCCCTTTTTTATCTGGTTAAATTATTGCCGGTTAAGTAATTATTTGGCTATAATTTAGCTAGTAAGTAGCTGAATATGCCTATTTTGCCATTTACAAGGATAACTTTTATCTGTCTAAATGGCTTTTGAATATTGGCCTCAATGTGTAGCTGAATAGCGTCCCTCCATCCACACATCCCCTCTGCATGAGAGTGTGGGCAGTGTGAGGTAATGAGGTCATAAAGACATGTAAAGGCCAGAAAAGAAAATGGAATTATTCAGTAAAAATGTTTTCTTTTTTTTTTTTCCCCCCAGAAAGCCCAGAAGTGGAACTATCCTAATCCCTTTTGTGTTTGCATTATTGTAATTTTCTGTAACTTTAAGTATTGTCACAAAAGAAGAAAAGGGGAGGGAGGTACGAATGGAAGAATTGACCCCTGGTACCGGAAACTCACTGTACACCATTGATCAGGGTTTATCCCAAGATATTAGAGTAAGCCTAAATGATATGAGGAAGAGCAGTGCAGAGTCCTGAAAAGAAGTTGAATTTAATATGGTCAGGCAATGAAGGAAATCTAAAAAGGGAGAGGGAGGAGGCAGAACCAAGTCTGTATCAAAGGAAAAAGAGATTCTTGCTAGTGCCTTTTAAACAGATTCCAAAAAGGTAATGTGGAAATTGGGAGGCCAAAAATGAGGCTGCAGTAGTGAAGGTACAAACTGATTAAGGTGTTTTCTTTCTGTGAGGGGACAGTAGGTAGGAAGGAACTTGCTTTTGAGGGGTGGGGGGAAGTGACAATATTTCTGAAGGGTGCAGATATCAAAAATAAGAAAAGAAGAAATTATCACTTGAAAATAAAACTTAATTTTAAGTTATGTTTAAGTCTGAGACAAAAAGAATTGAGAGTTTTCATGTACCTTTAGTAAGTACAGCATATATACTGTATGTCTAGATATTTATACAATGTATGCAGCATATGACATTTTATAATCTAGAATGATTCTGTTCAGTTTTCTCTCGTGGTTCATGCATTTAAACATGACCAATTTGCTTTGCTGCTTGACCTGACTGCACCATTCAGGATATTTCTCATGAATTCTTCCTGCCAAGCTAAACAGTAGTATGCGATACTATCTAGCAAAGGCATTTAACCTACTAGCCATCATTTAAAAGCATTTCATTAAAGCAGCAGATAAAATGGACAACTGCAAATCGGAGATAAACTGGAACATATAGTGCATGCCTGCAGTTTTAAAAAGAATTTAAAAATCAAATGTATTTATATAGTTGCTTTTATACTTACATTTTAGAGTTCTTTTTGACTCCTTTTTTAAATTTAGAAATTATAATCTTTATAAAATGTTATGCAACATCACCCCCATACGTTTCACAGTATGAAACATCTAAATTAGCATTTTTGCTAGATAAGAATTTTAAAATTGTTCTTACTTTATTTGTGATTATACAATGTTTTAAATAACCAAACATTAGTGTGCTAGCATTACATCAATTGTATAAAATAAATAGGAATATAAATATTTGTATTAGACATAGAAAAGCACAGATCTGTGTAGCAGAGGTAGCAAATTTGCTTTACTGTATTACTATAAATTAAATATTCAATAATGTCATAGTGAGTGTTTGAGGGGTCTTGAATAAACTGCAGAATACAAAGCCTTACCTTTTTTCTTTTATTTAAAAATATAATATGATTTGATGATAAAATATTTAAATACAATTTATTTATTTTCTAAGCAGAAGGTGCTGGGATAGAATGGCAAGGAGCTAGGCCTTTACGAAGTGATGGACTCCTGACACTCTCCCACCTATCTCTGCTCCTTTGTCTCTTTCTCCCTCCAGGTCCAGCAGTAATAGAAGCCTGCATTGGGAAAGTACTTTTGCTGAGGCTCATGAGGCTGACATAGAGCATGGGAATTGGAGGAAGACTCGTGGAGAAGAGGGAGATTCTTAAATTAGGATGCACTCCTGCAGTCATCCTCCTGCCTCTGCTTAAAGTGCATTCCCATTCTCCTAAACGTCTCTCATCTCAATGGTTCCATAATGATTGTCAGTTAGGGCAGTTTCCCTGTTAATTAGCATTACATTGATGCTACCTGAACACTGAATACATCAAAGCACAATCAGGGCTCTTGAGCTTAAAGTGTGCAAGAATCAATGCTACAGAATCATGGCATTCCATCCACCAAAGAAGTAACTCCAATGCCCATGCAGTTTTTATTTGATGAATGTGTGTGGATAAGGGTATGCTGCTGTTGGGTGTGGGTGCTACTGATGATAGTTATGGGGGGACTGGTGGTGGTGGGAGTTGTTACTGGGGTCTCATTCCAGTGGGGGCAAGGAAAGAGTCGAGAGGGGACAAGGTCTTCTAACTCCACAGGGAGGAACTGTTCCTGATTCAAGGGAGGAAGTCCACCACATGAGGTTTCCGGGCAGAGTCTTCACCCAATACCGCAGCTTGTCCCAGTGGGTTAAGCCTGAGGGTACAGGCCATGTTCAGAGCTTGATGACACAAGGGAGTACCTAAAAGCCCATGCATGACAAGGCTTCTGGAGGCCTTGGCATAAATATAGAATCTGGCATGAATCAGGAACCCGCCGTGAATCAGGATTCCAGGCCAGTCAAGTGGTTTTCCAATAGGAGAAGACCTCAAAAGACTACTGGATCAGCAAAGCTGTGTCAGGTGAGGGTTCTTTATTTCTAGCTCTCAGTCTGGGGAAACATCCAGTGCTATTCCAATTGAGAACTTCCAGGGTTGTGGGCAGCCGCCACCAAGTTGAGAAGATAATTGCCACTGTGGTGTTCTGAGAGTTAGCCAGTCTTGTGGTTCACTTTGAGAGTCTGGAGCTCTAGGGGTTACAGGTTTGAGGCCTGCCATTTCTGACAGAATACTCCTTTCTGAGGCCCAAGGTCTGAATTTTTGGATGTTCCTTATAAAAACAGACAAGGAGCCTGTCCTCATAGACTGCAAACTGTTGTTCAGAGGCCCACCTGAAAGGGGTATTCTTTTTCAATGCTTCAGTCAATGGGACTACTATTAAAAAAAACAAAAACTCTTGAATGAAATGCCAGTAAAAATTAGTGAGCCACAAGAAACACTATTTCCTTGATGTTCTTTGGGACTAGGTATTATGGTGATGACCTTGCAGATCTCCAGGGAAATTATGTATCCCAAAAATTCTATGTTCCATGTGTTAAAATTTCATTTTTCAAATTCGGCATAAAGCCTGTGTTCCCTCAAATGGTCCAACACCTGACAAACTTGTTGCTCATGCTGGGCTGGGATCATCTGATAAAATTAGTATATCATCCAAAATAGATATTGTCCCCAAATGCTTTGTTTATAGATTTTGAAACGTGGCAGGTACATTGCAAAGTTCAAAGGGTATGACCAAATACTCAAAATGGCTATAATGTATGTAAAAGGCCATCTTCCATTCATCATCTTCACAAATTTGAATACAGTTATAGATTCCCCAGAAATAAAATATGGCAGAAATCTGGGCAGACTGAAAACTTTCAGGAGGTCATTGATCAGAAGACGACAATAGTTCTGGATTGTCACAGTATTTAAATATCCAGTGCCCTATAATCATTGAAGGGATGAAGAGACTCATCCTTTTTTTGGCACGAAGAAGATGGCACTTCCCACTGCTGAAACTGAGGGCCTAATAACCCCTTGCCTTGTAGATATTCCTGCAGGGTTCAGAGTTCCAGTTTGGATAAGGAACAGATTCATCTACATGGAACTTCAGCCCTGGTCTGGAGAATAATCACACATAGCCATACATACAATAGATGCAGGAGCAAATCTTTGGCTGCCACCTTATCAAACACATCTTGATATTATTGGTACTTCTCAGGCAAAAGGTCTCGCTGTTCATCAACTGTAGTGTACCTTTGCTTCTGCAAGAGGATTTCTGAAGAGTGCATTTCTTGAAGCCTGGTATTAACCCATTACGTCTCAAAACTTTTAAGAAGCTGTCCTCTAAATAGGCCACTGGGACATAGTGGGTTAAGCATAGAAATAAAATGACAGCAGAAAAGGACCAAATGGTCTATCCAGTCTGCGCCATACAGGTCAGCCCCATACTTAGTTTCCCAGACTGGGGCCCTTGTTGGTTGCTGGATGAGTCCAATTCCCTGTACCTTTTGATGCAACTCCAACATTGCTCTCTGCTTCAATGGCAAAGGGTATCAGGCTTATTGGGTAAGGGTAGTAACAGCCACACCAGCAAGTTACCTGCATGCACTCTTTTCTTCATTTCCATTCTCTAGCCTTTAGGGATCCACAGTGTTTATCCCATGTCCCTTTTAAATCTTTCACTATTTTTATCTTCACCTCCTCCTCCGCAAGAGCATTCTAGATATCCACCACCATCTCCATGAAGAAATATTTCCTGACGTTGATTCTCAGTTACCCCTTCCCTTGAGTTTCATTAAATGATCCCTAGTTCTACTTATTTCTTTCCAACAGAAAAGGTTTCTTGATTGTGCATCATTAAAACTTTTCAGGTATCTGAAGGTCTGTATCATATCTCCCTTGCACCTCCTCTCCTCCAGGGTGTACATAGTTAGGTACTTCAACTTCTCCTCATAAGTCATTTGATGGAGACCCTCCCTCCCCCCTCCATTTTTGTTGCCCTTCTCTGAACCACCTCCATCCTATCTCTGTCCCTTTTGAGATACGGTCTCCAGAATTGAACACAGTACTCCATGTAAGACCTCACCAAGGACCTGTACAAGGGGATTATCATCTACTTTTTCTTTCTAGTTATTCCTCTCTCTATGCAGCCCAGCATTCTTATGGCTTTAGCTATCACCTTGTCACATTGCTTTACCATCTTCAGATCGCTTGACACTATCACCCTCTCTTGAACCATGCACAACAGCCCTTCACCCCCCATTACATACAGCATGCAGTTTTGTAGGCAGTAGTCTACGGAAAAAGTGAGTTGTTTGGGTCCTTCATAAGACATGGGTTCATGCAAAAATAACAGGAAAGTGTGGAGCTTGATAAGGTTGACGTGAATAAGCTCTTGTTGGTTAAGGATCATGGACAAGACTATGACTCCTATCTGAAACCACTGGGCCTGATACAAGGGCACAGACAGCAGTGGTCTCAACTACAATATTTCCCATCTTCCTGCAGATGGGGAACTGATGCTGTTGAGCAAAAGATAAGATCCATAAAGCAGACTGAGGCAGCAGAATCAATCACAGCTGAGGTGGACAACTCATTGTTTCTCCAGGAAAGCCACATTGCAGTCATCAAGTGAGTGGATTAAATTTTCTGGGTAATTCTTTAAGGTTAAAAGAGTCATGGTACTTCATCACCCCCCCCCCCCCCTCTGCTGGAATCAAGGACTGTTTCCTTTCAGGAGCAGTTCTAGATTCATGAGCCAACTATGACAGTTTCCCCAAAAATAGTTCAGGAGGCCACAATATAAACACAATCCTTCTTGTCAGAGCCTCTCCTTCTCGTCATATATTAGGTGGTACCTTGACTCCTTCTTCTGGCTTCCATGGGGTATAGAACTAATCCTGATATATGAAGGCTGCTGGTCAGTGAAGAGGGAATAACTGAAAGAGTTAGTACACTCCAGATGAATATGTCAAAGGAAAGCAAATCATTCTAAGAAATCAGAAAACTGACATGATTGTATGCTAACAACCATCTTTTATGTGTTTGCAATAATCTTCAAAGAGTGGTGTGAGAAGACATGGTTGGGTGTTGCGGACAGGACGGTGGACCCTTGGGCCGGCCTGGCGGAACAGGAGGCTCAACTGTAGTAGGTAGGCCGGGAGGCGGAACCACGGCAGAGGCGCAGGTAAAGTCTTCACCCTGGAGATCCGAGATCCCCCCAGGAGGAGCCCGTGAGGATCCGGACCGCTGAGATTTAGGTGACATCAGCGAGACTGGCGGAGAAGAAGGAATCTTCACCCTGGAAATCCGAGATCCCCCCAGGAGGAGCCCGTGAGGATCCAGACCCCTGGGACTTAAGAGATGGCAGTGAGATGAGATGCGAAGACGGTCCAGAAGTCGGGACGGGTGGCAGGCATGGAGAGTCGGAAGCAAGCTGGGATCAGGAGCCAGAGGAACAAACCAATGGTAGCTGGATCAGGAACAGCCGAAGCTGGCACAGGAACAGCAGGAGCAGAACCAGGAACAGCAGGAGCGGAACCAGGAACAGCAGGACGCAACTAGACTCTCAAGCAGAGGAACCTCGTTGCAAGGCGATTCCCTGCAGGCAGACGCCAGCTTAAATACTCTCCTGGCGTCGGACGTCATCCAGGGGGCTGTCCACCGCTTCCGGGTGCTGGACCTTTAAAAGGTCTCTCTTCGCGCACGCGTGCCCCAGGAGGGGCGGAGCCAGGATCGGGCCTCGGCGGCGTCTCCCTCATGGAGACGCCGCTGCAGTGCGGCCTGGCAGGCCCAGAACACGTCGGGACCCGACGCGGCTCAGAGTGGGGTAAAGGAGGTAAGGACCCAGTCGCTAGACTAGCGGCTGGGACCGCAACAGTTGGGTACAGAAGAAGGCATGCAAGGAATCTGGCTGCTCTGTCTTTGATTCCCCCTAGTACAACTACTCTGTAATATAGTCACCTCAGTGGCTGCTCCACACAATCTACGAGTGCCTTAAAGATCACAGTCATGAGCTCTGCACTTAAATCAAAACAACTGATCCGTGGAAAAAAAAAAAAAGCTTTTGAGGCTCAGATTGCTCTTTAACCTCAAGTCTCTGAATGCCTGCAGTGGTCTTTAGTCATACTAGAAATGACAGCAAAGATCTTTGCCCTCTGGGAACTTATTGCTGGAAATACATTTGCCTTGCATAAAGGTAGGTGGATTTATTTCTGCTCATGAGTGTCAATGTATCACCTACTTCTCTCTCTGTCACTGTCTCCCTTTCCTTCATGTTTCCTGTCTTGCTGCTACCCTGTGAACATTTTCTTTGTATATTTGAGGGGAAGGAGGGGGACTCTGGGTAGCTATGTAATATATAACCCCTGGATGTGATAAAACCCTGATGCGATGCTGTCCCTAAGGGCAAATAGAAATAAAATAGTCCCTACTTGCACCAATTCTCCATGGATAGCTCTTATTTCTGAAATCAAGGGCTCCCTATTAGGAGGGCGGGAGCATAGCTTCAAGGCCCTTTTGCAATGACTTAACATGCACAGCCCTTTTTCAGTCCCTGTCAACAGTATTGATAATCTCCACAATCTATAGCAGCAATAATCACACTGCGAGGCAATGTGGTTTCCAACTCCTTTACAGATAGTTGGTAACGTGATTGCAGATTCTTTACAGCAATTAGTTTTCAAATTACGTTGATGAACAGTAATGAAGAATAAAGATTGATAAATCCGTGACCTCACTCTTCTAGTAATTTTGTTTTAATTTATAGAAGCCAATTCTCTAACAATTTAACTCCTTCTCCTTTTCAATTACTCAGATTGAAGAAAGTATAATCCTTCTTCTAACTCTCAAATGTATCAGAAGATTCTCCCCACTATAGAATTACTCCTGGGGGAATTCTGCGCTACTGAATGTGTGTCAGAGAGGGGAGGGGAGGGTGAGAGAGAGCAGGAGGGTGTGAGGGAGAGCATGGGGGGGCTGCCGGTGAGAGAGAATGTGTGTGTGAGAGAGGAGAGGGTGACAGAGCATGGTTGGTAAAGGGGGTGGGGAGGGTGACAGAGAGCAGGAGGGTAGTAAGAGAGAGCATGGGAGGTAAGAGAGGGTGGGTGGGGGGGATGCTTGAGTGTGGGTTTCAGAGAGAGGGAGCCTATATGAGGGGAGGGGATGCCGGTGAGAGAGAATGTGTGTATGAGAGAGGAGAGGGGGTGTGGGGGAGGGTGAGAGACACTTGGTTAGTAAGAAGGGGAGTGGGGGGGGATGCTTGAGTGTGGGTTTCAGAGATGGAGCCTATATGAGGAAAGGGTGTGTGGGGGAGGGTGAGAGACAGCTTGGTTGGTAAGAGGGGGAGTGGGGGAATGCTTGAGTGTGGGTTTCAGAGAGGAAGCCTATATGAGGAGACGGTGACAGAGAGCAGGAGGGTATAAGAGAGAGCATGGGAGGTAAGAGAAGGGCTGGGGGGATGCTTGAGTGTGGGTTTCAGAGACAGGGAGCCTATATGAGGAGATTCAGATTGTGAAGGAGTGTGTATGTGTGTGAGAAATTGGGAGCTCATGTGTATGGAAAAGGAATTGTGTGTATGTGAGGGTGCTAGCCTGTGTGAAGGGATTGTGTATGTGTGAGACAGAGCCTGTGTGAAGGGTGCGTGAGAGAGAGACATAGGTTGCCTGTGTGAGGATGTATGTGTGAAAGAGAAAGGGAGCTTGAGTGGGTGTGTATGCAAGAGAGAGTGCCCTGTATGAGGGGATGTGTGTGTGTGCGAGAGAGTGAGGAGGCCTCTATGAGTGTGTGTGTATTTGGAAGGGACACTCTTACAGTGAATTTCTAGGGAAATTCTGCTCAAAATATTTAAAATTCTGCAACTATAAGTAATAACTTTTTTCTGTTATAATTTAAAATATAATTACTTAAAGTGTCATGTAAATTGTATTATTTTGACAAATATAAAGTTTGCAGAATTTTCAGTTTTTGTGCGCAGAATTTTACATTTTTTGTGCAGAATTCCCCCAGGAGTATAGAATGGATAGAATTTAGTCCCAAATTACAAATAAGAACACAGCAAGTACCAATTCTCCTATCTCTCCTTAAATATTTTAGATCTCCTTCTAGAAGCACTAAATGGGTATTCTCCTCTCAAGTGCAGCACACCTGAGTCAGTAGAAAAAACAACTTTTGAACAATATCTACAACTCCATTCCTCTCTGATGAAAACCCCACTCCTCAGGCTCTTCTTGTTACGGTCCCGGGCCGTGCCCCAGTCCCTCCACCTACCTCGGGGCCAGCCCGGGCCGTTGGAACTCCTCTCCCTCCTGCTAGGCCCATCTTGGCCTCTGCTGCGGCACTCCCTCATCGAGGGAGATGCCGGCGATCCGACACGTCTGGTCTGCCCCCTAGGCGCATGCGCAGGGGCTGGAGATTTAAAGGGGCCAGCGCGGGAAGATGCAGGACAGCCTCCGAATGACGTCAGACGCTGCAGGGGTATTTAAACCCCGCAGCTAGGCACTTATCTTGCCTTACAATGAGGTTCACTCTGGGTAGAGTTGCTAGTTGCTGCATCAGATCCCTGATCATCTCTCCGGCTTCTGACTTCTGGTTTTTGACTCTGGCTCCATTCCTGGACTTCCGATTCTGCCTCCGTCCTTGGCTTTGACTTTGGCTTCTGACTTTTGGCTTCTGACCTTGGTCCGTCCCCTGACTTCTGGCTTCAGCTTCTGTCCTTGGCTTTGTCTTCGGTTTCTGACTTCTGGTTTCCGACCTTGGTCCGTCCCCTGACTTCTGGCTTCAGCTTCTGTCCTTGGCTTTGTCTTCGGTTTCTGACTTCTAGCTTCCGACCTTGGTCTGTCCACTGGCTCTGGCTTCAGCTTCTGCCCCCGGCTGGACTCCGGCTTCTGGCTTCTCTCTATCCACAGGTATCCATTTCTTCACCCACCAGGAAGCGTCCCCTAAGTCTCAGCGGCTCGGATCCTCATGGGCTCTTCCCGGGGGGACCTTGGGCTTCCAAGGGTGAAGTCTTCCAGGGCCTTCTCCTCAGCGCCGCCTCTCGGCTGTGACATCCATTGTGGGTTCCAACAGTGCATCACCATCCGTCTCAGCCGACTCAAGGGCCTCTAACAGTCCCTAAAAGTTTGCAAGCCATGGACCCGGTGGATGCCACGGGCTTGAAAGCCATTCCGGGTATTGCACAGAGGTTGCAACAACAGCAAATCTGCATTGACTCCCTGATGATGACTGTGCAGAGATTAGCTGACCAGATTGATGGAGCCACCGCACTCAGCCCCCCCAGTACCCATAGCCAATATTGGACCACCCACACTCACACAATTGCCAGCACCCTCACAGTACTCTGGGGATGTGAAGCTATGCCGAGGATTTCTTAAGCAATGTTTTATTCGGTCCAACCTACTGCCAGCCCAGTTTCCCACAGATCAGATCAAGACTAGCTACATTATTTCATTGTTGGATGGGAAACCCCTGGCATGGCCCTCTTCACTATGGGAGCGCCAGGAACCCCGCCTGGCTAACCTGGTACAATTTGTCGCCACCTTCCGACAGATCTTTGATGAGCCCTCATGCGGGCCTACGGCCGCCTCAGAATTACTTTGGCTATGCCAGGGTAACTGGCCCCTTTCTGAATATGCAGTGGAATTCCAGACACTTGCAGCCGAGTTGAACTGGGGGAATGACAGCCTTCACGGCATATTCCTGGAGGATCTCTCCTCAAGACTCCAAGATGAGCTGGTGGCCAGGGATCTCCCGGATGACCTGAATGGTCTCATCAATTTGGCAGGTTGCATAGACCACCGTATCCAATGCCGGTTCCGGGAGGGGAGGTCCGCTTGGAGACCTGAGAGCTCTGGAACCACACCTTCCCAATCAGTGCCCTCCTCTTCTGTCTCTCCGGGGAATCAAGATGCTGAACCCATGCAGTTGGGCTGGAGCCCAATTTCTCAAGAGGAGAGAAGAAGACGTCGTACCCAGGGCCTGTGCCTATATTGTGGTGGCAAGGGACACTTCCTTGCTCGGTGTGGTGAGCGTCCGGGAAACGCCCAGACCTAGGGATAGTCGGGGAGCTAACCCTAGGTAACACCACTTCTGCCTCCCTGTATACTGTTCCGGTGCCCATACTCCTTCCCGAAGGGAACTTCAATACACTAGCCCTGATTGACTTTGGAGCTGAAGGGAACTTTATCTTCTGGGATTTAGTCCAACAACTTCAGATCGGGGTCCAACCTCAAAGACCTCCCATCCGTGTGTCTTCCATTCATGGGACCCCTCTTCCAAGGACCATTTCTACCTGTACCAAGCCCCTCACGCTATGCACAGGTTTCCTGCATGTGGAGGAAATCTTGTTCCTCATTGTGGAGAAGTCCATGCACCCGGTCATCTTGGGGCTACCCTGGCTTCGGAAGCACTCCCCGGTAATCCATTGGGATACTCTCCAGGTTGCCTCCTGGGGTTCATCTTGCTTTGATACCTGTTTGACCGTTGTTCCTTGATCTTCGATACCTCTCCTGACCGCCCCTCTGGTGCTGCCACTGCAATATCAAGACTACATGGATGCTTCTCAAAAGAAAAGGCCGAGCTCCTTCCGGAACACCAACTCTTTGACTGTGCTATCAACTTGATCCCGGGTACCACACCGCCACGAGGACGGGTATATCCTCTATCGCTCCCAGAGACTCGGGCCATGTCCGCGTATATCCAGGAGAACCTGGACAGAGGGTTCATTCGGCCATCTAACTCCCCGGCTGGAGCCGGGTACTACTTCGTGGCAAAGAAGGATGGGTCTCTCCGACCCTGTATAGATTATCGTGGTCTGAACAATATTACACGACGTGACCGATACCCACTACCATTGATTCCGGAGCTACTGGATCGACTACAGGGAGCCAAGGTGTTCACGAAGTTGGATCTTCGTGGGGCATACAATCTGGTGAGGATTTGACCAGGCGACGAGTGGAAAACCACGTTCAACACGAGGGACGGCCATTATGAATACCTGGTCTTGCCCTTCGGCCTCTGCAACACTCCCGCAGTTTTCCAGAATCTCATGAACGAGGTATTGAGGGATAAGTTACATACTTCTGTCATCATTTACCTGGACGACGTGCTGATATACTCGAAGAACCTGGATTCGCACCGCAGAGATGTCCGCAGGGTGCTGCAGAAACTTCGGGATAACCGGCTCTTTGCCAAGATGGAGAAATTCCAATTTGAGCAAGAGTCCCTACCCTTTCTCGGGTATATTGTGTCCTCCACGGGTTTCCATATGGACCCTGAAAAAGTAATGACCATCAAGGACTGGCCTCAACCTGTGGGGGTCAAGGCGCTTCAACGCTTCCTTGACTTCGCCAATTTCTACCAACAATTTATACCACACTACTCCAGGATGGTGACTCCACTTACGGCCCTCATCAAGAAGGGGGTCAATGCTAGAAACTGGCCTGCAGCTGCACTACGAGCATTCCAAGAACTGAAAACAGCCTTCCTTCAGGACACACGTGTCCATCATCCGGACCCCCAACGTCAGTTCATTGTGGAAGTTGACGCCTCCGACTTGGCAGTCAGAGCTGTCCTGAGTCAAATATCTGGCAGTGGGAGATCCCTGCCTTGTTCCTACTTTTCTCGGAGATTCTTACCCACAGAGAAAAATTATGACATAGGAGACAAGGAACTTCTGGCCATCAAAATGGCCTTCGAGGAATGGCACCAGTGGTTAGAGGGAGCCCAACACCCAGTGATTGTTTATACGGATCACAAGAATCTGGAATGTCTATGCCACGCCTAGCATCTCAACCCTTGACAAGCTCTGCGGTCTCTCTTTTTTATCTGCTTCAACTTTATCCTCCACTACAGGCCAGCGTCCAAGAACATCAGGGCGGACGTCTTCTCCTGCACGGCGGAGACGGAGGATACCCCTAATCCGCCTCAATACATACTTGACCCAGCCAAGGTGCTTCTCGTGGCATCTGACGTGGTTCCTATGGGGAAGACGGTAGTACCAGTTCGCCTCCGGAAGAAGGTACTGTCTTGGGCCCATGACTCCCTGACCGCAGGTCACCCAGGGGTAGCTAGAACCCAGGAATTACTTTCCGAATTCTACTGGTGGCCCCAGTTTAAGAAGGACGTCCGGCTCTATGTCAGCTCCTGCCCAACCTGTGCTCAACAGAAGACTCCTACCAGCCGCCCCTGGGGTCTCCTTTAGCCATTACCTATCCCCACCGAACCGTGGATCCACTTGTCCACGGGCTTCATTGTGGATCTATCCTCTTCAGAAGGAAAGACGGTGATCTGGGTTATGATTGACAGGCTCTCCAAGATGGCCCACTTCATCCCTCTCGCTAAGTTACCCTCAGCACCTGAACTTGCGAACCTGTTACTCATCACATCTTTCGCCTTCACGGACTTCCTCGACACATCGCCTCGGATCTGGGTTCTCAATTCATGGCGAAATATTGGAGGGTGCTTTGTAAAAATTTTGGGGTCCAACTAGACTTCACGACCGCCTTCCATCCTCAAGCTAATGGCCAAGTGGAGAGCACGAACCGGACATTGAAAACCTTCTTCTGGTCCTTCGTGGGAGATTTGCAGAATGATTGGGTATCCCTGCTCCCATGGGCGGAGTTCTCGTACAACCACCAGAAATATTCAGCCACCAGCAGTTCTCCCTTCTATATGGTATATGGGAAAAGACTTTGACTTCCCTTGCCCTTGCCATTGGTATTGCCGTCTCCAGCCATACAACTCATGGCCCAACAGTTACGATGTCTCTGGAACTCTACCCGACAGAAGCTTCAACGCACTGCAGTTATCACTAAGAAGTACACAGACCGTCTACAACGTCCAGCCCCATCCTTTCTCCCTGGGGATAAAGTATTGTTGAGTACGAAATATCTTCGCTTGCGGCTTCCCTCCATGCGCCTAGCCCCAAAGTACGTCGGTCCATTCTCCATCATGGAACGGGTAGGGACAGTCACTTACCGTCTCTGCCTCCCACCTATGCTCAGAGTCCATAATGTCTTTCATGTTTCCCTGCTGAAGCCGTTGGTTCTGTCCATCTTCCATAGGAAGACCCCCGCACCGGCCACACCTGAGACGCATGAGGATTCGGCCTACTAAGTTGAAGAGGTCCTAGATGTGCGATTCCACCACAGATGTTGGGAGTACCTCCTCTCTTGGCAGGGTTACGGTCCTGAGGAGAATTCCTGGGAGCCAGCCTCCAATATACTGGACAATGACCTCCTCCATCAGTTCCATGTGGATCATCCTACTAAACCTAGACCCCCAGGAAGGGGGCGTAGGAGAGGGGATACTGTTACGGTTCTGGGCCGTGCTCCAGTCCCTCCACCTACCGGGCCACTGGAACTCCTCTCCCTCCTGCTAGGCCAGTCCTGGCCTCTGCTATGGTGCTCCCTCATCGAGGGAGATGCTCGCGATCCGACGAGTCTGGTCCCGCCCCCTAGGCTGGAGATTTAAAGGGGCCAGCGCGGGAAGATGCAGGACAGCCTCCGGATAACATCAGACTCTGCAGGGGAATTTAAACCCTGCAGCTAGGCACTTACCTTGCCTTGCAACAAGGTTCACTCTGGATAGAGTTGCTAGTTGCTGCATCAGATCCCTGATCATCTCTTCAGCTTCTGACTTCTGGTTTTTGACTCTGGCTCCATTCCTGGATTTCCGATTCTGCCTCCGACCTTGGCTTTGACTTCGGCTTCTCACTTTTGGCTTCCAACCTTGGTCCATCCCCTGACTTCTGGCTTCAGCTTCTGTCCTTGGCTTTGTCTTTGGTTTCTGATTTCTGGCTTCCGACCTTGGCCCGTCCACTGACTCTGGCTTCAGCTTCCGCCCCCGGCTGGACTCCGGCTTCTGGCTTCTCTCCATCCACAGGTATCCAGTTCTTCGCCCATCAGGAGGCCTCGCCTAAGTCCCAGCGGCTCGGGTCCTCATGGACTCCTCCCGGGGGGACCACGGGCTTCCAAGGGTGAAGTCTTTATCGACCTCCTGGTGCCGGCTGTTTCCCGGGCCTATCCCCTCAGGTCCTCGGTCGCAGAGGATCTTGCCTAAGACCCAGCGGCTCAGATCCTCACGGGCTCCTCCCGGGGGGACCCACGGGCTTCCAAGGGTGAAGTCTTCCAGGGCCTTCTCCTCAGCGCCACCTCCCGGCTGCGACATTCATTGTGGGTTCCCACAGTGCATCACCATCCGTCTCAGCCGACTCAAGGGTCCACGTCCCTAACACTTCTTAAGTGAAAGACACCTCTTCTTTCCAATGATTTGAAAATTGAATCTCTGGTAGCAAATGCACTCATTCCCAACAAGAACAAACAGAGACTGACTCAAAAAGGGAAACACAAATAAGAGGCAGAAGGACAGAAAAACTTCCTTGTCTCCTGAATGAGATTTTCATATCCCAACATTTATCCAATTAAGTTCAAATTTAGCCAGACAAACAGTACTGAACATTGACATCTTGAAAGCTTTTTCATCAATAAATTAGTTAGCCTATAAGGGGCAACAAGACTGTCATTTTCTCTTGGTATAATCAAGCACAGCCTCCCATCCAAAATTAATATTCAGTGTGGTTATTCAGTACTATATCAAAGGAGAAAGGAAAGAGTGCCAATCCAGTATTGTAAGGAAGAGAAAGGAGAATGTCCCCATCCGTTTTTTAACTGAAGAGAATCAAGAAGACAAGACTGTTCTACAGTGTAGCAGAACAGAACATTGGAAGACACTTACAACTAGAATGTACAGTAATCTCAAAAGCCTATCCATTAGGAGACTCTGCCAGGGAGGAACAATGGGATCGTGAAAGAGTGTGTCTTGATTATGCAAATGGAGGAAACAGATTCATCTCCATATAAATGCACTTTATGTCAGAATGTCATTACGGATGAAGTTTAATATTAAGAAATCATTTTGTTGAATCACTTGAGAGTGAAGATTGTTTTGTTAAAGTCCATACTGAAAGACCCTAAGGGCTCTGAAATGTACCTTCCTCTCTGCTCAGGAATTGACCTGCAGGGCCCTAGCAAACCTCAATCCTCACCATTCAGAAAGGACACAAGAGAGGGAATATAATATTAATAATCCTAAGAATCACATAGATACCTTGTAGCCTGTCCATTTTCATGTCAGTATGAAACCTCTGCCCTTGTGCATTTGTAAGGTGTGGAAAAATAATTGATGAGCCTCTGTAATGTGCCACGGGTTTCTTTGAGAAAACCTAGTTGTGGTATGTATGAGTAACTATGTATGACATCTGAAGAACATGCTAAATTTATTTTGCTTGCCCTTAGTAAGTACCATGCCCATGTTAGTAAGTTAACACCAGCACTGAGGGTGATTATACGATGTTATTTAATGTGTGCTCGATAACCCCTTATTTGCATATGATGTTTCTTCATTTACATGCATGGATAGATGCATTTTGTATGCTTAAGCTATTTCTTTGGACCCCCTTTAATGAGCTCAATAAGGTCTTCCTGCATAGCTCACTATTTTTAATGTGTGCACAAAAGTCTTAACGTGAAAGCTAAAGTTTACTGCATAAGCCACTTAGTATATTCAGAAATTTTCAAAACACAGTGAGGATACATTTCAAAGCTATTTCTGTGGGTCAAATAGTGCTTTACCTACAGAAATAAGCTTTTACAAAATAAATTGCCCACCCAATATTTGGGTAACAGTATATATGTAGGGCCTATATGAGAGTATTTCTTCCCACAGTTTGAAGAGTCAGTCAAGTGGGTTAGTTTGGGCCCTTGGGGTGGGGCATAGAATTACATGCAAATGTTTACATTTATTTTTTTTTTCTTTCTTTCTTTATTTATTTATTTGATTTACATTCTACCTTTCAGCACTTCAAAAAAGATTGCATTCATTTTAAAAAGAATGAGCGAGTTTTCCACTGAAAAAAATCCATGAGCCATGCACACACATTAGCAAGTGTAAATGTGTTAGGGTAGTTTTTGTGGGATACTTTTCAAAGGAAAAATGTCTGCTTATTTTATCTTTGAAAACTGGTATAAAGGTTCTAGGTAAAAAGTATCCAAAGATTTTACACCATGCAGACAGTTACAAAATTGACCCCCCCCCCAAAAAAAAAAATAAAATGGGGGAAATTTAAACGTAGAATAGTTGAATCCTGAAAACATACCTTAAAGGGACAATCTTTAAAAGCTCTGGGAGTTTTCAGGTCAGTGGGTACTTTATACCTGTTGACCTGCAGGCTCATTTTGAAAGAAACTCCTACAGAGTTACTATATGAAAGTTCAGGGCTAGTGGGGTCCACACGTAATTTTATGCCTGCAGGGCATGATCCAGAGTACATGAGGTAAAATACATACTGGCACCATGTCTGCTCTGTGCAAAACTTGCCATTTGCCTTCAGAGGGAAAGATATATACGCTGCTCTTTTATTCACACTTGGGGGGGGGGGGGGAGGTCTTTTTCAAAAGCCATTACACAGAAAAATATGAATTTATCTGGGTAAAAATCTTTGAAAACCGATAAGATTTTCCTCAGAATTTGATGATGTATTTTGGGAAAGTGCTTAATCCTATCTTATAAAACCCATAATAGGCCCCGATTTTACCTCCATATCTTTACTAAAATATAGTACTAACTAAAAATATTAGAGAAACAGCAACAATATTTAATGTGTGGAAACAAATATATTAGTCTGGTACATAAAATCTACAAATATAAAATCCTCCATTTATGCAAATATTTTATCCCAGTCCTCAGGTAAACTGGAAATGATTTTACTGAGATTAGATTCAGGAGAATTAATGCTTTATTCTATGCTTCATAAATATTCAAATATATATAAAGGCAGGTTTTTCTATCTAAAGCATAAGATAATGTTATTTTCAACTAGTTACTGTTATAGTGATAGATGAAAAATGATTTAAAAAAATGTAATGTAATGCACTAGAGAGAGGGAGATCAAAGTATGAGAACCACACAGTGAACAAACATTGGTGGAGAAAGTAAAGTGACAACGGAATTTGTATCAGAAATGTATGATAGATTTATTTATTTATTTATTTATTTATTTAAATTCTTTTAATATACCGATGCTCAAGACCAGGTCTTATCGTACCGGTTTACAATGAACTAGGGGGAAAAACCAGTTAACAATGAAAGCAAGAAATTACATTATAACAGGGAATGTGGAACTTGGTTGTTAGAGAAAAGGATAGGTTAAACAATTTCTAACTGGAGAACAGAGCAAATAAGCAGAAACGTAAGTGCTTACATGGTAAGCATTATATACAAATTTACATCGTGTGTAATATTAGGCAAGTTATATTAAAGTGCAGTTAGCCAAGAAACAGTTCCTTTTTTTGAGTTGCTGAAAGAGGACGCAACCGCGGGGTATGTAACTGTGTGTTACATACCCCACGGTTTAATAATAATGATAATAATAATAGATGAATAATGAATAATAGATGAATAATGGAGAGGTTGGAGTAAGATCAAAAGCAAGATATGAGACAAGACAATGATCATATTAGGGATTTTGAGAGCAAAAAGCCAGAATCTCAAGGAATAGAGGACATGGGAAGGAAAAAAAGATTTCTGTGAGGGGATGTCTAAACAATATTCGGAAGAAGAAAACAAGGGAGTGATTGAAAAACCATTGAAACAGAGGAAATATGCAAGTAAAGCGTTGGAAATTAGAAAGGTGGTAACATTTTTATTTAAAAAAAAAAAAAAAAGGGATACAGTACAAGTTATTTTGTATCTTTGCTCATTATTTATAATAGAAAACTATCCTCTGAGGCTGATGTTCAGGTACACTTAGCACTTAGCAGGTTATATTCCACTGTTTGATTATCCGTCTGTGCTGAGTGGTTACCACTTAGCTGGCTGTTTATCCATCTAAACAGTTAACTGGATAAGTTAAGGGTGCGAAGCTACTTATTTGGCTAATTTAGGGGCCGATGCAATAAATTTGCTTAGAAAGCGGGCACTGAACAGTCAGCGCCCGCTTTCTTAATGCGCCCCAGTTGCCCCCAAGGGGGGCGCCAAGTAATATTTAAATTAGGGGGTCGCGTTAGCAAGGATGCGCTAGGGTCGCTTGTGCGACCCTAGCGCATCCTTGCTATCGAGAACCCGATCGGATTCCGTGACTCGGCCGGCTGTCAGTTTTCCTTACCGATGGACCCGGCGTTGGTTTTCCTTACCGATAGACCCGGCGTCGGTTTTCCTTACCAGCGGATGGCAGTCACGATAAACGACGCCAATAAACTTGGCATCGGTTTTCGTGACTCGGCCGTCTGCCGGTTAGGAAAACTGACGCTGATAAACTGGGCGCAGGTTTTCGTGACTCGGCCATCCACTGGTTAGGAAAACTGACACCGATAAACTGGGCATCGGTTTTCATGACTCGACCGTCCACCGGTAAGGAAAACCGAGTCCGAGGATTCAGGTTAAAATTTTCATCCTACTTAATATCACAACGATATTAAGTAGGAGGCAATACAGAAAAACAGTTTTTTTTTGCTTTTCTGTACTTGTTTTAGATGCGCTCAGCTATTAATGCCTGCTCCAAGCAGGCGTTAATAGATGACAGTTAAGTGTGCATCCGAGACGCACATTTTTTGTTCGCATCGGGAGTGAATGCCTAGTAGCCTCATTCACATGCATTTGCATGTGATGAGCAGTATTAGATTCACTCCGCGTTGGATGCGCATTCAATATGCACTAATCCCCTTATTGCAATAGGGGATTGATTAGCGCCTATTCAACCCGCGTCCGACTGCGGGTTAACAGTGCGCTTGGCTGAGCACAGTGTATTGCATCGGCCTCTTAGGAGGTCATTTATTAAGCATTTTTCCCACAGACTAAGAATGGGAGAAAACATTTAGTATTTGTGTATATACTGACATGCAGCAAACTGCACTAGTATTTTATAACCTGTACGTATACAATGTATGCAGGTTATGAAATACGCATAAATGTACCCCAAAAAGTGCATGCACATGTAAAAAAAAAAAATACACAAATACATTTTTCCACTATCAGGTTAAATTCTGAGTTATCCAGCTAAATAGCGGCACTTATCTGGATAATTTTTATTCAGCTAAGTAGCGACAAAGTCACTACTTAGCTGAATAAGTATTAAACCACTGCTTATCCAGCTAAGTCAGATAGCCAGATAAGTAGCTATTTTTAGACTATCTGATCAGCATAAGTAATATTTTAAGACTTATTGCCACTACTTAGCTGGATAAATTGGTACGCATCCAATAAGTGCTGCTATTTAGCTGGACAATTCAGAACTTATCCAGATAAGTTCTAGAATGGCACTACTTAGCTATATAACAGAATTTAGCCAGATAAGTGTGCGAAACTGGTATGTCTGAAAACTGTTACGTCTAATTTTAAAGTTGATTTAATACATGCAAATTAGAAGCATTTACCCCCTGCATATAAGCTTTAACACGTTTAAGTCAAGAGATTTTCTAACCTGCGCATGGCAATGAAATTACCAGTTTTACAAATTAGTCCGCCAGTTTGCCCAGTCCATTTACAAGCCATCAAGACCCTCCTGGCTCTTCAGCTTGAAGTCCTCCCATTTCATCCAGACCCTCTCCCGGTCAGTATTTCACTTTTAAAACATTCAAAATCACTTATTCCATCTTCAGCTCCCCGAACCAGTGACCAATGCTTACTCATCATTGATTGGATGCCAGGATAAGGAGTGAGCGTGGATGCCACAGAAACTTTCTATCTGCCGATACCTGCCTCTCGTTGCCATCTAAAGGCTCCAACTACAGCTCACTGGACCAGTCGCTGCTCCTTATCCAGTAGAGCTGCCTTGCCAGATCCACCAATGACATCATTGATTGGGCACCGGGATAAGGAACGAGCACAGATGCTGCAGACACTCTCTATCTGCTGATACCTGCCTCTCGTTGCCATCTAAAGGCTCTAACTACAGCTCACTGGACCAGTCGCTGCTCCTTACCCAGTAGGGCTGCCTTGCCAGATCCACCAATGACATCATTGATTGGGCACCGGGATAAGGATTGAGCACAGATGCTGCAGACACTCTCTATCTGCTGATACCTGCCTCTCGTTGCCATCTAGAGGCCCCAACTCCATCTTTAGCTCCCCAAACCAACTGCTACTCGATTTGAACCAATGGTAGGGGTGAATGGCTCTATATCCTGTGAACTATCCAGTTTTCCAACAACAGCTTTAACTGAAGATTTATTTTATAGATTTCTTAGAAACAAGTACGCACAATTTGAATTTACTCTGTTTTTTTTCTTGATAATTTTGTAGTAGAATATGACTTAAATCATCATTTGATATGATGAATAGTCAGAAATATATATAAACATATAGCTTCTTATATAACTTGGACAAGCTAACCTATCAAACACAATTAACTTTGATTGCATTGATATCATATGCTTGGACACATTTAATTGAATTATTATCAACCTATAAAACAGCCACATACTGTTGAATATAAGTTAACAGTCTTGCTATTTAATTAAGTTCTGAAATCTAATTTGTTCTGTTAAACACTTATTAGAGATATTTAATTTAAAGTGATACTGAACTACGCTGTAATTATGGTAATTTAGACCTTTCTGGAACATTAATTCATCAGAAACAAAGTGACAGCTAGAGGAAAAAGTCTGGAAACGGGAGATTACAGTAAGTAAGAGTTTGAGTAAAGAATTGTAGAAAAGTAAATATCACATAATAATATACAACGTAAGAACATAAGATGTGCTATGCTGGGTCAGACCGAAGGTTCCAACAAGTCCAGCCTGTCCAGGCCATTAAGTACCCAGCAGATCCCATAGAATAGAGTAAATTCTTATTGCTCAGTCTCAGGGATAAGCAGTGGCTTTCCCAAGTCTACATGGCTAACAAGTCCTGCTTGCCCACCAGCAGATACAGCTTCTGTAATCAGCACTCTCTCAGGTCCCATGTAAATAGTCTAGAATGAAATTGCTGTTTAGCAGCTCTATGTATAGTTAGCAGAGAACTTTGAGTGGCATGAGTTATCTGATCCCTTGTGTGATCAGTACATATTCTGAAATAGATACAGAGTCTCTCATGAGGTCTTAGGGAATGAAGTGTCTGAATTTTAATCTATTGCTGTGTTTATATCATTTTTCTTGGCTAAAGAAATATCCAGGGAAGTAATGTGAAATGTTGTGTGTCAAGTCTTAATCGCTTTTCATTAGCAAGGTGCAGCATTATTTCTATGCTGGCCATAGAAATTCCAGGAAGTCCCTTGGAAAATGCTTCTTTATCTGCGAATGCCATCTTTCTGGGGCTGTCCTTACTAATGTGCAATGTATATGCCTTGTGTTGCATAGGTGAAAATGTCAAATAGGAAAAGAAAATTGTCTATTGTGATTTCCGGAAAAAAAAAATGTGTGGGTCGTGATAAGTGTTCTGAGTTCACTAGAAGGGGCTATTCAGTAACATGTAGAATATTCCAGCTGTGGGAGGTTCAGGGGTATAGGTGTTAGGGTGATTAAGGAGGCATATTCCCCAAAGAAGATGAGTAAAATATGGTGCTGTCATGAGCACTGGGAGGGTCAGTTAAGGAGTCTTTGGGAGCTCAGTTTCGGAGTTGCTGAGGAGTCTGCTGGAGAGTCTACTGAATGAGAATGTACATTTGGCACAGGCTGAATGCATATTTTAACTTGGGGGGGGGGGGGGAGGGAGCTGAATGAAATATGTTACACTTGCTTTCCATTAATGTGACTCATAAGAGGAATAGGTTGAATTGCTTCCATTCAAAGTTATCAGCACTGTAAGCTGACAAAGTTTACATGTAAGGTAAAGTTTATGCTACTAGTTTCATTAGCTTTTATTTTTCTTTCATTGGTATATTGCTCTTGGTCGTTTTGAAGAGATGAGAATAATTTTATTTAATTAAATTTATGAATGATATTTACAAAACCCTCCTGGATTTGTATTCTCTCATAAGAAAGCCGCAGCCCAGCTGAGAAAACGCATTCCTTCATCTCTGAACCACAATCACTTTACATGCTTCCTGCTGTCAGTACTCTTGCCTTTGCAATGATGACCCAGTCTAGGGGGTTAAATCAGAAACGGCCAAAACTGGGACCAGTCAACCGTTTGAAAATGTTTTTTTGCATAAACTGCCTTCAATCAAAGGCAAATCAAAAAGCAGCTGCAGTTACAGCTACACTCAGGCACCTCAAGCATTTTTCAGCCAATAATCTTGTGTGATTCTTAGGATTTTGGGTTTACCTGAAATTTTTAAAAATCTGATATTTAAAAAACAAACTGGGAAAATCATTGAAATCAACATTTTACCTAGCGCTGGAAACTTTACTCCACCCCAGACCAGGAGTAAAATTTCCAGCGTTAGGAAACTGTGAGTAAGCCGGCAGACCTGACTGCATTGGGGAGGAGGGGTAATGCTTGATGCCTTCATTTGGGTGGGATTTCCATGCAAGAGCGCTAAAAGGATGCACAGCTTTACATGCACATTGTATGAGCTTATAACTCCTTACTGTCCATACAGTACTACTTATTAGAGATATTTAATTTAAAGTGATACTGAACTATGCTGCAATTATGGTAATTTAGACCTTTCTGGAACATTAATTCATCAGAAACAAAGTGACATTAAACTGCAAACTTCCTCCCCCCCAAAAAAAAACAAAAAACCTAAACTGGGCCCCTTGAGGCCCTCTGACCCCATTCCCACCCCTGAAGACATCCCCGGGTCCTGAGTCTACTTGGGTGGGCTAAGCTGGGCCCGGCTGAGGCCGAGCCAGGCTTCTTTGCACCTCCCATCCCTTCATTAAATTCCCAGAGTCAGCCAGATTTAGCTTGGTGGCTGCAGGGGGAGGAGGAGGGGAGCCCTTGGAAAGCATGGGTTGGAGTCAGAACAAAGGTGGGCCACCTTGGGCCTTGGATCATCAACTTTTTCTGGAGGCCATCCCAGAAGTGTTCACTGCCACCAAACTCCGTGGTGTGTGCTGGTCTTGTGAGACATGCATGCTGATTTGCATATCTCATGGGACCAACATAAGCATGCAGAAAGCAACATGATGTCATCCGTCAGTCAGTGCCTCAGGAGCAGAAGAAACTGCTGGGGTTGGGGCTATAAGCTGGAGACTGAATGGGGAGGGTGGAGGAACCTGTAGCTGGAGAGTGTCTGGGGAGAGGAGACCAGGCCTGTGGCTGGAGCTTGGCTGGGGGGGTGGGGTCTGTGGCTAGAGATTGGCTGGGTGAGGGTCTGAGGCTAGAGATTGGACATAGAGTGATGGGGTCTAATGCTGGAGACTAGCTAGGGAAGGAGCATCTGAGGCTAGTGACTAGTGAGGGCAGGGGATCTGAAGGTAAGCAGAGGTTTCTAAGGCTGGGGACAGGTTATGAGGCTGGAGAGTCTGTGACAGGAGATTGGCTGGGGAGGGGTTGTCTGAGGCTGTGTTCTGGATGGGGCAGGGGTATCTGAAGCTGGGAGGAGGGTCTGAAGCTGGGGTGGGGATGTACGAGATTGGAGAGGGTGGTCTGAGGCTGGGGAGTCTGTGGCAGGAGACTAGCTGGAGATGAGGTGTCTGAGGTTGGGGCCTGGTTGAGAAAGGGGTATCAAAGGCTGAGAGAGGGGTCTGAGGATGGGGACTGGCTATGTGAGAGGTTCAGGGTTGGTGATTGTTGGCTAGCTGCACAGGCAAGCAGGACTTGGGAATAGATGACTAGCCTTCTATTTCCTGTTATTCACTTCCAGGGATAGCAATAGTTTTCTTTAGTCTACAATGTCCATCATTAGCCAGGTAAACTAAGGAAAGCTATTGTTGTCCCTGCAAGTAAGTAACAGGAATTAGTCTACTTTATGGGATCTGTCAGGTACTCGCAACCTGGACTGGCCACTGTCAGACAGAGGATGCTGGACTTGATAGACCTTGGTCTGACTCGGCATTTTAATGGGATGGGTGAAGAGGAAAAGAGAGAGTTGTTTCAATCCCTACTCTGGTCCTGATCCCTTATACTTCCCTAGCCCCTCTCTAGTATCTTTCTCTCTCACCGCTGTTCCTGAATGCTTCTCTTGTACAAACAGCATCTTCCCCTATACTCGCCAGCTTGTAATCCAAGATTCTAGCTCTTTTCCCACCTACCCTTCCTCTTCTCTTCCCTTCTCTGCCCCTCCCCACTTCCAGACCTCTCCTCCCCTGGTTCTCTTCCCATCCCTGGTCCTCTGGTGAACAAAGAGAGAGAGAGAGAGAGAAACTGGGGGGCCAGGCAAGGAGGGAAGCTGTTGTACACCGGGGAAAGAAAGGAAGTGAGTTTTCCAGATTTGTACCGCGTACAGATTCATGCTTCTTGGTGTTTACAAATGTGTAGACAAAAATTGAAATGGAATCTGTGGTCAAACATTCTGTATTTGGTAAGGGTCTGTCTATGATCTGCATGTGTGACTGAGCTGAGATATTCTGCTGGCGTATAGGGATCTGTAGCAGTTTTGTTCACTGTTTTTCTAACAGAAGATTTATAGTTATTTTAGGGCCTGGGGTAAAATTTGCCCTGCTGCCTTTTCCTAGGTAGGGTTGTCACTTTCGGAGTCCTGTGAGTAAGTGCTGCTGTAATTTGCTACATATCTACTGAGTGTCAGGATTTTATATTATTTCACATTGTACTGGTACTGGAGAAAGTTTGTATTTCTGTTACTTAGATGACACTAGAATTTGTTTGCATGGTGAGGATGTATGGAAAAATATCCTGCTCTTCCCTCATTGTTGGGAGGGGGGGTGTATGAGGGGGGATGTCTGTGGATACATATATATATATATATATATATATATATATATATATATATATATATATATATTACATCTATTACATGCTGAATAGTAAACATACTCATAAAGAACATTAGAAATGATAAAAAAAAACAGTGAAATAAAAGTAGATTAATAAATATTCACGAAAAAATCCCTTTAAAAACACCTGGCATTTAACATCTTTTTGAAATTTCAAATAATCCTGACACATCCTCAGCTTTAGGGGTAGCTCATTCCATAATTGAGGGCCTATGAATCTAAAAGTCCTCTCCCATGATACTGGCACCCAATAGCCCTCCTTCAGAGAAAGAACAACCAACAAATACCCCCTAAGGACTTCATGTTCCATCCTGGTTCATACAAGAAATGCTTCCTCAGGTAGCCAACCTCCATCCCTCTTAATTCCTTAAAAATCAAAGCTTCCAATCTTGAAAGAAATATGATAAAAAAACAAACTGGCAACCAGTGCCAATCCTTTACAATGGGAGAAATGCCAAACTCATACTTAACCCCAGCGACTACCTACTAGGGATGTGAATCGTTTTTTGACGATTTAAAATATCGTCCGATATATTTTAAATCGTCAAAAATCGTTAGGGCCACGATACAATACCAATTCCCCCGATTTATCGTCAAAAAATCGTAAATCAGGGGAAGGGGGAGGGCAGGAAAACCGGCACACTAAAACCCCCTAAAACCCACCCCCGACCCTTTAAATTAAATCCCCCACCCTCCCGAACCCCCCCCAAATGCATTAAATTACCTGGGAGTCCTCCGTAGCGGCGGTCCGTGGCTAAATTGGGGGAAGGGGGAGAGCACGAAAACCGGCACACTAGATCGTGAGGTCTTCAGCCGGCGCCATTTTTCAAAATGGCCGCCGCAAAATGGCGGCGGCCATAGACGAAAACGATTCGACGCAAGAGGTCGTTCCGGACCCCCGCTGGACTTTTGGCAAGTCTTGTGGGGGTCAGGAGGCCCCCCCAAGCTGGCCAAAAGTTCCTGGGGGTCAAGGAGCGATTTCCTGCCGCGAATCGTTTTCCGTACGGAAAATGGCGCCGGCAGGAGATCGACTGCAGGAGGTCGTTCAGCGAGGTCCGGAACCCTCGCGAGATTTCCGGACCTCGCTGAACGACCTCCTGCAGTCGATCTCCTGCCGGCGCCATTTTCCATACGGACAATGGCGCCGGCCATACACGTATGGCCGGCACCATTTTCCGTACGGAAAACGATTCGCGGCAGGAAATCGCTCCTTGACCCCCGCTGGACCCCCAGGAACTTTTGGCCAGCTTGGGGCAGAAGTTAATTGCCTGTCTCTATGAAATGGATTTAGTCTTTTAGCTTAGAAATGCAAAATATATACTTTTTTTCCTTTCAATTTTATATTTATATATATATATATATATATATATATATATATATACCAACAAATTCCCCAACAAGTTCTTGTCAGGAAGAACTTGTCAGGGAGAACTTGTCAGGGAGATAGTACTGCCAAAAATTTTTGGTTAGCTATATATATATATATATATATATATATATCAAAAAACCCCCTTACATTAACAAATGTATGGGAAACAACTAGCACTTATGTAAATTCAAAAAATATTTCAAAATGGTACAAGCCGCAGTGGGAGACGCTGAGGAGATACGCATGGTGGAAAAACCGGAAAAGGTGAGCGTTGTCGCTTTTGTTGTATCATGGTGAGGCTCATTGTAACACAGTGGTTGAGGGTGTTCATTTGGTTCTCGTTTTACATTTAGACTAGAAAATAGCGTGCGAGAAAGTTTGGGCAAGTGTTTGAACATATTCGAGAGGATATATATTGCTCATCGTGCAATTTAAGGAGTAAGATTGAGGTTTGACGGAATGGCGACTCCATTTTTGAAAGCATTGATTATGTGAAAAAGGTATAATCTTATATAAAGTTTCGTATATTGAAGGCAGTGACCCCTCAAAAAGCATGGTTATAAATTTTATGGTCTTTATAGGTGTGGTGAAGGAGGAGGAGATCCAGGAAGTGAAACTCCTGGCTCATACGAAGGGAGTCGGGAGCCAGGCAGTGAAACTCCTGGTTTATACCAAGGGAGTCGGGTTTCCAACAGAGTGAAGAGGTAAAACTACATTGGTTTCAGCATGGGAGTATCTCAAGACTATACCTGACGTAAAATATATTTAATCAATTCTTGTGAGTTTTTGTTAAAACATTGTTCATAGTGAAGGTTTAATACTAAAGATTTTTTTGTTTGAACTAATTTTTAGGATTACACTCATATTCGGGAGTTTTTCATGATAAACAACGGGAGCCATTGAGCTGGAGTGAATTGAGTGTGTTGTGTCTGAGTCCGCTCCTTCAATTTTAGGTAGGAGTGGGACTTAGGATAAGTTTTTATAAATCATAGAGTTGATTTATTACTATTTAGGCACTTCATATTAATATATGCAATGTTTTACATAAATTAAATTCAATTGGACAATTTTGATAAATTGGGCATACATATATTTTAGTATGAGTTATGTTTGTTATGTAAAAAAAATTTTTTTGTTTTTTGTAATACTGTTTTATGTATTGTAGACACGAGGTGGGAGCCATGGGTAACTGTTGATGTTGGGTCTTTAGAAAAAGAGTATTCCCCTGAAGAAGCCAGCAGTGGCGAAACGAGGCCCTTGTCGGGATGGATTAAAGAACTGCATGAATGCAATACACCTAGGATTTATGATCTTTGGAAACATAAATCTTAAATAATAATCATATATATGGTTATTATTTAAGATTTATACATGAGGTTTTTGATGTAAGAGGTGTATTCATCAACAAAGACCTAAGTTAACATCAATGGGATTAGGCTGTACAAGGTCCGTTTAGGGTAAGATCGAGGTAAGAAGTAGGTGAGCACTGAGGGATATACTTTAGAGGACTCTATGTTAATTTTAATGTGTATGTACTTTTTGTGACATGTGAAAATTCAATGTGTGTAATGATGATAGGTGATTAACTTATTAAATAAAGTAATGATTCTTTATCAGTAATAAATCATTTTGAAATATTTTTTGAATTTACATAAGTGCTAGTTGTTTCCCATACATTTGTTAATGTAAGGGGTTTTTTTGATATATATATATATATATATATATATATATATATATAAATATAAAATTGAAAGGAAAAAAAGTATATATTTTGCATTTCTAAGCTAAAAGACTAAATCCATTTCATAGAGACAGGCAATTAACTTCTGCCCTTTTGCAGTTGTGTTGGAAAGAAATACGACGAGTGAGATAATCAAATTTGCAGATGACACAAAATTGTTCAGAGTAGTTAAATCACAAGCAGATTGTGATAAATTGCAGGAAGACCTTGTGAGACTGGAAAATTGGGCATCCGAATGGCAGATGAAATTTAATGTGGATAAGTGCAAGGTGATGCATATAGGGAAAAATAACCCATGCTATAATTACACAATGTTGGGTTCCATATTAGGTGCTACAACCCAAGAAAGAGATCTAGGTGTCATAGTGGATAACACATTGAAATCGTCGGTGCAGTGTGCTGTGGCAGTCAAAAAAGCAAACAGAATGTTGGGAATTATTAGAAAAGGAATGATGAATAAAACGGAAAATGTATCGCTCCATGGTGAGACCGCACCTTGAATACTGTGTACAATTCTGGTCGCCGCATCTCAAAAAAGATATAATTGCGATGGAGAAGGTACAGAGAAGGGCTACCAAAATGATAAGGGGAATGGAACAACTCCCCTATGAGGAAAGACTAAAGAGGTTAGGACTTTTCAGCTTGGAGAAGAGACGACTGAGGGGGGATATGATAGAGGTGTTTAAAATCATGAGAGGTCTAGAACGGGTAGATGTGAATCGGTTATTTACTCTTTCGGATAGTAGAAAGACTAGGGGGCACTCCATGAAGTTAGCATGGGGCACATTTAAAACTAATCGGAGAAAGTTTTTTTTTACTCAACGCACAATTAAACTCTGGAATTTGTTGCCAGAGAATGTGGTTCGTGCAGTTAGTATAGCTGTGTTTAAAAAAGGATTGGATAAGTTCTTGGAGGAGAAGTCCATTACCTGCTATTAAGTTCACTTAGAGAATAGCCACTGCCATTAGCAATGGTTACATGGAATAGACTTAGTTTTTGGGTACTTGCCTGGATTGGCCACTGTTGGAAACAGGATGCTGGGCTTGATGGACCCTTGGTCTGACCCAGTATGGCATTTTCTTATGTTCTTATGTTCTTAAGATCTAGGGGGCGTTCCATAAAGTAGCTAATTTAAAACAAAGTTGAAAAAAATTCTTTTTCACTCAGCGCATAGTTAAGCTCTGGAATTCATTGCCAGAGGATATGGTTACAGCAGTTAGTATAAATGGGTTTAAAAAAAGGTTTGGAAAAGTTCCTAGAGAAAAAATCTATAAACTGTGATTAATTAATTAATCACTAAGGAATAGTAGCTTGAGAGTTATTTAATGTTTGGGTACTTGCCAGGTACGCATGACTTGGATTGGCCACTGTTGGAAACAGGGTATTGGGCTTGATGGACCCTTGGTCTGACCCAGTATGGCAATTTCTTATGTTCTTATGTACTCAGAATTCATGGTATACACAGTAATGTGAACACCACTGACAATATGCCATCTGGCATCTAAAGGTTATGGTACTAGCCTCTCAGTTTTCACTTGAATAGCAATTGAAACTTCCAGTCTGCCATCATTTCACTGCTTCATCCTTTACCAAACTCCATTAACTGAAATGTAGAGCTTACATCCCTTACTACTCAGGCACCAGGTGCAATATCCCTTCTTCACCCAAGGACAGGTAAATTATATACTCACAGATTTCTCATTCTTTTAAACACCAAACTCCAATATGTGGGATATTAGCTCAGCTCCCCAATACTTCTTCAGTGCCACATATCACAGAAACCCGATCTCATTCTCTACACTCCCATTATTTACTATCTCTTGTCACCTCTTCTGGGATATATAATGTATATCTCCAATACCCATATGATCACTGACACCAGACCCCAAGTGTTACTGCTGTGATTTCAGGAACCTCTTTTCCTTCATCCTGGGCATTTCACTTGGACAATGTGCAGAATTTTCCAGTCTCCGCATTTTGGCTCCTATTCACCTCAGGGATTCCCTTTATCGTCTCCTCCATCCACGCTCTTCCCATGGCCTCTCTCAAACATTCTATTCCTCCTTCTACTCCACTGTCCTAGCCAGTTCCTGAGAAGTAAGAATCCCCATCATTCTCCAACTCCACGGCCTCAGATGCTTTCTCTTGAGAAGAAAAGGCCTTGCAGGACGCACTCCACACTGGAGGGGAGCCCGGGCCCTTCCATCCCACAGGTTGGCTATTCCAGGTAAAGCTACATCCTGGAAGTCCCTCTCTCTCAAACTGTAACCTAGAAAGGGTGGGGGAGGAGGAATTCTGCCAGACTGACCCAGGCTTTATATATCCCGGGACACCTCCCGACCAATCAAAACCTCAAGTTATTTAAGGGGATACTACATCTTCCAACTCAGATACCTTTCCATCTACAGGTTCCATTACACAGCATTAAACATAAGCGCCATCCAGTGGTCACTCCTCCAAAATACAGCTTCAAAAATTCAACATTTTTCTATCACACATCAGGCAATAGAACTCCATGGTCCCCCCACCCTTAATATCTGGTATTACAGTAGTGAAAAAAAAAAAGTACACATTTGGAGGTCTCCCCACAGTTGTAACCTGTTAGATAGATTTAAGGCAAAAGCAAGAAAAAGATGGGTAGTGGGGGTGTGGAATTAACAGTGTTCAAGGTGCAGTCTCACCAGAAACCTGTAGAGAGGCAATATTACTTCCTACTTACTACTAGTGATATTTCCTCATTGTGCATGCAAGTAGATTATTAGGTTTCCCAAGTGCTTGTACATGCTGACTGAATATCTGGAGGTCAATAATGATGATTCCCAGATCTCTTTCCTGTTTGCAGATTGCTAATTCTTCACCATTAAAATTGTATTTAGCCCTTGGATTTCTGCACCACAAATGCATAATGTTGCTCTTTTTGTGATTAAATCATATTTTACCACACCATTGACTATACTTTAAAATTAATAATCATTTTACCAATGCCCCCATGCATGTTTACTCTATTGCAGATTTTTAAATCATCTGCAAACTGATGCATTTTGTCTTCTAGCCTTCCACAATGCCCCTTATAATGATATTAAAGAAGAATGGGTCTCATCCTTATCTCTTTGGTACCCCACTGGTAACTTTCACTTCACCAGAGTGGACCCCATCAATCATGACATTCAGAGTTACATTTCTAAACCAACGTCTCACCCAGATCACAAATTTTTCTTTCTACTCACAAACTGGCTTGCTCAGTCTTTTATAAGGAACTGTGTGAAAGGCTTAACTAGAATCCAGATGGGCCACAGCTACTGTGCTCCCAATCTACTACTCTGATTGCCTCAAAGAATTCAATCAAATTTATTTCACAGGATATTTCCCTTTTGAACTCATATTGCCTAGTTTCCTGTAACCCACCGGGTTTAAAGCAATCACATACATATTTTTCGCTCAACGCACAATTAAGCTCTGGAAGTCAGTGCAGATGGAATGGTACTATGTTAGAAAATGGTTTGGAAAATTTTTTGGAGGAAAAGTTTATAAATTGCTATCAACCAGGTAGACATGGGGTAAGCCACTGCTCATCCCTGGGCATTAACAACATGGAATCTATCTACTCTTTGGGATCCTGCCAGGACCTGTATTGGCCACCATTGGAAACAGGATACTGGGATTGATGGATCCTTGCTCTGACCCAGTATAGCAGTTCTTATGTTCATATATTCAGTCCTTCAGTAGTGTTTTATCCCTTTGTCCACCAATTATGGCAAACAAATAGATCTGAAGTATTCCACTTTCTTTGTTCCCACTCTTCTGGAGAAGTACCACATTGATTCTTCTCTGGCCTTTTGAAGTTTCAACTGGTTCAACGGATAAGTTGATCAGACATGTAAGGGGTTGTGACAGGGTCTACAACCTGCACATTAAAAAGCTGATGAAAGAAAGAATAATCCTAGTCATCTAGAGCTACAGAAGGCACAATAAAGAAATCACCAGAGAAGAACGTAAGGAAGGAAAGAAAGAAAAGGAAAATCGCCTTAATGAAAAGGCAATAAGGGTAGAATCTAGAGTGCAGGAGGCCTAGGCCTGCAATTCCATGCTCCAAAAGGTTGGCACAAAAGAAAGGGGATGGAGACCAAGAGGCTGCTGGGAAAAAAGGATGGGGGCCATTGCTACAGCTGTTACAGAGAGGAAAGGAGATGAAGGAACGTGGGTGAGGAAGCCCTATGTAAAAGTGAACCCCCAGGAGATAAAGACTGTAAAGACTAGCCAGCTAGTTGGCTGCTGATGGCAAAGGAACTTTCTTGGAATGTGTACAGTTAGATATTCTAATGGAGTTATATTTTTCTTTTACCGTTTACTTTAATTTATGTGAGCCCCACTAATGTATTTATTTGTTTTAAAACACTTATATACCACCTATAATAGATAACCTGTGCTGGGCAGTTAACCCATCAGATGAGTAGCATGCAAAAAAATTAAGAAAAAGCTATCAAAAATAGAACAGACTTCAGATTTTTATGAAACTGAACATAATCTGTTAAAAATCCAAGTTCCTCAGATAAAGCGTTCCACAAAACAGGGCCAATAACTGAAAATGCATGGGAACAGGAATACAAACTCCCCCCTCCTGGAGAATGCCCAGAACTGTTTTTGCTTTCCCTGGAAAGATTGTGGGTGGTAAAGAGAAGCAGAAAAACACTCAAACGGAACAGTCAGTACCTCCTTTAGCTCATTTAGTATTTAGGGATATATTCAATCAGATTCCATAGCCTTGTCTATTTTCAATTGTACCAGTACCTTGATTATTATTTCCTCAGCAAATATTATGCATTAAATGTGGTTAATGTGCACTAAAAATAGTGCTATGCTGTTATCTTTTTTGATTGTTATGACTATTCCCAATAAATATTATTTTGAAAAACAAATAGTGCTATGTATTAAGGGGTGTACAGCAAATGGTAAGCCCTGCTGTCATGTTATTTTTCAAGTTACAGCATATACAAAAGATGATAATGAGCTCAGTTTCTGGAATCCAGTAAATTGAGAAATTACTACTTACCTGATAATTTCCTTTCCTTTAGGAAAGATGAATCCAGAACTAGGGGTTATGCACCTCTACCAGCAGATGGAGACAGTGCAAAATGACATCACAAAATATATACTGCTGCAGTGACATCAGCCTGCCAGTACTCTCTTCAAAAGCAATTGTGGACAGACTAGCAAAAACTTGATTAAAAACAGACAACAAGAAACACTGAGCTCAGACACAGAGGGGTAGATTTTCAAAGGGGTATGTGCGTAACTCCGAAAACTTGCTCCTGCGCGCATCGAGCCTATTTTGCATAATACATTCTGGGGCAGATTTGCATAGGCTCGGCGGCGCACACAAGCCCCGGGACAAGCGTATCTCCTGGGGCTTTGAAAAAGGGGCTGGATCATGGGCGTGGTGCTGATCCGGGGGAGGTCCAGGGGTGGTACCGAGGCCTCTGGCACAGCGGCTGTGCCGGGGGTTGGTACGCCGGGGCAGGCGTAAATAAGTAAAACAAGGTGGGGGGGATTTAGGTAGGGCTGAGGGGTGGGTTAGATAGGGGAAGAGAGGGGAAGGTGGGGGGGGGGGGGCCTTGGAGGGAACGTGGAAAGCCATCGGGGCTCCCCTTGGGCTCGGCGCGCACAAGGTGCTCAAGTGTGCACCCCCTTGCGCACGCCGACCCCAGATTTTATAACATGCGCACGGCATCTGTATTGCCTTGGAGTCACCCAAAGGAACAGCTCCCGGCAAGACAAGGCCTGCAGCTCGGAAATTCTATGCACAGTACAAATCATCACCAGAAACACTGTTTTCAAGGTCAGTAACTGCAAGGGAAGGCTATGCAGCAGTTGAAATATAGGGCATGCTAAGAAATCCAACACCAGGTTAAGACTCCACAATGGACCAGTAACCACAAGAGAGGACGAAGATGCTTCACTCCCCTCAAGAAAAAGGCCACATCAGGATGAGATAAGGATTTGTCATTCACCTGGCCCCTAAAACAGGCAAGAGCCACTATCAGTACCTTCAAGGAATTAAGGGCCAACCCTTTATTCAACCCATCCTACAAAAATTCCAAAATGAGTGTGATCCTAACTGAATGAGGAAGCACTCCTTGATCTTCACACTAAGCCTCAAACACTTGTCAAACCTACACATAGGCTAAAGAAGTGTAGAATATTCATGCTCATAGCAAAGTGGCAATCATCGCAGTATAATATCCATGCTTCAACAAGCGAGCCCTCTGAAGGGCCATACCATAAGACAAAACCGTGTCCGATCTTCGTGAAGAACAGGCCACTGCTGCAACAGGTTCCTGTACAGTGGAAGATGAAGGCAGTGTCCACCAGGAGTCTTCACAGATAATAGAAAGACTAGGGGGCACTCCATGAAGTTACTAAGTAGCACATTTAAAACAAATTGGCGAAAATTATTTTTCACTCAATGTACAATTAAGCTCTGGAACTCATTTGCAGATGATGTGGTTAAGGTAGTTAGTGTAGCTGGATTTAAAAAAGGTTTGGATAAGTTCCTGGAGGAGAAGACCATAAACTGACTTAGGGAATAGCCACAGCTGTTCCTGGCATTAGAGGTATGGGATCTATTTAACATTTGAGTACTTTCAACCTGGATTGGCCACTGTTGGAAACAGGATGCTGGGCTTGACTGACCCTCAGTTTGACACAGGATGGTAACTTCTTGTGTTCTTATTGATCAGCAATGGTAACAATATTTGTCCTTGGATTGCTCTAAGGTCTTGAATTTTTAAAACAACTTACATGCTTAAAATCCTGTTTTATGCATTTAAGAGGAAATTTGAAAATCAGTCAGAGCTAGATTACATAAAAGCATGTGCATAACCAGGGTTCACATGCCCTTTTACACAAACTGAGGAGAGGTGTTACCAGGGATGGAGTTGGGGCAGAATTGGGAGTTTTGTACATACTTTCTGATTTTAAAAATGTATGCACTTGACGCAGAGGTAACTATGTGCCAGGTAATTTATGTTTGTACTTTATCAATTGCCCAAGGATTTCAAAGTGAGCTAATGCCCAGTTCCCCTAACACCCACGGGAGAGGGATCGCACATTGGGACGGCGTGCCGAGCACGGAGACCGGAGGAAGTCCTAAACTAATCCCTACTGTCTCTAACTTTTTTTTTTTTAATTTTAACTTAACTGAGCTCAGCCTTCCTGCTGAGTACAGATATAGTCTCCAGCTGCGGGGGGTAGAAGGCAAATACCATCACCACTGTGCTCGGCTTCCTGCACCCGTTGCCTTTCAGCTGCTTAATCAGCTAAGTCCACAACGCCTATAACCAGCTACTGGACCAAGGCACTCATCTCAGGGGCCACAGAAATCACCTCAGGAATTCTCAACTGGGGGAGGGACCATTAGGTATCACTGCAGGAGAACAGGGCAATCCAGATCTCTAATTAATTCTCATATAAATCTGAAGCGGGGGTTCCGGACCGCCGCTGAATGACCTCCTGCAGTCGATCTCCTGCCGGCGCCATTTTCCGTACGGAAAACGATTCGCGGCAAGAAATTGCTTCCTGAACCCCGCTGGACTCCCAGAAACTTTTGGCCAGCTTGGGGGGGCCTCCTGACCCCCACAAGACTTGCCAAAAGTCCAGTGGGGGTCCGGAACGACCTCCTGCGTCGAATCGTTTTTGTCTATGGCCGCCGCCGTTTTGCAGCGGCCATTTTGCAAAATGGCGCCGGCTGAAGACAACAGGATTCAATTGAGGGGGCCGTTCCGGACCTCCACCGTTCTGGACCACGGCTGGATCCCCAGGTAATTTAAAGCATTTGGGGGGGTTCGGGAGGGTGGGGGATTTAATTTAAAGGGTCGGGGGTGGGTTTTAGGGGGTTTTAGTGTGCCGGTTTTCCTGCCCTACCCCTTCCCCCGATTTACGATTTTTTAACGATAAATCGGGGGAATTGGTATTGTATCGTGGCCCTAACGATTTTTGATGATTTAAAATATATCGGACGATATTTTAAATCGTCAAAATACGATTCACATCCCTAGTATATAATACTGTGATGTCAGTTTGCTCCGTCTCCATCTCCAGGTAGAGGTGCATAACCCACTGGCTCTGTCTGGATACTAAGAAATAAAAGATCGGAGGCAGCATCATTTACCAGAGTAGGACTTGTCAGCAAATCTATCAATTTCCATGATTGGGTGACCATGGAGTTAGATCAGGGGAGAGTGCTAGATATAGTGTGCTTGGATTTCAGTAGGCCTTTGATACTGTTCTGCGTAGGCAACATCAATAAACTGAGCACCCTCAGACTGGGCCCTAAAATGACTGAATGTGTCATTTAGAGGAAGGCGACAAAGGGTCAAAGGGTAGGGGTAAACGAAGTTCACTCTGAGGAGAGGGGGATTGCTAGTGGTGTGCAACAGAGATGTGTCCTTGGACTGGTTCTTTTTCAACATTTTCGTAAGCATTTATTAAGAAAGATTGTCAGGAAAGATTTGTCTTCTTGCCGATGATACCAAAACCTGCAATAGGGTAGACAGGCAGAAAGACATAAAAAACATGCGGAGGGTTCTAGCGAAGCTTGTGAAATGGTCTAGAGTCTAAAAATATGCAGTCATGCGTAGTGCAGTATAGGGAATGAAATTCTATGCACGAACAAGAGCGGGATCTGGGGGTGATCATATCTGATGATCTTAAGGTGGCCAAACAGGTAGTTAGGGCAATGGAAAAAGCCAGAAGGATGCTTGGGATTAACAGGGAGAGGAATTGTCAGCATAAAAAAGGAGGTGACACTGCACCTAAATAAACTCCTGATGAGAATTCATTCCGAATAATGAGGTCCATATTCAGCCACTGTGTGGCTTGATTAGTTAGCCAGATAAACCGATCTGGCTAACTCAGACTGTATATTCAGACTAACCAGCTATCCTAAAGTTAGCCGGATAGACATATCCAATCACTGTGCTAATAACATTCACAGTCCAAGTAGGGCTCCAAGGGGGTTCCTGGAATCTATAGACCAGTGAGTCAGACTTCAGTGCCAGGAAATATCGTGGAAACTGTTATAAAGAATAAAATCACAAACATTTAGATAGACATGGTTTGAAGGGACAGCCAGCATGGATTTACCCAAGGGAAGTCTTGCCTCACAAATCTCCTACATTTTTTTTGAAGGGGTGAATAAACATGTGGACAAAGGTGAACCAGTAGATGTGGTGTATTTGGATTTTCAGAAGGTGTTTGACAAAGTCCCGCATGAGAGGCTTCTAAGAAAACTAAAAAGTCATAGGGCTGGAGAAGATGTCCTTTTGTAGATTGTAAATTGGTTAAAAGACAGGAAACAGACAGTAGGATTAAATGGTCTGTTTTCACAGTGGAAAAAGGAAAATAGTAGAGTGCCTCAGTGATAAGTACTTGGACTGGTGCTTTTTAATATATTTATAAATGATCTGGAAAGGGGTACGATGAGTGAGGTGATCAAATTTGTGGATGACACAAAATTATGCAGAGTAGTTAAATTTCAAGTGGATTGCGATAAATTGCAGGAGGATCTTGTGAGACGAAGACTGGGCTTCCAAATGGCAGATGAAATTTAATGTGGACAAGTGCAGAGTGATGCATATAGGGAAAAACAACCTTGCTGTAGTTACACGATGTTAGGTTCTATCTTAGGAGTTACCACCCAGGGAAGAGATCTAGGCATCATAGTGGATAATACATTGAAATAATCGGCTGTGGAGGCAGAGAGGAGAGAACAGCTTGTTTTACCTGCTAACAGACTCCGAGGGTGTCCTGGCTAACCCCCGACGTTGATTTCCACCTGGGACTCTGATTTGGCTTACCCGGAGTGTCCACTGCAGGCGGGACCCGGAAGTTCCTATAAAAGGTACACCTCTGCCTGGTTCTTAGAGGCAGAGAGGAGAGAACAGCTTGTTTTACCTGCTAACAGACTCCGAGGGTGTCCTGGCTAACCCCCGACGTTGATTTCCACCTGGGACTCTGATTTGGCTTACCCGGAGTGTCCACTGCAGGCGGGACCCAGAAGTTCCTATAAAAGGTACACCTCTGCCTGGTTCTTAGAGGCAGAGAGGAGAGAACAGCTTGTTTTACCTGCTAACAGACTCCGAGGGTGTCCTGGCTAACCCCCGACGTTGATTTCCACCTGGGACTCTGATTTGGCTTACCCGGAGTGTCCACTGCAGGCGGGACCCGGAAGTTCCTATAAAAGGTACACCTCTGCCTGGTTCTTAGAGGCAGAGAGGAGAGAACAGCTTGTTTTAACCTGCTAACAGACTCCGAGGGTGTCCTGGCTAACCCCCGACGTTGATTTCCACCTGGGACTCTGATTTGGCTTACCCGGAGTGTCCACTGCAGGCGGGACCCGGAAGTTCCTATAAAAGGTACACCTCTGCCTGGTTCTTAGAGGCAGAGAGGAGAGAACAGCTTGTTTTACCTGCTAACAGACTCCGAGGGTGTCCTGGCTAACCCCCGACGTTGATTTCCACCTGGGACTCTGATTTGGCTTACCCGGAGTGTCCACTGCAGGCGGGACCCGGAAGTTCCTATAAAAGGTACACCTCTGCCTGGTTCTTAGAGGCAGAGAGGAGAGAACAGCTTGTTTTACCTGCTAACAGACTCCGAGGGTGTCCTGGCTAACCCCCGATGTTGATTTCCACCTGGGACTCTGATTTGGCTTACCCGGAGTGTCCACTGCAGGCGGGACCCGGAAGTTCCTATAAAAGGTCATAACCCTGCGGCGCGCAGTCGACGCCGGCGCGCTGCTAAAGCCGCGCGCGCTCAAGGGGCGCGCGCATTAGGCTTTGCCGGGCTTCGCCGGGATTCCGCCGGGGATAAGCCGGACCCCTTATCAGGTCAGATTTTCCTGTTACTTATTGATATTGAAATTTAAGCTGTTCTCCAAACTACTGCCTTCATTAAGCTAAATCCTAAAAATACGCAACACTTCGGTACTATCTAGATTCCGGTTTAAGTTCCTTATCAGAGTTTCCTTCTAATAATGCCACACACTAAAAGGAAGGCGAAGCTCAAGCCTTCCAGTGATGTGGCTACATTGGAAACCGGACAAAAGACTGTACTGCAGTGGTTAGACTCACAAAATACTCCAGAAGAGCTGGCCGCTGAGGTAGAACTACTGGAACGGGATAGTTCTCTTCTGGCCATTGAGGTATCACTTAGCCCTGGAGCACCGGAAACGCCACCACCACCTGGAAAAGGAAAAGGGGATTCCCCTGAAAATCCAGGTGATACCAACGAGGGGAATGAGACTGTCTTGGACAATCAGGAAAGTATTGTACAAGGGGTTTTAAACTCGGAAATTATCCAACAAAATAAGAAAGAAGTTAGTTTAAAATTAAGTAAGATGGAAAATCTCGTTACTGGTCCGAAAGAGACGAGTACACCTAAGATTGGGAAACAGCTTTTAGATCAGGAAAATATATTAGTAACAATTAAACCATCTAATATTCCTAAGAAGCCTGTAAATATTACCATGGAATCGTTATGGAATTATATGGTTAAGATTGATACTTCTATTAACAACTTAACTGAAGTAGTGATAAAAACTTCCAATTCATTAGTAGTAAATACTACTGAATTGGGAAAACAACAAGAGGTTATTAATGAGATAGAAAAACGTGTAGGACATCTTGAGAAAATCCAGACCCATCAGATAAAAAATGAAAATGAAATAGATAAAAGATTAGAAAATCTTGAAAATGCGGTAAGATCGCTAAATTTGAGAGTAAATAATTTTCCTGTAATTAAAAAAATAGATGCATTAGAACTGTTTAGAAATTATATGTTACAAATTCTAAAAATTCCTGAGAAATTATTGCCTGTGATTGTAAAAGTGTATTATTTGGGAAATAAAAAGAAAGAGCTGGAAATAGAAAAAACAGGAAAAGAGGCAGGTAAAGTAATTGATGGGGATTCTATAGATCTTTCTGATCTCCTACAGAAATCCCAAGACGAAATAGAAATCTCATCTAGGGCAACTCTCCTTGTTCAATTTGCCTTCTCTACTGACAGGGACAATGTAATGAGATCCTTCTTTCGAAATAGGTCTTTAACATTCTATGGCCAACAAATCTGGATATATCCGGATTTAATAAGATCCACACAGATAAGAAGGAAAAATTTCTTACAATATAGAAAGGGAGTAACAGACAAGGGAGGATATTTTAGTTTAAAATATCCTTGTAAATGCATAGTAAAGTTAGATGGTAAGACTTATTCCTTTTTAGATCCAGATGGTCTCAAAAGTCTTCTCGGAGGAAAAGAACCGGACTGTAAATAAATTGAGTCTTAATTGTGTAATTTCCTTAATTATATGATATTTTATACCGTTCCATTATTTGAGGATTTAGCTTAAATTTGCCTTAAGCACTATTTTTTCTTGACAGGATTTGCAAATGTATACTACCTGGTTTTGAAAAGTTATTTCCTTTATGATTATATGCGATCTGTCAAGGATAATGTACCTTGTATATCTTTAGTTATTGTAACATGAAAAAGTTATAAATAAAGAATTTAAAAAAAAAATAAAAAAAGAAATAATCGGCTGTGCACTGTAGCAATCAAAAAAGCAAACAGAATGTTAGAAATTAAGAAAGGAATGGCAAATAAAATGATGGATGTAATAATGCCTCTGTATTGCTCCATGGTGAGACTACATCTTGAATATTGTGTGTAGTTCTGTTCACCACATCTCAAAAAAGATATAGCTGCACTGGAGAAAGTGTAGAGAAGGGTGACCAAAATGATAAGGGGCATGGAATGGCTGCCCTATGAGTTAAGGCTAAAGAAGTTAGGGCTGTTCAGTTTGGAGAAGAGACAACTGAGGGGCGATATGATAGAGGTCTACAAAATCATGAAAGGACTTGAACAAGTCAATGTAAATCGGTTATTTACTCTCTCAGATAATAGAAGCACTAGGGGGATACTGCATGAAGTTAGCAAGTAGCTCATTTAAAACAAATCAAAGAACATTCTTTCACTCAGCACATACTTAAGCTCTGGAATTCATTGCCAGAGGATGTGGTTATAGCAGTTAGTGTAACTGGGTTTAAAAAAGGTTTGGATAAGTTCCTAGAGGAAAAATCTATAAACTGCTATTAATTAATAAGCAATAGTTGCTTAAGATTTATTTAATGTTTGGGCACTTGCCATGTACTTGTGATTTGGATTGGCCATTGTTAGAAACAGGATACTGGGCTTGATGGACCCTTGGTCTGACCCAGTATGGCATATCTTATGTTCTTATCAAGTCTCAGCTTTTGTTTAATTGCAACTTCTACTGACCGTACTTAGGGCCTGATTTTAAAAAGCACTTATATGCATTAAAATTGGGTTTTACATATGTGAATGCATTTTACTAGAGTAAGTGGGCTTTTGAAGTGCCATTATTATTGTCCATAAGATTTACTCAATTAAGTGCACTTTGCTCAAATAAATGCTTTTGAAAATTGCTACAATAGTATGTTACTTTTACATATGTAAATCCTTTTGAAAATTATCCCTCTAGAGTCCATGGAATCAGAACTTTCAGCGTTCTGGAATCAGCCACAGTTTGTGGTTACTGGCTGAGGACTGTCATTATGATGACTAAGCTGAGATGAAAGAGGAAGATAAAAATAGGGAGAAGGCATCAAAAGCCCAGAGGCTGGTTCCTCTTGAGTTGGAAGCCCAAAAGAGCAAACTTAGGCCTAGATTCATGAAACTGCAAGAAATATAGCAAAAAAAAAGTGCCCTTGTTAAAAAAGAGGCCTGGCTAAATTTATCACACCCGTGATATTTTCACATCACAATTTTGGGCTGAGAAAGAGAGAGAGTGAAAGAGAGAGCGAGAGTTCCTTTATAGAGGCTTACAAAAAAGTTAACTATTTGTATCACTGTTTGTAGGGGTGGGGTTAATTCTGCAGGGCAATTTTACATGCACAGTCATACGTATGAACAGCACAGTTACCATCAGTGAAGATTTTATGTAATTTGGAGGGATGAAAGGTGAAAGAGTAGATTTGTACCATGTTTTCTCTACCTAGCTTGATTGTAGCTAGGTTGATAGTACATCAGGCTAGGTAGAGAGAACATAGTACAAATCTACTCTTTCATCCCTCCAAATCACATAAAGTCTTCACTGAAGGTAACTGTGCTGTTTGTACGTATGACTGTGCATGTAAAATTGCCTCCTAAAAACCAAGAGACCACACAAACCTCATCCCAAGTTATTAGTGCACCTTCTTACAGTGGTATAAAAAGTTCAAATATCAGTGGGCCTCAACAGTCTCTTTCTCTCTCTCTCTCTCTCGCTCTCTCCTCTCCTCTCTCTTACCCCTTTTCAGCCATAATGCACAGCTATCGCAATTTTGATAAATTACACCCTATGTAACATAACATAGTAATGACAACAGATAAAGATCAGATGGTCCATCCAGTCTGCTTGATAGTAACTGCCACTCTGTGCATGTTACCCCTATGCATTCTGTTAAGGGTAGTAACTGCCACTCCGTGCAGGTTTTCCCAATGTGTTCTGTTAAGAGTAGTAACTGTAGTTTCATTGATGTTACCCCCATGCATTCTGTTAAGGGAGGTAACTGTTGTTGCATGCAGGTTATCCTCATGCATTCTGTTAAGCGTAGTATCTGCCATTCCATGCAGGTTACCCCCATGAGTTATGTTAAGTGTAGTAACTGCTGCTGCATGCAGGTTAACCCCATGGGTTCTGTTAAAGGTAGTTACTATTGTTCCGTGCATGTTTGTACCAAATGCAAAAAGAGCTAATTATTCTACATTATGTAACCCCCTTATCCATTGGCGGCCACCATCTCTGCTTTGAGGAGCTTGGATAACTCTCCCAAACAGGCCAATGCAATATCTGCATCAGGCGCCCAGGAAAAGTGGCTGTACTCCCACATCAGTCTGGCCAGAGCTCCCTCCCCACTCCCCAGAAGGACTGATCCCAATTGGTCCCTTTCACTGACAGTGACAGCGAATGGACCAATCGGCAGTAAGTGAAGCAGTGAATAAATTAATATTAAGTGCCCTGTGTGTGCAGGTTACAAAAAGGGACGCTCAATTTATAAGCGTCCATTTTATCCCGCAGCAGCTAACTTACTCGTACAGTACACATGCACAATATACACAGCCCTGAGCGTGTATATTGTGGGTGTATATTGTTTGCCCCGTCTTTTATTTTTCATGGTGCTGCTTTCTGTGATTTTTATAAGTAGAAGGAATCACAGAAAAGCAGGGTTTTTTTTGTTTTTAAGTTGAGCCCTTGAGGTGCGGTAAGACTTTACGGCTGCTCCGGGCAGGCATAAAATTTGACAGGTTAAAAAGTGTGCCTCTGGTGCACAGGGATTTTTTGCATCGTGGTGTAATAGTTAATAGCCTCATCTACATGGAATTTACATGTGATGAGAGCTATTAGCTATGCGTGAATTTGGATGCGCGTTTTGAATGCACTGATCCCCTTATTGCTTCGGGGGTTCTGGACGCACGTCCAAAACGTGCATCCGAGCACTCGATAACCTGTGCTAGGCTCAGTGCACAATATTGCATCAGCCTGAAAGTGAGGAAATTAATCTCAGTTGGGCCGTGGGCTGGGGCAGCTGAACTGCAAGGCCAAATTGGGTGCGGGCACTCATGCATTCACTTCCAAAATGCCACTGTCCACATCCAAATGTGTTGCTCCATATGAAAAGTTCATTTATTAGAAGTATCTTCAGTTACTGTAGAAGAGTATAGTTTTCAATTTCACAGCAAATCCAGTAAGACTTTCTCTCAGCCTCCCAGACCGCCTCTGACAACTTATGTTACAGTCTATATAGACCACACTGTTTAAAATCTCTTCTGAACCCAGCAAATCTCAATGCACTCCCTTTAGATCTCAGATGGCTTCAAGCCCCTAGCTGCAGGGGGAAACGGGAGACTTTCAACCTGTTTCCAGGATCCAACCAGGCACAGGGTTTTCTTTTCTGGTCCCAACTGGTCCTTCCACAGTTCCTTTCCTTTCCAGTACTTTTAACTCTTACTTCCAGTTTCTAGTTTCTTTGCTCAAGCTCTCTTGAGACCCAGTTGGAGTGTCTCTGCCAGCTGCTGCCTTCTCTTTGCTTGGTGACTCTGGGGGAGCCCTCCCCCTTGCTCTAAACAGGGTTATATTTCTTTTTTTCAAAGCCCAACCCCTAGGGGCTGAGCTAGTCTGTCTGTCAAGAAATTCAGAACCCCTCGACCAATTGATGACCTTTTACTAGCTGGAACCTCCTTGCTCTTTTGTCTTCTCTAGTTCTTTCCATAAGTGGAAATCACATTAACCTCAATACATTCTCTACACATTGCGCTTCGCAATTGTTCCTGTGGCACACAGGGGCCATGCTTATACAGTGCTTAAGCAACAATATAACCAGAGTGCCAGTATCCTGCAGCAAATGTTTCAAGATTCTACAAGAAGAGTTAGCTAATTGTATGGCAGATTTTTCAGAATTCGTCACAATTATGCTGCAAATTTAGATAATTTTGTATAAATATTCCCATCTCTAATCCTACAAAAAAGTGTCAATTTTTAACTGAAAACTATTAATGTTGTTTGTTGTTAAACAATATTTAAACCATAAGGGGGTGAATTTTCTAAAATGTTACTCGCATAAATAGCCTCTACTCGCATATTCTGTGTTTTGTAAAAGTTGAAAATACCCATGTATTTTCAGTTTTGCATATAAAAAAGGGGAGGTGGAGGGGCATTCCAGGGTGAGACCAAGACACTTAAGCACTATAGATGTGTCAATTTACTCGTATAATTTTAGACCTATTTATTTATTCCCATTTATTGACCACGGATATAAAAGCCTGCAGCAGTTTACAATAAAACATTCAGAATAAAATCAATATAAACACTACACGGACAGACAAGCACCCTGGCAGGAGATAGAAAAATGCATAAAATAGCTGAATAAAAGCATAAAAACTAGTCACATCTATTTTGAATAAGGCTAGCAGAAAGCTTGTTTAGATTCTCAGGTCTCTGGGGGTGGGGAAGGGGGGGGGGGTTGGAAGGGGGGTACAGGGGGTCCGGGGAAGGATTGTTGAATGGTGAGAATGTGGTATGAATGTAGGTTGTATGGTTGGGTGCTAGGTTCAGTAGGGTTGGGTTGGGAACTGTTTATCTGGTAAAAAGAAATGGGATGGAGATACTACAGCTGTCATGCAGCATATATTTGGATGTCATGGTTTTACTTTACACTGTTCTACGGGTATTCATTGTTGTTCTGTGATGACTTCTATTTTTTGGGCCCATGGTGGCCTGGTTGTGTTTCCTTGCCAATAAAAAACTATTTTGACAAAAAAACCCCAAAAAACTGTTTTTAAAATGGATTTTAATTTTTGCGGGCATTGCACCATTCTACGTTCCAGAGGGAGGGTATTTTATAAGGCGGGTGGTCTCTCAGAGCCTGGCCAGTTTCACAGTAGGACGTAAGTGATATTACATGTGTTCATTGTGTAGTACTGACTTGATGAACTGGAAGGGGAGTTCAGGCTGAAGAACCAGGAGAGTCTTCACCTGGATAAGGATAAGGGGAATTGGTGAACTAAATGGAAAAACTGGTAATTGCCTTAATATGTGCATATTTTAAAATGAACAGACTTATGCACATATATCCCGATAAAAGCATGTAAAATATGCATGTGTATATTTTTCAACTAGGTGGGAAAAGTATGCACTTTCAATGCATTTATATGTGTTCTTTCAATGCACTGCATGTATTTGCACGTAAGACTATATACGCACGTGTTATGGGGTAGAGATACAAATATTTTATAAAATGCGTGTATATCATACACCCAGGAAAAAGATCTAGGCATCATAGTGGATAATACTTTAAACTCGTCGGCTCAGTGTGCTGCAGTAGTCAAAAAAGCAAATAGAATGTTAGGAATTATTAGGAAAGGAATGGTTAATAGAACGGAAAATGTCATATTGCCTCTGTATCGCTCCATGGTGAGACCGCACCTTGAATACTTTGTACAATTCTGGTCACCGCATCTCAAAAAAGATATAGTTGCGATGGAGAAGGTACAGAGAAGGGCAACCAAAATGATAAAGGGGATGGAACAGCTCCCCTATGAGGAAAGGCTGAAGAGATTAGGGCTGTTCAGCTTGGAGAAGAGATGGCTGAGGGGGGATATGATAGAGGTCTTTAAGATCATGAGAGGTCTTGAACGACTAGATGTGACTCAGCTATTTACACTTTCGAATAATAGAAGGACTAGGGGGCATTCCATGAAGTTAGCAAGTAGCACATTTAAGATTAATCGGAGAAAATTCTTTTTCACTCAACGCACAATAAAGCTCTGGAATTTGTTGCCAGAGGATGTGGTTAGTGCAGTTAGTGTAGCTGGGTTAAAAAAAGGTTTGGATAAGTTCTTGGAGGAGAAGTCCATTAATGGCTATTACGGTAATTAAGTTTACTTAGGGAATAGCCACTGCTATTAATTGTATCAGTAGCATGGGATCTTCTTAGTGTTTGGATAATTGCCAGATTCTAGTGACCTGGTTTGGCCTCTGTTGGAAACAGGATGCTGGGCTTGATGGACCCTTGGTCTGACCCAGCATGGCAATTTCTTATGTTCTTATGTTCTTAAAATACTAGTGAAGATCTGCTCATGGCCAAGTAAGAGCATATATGGGCCATGCGCATTTGTTTGAAAGTTATCCTCCCTACAAATAATAAATGTACCAAGTACAAAAATCTAACCGTTTTTCTAGTAGACATGTAAGTTCCAAACTTTTAACTGTAAAATGTCACTTTTGTTTTAAATTGAAAGAGTGCAACCATCCATTTTATATGTTCTTGAGAAAATCCTTGTTGTGTTTCCAATATGTGAGCTTATGTTTGCTAAAATGCCCTCTACTTCAGCAGTTTGTCATGCTGACAGTTATCTGGAAAAGTACAAAAAGGGGTTGAATTAGCACGTTTGAAACTCATCAGCAGTAGTGTCAATCATCAAACTTAATGCCCTCTCTCAAACAATCCATCTTTACAGTCTTTTAGCTGTGAGCACTAAGACCTCTCCCCTAAAAAAAAAAGTTGTAAAATCTGCTTCCACTTGACCTGCGACTGCAGGCTGGAAATAAGCTAAGGTCAGCCTGGTTCCCAGAGTTGCATGGCAATATTGAGCCAGTTGGTGGGATGTGTACATTAGTCAGATTAGCTTCCAGTCACCTGGGAATTAGAAAGTGAGTGGATATAGTATCGGAGCAGTTTTCATAGCTACCCGCACAGATGCAAAGCTGCATACCAATTTCCAAAAAGGAAGTACCAGCATCCTTTCCTTTTGAAAACTGCCTGTGAAAAAGTACCTGCAGAGAGATTTGTCTCTGATATATTCTGTGGACAATTTTTGCATGACAATCAACATTCCTTCTTTCTAAAAAGTTACCTCCCCCAATCTAACCTTGGCTTCAAGCCTGCCTTTTCTGCAGTTAAAAGTACAAACAGCCGTTGATCCTTGCATGTATTTTTACCTGGGGACAGGGTGCTCAGTTTTCAGAAAGCTAATTTACATGCAAATCTCCTTTCACCCTGCTTAAATGGCTTTTGCAAACTGCCCTTCTCATGTCTTCTAATTAAAGCAAACAGTGCTAACTCATATTTTAATAGAATAATTAACAACAAAAGGGACAAAGAAGGGAAAGACAGTAGTGTCACATGACAACAGGTACCGTACAACAGCTGTTTCAAAGAGGAGCTCCAGAGATAGTGCCAGACAGCAGAAACACTATATGGCAGATGCAGCAGATGAGAACCCTACAGCAACAGCAAAACATACAGAAGCCATTGTGTTAATACAAACAGCAAAGATCGAGGGGTTTTGATGGAAACATGAAATCAAATTAACATTCAATACAATTAAATGGCAGTACATGCCAAGTGGACATTCATTTTGTAACACGTAGGGGGTACATTTTGACTAAACCATGCAGGGACAAAGTCCACGGCTGCTTTTGTGTCTGTGTACCTTGTAGCAAACCTTGAAAGGGAGAGTGTGGTACAATGTTCGCAGATACAAAAGTACCCATGGACCTTGCGCCTGCTATTTCTGCGAGTCAGCTGTGCTCTGGAAAATGACTACATAGATTTGATTTGCAAACCTACTCGTGTGCTCCCGCACCCAAACTCTCTCATCTCCCAGGACAGCTTGGGTTTACCATGATTTAAAACCAGGGGATCTATCCGGCTAACTTCTTAGCTCCCTGGCTTTTGGAAAACTGTCCTCAGTCTGGAAATTATTAGACAGGAAAGCACGGCTGGAAAATATATTTAGAAACCATAACGGTCCTATTCTGCAAATCACTGCATAACAAATTAAAAATGGTTGGAAGGGGGCATGCACTGGAAGAATGAGGGGCAGCAGAAGAGGTTTATGGACCTTTGCAGCAATAAGTCACCAGCTTAAATCACATTTAGGTCAGAAGGGTCTTAGAAGGCGACCTATTTGACATGAATTCGTGACCTCAGCTCACTTCCCAATAAACAGGGGTTCACATCAGTATTTCTTTATTTATTTATAAGCATTTGATATTCTGACTTTCCCTAAAGGTAGGTCCAATATGGATTACATAAAGTAACAAGGCACTGAGTACATATGTAATGGCTACATACAGACACAATATGAGTTGGATATGAGGTAGGCTGCAAGCAAATTGATAAGAAATGGGGTACATTAGGCAGGAATAAGGAACTATTCGTGGTAGTCTAGCAGACAAGACTTTGAGGGCTATGCACAAGGCTGCAAAATTATTTGCAGATAGGGGTCTAATGCATTAAAAAGTGCTTAAACAATCCAAAAAGTACAAAAACACTGCTGTTTCAGGTTTTTGCACATTTTAACTACATAGGGCCTGTCCTCAACAAAAATATTGCAAATTACTCCCTTCTCAGGTGGTAAACTTTCACTGCTTATGCTCTCTCTATTCTGTTAATAAAGAGCTTCAGCTTCCAGTGCTAACAATTTGGAACCTACCATGACCACTTAATTCACTAAACAATGTCAGACATACCAAAAGGATTTATATGTTTTATTTGTTTAGTGGACCTGATATCTTGCTTATACAAATAAACCCGAGAGCGTCACAACAGTATAAAAATTTCCATACAGATATTATGACGTTAACAACTACAGCTACACCAATAATGTGACAATGTATTGTAACATTGATCAAACCAACAACACAAATATAAAAATAAAACCTTCATACCGGTAGTAGCATAGCATATATATGCAACCAGCTTCCCACATCCATTACTGAAATAAATTCAATATTCAATCATTTTCCAAAAAGAGGCATATCTCAATGCCAGCTTTGCCTCCAAAGGAATCAAATGCCATAGTGTTAGGGGCAAGAAAAAAAAATTGAATTGCCTAAGTGCTACTTTTAACACCTTATACAGTTTCCATACCCAATAAACTGAAATTAGATGAGTTTGCATGCCTCATTTTTAAGCATTTTAAATAATTAGTAGGGCTAGAAATGTCTGAACAAATGTTCATACAGATTTTCACATGCATTTTCAATTTAAAACTGATATTGGAAGATAATAATGATAGATTTTCACTGATATTTGAAACATCTTTTTGACCCAATAGTTGCCTCTTGCTCTTTTAGGCTTCCAAATCAGTTGGAACAAAGGATGGCAGCTATAACCGGGGATGTCTTCCTCTATTTTATATCCCCTCCCAGCTTATTTTAGTCAAGGCGGTCACAGACCTCAGCCAGGGGATCAAGCCCCAGGAATCCATTAGGAATCTTGCAACCATGAAAGCCCCTAAATTTAGCCACTAGGTGTTGCCATTGCAAGGTTCTTATGACATCCCCCACTCTCCTGAGGCTGTGAGTGACACCTCTACAGCATCCCCAGCCTTGGTAAACTCTGGGAACAGAAGTTCTTAGCCTGGAAGTTAAACCAAGTCCCTCTGTTTGGCAATGTGTAGGACCAAACTGATCCACTGAAACATCGTTTTTATTGAAATTTCAAAGAAGATCAATACTCTACCAATTTACAACCTTTTAAATGTCTTCCTCAGCTAGCAGGGAATGAGTTGTGGGAGTCAGGAAAGGGGGGGTGGGAGAGGTTTCTGCCATCAGACTTCTCTCCTCCAATTTTATTGTACTCATCTATGGCCATGACTGTCTTTGCCTCTGTTTTTGGGTTTGTTTCCTCCTCTCTTGCTACGGCATTTTGGCTGACTTGAAATGGTCAAGTAGCAGTGGGGAGATTAGGAAGGGCATAGTTTTGTTACTGTGTTGGTTTCTATCTCTCTAGTGAGAGTGGGGAGAGGTACAGAGGCTGTAGCAGTAATTTATATAGTTGTATTTTGCATTTGATGTAAATTGATTATATTTTGCATACGTGATATTAAGGTTACTGTAAAAGCTGTTGGGTACAGGATTAGCCCACAGAAATGCATGAGTAAAGTAAAACTAAATGTATCTCCACTGTTATCAGAACTTGACTGTCTTTCTAATTATATAAGGCATAAAACAATGTAGGCTATGTCCAGCTTTAAGTTGCACTTCATACTATACTTCTCCTTACTCCATACAGTAACTTTCTGACACAGACTGATAATGCCACCATTTAATTCGATATCTATACACTCAAGAAAGGGACTCCAAACACTATACAATAAGGGGCAGATTTTTAAAAAGTATGCGCACGCGCAACCGATGCAAACAAAAGTATGCATATCTTTTAAAATCCAAGGTCGGCGCGCGCAAGGCTGAGCAAAATTGGCAGCCTGCGCGTGCTGAGCCGCGCAGCCTGCCTCTGTTCCCTCCGAGGCCGCTCCAAAATCGGAGCGGCCTCGGAGGGAACTTTCTTTCCGGTGCCCCCACCTTCCCTTCCCTTTCCTTTCCCTAACTAACCAGCCCCCGGCCCTAACTAATTCCCCCCCCCCCACCTTTATTTCAAAAGTTATGCCTGCCCAAGGCAGGCGTAACTTGCACGCGCTGGGCCGGCTGCCGGCGTGCCATGTTCCGGTCCGGGGGCTGGTCCGGAGGCCGCGAACACGCCCCCAGAACTCTCCCGATGATGCGCCAGCCGTGACACGCCCCCGACACACCCCCACCCCGCCCCCCCAGGAAAGCCCCGGGACATACGCGCATCCCGGGGCTGCTCGCGCTGATGAGCCTATGCAAGATAGGCTCGGCACGCACAGGGGGTGGAAGGGGCAGCTTTTCGGGGGTTACGCGCGTAAGAAAAATCTGCCCCTAATTGACTTCATTTTGTTTAGTATACACAGCATTTTCTATCAATTTCCAAGTGCCCGAGCACCTTCACTTTTCTACTTCATGGCAATATGGCTCTTTGTTTGCACCAGTACTATATGACAATAGTTCTTCTACCCACTGTGAAATTTTCTTCATCTAGATACTAGAAAATACAGTTATTGAATGTACATATTCCATTAATTTCTAAGATGTCTGACAGAACTTGTGCTGCTTCCAGCTTGAAGCTTTGAATGGTTCTACACAATCTTATACCATCCATTTTGGATGATTTGCTACTCTTCAGTTTGTCAATCTGGCCTACTATATCTTTTTGGTTCATGATTTGGTTCAATTCATCTGAATCATCACTCTTGTAATCTATCATTAAAATCATCCATTGTACCTGAAGACTGGAAAGTGACCATTGTAACCCCGATATTTAAAAAAGGCTCCAGGAGTGATCTGGAAAACTATAGGCAGGAGAGCCCGAATTCAATGCCAGGAAAAATTGTGGAAACTGGTCTAAAAATACAATCACAGAACTTATAGATCAACATGGGTTAATGGGACACAACCAGCATGAATTTACCCAAGGGAAGCCTTAACTCATAAATCTGCTATATTTTTATGAAGGGATAATAAGCATGTGGGCAAAGGTGAGCTGGTAAATATGGTGTATTTGGATTTTCAGAAGGCATTTGACAAAAAGTCATAGGATAGAAGGCAATGTACTTCTGTGGATTACAAACTGGTTAAAAGACAGAGAGTAGGATTAGTGGAAAAAGGTACAGAGTGGAATGCCTCAGGTTCCTCTACTTGGACCGATGCTTTTTAATATATATTTATAAATGATCTGGAAAGGGGTATCACGAGCAAGGTAATCAAATTTGCAGATGGCACAATATTATTCAAAGTAGTTAAATCACAAGCAGATTTTGAAAAATTACAGGAGGACTTTGTGAGACTGGAAGACTGGGCATCCAAATGGCAGATGAAATTTAATGTGGCCAAGTGAAAGCTGATGCATATAGGGAAAAATAACCCTTACTACATGATGTTAGGTTCCATATTAGGAGCTTTCTCATAATGTTGTTATATATAATTATTAAGGAATACATTAGGAATCAAGGTAATCAGAAATGTATTTCCAAGTTACATATGCTTTTTTTCTTCTGTTGAAATTTACTAGCCACAGCTAATTCATATTTATGCCAAAAAGTATAATTAAGCAATCTACTGTCTTTCCTAAGGATCATTTGTAGAGCATGAGCTAATAATATATCAAGCAACTTTCCTTGATGAATATTAAGTTCACCAGAGATAACTCTAGACCTTAGAATAACTATTCTAAACGTTATGGGTTGATTTAGAGATAATACTTTAGAGATAAATTCCCAAATCTGTTCCCAAAAGGCCTTATTTTAACACAACTAAATATCATGTGTTGCAAAATCAGATTGCTCAGAATGCCAGCATAAACTAGAAGTATATAGTCCAGCTCATCGGAGTCCAGGTCACTTTATGTAGGACAAAGTATAAGGTCTGAGTAAGACTAGCAGACAGAGATATTTTGAAAGTGCTTTTCCACAATTCATTCCAATTTAGTGTTCCAGGAGAGATTGACAGAACATTTTCCCATGAGCTTTCCAATTTTAAGCAACAATGATCACAATGGGAATGAAGCTCTCTATAGAAATGGGCAGCTTGCAAATAAAATTTAAGTCATAAGTTGTAAAGTTCAGGGTTATCTGAAATTATAAGGCAGATTTTAAAAGCCTTGCATGCACAAAAACAGCCAGACATGTGTGTAAGTTGGCCGCATGGGGGCTACATGAATTTTAAATAGCTGGGAAGGGTTTGTGTACATTGATGTATGTGTGCCCAGAAAAGGAGGCAGGGCATGGGCATTGCAGTGGCAGGGCCAGCACTTGCATGTGTAGTCTTCTTTAGCTGGTGCATGTAACATTCATGTGCTACAGCTCCTTGTTGGGTGTAGGAGCCCAGTGAACATTAGGGAGAGAAAGAGAGAGCCTGCTTTATAGGGCTCAGTCTGATACTTTACATATGGACCAATGTAAGGGGACACTTTGATTCAGGGTGAGTTTTTGGGAAAGACTGGGGTTGGGGGGTTGTATTACAGACATTCAGAGGTATCCAATGTAAAATTGATATCATTAAAGAATTTTTAATCTTCTAAGTGATGAAAAGGAGTTGATTTGTACAATGCAGCTAGCAGACACTGCCATGTACAAATCAACTCCTCTTGTTAAAATTTTCATCACTTAGAAGGTCAAAAATTCTGTAATGATATCAATTTTACAATGAATACCTCTGAATGTGTCTGTAACCTCCACCCCCTTAACTCCAACCCACCTCCCATAAACTCACCCCGAATTAAAGTGCTCCTTTACAATGGTCCATATATAGAGTATCAGAGAGAGCCCTACAAAGAGACTCTCTCTCTCTCCCCCAATGTTCACAATCTCCTGCACCTAACTAGAAGCAGTAGCAAACTAGTGCACATAAGATATGTGCATACAGCTGCACACATGAAGAGTATTTAATAACCTACACACATAAAAGGTAGATTTTAAAACTGGCACGAGCACATCCATATGTGTGTGTGGTTCCCAGCACACGCATATGGACACAATCATTTTATAACATGCACGCGCATGTTATAGAATATGATGCCCACGTGCACATACATGCCATATTTTAACATCTACATGCGCATGTGCAGGCAGCCCGCAACTCACGTATGCAAGGGGGAATTTTCAAAAGTATGCACGCTGAAGTGATCGGGCCTTTGCCCAATTCCCTCCCAGTCCATTCCAAGTAAGGAGCAGACTTGGAGGGAACTTTCCTTTAGCGCTACCTACCCTTCCTTCCTACCTACCCTTCTTCCTTTTCTACCTACCCTTTAGCGCTACCTTTAGCACTACCTACCCTTCCTCCCTTTTCCTCTCTCCTGAGGCACATACTTATTGTGCCTCAGGAGCAAAAGAAAACTCCACATGACAGCCTGCTGTTGGTGTGCGCTTCCCCAGGATATCGGCTAATGGTGCTGTCCAGGCCCGCCCCCCTGCCCCGCCCCGCCCCTCCCCACCCCAACCATGCCCTCTGGCCCACCCCTTTTGGAGGGCCCGGCACTCTGCGCGTAATGGGGGTTATGCATGTGGACGGGCCTGTTCTAAAATGTGTGTGGCACACGCAAGGCCCAGCAATAGGCGTAACCCCCGATTTTTACACGCACAGACCTTTTAAAAAATCCGGCCTATATGTTATAAAATAGCTTATATTTTTGTGCGCACAAGATACACGTGTTTATGGGCGCACACACAGCCCTTTTCAAATCTACTCTTTTTTATTTATTTTATTTATTTAAAACTTGTTTTATACCGACATTCGTTTGCACATCACATCGGTTTACATGGAACGGGTATAAAATAACTTTAAAAGATTTACATGGAATGGGAGGTAAAAAAAAACAAAAAAAACCCCCAAACTTTGATGATATATGGAAAAAGGAAAGCAACATGTCAAACCATAACTGGGTATTACAAAAGTAAAACAAGGTTAATAAATAAATTGGTGTATAAATGCAATAGGGAGAGGAAAAAGACCAGTAGAGGGGAAGGAAAGAACGATGATTAAGAATTGATTAGGGGGATGGAATAATGTACTGTGGCAAGGAAAATGGAGGGAGAGAAGATTATGTAAAGGCCTGTTTGAAAAGCCAGGTTTTTAGTTTTTTTTTTAATGCCTGGGTGCACTGTTCCTGACGAAGGTCAGGGGGCATATAGTTCCAGATTGCAGGTCCAGCTATAGATAGTGCATGTTCTTTCGTAGAGGTGAGATGGGTATGTTTGGGTGAGGGTGTGGGTATGGTTCCTTTGTTGGCAAATCTGGTGGGTCTATTCGAGGTGTGGAAGTGTAGGGAATCATTTAGCCAGTGAACATTTTGATTGTGTAGAGTCTTGTGTATGATTTTAAGACTCTTATGGAGAAACCTGAAAGAGACCGGGAGCCAGTGGAGGTCTTTAAGGATGGACGTGATATGATCCTTTCTGCAAGTGTTAGTGAGGACTCTAGCAGCAGCGTTTTGTAACATTTGGAGTGGATTGATGGTAGTTGTAGGGAGGCCTAGAAGTAGGGTGTTACAGTAATCAATTTTGAAGAATATTGTGGCCTGAAGGACAGTACGGAAATCATTGAAGTGGAGGATGGGTCTTAGTTTTTTTAGAACATGAAGTTTATAATAGCAATCCTTCATATTGGAGTTGATGAATTTTTTTAGGTTCAGTTGGTTATCTAGTATGACACCTAGATCTCGTACATGTTGGGAAACAGATAATGAAGGGGAACAGGTAGGGGTGTGCATTCGTTTTGAACTTAAATGGAAAACGCAACTTTTTTTTTTTTAACTTAAAAAAATGATGAGGCGTAAACGATCGGATTTCCAACTTATTCAACATAGCTATGTTGAATATGTTGGAAATTGCGATTGTTGATCTAAATAAAAATTTAAAACCCCTCACCCTCCTTAATCCCCCCCCAAGACTTACCAAAACTCCCCAAGCTGGCCAAAAGTTCCGTGAGGGTCCCGGGAGCGGACGCGTGGGGAATCACGTGACGTCCGCGTCACTCCGACGTGACGCGGACGTCACGTGGTCCATCGCGGTTCCGCTCCCGGACCCCTCGTTGGGCCCAAAAGGCACTTTTGGCCAGCTTGGAGGGGTCAGGAGGCCCCCCCAAGCTGGCCAAAAGTGCCTTTTGGGCCCAACGAGGGGTCCGGGAGCGGACCTGAGGGGAATCACGTGACGCCGCGTCACTCCGACGTGACGCCGACCTCACGTGCTCCTTGCAAAGGAGTTCAGAAATGGCGTCCTGACCCCACTGGACCACCAGGGAGTTTTGGTAAGTCTGGGGGGGGGGGGGATTAAGGCGGGTGAGGGGTTTAAATTTTTATTTGCACATATGGACATAGACTCAACTTATGGAATTCTCCATATGTCCATATTGACCGCAAATGGGACCCCCTTTGGACATATGGACATATGAAACTTAAACTTTTGCTCTGCACATCCCTAGGAACAGGTGTTGATGACAAAGGGGGTAGTGTTATTATCGTGGGATGAAATGATACGGAGTTCAGTTTTGGAAGTAGTAAGGGCGAGATTGAGATTTGTGAGGAGGTGGTTAATCGATGTGAGGCAGTTTTGTCAGGTCTTGAGGGATTTGGAAATAGATAATGTAATGGGGATAAGGATTTGGATATCGTCCGCATAGATGAGGTGAGTGAGACCTAGGTCGGCAAGGATTTGGCATACGGGCAGAAGGTAAATATTGAAAAGAGTAGAGGAAAGAGCTGAGCCTTGGTGTACACCTCGAGTTAAATTGATGGGTCTAGATTCACTATTACCTATTCTGCTCTTATAGTGTCTATTATCTAGGTAAGATTCAAACCAGCGAAGGGTGATTCCTGTAATGCCAATTTCGATGAGTCGCAGTAGAATGTTGTGGCTGATGGTGTCAAATGCAGATGATATATCTAGCATTGCAAGTATGTAAGAGTGACCATTATCAGTGTTGAAGAATTTGCGGAAACCAAATTGGGACGGGAATAAAATATGTGTTTTTCTAAATAATCAGAGAGTTGGAGGTTGACAATTTTTCCATGAGTTTAGCTAAGAAGGGTAGGTTTGAGATTGGTCAAAAGTTTGCAGGTTCTGCAGGGTCGAGGTTAGGTTTCTTCAGTATAGGTTTGACAATGGCTTGTTTCAATGGGGCAGGGACATTTCCGAGAGTGAGGGAACATTTCTGCTAGGGTTTTGGCTATTAAGTTTGGGATCATCAATAGTGATTTTGTTGGGAATGATATCGGATGGGTGTGATGAAGGTGTTATGAATCTGATGCCTGATGGGAGGAGCAATCAGATAGGAGTTAGCAATCTGTTATCATTCGGAGTTAACAGTCTGCATGGAGTTAACAATCTGTTATAGTTAGGGATAGTTGTGGGTGGATCCTTGGGCTGGTGGCAGATGACCATGCCCCCGGGGGAAGATCCCGAGAGGGACCACCGGTCAGGCTCAGAGTTTGGAGTCAGACACACACTAGTTCTTTTATTAACAATATATTGAACTACCAGAGATGGCAGTAATGAGCTGGAAAGCCCGGCTGGGCTGTAGTCCCTCAGATACTGGAACAGCGATCCCTGGAGACTGAGCTGTAGAGAAACTGAGATATAGTGAGTAGGCAGGGTATGCAGATGGTAACACGCACACAATGTCCCAATAAAGCCCAAGCACTGGAATGTATAGGCCCTCGAGGAGCGAGTACCTGGTTCCAGGGAAAGCTCAGAGAGAATGATAATAACTCACTGATGTAGCTGATATAGTTGGTAGTGATGACTTCCAGGCAGAAGAGCATATGAAGCAAGTCTGGGAACAAAGGCCCTCGAGGAGCGAGTACCAGTTCCAGACTGTCACCTGAAAAACAAAGGAGAGAGCGAGGCCCCCAAGGAGCGGGTACCTCTGGTAAGTCCGAGGAGGCAGAGTAGCTTAGATAGCGAAACCCCTTGCTAACTCAATATGTTAGCAAATACTGAGACCTTAAATATCCGTCGCGGGTGACGTCATCTTCGGGGACGCCCCCAAGGTTCACGCCATTGCCGGTACTTCAGTCAGGGCCGCACCATGTGTGCACCCCTAGGCCTCCAGGAACATGGCAGATAGCAGCATCGAGCCAGTCTGGGAACGCCCAAAGGCTTGCGGCAGAAGGACGCCGTGGCAGCCAATCTTCCTGCGGACGGAGAGGGAGGCGCCAGAGAGGTAAGGAGGGTGGAGAGAGGGCGTTGGGCACCGACGGACACAACAGTACCCCCCTTCAAAGGGCGACTTCCTTTTCGGGTACCAGGCTTAGGTTTTGAAGGATGCGCGAGGTGGAATTGATGAAGCATCTCTTTGTCCAGGATATTGGTCTGAAGCTCCCAAGAGATCACTTCGGGGCCGAAACCTTCCCACTTTAGAAGGTATTCAAAAGTCTTGCTTCTTTTACGAACATCCAGAATCTCTGTGATTTTGAGTTCTATTTCATCTTCTGTACTGAAGATCAGTGAGTCTTGAGAAATAGAAGATAGTTCATTAGGAGTTGTATCATCTTCGTCCTGATATATTGAACAACATTCACTGATTAGTGTATTGTCTTCCTCATGTAGTATTGTAGAACCTTCACTGGTTAGTATATTGTCTTCGTCTCAAGGTATTGAAGAACATTCTCTAGTTAGTGCATTGTCTTCGTCTTGAGATATTGAAGAACCCCCTAGGCCTCCAGGAACATGGCGGATAGCAGCGTCGAGCCGGTCCAGGATTGCCCAAAGACTTGCGGCAGAAGGACGTCGCGGCAGCCAATCTTCCTGTGGATGGAGAGGGAGGCGCCAGAGAGGTAAGGAGGGTGGAGAGAGGGCGTCGGGCACTGACGGACACAACAGAAGGTTTAATTTTCTTTAAGAGTGATTCTATTTCGGAGGAGGAGGTGGTCTCAAAGGAGTCAAGGGAGGTGTTAAGGTTTTTTGGGTGGGCGCTGGGGTAAGGGGTGAATGATAGAAAACGTAACATAAGTTTAGAGATTTTGTCATTGAAAAAGTGAGCAAGTTCATCGCATTTGCTTTTAGAGTCTTTGTCAGATATGGGCGGTGGGGACGTTTTAGTGAGGTCGGAGACATAAGAGGGCGTTGGGCATTGTATTGAAAGTTGTGAATTTTAAGAGCGTAAAAGTCTCATTTGGTTTTAAGGATAATAGCTCTGTAGATGTGAAAGGGGCGGATTGTATGAGGCCAGCTGGGTAGGAGAGGGATCTTTGCGCCATTTCTTTTTATTGATTCCTAGGTTGTGTTTACGTTTTTTTAGTTCAGATGAGTACCAAGGTTTTTTTGTATTGTGAGCATGGTTTAGGTCTTTAGTGATTAAGGGGCTGATTTTGTCAGCAATGTTGTCAGTGATGTTATTCCATGTGGAGAGTGCAGATTCTGCATTTGATAGGTCAAGTTTATCAAAGGCGTTAGTGAGGGAGTTAATTAAGTTGTCTTTGGAGCAGGGTTTTCTGAAATGGATAGTATTGTTGTGTGTGGGATGGGAATTAGCAATTTTCTTTATGGATCGTATGGTTTTTATGAGTTAGTGGTCAGACCAAGAGACATGGGTGCAGGAGTGAGTTTCGGTGGAGAAAATGTGTGAGTTTATAAAGATTCGATCTAGGGAGTGACCTGCTTTGTGTGTGGGGCAGGTTATAATTTGTTTAAAGCCCATAGCATTAAAGGAGGATAAAATGGCTTCGCAGGTGGGGGATAGAGGGATGAAGTCTACATGGAGGTTGAAATCACCAAGAATAATGGCTGGGATATCCATATTTATGTTGTCGGCTATAAATTCAATGAGGGGGGAGGCATTGTTATCAAGGAGATCTGGGGGGTGAGGACTAGGCATACTTGTAGTTGAGATGACTTGAAAAGACCAATTTTAAATCTGGGGGAGGTATTAACTGTCTGGGAAATTAGTCCAAGGTCTTTATTGGCTGCTAGTAAGAGACCTCCTCCTCTTTTTTTTAGCCTTAGTAAGGAGATGATGTCATATAAGTGTGTAGGGAATTGGTTTAGGAGGACTAAATCTGTTTGCTTGAGCCAAGTTTCGGTTATGGCACAGATGACGGGCTGGCTGTCAAGCAGGATGTCATTAAGGATGGACATCTTTTTAATTAGGGATTGGGAGTTGAAGAGAATGAGAGAGAAAGCAGTGAGGCTGAGAAACTGTGTGAGGGGGGATAGCATGATTGGTAAAAGGGATCTTGGGTGAGAGGTAAGAATGGTTAAAAGAGGTTTTCTGTAATTGTGAGTTGCGAGGAGCCAGACTGTTTATAGTGTGCTAAGATATAACTGCTTTTATTAAGTTATAATTATTGTAAAAGGCTTCTGTGTATAATATATTGCTGTCTGTGTTTCATTTCACTAGCTCTTTCTCTTCTAGTTATTGATATAGTATATTAATTTGTTAGGGTTTCTTTGCTGTTGGGTTTCTTTAAGATTCAAGAAAAAAAAAACATCAAAAAAGCCATTCTAGCTTTTAATTAGATAGAATCTCTCTCTTATTTGTATTTAGCTGTCACTAGTAATCTCTGTTTAGATATTAATATTGGGGCATAAAGTGCTGTGGGATCATTTAAAGCTAAGGACAAAATAAAGTTCCAGAAAGTGTCCTGCTCTACTTAGCTTGACCAAGGGTTAACTGTTTAAACTCCCTCCCACCCACCCCCTAGGTTTGTTTTTCTGATATTGTCTGCCTAAATTCAAAATTGGCAACATGATAAATTAGTAAATTGGTGTTTCCTTAGGTGTTAACCATCAAATAAATTACCAAAATGAGGACTATCCAATGTAACTATTGTGGAGCCTTTATTCTGAGGGAAATAATCTGGAAACTTAGGGCTTGCCCCATTTGTTCAGAACACTCTTCCTTGAAAAAGGAGCTGGCTGAAGTTAAAGCTGAATTAGCTTCAATAATGAAAGTCTCACCTTCTTTACATTATTCAGGAATTAATTCCCCATTACCACAAAAAAAACAAAAGTCAAGGAAAAAGAGATTTACAGTGGACTCAGGTAGGATAAGACCTGTGACCCACAGACACCCGTTCTTGACAGCTGTGCAGCCCACAAGTCTATCCCCACCCCCCCCCCCTCACACAGGGCATTAAGGAACTAAAAAAAAACAACAGGAGTACAGTGGGCTCTGGTAGAATTAGACCTGTGATGTGAAGGCACACACTGTATCAAGTGCAACAAGTACAAAAAGCCTTCTCTGTATTAAATACTGAAGAAGTTCTTGGGAAAAAGATTGAAGTGTTATCTGAAAAGAAAGAAGAAACCCAATGCATACTGAAATTCCAGATCAGTAACCAAAGGAAAAAGCTCATTGTGATGGATGACTCTGTCATCAGAGGCACTAATCTTTTCCTTTGCACAAATGCAAAGGGGAAGGGTGAAGTGGATTACAAAACACAACTAAAGTCACAAAAAGAGTCCAGGAAAAGCAATAACCTGAACAAGAAAAGCTGGAAAGCTATGAGCACAAATGCTCGTAGTTTGGGCAATAAAATCCCAGATCTGCAAGCCCTAATGGTGGAGGCGGACTTGGATGTTGTTGCTGTCACGGAGACGTGGTTCACGGAATCTCATGATTAGGATACTGCAATACCGGGCTATAACTTGTTAAGGAAGGACAGAGAGGATAGGGAAAGGGAGAGGAGTGGCTCTTTATGTCAGAAACAATTTTCAAGCATCTGAGCTGCAAGGAAGATGGGGCAATGAAGAAGCACTATGGGCCGACCTAAAAAAAAATGATGGGGCATCCATTTATATTGGAGTGGGTTACAGGCCTCCAAATCAAAAGGAAGAGCATGGCAGAGATCTGGTTGAAGACATCCAAAAGATGGGAAAGAAGGGAGAAGTGGAGATCTTTGGAGACTTTAATCTGCCAGATGTAGACTGGAGAATCCCTTCTGCAGAATCTAACAATAGTAGAGAAATAGTGGATATAGTGGTAATGGAACCCACGAGAGAGGGAGCTATACTCGATTTAGTGCTCACTAATGGAGATAATGTCTCTGATGTCCAGGTGGGCGCCCACCTCAGCACCAGTGATCATCAAACGGTATGGTTTCATATTACACAAAGGATGCAGAGAAGAAGCATGAAGACCCGAGATTTGTAGTTCAAAAACACAGACTTTGATGAAATGGGGAAGTACCTGGAGGAAGAACTAGAAGGCTGGGAGAACAAGAAAGATGTGGAACAACAGTGGACCAAACTAAAAGGAGTAATTACCAAGGCAACTAATCTATATGCTTTGTTGTGTTTGAATTGATCACCTTGACACAGAAGTTGTGGATATAAAATGTATATCTGATTGTTTTGTCAAATATGTTTAAAAAATACATTCTCTTTATGCATTTTGGGATAGATTTTAAAAGAAGCGCATGCGGGGTACATTTGTGCATGCTACCCGGCGCGCACAAATGTACACCCGATTTTATAACATGCGTGCGCTGCCACGCACATGTTATAAAATCCGGGGTCGGCGCGCACAACAGGGTGCACACTTGTGCACTATGGCTGCGCCAAGCCCTAGGGGAGCCCCGATGGCTTTCCCTGTTTTCTCCAAGGCTGCTCTGAAATCGGAGCGGCCTCGGAGGGAACGTTTTTCCACTCCCCCCCCCCCCACCACCTTCCCCTCCCTTCCCCATCTAACCCACTCCCCAGCCCTACCTAAATCCCCCCCCACCTTGTTTCAAGTATTTATGCCTGCCTCTGGCAGGCGTATCTTGCGTGTGCTGGCTGGCTGCCGGTGCGCCATCCCCCGGCACAGCCGCTGTGCCAGAAGCCTCGTGCCGCTGTGGGAAGGGGTCATGGGCGTGGCGCCCCCGGACCGGTGCCACGCCCATGCCCCCTTCCCAACCTTTTTCAAAGCCCTGGGACATACGCGCGTCCCGGGGCTTGCGAGCACCGCCGAGCCTATGCAAAATAAGCTCGGCGCACACAGGAGCATGTTTTCGTGGCTACGCGCGTAACCTTTGAAAATCTACCCCTTTGTTTAAATAATTTTCTCTTGAATTAGTGAACTCCTATTTCTTCTTATGAAGGAAACAAACTGTTTATCGGTCATACAGCTTTAGATGGATTTAGCTTCCTTTTGAAACAGCCAGCATACTACATTGATCATCAGACAGTGTATATAGAACCACCAAATAGTTTCTTTACTTTCAACCATTATGCGTAACTTGGGAATCAGGCATCAGATTACAAATCATATGTATGCTATCTGTGTCGAAAACCAATGACTCAGAAATCACATGTGTAAGGTTTTCTAATCTAAAGTGCTGGATTATACTCTATACAAAAGTGGCAGCTCTGCCATGGATTCAGGATCATCAGATTTGAAGCTCTTCAAGGAAATGGTTAGCAAAATGACAAGTTTGTGCTGTCTGTAAATAATTACTCCCTGGAATAGAAGTGCAGAGAAACCTATCAGCTCAAGCATAGCATCCAATAAAGATGACAAAAAAAAAAACACCTAGAGGCATGATTCACTGCAAAAAGAAATTGCCAGCTCACAGTAAGTTTAAGTTGTCTAAAAGAAGTTCATTTTTCTTAAAGGAAGAAAAATAATCTGCTAGTGCAGCAAAATTATTATCCCCCTAAGATTTTTAGAATACAAATAATGACTTGTTTTACAAATTATCTTATACAAAACATTTTGGGGACAATTTTGAAGAGACCGCATTATTTGGAAAGCTTGCAGGAGCTTCTAGACTGGGCTCATTGCTATCAATTTTCAAAGGGAAATCATTGCTTGGTTTCCCTTTAAAATTAGCAAGTGCAAATTACGTGTGCTGAAATTGCTATTTGTGCAGGCGAGGAAGCAGTAGGATGGGTGTTATCCCTCTTTAGAAAAATGATAATAGGGAAGTGGTTGGAAATTCTAAGCTAGTTAGTCTGACTGTAGTGATGGGGAAATTGATGGAAAGTCTTCTGAAGGAATGAATAATTAAGAAAGCATCTTGAATCTAGCAGCATTGCTTTACCAGGTAGAGACTCTGTCAGAGGAATCTGGTCAATTTCTTCAATTAGCTTATTGGAGAGTTAGGGCAGGGATGGGTACTGTATATGTACTTGGATTTCAGCAAAACCTTTGAACCACCTAGGAACAGGAATATAAACAGGATGGAGTAGGTCCAGAAGGTGGCTACTAAAATGGTCAGTGATCTTCATTCTAAAGCATATGAGGATAGACTTAAAGATCTAAACAGATACACCTTGGAAGAAAGGTGAGATAAGGGAGATATGATAGAAAGATTCAAATGTCTCAAAGGCTTCCATGCACAGGAGATGAGCCTCTTTCAACAGAAAAGAGGCTCTAAAACAAGGAGTGATGTGATGAAGTTAAAAGGGGGTAGATTCAAAAGTAATCTTAGGAAGTATTTCTTTTCAGCGCGAGTGGTGGATGTGTGGAACAGCCTCCCAGAAGAGGTGGTGAAGACAAAAATAGTATCTGAATTCAAAAAAGCATGGGATAAATAACAGGGATCTCTAAGGAAGTGATGGTAATCATAATGCTAAATTAATTGGGCAGACGGGCAGACTGGATGGGCCACACGGTCTTTTTCTGCCAGCATGTTTCTCTGTTTCTAAACTGAGTAGTCCATAAATAAATAAATGAATAAATAAATAGGGATGGTGGACTGTATTTAAAAACTAATTGAGGGATGATGGCAGAGCTTGGTGATAAATGGATTTCAAATTGAAGAAACACATGTGATAAGAGGCGTGCGTCAAGAGATCAGTCCTGGAGCTGGATGTGAGCAATATTGCAGAATGGTTATGAGGAATAAAATGTGTCCTTTTGCTGATGATGCTAAGATATGCAACAAGTTGGACATGTCTGAGGGACAAGCAACTCTAGTTTGGAGTGACACACACACTAGTCTGTTTTTTAGAATATCCACAATGAATATGCATGAAATATATTTGCATACAATGGCGGCAATGCCTGCAACTATCTCATGCATATTCATTATGAATATCCTGAAAACCAGATCTGTTTGTGACACTCCAGGTCTGGATTTGCCTACCTAGAGTACAGAAGTGATCCATGAAAGCTCAAGGAGTGGTTGGCTATCTGGCAGCTAAGTTTCAATACTAAAAAAAAAAATGCTGCATTATGAATTTTGGGTGCAGAAGTCTGCGGGATGGTGAGTTATTGACATCCACAGCACAAGAAAGAGACCATGGGATGTTTGTATCTGATGGTTTAGAACTAATAAAACAGTGTGAATAGGTGCCAGAGCCAGAGGGATGCTGGGGTGTATAAGGGAGAGGTATACAGTAGCTATTTGGAAAAATAAAGTCATTGGTGAGACTTCACTTGGACTATTTTATCCATGTCTGGAGACTGTACCTCTGAAAGATTATAAACAGAGTAGAGGTAGTCCAGAGAGAGGCTACCAAAATGATACATGGGGGGGGGGGGGGCGGGGTGTTCATTGTTCTGCCCGAAAAACCCTCTGAAATGAGTCTTAGAACTGGATTTTCTATTGCCGCAAAGCATAGTGAATTCGGCAGTAACAGGGGGCGGAGGGGGGGGGAAACGGGGGGGGGGGGGTGGTCCTGCGATAGCCGGCAGCGATCGCACCTCCGCAGTGCGATCGCTGCCGGCTATTGCCAAATAACTACACCATAAAAGGTGTAGTTATTTGGCGTGAAACTGGCAGCGAAAAAGAAGCGTACCTTTCGCTGTCGGCGAAGTCTTTGCGGCGTCAGCCCCAGTGCCGCCCCAACTCCTCCTCTTCCGGGGCTGATGCCGCCCCAATCTTGGTATCACACGCGGTAAGGGACTTTTCGCGTGCGAAACGTCCCTTATTGCATGCGATCCGCATAGAAAATGACCCCCTTAGGGATCTAAATATGACAGAAACATCCCAATACCTGAAATGCATTAACAGTGCAACAAAAGAAACCCTTCTCCAGTGGAAAGGAAATTCTCAAGTTAGAGGTCCTGATGAGGAAGACTCAGGGTGTAATGTCAGGAAATACCTTTCTTACAAAAAGAGGGTAATGGATGTGTGGATTGCCCTCCCAGAATGGGCAGTGGAGGCTAAAATGATAACAGACTTCAAGAAAAGAATTCTTAGTAGCAAAAAAGCACAGAGGCAATGGTAGAATTAATTAGGGACTAGGTCTGTTTGGCAGGCTGTCCTCATTAAGCAAACACTCTGCTTTGTCATCTGAGAAAACAGGGTTGCAGCTCTATGGCAGCAAAGCTGTTCATCAGTTAAGATGAAGGTAGGACACAAACATGCAAACGGATTGGCATTTGTAGATATATATATATATATATATATATATATATTTGTCTTTCAGTACTGCAGTTGTTCAGGCTGTGTGCCTTCATTGCCATCAAATTAAAGATATAGATGAAATTTTCTAAATGTGTATGCTTCATTTTTCTCCATTGTTTCTTGAAGAACAGACAGCATAAGTGTTTCAGCATCTATTCAAATGAGACAGAAAGCAGACTGAAGTTGATTTCCTCCATCCAATTCCAGATGTTGCTGATGTCGACAGATTGCCTTTGCATGTTTGAAAAGATATAATGAGCTTTGTGCATAAGGTAAGGAAGCCAATAACATATTATGCAATGGAGATCTGGGTCAGCCTGAAAACCTACTTAAAGAGGATTTATTTGGATTGCCAAATATGCAGAGCCTCTAATCACCATTTTTTAAACTGAGAATTTGAATATTTGTATTTGCCCATGATGGTGAACAATATTTGTTCTGGAAACTTTTCAAACTTTCAAGAACAGGTCTTTAATCTAACCTCAGTCTCCTCTAATCTTTTATCATTATTATTATTACAAATAAAAACAAGCTAGATTTTGTGGTGACAAGAGATCTTTATTAAATAAAAGATATCACAAATGCATTGAGATAAAGCAAAGAACCTTAGAATGTAAAGTATAATTACTTTTTCAGTCATGTAAATGGATTTTCATTGAAAAACTGATTCTAAATTTCAGCAGATAAATTGATGAATTTTATCAGCCATAATGACTTTATTCAGAAATAATCTTTCTCCATTCTGTGCCTATGGAAAATATCTTTACTGAACAGAGCCCTAAGAATCTTCAGGTCCAAAGTTCAGTGCTGGCCGGGTAAGTAACTTGTGGGGTCATTTATCAAACTGCTATATAGCGTTTTCGCAGGCATTAAGGCATTTTCACATGCAAAAAATGCCTTTAATGCATGCGAAAACGCCAAGATGCATAGTGCAATGCAAATTAGAAAAAGGGGAGGAGTTTGGGGCCAAGCTTTATGATTTGTGAAGCCATTTTGTGTATTTTAACAACACCTTTTTCATTTGCATAAAGCCATGTGATAGGGTTTTATCACATGAGAGAGAGAGAGACTGACTAACAAGCCATAATGCCCTCATACTGGGTAGGTATTTATACCTCTATATGAGGCCTACCTAGTCACTCGAGGTGAGATTTAGGTATTAGTGTAGGGGGTTAGGCGCCTCTTTGACGACATACGAACAGAACAGTGCTCTCTTGTGAAGATTTGATGACCTTCGGAGTGAGGAAACTCACACAAAGATGAAATTTGTGCAATGTTCTCTCAATGATGGACTCTCTACCTGGGTAACATCAAGCTAGGTTGATATAACATTGCACAAATCTCATCTTTGTGTGAGTTTCCTCTTCACAAGAGAGCACTGTTCTGTTCATATGTCTCACTTTGAATGTTAAATTGGCACCTAACCCCCTACAGTAATACCTAAACCTCACCTCGAGTGACTAGGTAGGCCTCATATAGAGGTATAGATACCTATGAGGGCATTATGGCTAGTTAGTCTCTCTCCCTCCCCCCTCCTCTCTCTCCCCCTCTCCCTCCCCTAATTGCTAGGCTGGATCTCCAGCGGCGTAAAACTATCACAGGCAATATTTAGTCAATTATGATAAATCCAGGCCTTAGCTGGCTATATTACAAGGTTACTTAGACAAATAAGTTAGATCAGCTCTATGGTTGATCTGATTAACTTAACCAAATAAGAACAAAATGTCATTACTTAACTGGATAAGTAGTGCTACCCAGCTCCACCCACTGCCCACCCACAAATTGGCTGGCTAAAAGATAGGCAGATAAGTGACTTATCTAGCAGCCTCCTTATCCAGTGCTAAACACACTTTCAATAGGAATTTTCTGTATGTTCGGATGTACAGTAGCAAAATATCATATGTTTTTGAGGGGATCTTGAAATTCATTATTTTCTGGGAAACAGACAGAATTTAGACTTTAGTGAAATGATGCAATATGGATTCTGGGGATGGGGCCAAAAGTATTTTCAGATATATATCTGCCCTGTTGGGAACAACAGACTAAGGATTTTGCTAACTCCTCTCCAGACTAGTTTCAATTGATTAGATAAAATAGAAAGTTTTATGCAGTAAAATACCTTAGTAGCCAGTTTGATCAGACAAATGGGTGCCAGAAAGAACCACTGGGTAAAAAGAAACATTTTTTTTCATCTACATTTATGAGTACAATTACAAGAGTGACTCACTTTTCAATGCCCATAGAAATACAGTAGTATCAAAGACTCTTTAAGCAAATGAGCTCTTGCTCAGGATTCGATTACACAAGTGACAAAGAAAAGACATCAAGTTGTGGATAATGACTAGAGAAACACAAGTACTCATGAGAACCCTGAATGATCTGAGTAAGTGTTCATTAAAAAAAGAACAGTTTATAGAATGTGTTACTGTTCATGCTATGCTCTTCAGCTGTTTGAATATTGCCTCACTCTGTTGCAGCAAATAACACTTTGATTTAAAATGCCCTAGATGCACAAAATTTGATTTTGCTTCCTAAAGAGCAAAATTAGGTCTCCAATTTGCTATGCATAACAGTGGTAGAACATCAAAGATCTGACTTTAGGCACATCAGTTTGCTTATTAGCGTCTAATAGGACATAATAAACCAACAACCATATTACATTTTATAATTAGAAATGCAGTCTTCATGGCTTATTTTCATCTCCCGAAAAAAGGTTTAAAGGGAAACACTATGGTTACAGGGATGCAATATGACCTAGTTTCTGAAGAAAGATTTCGGGTCAGGGCTTTTTTTTTTTTAATCTCCTTCTGACGCAAACCAGTACTTGTAGTCACAGCCCCCGATTTCCTGTGGCAGCTCTTTAGTTGATTCAGCAGTAAGAATTAGAAAGTTCTGTGGCAATGTTTCAGCAATTTTGCAACACCTCTGTGACATATTTGCATAAATTTGCATCTTTTAGGAAATCTGATTGTGTGAATTCTTTTTTTTTACCATTATAAAAATAAAGTCGTTTTCCAATCTTACTTATATAACAGTATAATTTATAATTTTTTTCTTAGTGTAGGGAAAGGGAACACAAATGTTAGCCCAAGGAAGGCATCTCAAGGATAGGAAGAGGAAGAGCCAGAAAGAACCAGGAATAAGGAAGAAAGGAGAGGGTAAGGATTGGGGTTGGGAGTGAAAGGAGGAAAGGTCGAGAGGACTAAGGTTGGGGGAAAAAGGAGCCAGAACAGAGATGGGGGAGAGGAGAGGGTAAGTGGACTGAGGAGAGGGGGAGGAGAAAGAGAGAAGATCTGGTTCAGGGGTTGGAGGTTCTGGAATCTGGGAGGGTTGGAGGGAGTTTCTGGTATCTGGGGAATAAAATCTGCAAGCAAGAAAGGTAAGATTCAGACTGGAATGAAAGGTAGTATTCCTCTTGTGGTTCCAGCTCTGATCCTTCTCACGTGCCTGTCTTTTTTTAACCTCCTCTCTCATTGCTCCAAAGTCCTGCATGACCTCTTTCACACAACACAGCACCCGGTGCCAATCCCGTTCCTCTCTCCCTCACACACATACACACTTATACAATCAATCCGTCTCTTATCCCCAGCCCATCCTAACCATTCCCCAACTCATCCTCCTCTCCTCCTCTAGCCTCTCCAATCTTCCAAGTCCTTCCTCATCTTCCCCTAGAAATAACATTCTCACTGCCACTGATCACTGGGCAGTAGGCGGAAGAGAGTAGTGGTGCTTTGGGCTGTGCCCTCCTCCTTCTTCCTTCCACACAAAGTTCATTTGGCACTTTGAAAAACAAGGAACTATGAAGCACCAGTAGGGCCCCAGGGTGGCAGAAGAGAAGGTCATGGCCAGGACACCACCACTTTCTTCCTCCTACTGCCAGATGATCACCAGTGAGAGAGATATTGTGGATGGAGGGAAGAGAAAAGCACCAAGAAAACCTGAACCTAGTTCCAAGTCTGAGCAATTATTTTGGGGACTGCACAATTCTGTGGTACAGGTTAGATTTTGTGGCACCTCATAGCAGAAGAAACCGAGGAAACTGCAGACCCGGCTTATTGTATTTATTGAAAACAGAATACACAAAACTCCAAATACCTCAATACGCTGGAAACAGTGATGGGCTGGGCCATCTAGAGGACTAGATTGAGCTGATGTGCAGCTCAGCTAGTTAGCTGAATAAACGTATCTTGCTAATCTTACCTGTACACTCAGTGGTGCAGCTGCATCCCTGAATATACTCAGCTATCCTAAAGTTAGTTGGCTAACTTCAGGGGAGGTCTATGAGCCGAACAGAGTTAGCTGGATAAGTTATCCAGCTAAATCTGAATATCGGAGTTAGAAAACTTATCTGGCTAACTCAACTCTTCCCTGGATTGCCTTCACCTTGCCTACCACCTGAAAATTTATCTGGATAAGTACTTATCCAGCTAAGTGCCGGCCACTGAGCCCCGGCAAATATTAAGCAACATTTAGTTATCTGGATAAACTCATACTTATCCAGGTAAGTTGCACTGAATATCATCCTCAATGATATCAGGAGAATTGCAGGTATTCCAATGGGTCTGTGGACCAATAGGCTGATATGAATCAGGATTGTAAATAGTGTAAGCAGGGCAGCTGTCAACTCACAAAACCTTGAAGGGTCATAATGACTACCATAAAAGCAGAAAGTTGGGGTGGGTGGGCTTTTATCCTTTTCCCCAGTCTCACACTGTGCTCCACCCCCTCACCCTCTCTCCCATCCCAATACCAATATCTCTTCTATTCTCTTACTTCCCTCCCCCTTGGTGTCTGGTTCCTAGTTCTTTCATCCTTTACCCCTCCTTTGCCTGGTTGGCAAAAAGATGTAGTCATACTCCATTGTCTTCTAGTGTATGGTTCAGGTCCATAGTTTGAATGCACAATGTTCTGTAGGCATCTATGGAGCACCACATAGTTTAAACTGCAGAAGAGATCCCTATGATAGAGAAGGATGGAGCAGGAATGACATACTGCTGTCCTGTTTGCCTGGAGGAGAGAGGACAGAGGACTAGGATTGGGGTGGTCAGGGACTGGAAGAGGGAGAGAGGACCATTAGGATTGGGAATGAAGGGGGGAGAGAGAGAACACCAATATTTTATGAACACAAAAACACTCTCTATTTACGTTGAGTAGCTGTTCATAGCTATCCAAATTTTAGCTTTATTATATTGAATATGAATATTTTCATAGCATTAACTTATGTTCCATTTTATATTTTATTAACAAATTAATATAAAAACTAAGTGGTCCATATTCAGAAGCATTTAGCCGGCTAACTCAGAAGTTAGCCAGCTAAATGAATAATTAGGTACGTATCTGACTTCATTCTAGCCGGCTAGAATTTAGCCAGCTAATTTAGGGGCATTCCGGGGGCATAACTGGGGGGAGTTGCATTATCCAGCTAAATTAACCAGTTAACTCTGATATTCAGAGTATCTATCTTGTAAGTTTATCCTGCTAAGGGGGACATTTATCAAAGTGCTATATGGTGTTTTCGCATTCAACAAGCACCTTTAATGCATGCAAAAAGCACCTTTAACGCATGCAAAAATGCCTTTATTGCATGGTGCAATGCAAATTAGGAAAAGGGGAGGAATTTCTGGCCAAGTGGGCCAGCTTCACAATTTGCGAAGCCATATCGCACAGCTTTAACGTGGATTTTAACTTCACCTTTTTCATTTGCATTAAGCCGTGCGATATGGCTTACTTCAACGCAATTTTATTAAATTGGCAAAGAAAAAATGTACCTCAGCCATACATTCATCGAAACTAGGCATTCATTGCCTGAACAATACTTGCGAACAGACAGAGCAGCAAACGAAGAAAACATCTATTTTACATTTTCATGTTTCACACTATCCACCTTCCCCCCACCCCACCCACCCCAGCTCCCCTCCCCCACATCAGGCTCCTCATGGTCCGCAGCTCATAATAATATGCAATAAGTTCAAAAGGTTCAAAAATCTCGAGTCCCACTAATGAAAAGTTCAATTGTTGAGAATAAGGCTCCTAAGCCTATGTGGAAAAGTTTGAATATAAGCGTCCCAAGTCTGTAGTGTAGAAAAACCTGTTGATGACGGAAGGATGTGCGAGCCACTTGCCGTTCCATCTGCATCAAGTGGTGAAGATGGTTCCGCCATGTCCAAAAAGAAGGTGGGTCAGGAGATCGCCAATAGAGGAGAACCAACTTCTTCCCCACACACAGTGCTTTGCGAAGCAACAGGCGAGGACCCTTCCCCCGGAGTAGTGTCTGAGGTATTCGGCTAAAAACCAATTCCCAAGAAGGAGAGAGTGTCACATCCAGCAAACGGGCCATATATTTTAAGACTCTGCCCCAAAATGAACTGATCAATGCACAGTCCCAAACATATGGAGGCAAGTACCTTGTATAGTTTTACATTTATCACATAAGCCAGAAGCCAAAGGCATAAAATGGTGCACTGAGGAGAAATGTCAGCCCTCCACAAGAAATTAAATTGCATCTCTCAAAAGTATATATGAGACGAGACCCCTGAGAGATCTCGGAAGCACTGTTGAAGCAGGTCAGCTGTGATGGACAGGCGGCGGTCTACATTCCATCGCTCAGCCAACTGGGGACATATCTGGTTAGGTAAACGCCCCCTTAATTTTGTATAGTAATGGGCAAGACGGGGGCTTCGCTGCTTTCCCAACGTGAAAAGTTCTTCCAGCAGTAAAAAATGTTGAGGCCTTTTCACCTCCAAGGGTAGGGACTGGATGTAATGTTGGATTTGCAAATACGGAAATACCTGTGACCTGGAGAGACCATATTGCGTGGTCAGGGTGGGAAATGGTAAGAGTTGACCGGAGCCATCCAAAACATACCCTATGGAAGTTATTCCCTGTTGTACCCACTGTCGAAAGCCAGCGGTTTGAAATCCCGCTGGCAAATCCAAGTTACCACGAATGGGGAGGAAATAAGCACAACGGTTAGGATATTAAATAATCTAGTGGTCAGCCACCACACAGTGCGCAGTGGAGTAATCAATGCTGCGATCAAAGGCGATAATGAGAGCTGAGTCGCCTCAGCCTGTAACACAAACCAGACGTCCAAGGGGGCCACCAGTGTCTGTTCCGCGGGAAGGGCCACATGAAAGGATTCCCCCAGGAGCTATTCACGAATAATACGTAAGTTACCCGCTACATTGTAAAGACATAGGTCGGGCACACCCAGGCCACCCCGCCCCCAGGGAACCTGCAGATGCCGAAACAGGATCCGTGGTTTCTTACCGCGCCACAAAACCGGTTTGACGCTCTCTCCAATATTTGCCCATCAGCATGTTTCAACATGAGTGGCAGATTTTGAAATAAATATAGCCGTTTAGGAAGAAGGAGCATCTTGAACAAATTCAACCGCCCCATTAAAAAAAGAGGGAGAGCTCCCCATGTTCTCAAATGCTCCACTACACTCTTCAATAGCAGAAAAACATTAATTTTATATGGGTGAATGGGTGCAATGGGTGAATAGGTGCAATGGGAGGTAAATGCCCAGATATTTAAGGTTGGAATCTGCCCACTTAAGTGGAAAAGGAGATCCCCAATTATCTCGCAAAGTGGTCAGGAATGCCAGGGCCTCAGATTTCCCCTAGTTCAATTTAAATCCGGAGAAAACTCCAAACTCTTGCAGCAGATGGAGGGTAGCTGAGAGTGAGTGCACTGGATTCATCAGAAAGACCAGAAGGTCATCAGCGAAGGCCGCATATTTAAATGTCTCTGTTTTAAAGCGTACTCCCTTAATTGATCGCTCATTCTGAAGAGCTAAGAGCAGCGGCTCGAGCTGCAAAAGGAACAGCAAGGGAGAGAGCGGACAGCCCTGACGAGTATCCCGGCCAATTGGAATGGGAGCCGACTGTGACTGATTACCTATAATAAGGGCCTGGGGAGCCGGATATAAATGCAGAACCGCCTGTAGAAAGAACCCCGTAACTCCCATCAACTTTAGTACTTGAAAAAGTTAATCCCATTCCACCCAGGCAAACGCTTTTTCTGCATCAAAGCTGACCACCAAACAAGGTACATTATGCTGTTGACACAAGGTCATAGCCACCAGGACTTTCCGTATATTTGCTAGGGCATATCGATTGCATTCAAACCCTTCTTGACCCGGTTGGATCAAGGAGGGCAACAGTACCGCCAGCCTATCAGCCATTATTTTAGCCAAAAATTTTTGATCCACATTCAGCAAGGATATAGGCCTATAAGTTTCAGAAAGTAATGGATCCTTCCCTGCTTTAGGAATTAAAGTAATATGTGAAGTATTCGCATGAACAGGGTATGAACCCCAAGTCACCAGAGCATTGAAAGCATTGGTCAATGGGCTAGCTATGTCATCCAATAGAGTTTTATAAAATTCGGCCATATAGCCATCCAGGCCAAGTGCTTTATATTGTCTGGCCTGCTTCACAGTCATCCGAACCTTATCTTCAGTGATAGGACCATTCAACCATAGGCACTGCTCAGAAGTTAGTTGAGGGATCGGCAAGGAGTCACAAAAGCTGTCACATGCCGCTGCATTCCTACATTCTGCAGAGTACAGTCTAGAGTAAAATGCCCTAAAGGAGCTCAGTATAGAAGGAGTGTTGCGCACTATCAAACCCTGTGGTGATCGCAGGGCAGATATATGGCGAGATGCTCTGTTGGATCCGATTAAGTTTGCCATTTTTTTTACCCGCTTATTACCATACTGAAAGAATTGGAATTGAAAATAAGCTAGGCTTTTCTTCGCTCTTTGATGTAGCAGCATATTAATGGAATTTTGGAGAGCAAAGTAACTTTCATTATGAGCTCCTGAGGGTTCCCACTGCAAAGCCAGCCTAGCCTGATACAGTTGCGCACTAAGAGAAATCAATTTCTCTTAGTGCGCAATTTCTCTTAGTGCCATAATGTCTCCTTGTTCCCTCCACCCCCTCCTCCTTTCCCCTCCTCGCTCCCTCACTCTTCTCCCTGCATATAATTGTACATAAGTGCACATGCCTCCTTTATACTGTAAATAAGTTCATATACTAAGTTTATAAGTGCACATACACGCCTCCTTAACATTGCTTATGCATATTTAATCTTAACATGGATAAGCAAATTCCATGTCGTTCAACAAAGTTGTATCCCTGCTCATTGACTCTCTATCCTGTACTTTCATATGTTATCCAGTTTCGTATATTATCCAACTATTTCCCAGTTAGCCCTCCATCCTCGTTCATTGTAATTTCCTTTCTCAGTTACTTGTGAACCGACATGATGTGTCCCACGAATGCCGGTATATAAAAAGTGTTAAATAAATAATAAAAATAAATTGCTTATCTAGGAGTCTTCATCGATGGGTTAAGTATGAAATGATATTTATTTATTTATTTAGGGATTTTATATACCGATTTTCTTGATACAGATCAAATCAACTCGGTTTACATAGAACGATAGTGCATTAACAGTAACTAGTCAAACCTCAAAAGAGGAGACAGATTGGGAGCAGAAGGTAAAAGTTACATTATAACTAGGGATGTGAATCGTGTCCTCGATCGTCTTAACGATCGATTTCGGCTGGGAGGGGGAGGGAATCGTATTGTTGCCGTTTGGGGGGGTAAAATATCGTGAAAAATCGTGAAAAATCGAAAAATCGAAAAATCGCAAAACCGGCACATTAAAACCCCCTAAAACCCACCCCCGACCCTTTAAATTAAATCCCCCACCCTCCCGAACCCCCCCCAAATGACTTAAATAACCTGCAGGTCCAGTGGCGGTCCGGAATGGCAGCGGTCCGGAACGGGCTCCTGCTCCTGAATCTTGTTGTCTTCAGCCGGCGCCATTTTCCAAAATGGCGCCGAAAAATGGCGGCGGCCATAGACGAACACGATTGGACGGCAGGAGGTCCTTCCGGACCCCCGCTGGACTTTTGGCAAGTCTCGTGGGGGTCAGGAGGCCCCCCACAAGCTGGCCAAAAGTTCCTGGAGGTCCAGCGGGGGTCAGGGAGCGATTTCCCGCCGCGAATCGTTTTCGTACGGAAAATGGCGCCGGCAGGAGATCGACTGCAGGAGGTTGTTCAGCGAGGCGCCGGAACCCTCGCTGAACGACCTCCTGCAGTCGATCTCCTGCCGGCGCCATTTTCCGTACGAAAACGATTCGCGGCGGGAAATCGCTCCCTGACCCCCGCTGGACCTCCAGGAACTTTTGGCCAGCTTATGGGGGGCCTCCTGACCCCCACGAGACTTTCCAAAAGTCCAGCGGGGGTCCGGAAGGACCTCCTGCCGTCCAATCGTGTTCGTCTATGGCCGCCGCCATTTTTCGGCGCCATTTTGGAAAATGGCGCCGGCTGAAGACAACAAGATTCAGGAGCAGGAGCCCGTTCCAGACCGCTGCCGTTCCGGACCGCCGCTGGACCCGCAGGTTATTTAAGTCATTTGGGGGGGGTTCGGGAGGGTGGGGGATTTAATTTAAAGGGTCGGGGGTGGGTTTTAGGGGGTTTTAGTGTGCCGGCTCACGATTCTAACGATTTATAACGATAAATCGTTAGAATCTCTATTGTATTGTGTTCCATAACGGTTTAAGACGATATTAAAATTATCGGACGATAATTTTAATCGTCCTAAAACGATTCACATCCCTAATTATAACAAGGGTGAATAACTTGGAATTGGAAATGAAGAGACAGATAATCAAAGTAGAGAGATATAACAGAGAGAAGGGGCTTGAAGCCAACCTCAGGAGAATAACTCTAGCAATATAACATGATTATATGACATTCTGCTAGTTATTGAAGCACAGCTGATTGAATAATATCTTAGTAGAATATAGTCTAGGAGACAGGAAAGGCTCTACCGAAAAGCCAAGTCTTCAGTTTCTTTTTAAAATTTATGAGGCAGGTTTCCTGTCGGAGGTCTGGGGGTAGTGTATTCCAAATGGTGGGGCCTGCTGTTGAAAAAGCCCGGTCCCTGATTGTTAATCTTTGTACCAATTTGATTGAGGGAACATGAAGGGATCCCTTATAGGCATCTCTCAAAGGTCTAGCTGAAGTGTGTAATTTGAGAGGGTGTAGTAGGTCTAGTGGAGTCTGGTGGTGGATGTTTTTATGAATAATGGTGAGGGATTTGTGAACAATTCTAAAATTAACTGGAAGCCAATGTAGGTCTTTTAGAATGGGCATGATGTGATCTCTGCGCTTAGTGTTGGTCAAAATCCTTGCAGCTGCGTTTTGGAGTAGTTGCAGAGGTTTTAATGTAACCGCTGGTAGACCTTGCAGGATCAAGTTACAATAATCGACCTTAGAGAACAGGATTGCTTGGAGTACAGTCCTGAAGTCATGGTGATATAGGAGAGGCTTGAGTTTTTTGAGCACCTGTAACTTGTAGAAGCATTCTTTTATAGTATAATTTATAAACTTCTTTAAGCTCAGATGATTGTCAATTATAACTCCAAGATCTCTAGCATGAGTGATGTGGGAGATAGTGTGCAATTGTTGTAAGTGTAGACTATTTTTAGGGGTGATAAGCAGGAGTTCAGTCTTAGCAGTATTTAACACCAGGTTGAGGGTAGTAAGGAGATGGTTAATAGTTTGAAGGCGAGATTCCCATAATTTGATTGCTGAGTCCAAAGAGCCTGTTATAGGAATCAAAACTTGGACATCGTCTGCGTATACGTAGAATTTCAAATTTAGCGACGAGAGGAAATGGCAGAGAGGGAGGAGATAAATATTAAATAGGGTGGGAGATAAAGAGGAGCCCTGGGGGACTCCATGTGGGGAGTTAGTATAAGGAGATTCCATATTATTGATTTTAACTTTATAACCTCGATTACTGAGGAATGAGTCGAACCATCTGAAGACAGATCCTGAGATTCCTATGTCGGATAGCCGGTTTAATAATATAGCATGGTTGACTGTATCGAAGGCTGCGGAGATATCAAGGAGTGCAAGCAGGAAGGAGCATCCTTTGTCAATTCCCAGGTATACTTGATCAAGGAGTGATATGAGGAGTGATTCCGTACTATGTTCTTTCCGAAATCCATATTGTGAAGGATGAAGGATATTATTTTCCTCCAAGTAATTTGATAGTTGATTATTTACTACTTTCTCCATGATTTTGGCTATAAATGGCAAGTTAGATATTGGTCGATAATTTTTTAGATCATCTGGGTCCAAGTTTGGTTTTTTGAGGATAGGTTTGAGAGTTGCTAGTTTGAGAGTGTCTGGGAAGATACCTTGTGAAAATGAGCAGTTAATAATGTCTGCTAGGTATTTGGAGATGGAGTCTGGTATTAGAAGCAGTAATTTAGATGGGATATAATCTTGTGGATGAGAGGAGGGTTTCATTCTTTTGAGGATAGTTTCCACCTCTGTAGAATAGGTGGGTTCGAATGTTTCCAATGTTGTGAATGAGTTGGGGCGGTAGAGAGGATCTAAAGAAGGTGTGATAGGATTGGAGGGTAATCTAGCCAAGGTATTAGCAATTTTACTCTGGAAGAAGATGGCCAGTTCATTGGCCTTTGATTGGGCTATATCATCAGAAATTGGTGCTGAAGTAATCTTGGTGAGGTCTGAAACATAAGCGAAAAGGGCCTTTGCATCGAAGAACATATCATGGATACGGTGGGCGTAAAAGTATCTTTTGGTTCGCAGTGTCATGGTTCTGTAATGATGGAGAGCTGCTTTGTAGATGGCTAGAGATTGAGGATTGGGGGAGTTCCGCCATCTCTTTTCCTTCTGTCTTAGGCTTTGTTTTAATGTGCGAAGCTCCAAAGAGAACCATGGTTGTTTATGTTTCTGAGATGGATTGATATTCTTTGATGATAGAGGGCATAGATTATTTGCTATGGTTTCAGTGATATTTTGCCAAGAAAATATAGCTGCGTTAGGGTTCGAAAGATCCAAGTTGGGTAGTTCTTTGCATAGAGAATTGTCAAGGGCTTCTGAAGGACAAGATTTCCTATAGTGCAGTGTTGTTGGTGGCAGGGGTGCAAGAGATCCTGTCGTCATTTTAAAAGTGGAGGAGATATCTCCTCTCAGGACTCCTTTAGCAGTATACCAAAACAGTAATGAATCTGTCGCATGTGCACCATTAAAAGAAATATAATCTGCCCACTTAGTTCGTTCATAGTCCTGAAAAGAAGTATCCCCAGCCAAAAAGTAGGTGTATTGCCAAAGACGTCCAAATGTAGCAACCAGGGACCAGCTCAGCTCAATCCATATAGGAGCATGGTCTGACACAATCACGTCCTCAATCTCCGCACTTGTGATCTTAGAAAACAAACGATCACTGATCAAGATTGAGAGGAGTGTGCTCTTGAGATATGTGAGAACCCCTTGTCAGTGGGATGTAAGATCCGCCAAGGATCCGTCAAGTGCAAAGACAGCTCCAAAAATTGAATACCCTTAAAGGGGACCAGACCCCGAAAATGGGAACTCGACCTGTCCAACTGAGGGTCTCGGATGGAGTTAAAGTCCCCTCCCAGAATAAGAGCGTGTACTAAATAGGGGAGGAGCAATCTATAAAATGTTGGAAAAAAATCAAAACGAGGGCTGTTAGGGGCATAAATATTGCACAAGAGAACCAGTTGCCCATCAAATTCTGCTTCTAAAATTAGGTAGCGTCCCTGGGGATCCTTAATTTCAGTTTTAATCGACAGTGGGAGATTTTTATGTATTAGAATGGCGACTCCGGCAGACCGCGTTTGAGGCGTAGTGCACTGCCCCCACCCACTAACGGGCCAGCTTTCGATGTTCAACATCATTAAGATGTGTTTCCTGTACAAAGGCCATCACAGCGGCTTTCTTTTTTAAAACCGTTAATATCTTTGTTCTCTTGCTGGGAGAATTTATACCACAAACGTTCCAGGAAATTAATCTCAATGATTTATTAAACATTAATTAGGACCTATAGGGTAAAATGGGAAGAAGAAAAGCATAACACAGTACATGAAAATTCTGATATATGGAGGCCATCCCAGCTGAGACCTCCATATAAGAACCAAGTGGGACTCCCAGGAACCACAGTTCCAGACCATAAAACTGTGAAACAGATTTCCCCTTTACGGACTATGAGCACACAGAGCCAAAAAAGAACCCCCCTGTCCCCTGTCCCCCTCTAACCATCCCCCCATTCCCAGAGCAACTGCAATCTCTCACCCCCAAAAATCCTTCCGAAAAGGAAAAGAAGATCACTTAAGAGCCAACCTCCGCCCCCATCCAGCCCCACCCACCACTGAACATTCCAAGTGAGAAAGTCTCAACCAGTATGAAGGCCAACCACATGAATGAAACCTGGCTAAGCCAGCTTAAATCAGAATGGCGCCTCCAACAAGCATATATTGATAGCTCAAATTGTGAACTCCAAAAAGGATAAACAAACTACTCCTGAGACGAACATCAGGTGGCATCCCAATTCTCAGGGCTTTTGTGGCCCGGCGTAGTCACCTGCACTGAAACAGTTTGATATGAGAAAAAAAATAACAGCTAGACCAGTGCTATGACCCATTCACGTAGGAAACATGAGTTGTACTGGACCCATATTCAGTCGTTAGCCCGGGAACTAAATAGAACACAACCAGCACACGGGAAAGAACAGCCTGTCCGTGTGTCCGAGCTAGCCACTACAGGCCCATTATAGCACATCAGGATCATCAGTTCAAGTAAGTCCCACGGAGTTCTTTTACTCTGCCATGTTCTTGTACATATTTAGCTGCCTCCACCGGATCCGAAAACCATTTAATGCCCTGTTCCGAGGCCATACGGAGTCGTGCAGGGTAAATTATTACCGCTTTCTCTCCCAAGGCATAGAGTTTATTACAAAGGGGGGCCATGGCATGGCATTGTTGGGTGACCGCAGCTGAAAAATCTTGGAAAAACAAAATCTTCTGGTTGTTATGCTGCAGCACCTGCCTCTTATGGATCGTGGTCAGGACCCCGACTTTGTGTGCATAATTAAGCATCTTGGCTATGACGACTCTTGGGCAGGCATCAGGCGCCCGTCTAGGGCCGAGGTGATGCGCCCTTTCAATGCGGAATGGGCCCAGAGCACGAGGTAAATCAAGCACATGGGGGATCCATTCCTCTAAAAACCTGGGGAGGTCCATGCCAGTGATAGTTTCTGGCAGCTCGATGAAGCGGAGATTGGATCTACGAGCATGATTCTCTAAATGCTCCGTATGTTTACTCATTGCATTCTTCAGCGCTACCATTTCTTGGTGAAGGGTCTGGTGGCCATCTTGGAGCTCCAAGATGCGATGTTTGGCATCAAGGAAATGGGTCTCAAAAGAGGCAAGAGAGACAGACATCTCGGTGAGTTTAGTAGAACTTAGCAGCAATTCTGGGCGAATTGTCTCTTGAATCACTAATTTAAGTTCCACAAGCCCCGTAGTTGAAATGGGACGGGAAGCGGGTCCCCATCCTCCACCTGGGCCTCTGGGGCCCGCGAGCATTCTCTCTCTTTTTCTTTTTCTTTCTTTTGTTGACAGGAGGCCATCGTTCCACAATCCAAGCCTGCAGTTGCTTAGAATTCACCACACCTATCCGATAAAGCAAAATTGTGTGATAGCCGCAGCGGATGGGGCTAGATGCCGGGCGGGGGTGCCGAGAAGGGAAGCGTGCATCCTATCCCTTCACAGCATCACGTGATCTCCGCCTACCTCTATTTTAAGACACCCGCAGTTACCTAGGTGTCGGCGTTTATTATTTCAGTGCACCGGCGGTCTCCAGTGCCAAAAAATTCTTATATATATAATCAGTTTAAGGTTAACCAAGTATACTCAAGTATTAAGCAACATATATCCACACTGGCTTTTCAAAGAGAATACTCTGTGATATGGCTTTATCGCCCTTTGTGATGTTTTCAGTCCCAGAGAGAGAGAGAGAGAGAGAAAGAGAGAGAGAGAACCTAGCCATAAGGCCCTCATACTAGGTAGGTATTTATACCTCTATATGAGGCCCCCCTTGCTACTCAAGGTGGAAGGCCGGGATGCGTCCCCACGTGGAGATTGCATAATTCACCCCCCCCCCTTGCATGCACCATACATAACATCTGGTGCGCATGGCCCCTGGATTTTATAACATGCGCGTGCTTCTTTAAAATCTACCTATATATCAGATTGACTCTATAGAGAGGCTCTCTCATGCTCTCTCTCTCTCAGCATGCAAGATATGCACATAAAACCTGTAGAAGTCACAGCAACGGTATTTTAAATGACACACACATAGTTTAGAAAATAAGGCGTATTTTTGGTCGCGCTGCAATACTCACATTTATGAGCACACCCGCATTTCTTTAAAATGTACCCATTTCTGAATATTTCCTAAATTCCCAATCCATCCCAGGAATAAATGTCTCCCACCAGAAATCAGATCATAATGGATCCGTGCATGGTCAAGCCATATCTACTCCTGCCATAGCACAAATTACATCAGTAAATTACCCATATATAATCCTTTTTACATGAGATGAAAGTATAAAAATTAAATAGACAAGCATTCCATTTTTTATAGATCTGCCTGTGGTGATGAAAAAAGAAAACACCTTTGTTCAGTTGGTTTAGAATTTCATCATTTAAAAAATGATGAAAAGTTAAAAAATGAATGCTTTTCAGAAGTCATTCATGCCATACAGTTTGAGATAATGAGCTGAGTTACAAAGAAACTCATTTAATGAAAGAAAAGCATGTTGGGCTATATTCACTTTTAAACTTCCTTTAAATTTTCTTTATATAAATTTAACAATTTTGGGAGCTAGAAACATATGCTTAGAATATATACTAAGCCCATTCAGTGAGCACTTGTAATAGCGTGCTATGTACCAAAAGGTTCAATTTCAAGAGAGTTATGCAGTTAAAATGGGTGCAATGTCTCAGAAGGCCATGGGAAGGCCTGCAACCAACCACACCAACACTGGGCACCGCCGAAGTCAGGAGAAATGCTGCCATTACTGTCAAGACTATCATGCGCCTACCCTTCGGCACCTGCACACCCCTCCTATCCTTAAAGGCTCTGTGGCAGGAAAGTCTGGCCAGCGCTCCCCTGATGTCGTCAGCGTGGCTGATATTTAAGCACCAGTTGTGCTCCAGCTCAGCACCTCAGCAACAGGTCTTCCTGCCTCGCAGTGCAATTTGCCACTTCCTATGTGTGGTCTCGCTGTTCCTATTCTTGTGCCTTGTCTTGCCATCTCTGTGCCTGCCTTGTTATCCTGCTGTCTTGCTTGTGCCTCTTTTGCATTGACCGTGGGCAAATATGGCATCCCAGTGCCCCAAAGTATCAGGAAACTCCAGTGCCTAGTTCAAACACTCCTCTCTCCAGAGTTACAGGTTCATGTCGCCCTTTCCATGGAACACTACCAGCTGTCCACAGAGGCCTTCCTTGATTCAGGAGCAGGCAGGAACTTTATTGACGAGGTATTGGTATGTCTACACCGGATCCCCATTATTCTTTTGGAACCATCTGTCTACGGGGATGCCTCAGGGGAATGATGGTACCTCTTACACTTCAGAACTGTCTTCTCAAAAAGGAGACTACATCTTTCTATGTGATATCCCAGACAGTGAACCAAGTTATCCTGGACTTGCTGTAGCTACAAATACACCAGCCAATAATCGACTGGAACTCCTTGGAACAGGCACGTTGGGGTACCTCTTGCACTACCAACTGTTTCTTTACTATTCAGTCTCTATCCGCCTTGATGGTAGACATGATTATACCAGGGCTGCCAGCCCAATATGCTACCTATGTGGATTTATTTTCAAAGCAAAGGGCTAAGAAGCTGCCCCCACCTCAGTCCTACAACTGTGCCATAGACCTGCTGTCTGAGGAGGTTCTTCCCAGGGGGAGGGCCTACCCTCTATCAGGTCTGGAGACAGAGGCCATGAGCCAATGCATCACAGAGAACCTAGAAAGGGGCTTTAATCCCACCTTCATCTTCCTCGATGGGGGTAGGCTTCTTCTTTGTGTGCAAGAAGCCCTGTATCGACTACAGAAGCCTAAACACCATAATGAGAAAGAACCTCTACCTCTTATCTCTGAGCTTTTTGACCATCTGCAAGGGGCAGAAATTTTCCCTAAGTTGGACCTGCAGGGAGCGTTCAATCTTATACACATTTGGAAAGGAGACGAATGGAAAACTGCACTCAACACCAGAGATGGGCACTACAAATATTTAGTAATGCCTTTAACCTGTGCAAAGCTCCTGTAGTGTTTCAGAACATGGTGAATGAAATATTCAGAGACCTACTGCATTCCAGTGTGGTAGTATACCTCAATGATATTCTCATCTACTCTCAGTCTCTGAACCTACACTGGACACATGTGAAATAGGTACTGCAGAGGTTACGCAAACATCATCTCTATGCCAAGTTGCAGAAATGTCTCTTCAAACAACAGCAACTCCCCTTCTTGGGATATATGTTATCTAGCACCAGCTTCAACATGGATCCTGAAAAACAGAAAGCCATCTTAGACAGGCCTCAGCTTTGGGCACTACAGCATTTTTTAGGATTCGCCAACTGCTGAAGACAATTCATAGCAGGATATGCAATCATTGCAACAACATTTAATGCCTTAACTAAAAAGGGAGTGAACATCCGGTGCTGGCCCACCGAAGCCATTGAGGCCCTGAAGCAAGCATTCTCTAAATGACCTTGTCTATGGCACCCAGATCATGATCAACCCTTTATTCTAGAGGTAGCTTCTTCTTTCCTTGGGTAGGGGATGTGCTCAGCCAACACAGCAACCAAGGGTCTCTACTGCCCTGTTCTTTCTCTTTCCAGAAGTTCTCTCCAGCAGAGAGGAATTACACGATTGGGGATCAAGAGCTCCTTGCAGTAAAATTGGCATTAGAAGAATGGTGATACCTACTAGAAGGAGCGAAGCATTGAATCACGATCTACACTCATTACATAAATCTGGAGTATGTACAAGAGATGCAACAACTCAATCCCAGACAGGCCAGATGGTCTGTGCTACCGACCGCTGCTAAGAACCAGAGAGCAGATGCCCTCTCTTGCTCCTTCCAGATGAAAGACCCTGGAGCCTCCCACAATGTATTATAGATCCAGCAAGGGTCACTGTTGCTACTGCCATGCCGAAATCTCTTGGGAAGACAATAGTCCCCAAGCACCTACATGAAAAAGTGTTCAAATAGGCTCACTACTCACATCTAGCAGAACACCCATTAATCATCCACACCCTTGAACTCCTCCTACACCACTACTGGTGACCCTAGATAAGGACTGACAAAGAAGTATGTGCAATCCTGCCTTGCTTGTGTGTTCGAGCCCAACCTAGCCCAGCTATTGCCAGCCCCCGAAAAACCCTGGACCCACTTGTTCACCGATTTCATCACGGATCTCCCACTCTTTCACAGCTCCATCATGATATGGGTCATCATGGATAGATTCTCTAAGATGGTACATTTCATTCCACTCCTTCAGCTCACAAATTAGCCCATCTCTTCATTCAACACATCTTTCGTCTACATGGCCTGCCCTCTCACATCCTCTCTGATCGAGGCATCCAATTCACAATCCCAGTACCAGAAGGGGCTCTGCAAGAAATTAGAAATTATGCTGGATCTTACCACAGCTTATTACCCACAAGGGAACAGACAAACAAAGAATTAATCAAGTCCTCAATACTTTCCTCAGACTGTACATCAACGACAGGCAAGATGATTGGACTTTCTTCCTTTTCTGGGCTGAGTTCCTGCACAACACCATGTAAGCACTTTTCCCAGTTTGATATCATTCCAAGTTGTCTACAGAAAACATCCCCAGGTGCCTACGACTCTTTCTCTTGCAGTGACCTGTCCGGCAGTCCATGTTACTTCTCATGAGCTCCACGATCTCTGGCAAAGGACCAATCAATTGCTTACCAAGGTAGCAACCCGTTCCAAGAAGCAGGCATATAGGAAGTGCAGACCAGCTCCACAATACAACCTGGGTGACCTGGTATGGTTAAGTACACAGACTTTATGCCTCTATATACCCTCCTGTAGGTTGGCACCCAGATTGGTCCTTTCCCTATACATCAACAAGTGGGTCCTGTGACCTACTGGATCAAATTACCTCCTACTCTACATATATTTTATTTATTTAAAAAATCTGTAGCCCACTAATCCAAAAATCTTAGTGGATAACAATAAACACACATAATAAAATCTGCAACATGCAATCAACAAAATATCTAAAAGTACAGAACACAAACAAATTAAACATTACAAAAAATTACAAATGTAGATTCTAAACAATAGGTAAACAGCATAGAACCCCACAATAAATCTGCAATGAATCTACAAAACAGAAGGCACGGCACATGCCAGTTCCTAGCCCTCACTGGCCTGGGAAAGCTTAGTGGAAAAGATAGGTTTTGTGCTGCTTGCAAAAACGAAGCAGGTCATTTTCTGATCGGATTATCATGGGTAATTCATTCCATAAACTTGGACCTGCTACACCAAAAATTATTTTACAAAGAGTGGTTAATCATACTTGTTTTGAGGTAGGGATATCTAACAGCTGAGAGAAAGAACATAGTTGATGGCCTGGAATATATTGTCAAATAGAAGATTGAATACTGAGCGGTTAAAGTCCATGCAGGGCTTTAAAGACCATGATTAGAACTTTAAATTTCACTTGCAAGACAACTGGGAGAAAAATTAAACTTTCAAGGATTGGGGAAATATGATAATCCAGGGAAGAACCAGAAATAAATCTAGCTGCAGAATTCTGAATTACCTGCAGGGCCCAAAGATGGAGTTGGGCAACAAACTGCTGCAGTAATTGAGCGACGATAAGATGAAAGACTGGGTCACGGTAAGAAAATCATGAGTGGCTAAGATGCATTCCATGTATCTCTCCTGAAACCTCTGGTCCTCTCCTGGCCTTCTCAGCAACCACCTAGACCCACAGAGACAATCACCGAGGAGGACACCAGCTACTAGGTGCAAGAGATATTGGATGCCCACAGGTGATGAAACAAACTGGAATATCTCATAGCATGGAAGAACTATGAACCAGTGAAGAAATCTTGGGAACCAGCAGCCAACATTCAGGCCTCCATACTTTTAAAGGAGTTCCATTCCCACTTTCCACAGAAGCCAAGATCCAGAAGTCTAAGGAGGGGACTTAAGAGTGGGGTACTGTTACGTTTGCCAGCTCATGATGGGCCCATGTATCGCTCCATGGTGAGACCAGACCTTTATTACTGTTTGCAATTCTGGTTGCTGCATCTCAAAAAAGATATAATTGCACTGGAAAAGTTACAGAGAAGGGCAACCAAAATGATGAAGGGAATGGAACATCTCCTGTATTAGGAAAGACTAAAGAAGTTAGGGCTGTTCGGCTTAAAGAAGAGATGGCTGAGGGGGATATGGTAGAGATCTATAAAATCATGAAAGAACTAGTACAGGTTAATGTGATTCGATTATTTACTCTATCAGATAACACAAGGATTAGGGGGTACTCCATGAAGTCAGCAATTAGCATATTTAAAACAAACTGGAGAAAAATCTTTTTCACTCAATGCATAATTAAGCACTGGAATTCATTGCCAGAGGATATGGTTAAGCAAGATACCGTAGCTGGTTTTAATAAAGGTTTGGACAAGTTCCTGAAGGGGAAGTCCAAAACTGATATTAGTCATGTTGACTTAGGGAATAGTCACTACTAATTAGCAGTATTAGTAGCATGGGATCTTTTACTGTTTGGAATCCTACCAGGTACTATGACCTGGATTGGCCACAGATAGAAACAGAATACTGGGCTTGAAGGACCCTTGGTGTGGCCCTGTATGTTGGACCGCCACCATTGTACCATCTCCGATAAAATCTTTGACAAATATTGATTTTGTCAACTAGTTACTGTTCCTCTCCACAGGAGGAGCAACATTTTATTTGGTGAGTAATGAATGTTTAAATACATACATGCATAAATCATTTACAAATGGAAATGAACATACATTGTTTCACTTGGGATTCATTTGTGTGGGCTAAAATGGCTACTTTACAAAGCAATTTACATGGCCAGTTGAACTTAACTTCCATAAGATAGCTCCTGGGAGCTACGAAGCAAGTTTCAAAGCTTTTCCCATGGGAAAATAGATGTTTACTCCCTGGAAAATGGCCCTGCTGAAACTTGCCCTCCATTTCTACAGGTGAACATAGCCATGTTGTTTGACAGGACTAGGGAAGAAGAGGTAGGAGTGGCAGCAAGGATGGAGCTGGTCGACCATGGGTGGCAAGTTGATTTATAAATGCCCACATATGGTAATTTTTTTTTTCGGCTATGCTCCAGAGCTGGCACATAACTAGAGCCAGGACTGCTGGAGCAGGAGCCAGACTGGTGCAGGGCTCCAGAGTGTGGAGCTGGAGTTAATGGCCTGGATTAGCTCCTCTCTCAGCTACCTTAAAATATGGATGAAGTTTAGTGAAAAGTATCAAAATGCAGTATGTAATTCATTTCATAAGAGTACAGAAATTAATCCTTATTCTAGCACTTTGGGAAAGAACATTTGTATTAATGCAATCTTTTTGATGCCTTCTTTTCTTGGTTCTACAGTTTAATTACATAATCTCAGTCTGCTTGAATTCTTAAGCATGTGTGGGGATTGGGAGGAGGTCAGGTGGCAAGGTGTGTGGGGAAAAAAAAATTCTAGAGGCAAAAGGTTAGTTTCACCTCTTGGCAGATTCACTGCCTTTACTGGCAGTGGCACAACTCTCATTTCTTTTGGGTGGCAGCAACATCTTTAAAAAGTGAAAGACCCTTCTCTAAAGCAGGAGACCTAATCACATAGAGGTACATTTTAAAAAAGATATGCACGTAGCCGCACATATCTTATAAATCCGGGGTCGGCGCGAGGAAGGGGGTGCACATTTGTGCAACTCGCGCGTGCCGAGCCCTGCATGCGCTGCCCGTTCCCTCCGAGGCCGCTCCGAAATCGAAGCGGCCTCGGAGGGAACTTTCCTTCCACCCCCCGCACCTTCCCCTCCCTTCCCCTACCTAACCCACCCTCCCGGCCCTATCTAACCCTTCCCCCTACCTTATCAGAAAAGTTACTACTGCCTCCGGGCAGAAGTAACTTACGCGCGCCGGCGCGGCAGGCCCCGACATAGGCCGCTGTGTCGGGGCACTCGGCCACGCCCCGAACACGCCCCTGATCAAAAACCGTGCCCCCTGGCCACGCCCCTGGCTGCCCCTTTTTGCAAGCCCCGGGACTTACGCGCGTCCCGGGGCTTGTGCGCGCCGCTGAGCCTATGCAAAATAGGCTCGGCGCGCACAGGGGGGTTTTAAAAGGGTTACACGCGTACCTAATGCGCGTAACCCTTTTAAAATCCGGCCCTTATTGCAGAACAAGCCTGAGTTCTACAAATGTTGAGAAAATCAGTTTGATCAACCTTAACTTATCCTTGAGTATTCAATGAACAGCTGAACACTGAATAAAAATCAGTTTAAAGAGGCAGACAAAAAATGGAAACAAATCTTTGTTTAGGCAATTTGTTTTAGCTGTTTTAGTACCTGATTCACTAAGGGTTTTTCCCATAGACACAAAATAGGGGAAAAGCTTAATGAATCTGGCCCTTAGTACGTAATTAATATCATACAAACAAAATTTCTGTGTCAGTTAATTGTTTAAAAGAGAAATATTTCACTTTCCCAGCCCTATTCATTATGTCATTGTTGCTGACTTGTTAAATAAACAAATAAAACTATTCAAGTTTAATACAAATCTTTTAAGTGTCATTTTTTCACTCATGTATAATAATGTTGGAGTACTTATTAACCTATAACATCAGTTAAAAATGTAATTAAGCTCATTACAATATTAAATGTATTTATTTATTTATTTGCAATATTTCCCCTGTGGCTCCAGAGCTGGAGCTTAGTAAAAGCAGCCGGAGTTATTTGGAGCGACTCCAGAGTCAAAACAGGGGTGTTCCTGGAGCCATCTTGAGCTGGAGCTGAGGGTCTCTCTCTTGCTCCAAAATTAGCCTGAAGCTGCAAATAGACTAATGGAGCAACTCCAGAGCTGGAGTTGACAAAGCTGGAGCATTGCCAATCCTATTGTAGCAAAGCACTTACAAGGTGGAGCTGTCGTGAGCTGCTGTGGCAAGCTGAGCTCCTCCAGTTCCCACTGCAACTCAAACTTCCTGTAAGAAACAAAACGTAACGTCAGCCATTAAGGACTGTGTATCATAATTTTACATAGCGCAGAGTTCTCATCCTGCACTCCAAAATGTACTTTCGTATCAACTTCACCCCTTTCCAGTTGTTCCCGCTTCTGAAACCCACCTGGCAGCCAGCCCTCCTACCTTCTTTCATACACTGCCTTTGCTAAGGTTGGCATCAACATTCTGCTTTCTGCCCCAGGTCAGTGGCAATTGATCAGGGAGCAGCAGTGGCCATTTTTTACTGGCATTTGAATAATTGACTTCCCCCCTCCCTAGTCCCTCAGACCTCATCTTCTGCTCTCCCCTCATCTCCTGGCTTGTCTAGAGCCCAATGTGACCTAGCACCCATTCAGAGGCAATACTGCATCCCTGTCCCCTCTTCCCACATGAGTTTCATGACCCCAAGGACACCCATGGAATGGCCTGAGCAGCTGTAGGCGCACACTGGCTCAGAAACCCCACGCTGTCTTTCAGGTAATGCCACTGCTATTACCATCTTAGCCACTCTGAAACTCCAGCTGAAGTTTTAGGGTATAAATTGTGCAACTCTGCTCAAGGTTGTCAGGCTTTGAAGATATTGTTCCCTTGAGGCAGCAATGCATTTTCAAAGGAAAATTATCCATGCCTTACACCACACCTCATCCCCCACCCAGCCTGACTGGTTTTAGGGGGCATGTTCATGCACCCGTGTTGTTTCTCAGAATAAGTTTGCCTGTGTGCAAGCCTGTCTTCAGGACCCCCATTTAATCTGGGCAACTGTTTAGCTGAACATTGTACTCCCCCCCCCCCCCCCCCCCCTACACAAATAATAGTTTGGTAAAGCCAGAAATGACTGCTAATCAGCCTCCATCAGAGAAGACTGTAGGTACTCACAATGAACTGGATGCTTACCAGTGAAGTGCCTGGAGGGTGCAGGCCCAGGCAGCTATTCTCTTTTTAATGTTCCCCCTGGGCCAGGACCATCTTCACCAAGTACACTTTCTCCTCATTGAAGAAATTAGCCTTGTGGTTCCATAGCACTATTTTTCTGAACACTATATCTATAGATCGAGGGTACTCTAATCTGCATGAGCAGTGCTCCATGGTTAGTAAAATAACCGGTAAATCCTACTAAGGTGGATAAGTTTATGCGGCTATATTCAAATATATCCAGTTATAATCTAATATAGGCTTCTGCCAACTGTAAAATTTCAAAGATAGTTGGCTATCCTGAGATAGCTGGCTAAATGGCATATTGGAAGTTATCCAGTTGGACAGAGATTCAATTACACAATTAACACAGTTTAAATGAACAACTTTCTATTCAGATATACATGGATATTTAGACTTAGCTAGTTAAGTTTAAAACATACCAAAATTGGCCACCTGTCTCGGCACTTATGCATTATTCACTTCACTCCACCTCTGAATAGTGAACAGGGATTGGTCTGTTCATGGATAGCTGTCAATGGACAGATCAATCAGAGGAGGAGGAGTGAAATAAATAAATAAGTACTGAGACCGCTGACTGCTGTCCCAGCATTTAGACTGAAGCCCAACAGGGGAAGGCAGGAGCCGGTCCTTCTCTTGCTGGGTTTTTAGACCAATTTTAGAAGTTCAGAGGTGCGGGCAGTAGTAGTCAACACAAACGTCTCATGTGGTTTATTTCATTTATCATCGTCAGTATCATGCCATGTGTGATGCAACTGGTTTAAAACAACATGGCCACTGTTTATCAATCAGGAAGGACACTATACAGTAGGTATGTTTTTGAGTTTTATTATTTTAGTCATGTCTTAAGTATACTGTCTTGTTTTATTTCGGCCTTTTAGGATACCCATCGCTTGCTTAAAAATTATTTAATTTCTTAGCACCTAAAATGTAATTTTATGTTCTTTTTAACGGATTTTAGATGCTACTATATTTAATATATGTTTTGTATTTCTTTTATGTTATCAATTGTAAACCGTTGTGATGGCTTGCCAATGTGACGGTATATAAAAATAATAAACCATAAACCATGTGAAATGGAATTACACAGTAGACTGAAAATCTATATTTTTTTCAAAGTTTTAAATAAAAAAAGTGGTGTTTGGCAATTTCGTAACCACTTCTATAGATACAATGGACAAAAAAAAGAAAGAAGATTTCAGTGGAAGTCATTTACTATTCCGTTTGGTTGATATTTACTTTAGTTTCGAGGTTAACAGGCTAATGAAGAATTCCTTAAAACCATACTGTATCTAGTGACTCCATGGCAAGTACTGAGGACATGGGTTTGATTCCCATGACAGACTTCTTCCTAAACGGGGCAGACCTGGGAAAGGAAGCATTCATACCCGTGGGGAGAATGCTTCAGTTTTCACTCAACAGTGACACCCACCCCCCCCCCTAGTAGCCAAATATAGGGTCCAGGTGAGCCAGGGTCTGGAAAGAGGCATGGTTTTTCACCATTGGGTAAGGACTGTTCCTGCCATGGCTGTGCTGACTCAGGAAGGGGAAATAAAAATAGGGGGAAAAAAATCTGAATAGTTATTAATGAAGGCTCATAGCACCATAACCCAACACAAGTTGGCTCTGATCGATCTGGAAGGCCAAAGATGCAGGAGAAAACTGGCAGGCCAAAAGAAAAGAATACAATATGTATGATCCATGTATGTTATGCCTAGGATGTCCATATATCTTCATGTCAAGTGGAACAAGTAGAGTCATTTTATTTTATTTCAGTTGCATGCATGGAAATATTTTGAATAACCTAAGGAAAAAGGCTATATTTCCATGAGGTTAAACAAACCAGCACTGGTTCAGTTTATCGCCTTAGACATGGAGATATTCAGTCATCCTAGTCATATATTTCTGCAATATTTTAGCTTTATTGTTCAGAAATGTTGATAGGAGCATCTAACTTTCTTTTTATTTTTTAACTAGTAATTTTTACATAGAAACAAAGAAACCGACTAAAACAGAAAAGGATTATAAAATCCATTTAGTCTGCCCACTTTCCACCCTGTTGCAATAGCATTGAACCCACTCAATCTCCTTTAACTTTAAACTTCTCTTCTTCAAACTAAGGATCCTCTGTGCTTAGGACGGTTTTCTTGAATATTATTACTATTTTTGCATGCTGCACCTCCACTGGGATGCTGTTCTACCCTTTCGATGAAGTATTTCCTAATGTTATTCCTTGGAGCTTCATAGCATTACCTTTTAATCTAGAATTTCCTTCTAAGTGAAAAAAATGCACTAAGATCTGAGCCCAAGGGTCTATTAGAGTTACCCTTCCTGCGATCTACTCATCTTGTAGAGATATGTGAATAGGCAATTTCTATTGCCAGCCTTCTCCCTCTGGAACACATTCCCTGAACAGCCGCCGTCTATGACTAATACTCAACATTTAAAAAGATGTTAAAATCATTCTTATTTAGCCATGCTTTTGAATTGGATGTTTATCTAAATCATTTAGCATATGCATAGATGAGTGGTTTCCCAGAGTTTTTCATTGTGTTTTACATTTCAGTGCTTACAGGATAATCTCCCACTTCTTCCTTCTGCATTTTGTTCATCCTCTTTCTGTAAACTCCCTTTGAATGTATTTTTGGTTGGACTAACCTTGGTGAACCTTGTATGTTTGTGAATTTTGATTTTATGTACATACATATTGTACCCTGCCGTAAATTTTGCCATAACCAGGCTATAAATCTTTTTTTTTTTAAGATACCTTTTGAGGTAATTGAATATACCTTCCATACCACCATCTTCCTTGGGTATACATATTAATGTCCTTAAGACTAATTTCATAGGGCTCTGTTTCCTTTTGGACTGCTTCTTCTCTTGTCTATATTAGTTTGGACAGAAGGTTGTGTTCAGACTGTCACAATGCCATTTAAATTTGTCAAAATGGGTTGAACTTTGATCTTGTCTGAAGTGTTCCTTGTCCCTTCCAATGAAGCCTAGTGGTGAAACACCCTTTTGGATACATTGGTTTTTACTTGATTGAATAATGAAGATTTTTCCAGGATTTTTCCATCCACCAAGCAGAAGGTTTTTTTGTTAAACTGTATCTCACACTAATTTGTATTGGCATATTATGTTGGAGACATGGATTCCAGAATTAGAAACAATACTCCAGATGAGTGTTGCGCCGGAAGGTGGACCCTTGGCCTAGTACAGGATTGGTAGGCTCCCTGGTCGGACCCAGAAAGCGCCTGCCACTAGGAGGCGGCGCACAAGAGGAGACAGAGGCTAGCTGGAGCTTCACCAATAGCAACCCGGGGTTCCTTCAGGTTGAGCCCTTGGTTACCCAGGCTGCCTGGTCTTAGGTGGGCCTCACAGGATTTCCTTGAGAGAAAGTTCAGGAGGTGTGCCCACCACGATCAAGGGTGTGTGTTCGATGTTCAGGCTAGAAGTCCGGGGTGCCAGAGAAGGCCAGAAAAGACTCTCTGAATGTATGGCAAGGATCAAGGTCAGTCAAATTAGTGTAGTCAGCCAAAGCAGGGGTCAATACCAGTGGTCAGTCCTTAGATAGTCAGCCAAAGCAGGGGTCAATACCAGTGGTCAGTCCGTGGATAGTCAGCCAAAGCAGGGGTCAGGTTCCAGGCAGCAGGCAGCAGTCAGACGTGGTCAGTGGTCAGGCAGAGGTTAGTTCCAGGCAGCGTGCAGACGTGGTCGAGGAAACAGGCAAAGGTCAAATCCAGGCAGCGATCAATGTAGCCAAGAACAGGCATAGGTCAGTACCGAGAAGACAGTCCGAGAGGTACTACCTGGGGAGACGAAGGAACAGGAGGACGCTGGAACAGGAAGATGCTGAAACAGGACTGGAACAGACACTGGAAACGCAGAGGCAAACTAGAAATCACAGCTTGATCGACCCGATTGCCAAGGCAAGAAAGTGCAGGCAGGCACTTCCTTTTGAGCAGTGTTCAATCAGGGCATGCCGCGGAGCTGGGATCCTCCCCTGGCCCTTTAGGGAGCCGAGCGGTCCGCGTGCGCGTGCCTAGGGGTGGAGCCGATGCCACAGAGGATGCCGAGCCCCGCCGTGAGACCTGGCTGGAGGTGGAAGGCCCGGCAATTGCTGCCACGGAACACTGAGGCCTAGCTGTGCTTGCTGCAGAGGCAGGGGAGGACAACCCGGGACCTGTGAAAGTCTTGGTGAGGTGAGCAGGCCCGGATGCGGGCCGAGCGTGGACGGGACGCGCAACAATGAGGTCTCACCAATAGTTTGTACAGTTCAACTCTTTTTTTCTACTGATAATACTTTTTACTAAAAACCTTTGCCCTCCTCTAGCAGTAGCCTCTGCCTTGTTGCCTTATTTCACTATTTTACAACTTTGAAGTCTTTAGATATAATCACCTCCTAAATCTCTTTCCTATTTGGTGCACATCAATACTGACCACTCTTTCCTGCTTCCCCTCCGCCCCTCACTCACAGTGCATATTGCTCCTTTGGGTTTATGAATCAGAAATGCAAAATTCTACACTTTTTTGTGCTGAAGCTTTCATACTGAGTACTAGAACACTTCTTATGCTTTTATATTTAACACTTCATTTAGTCTAATCCATCAGGACTGTTTAGGCTTTGCAGATCTTAGATTCATCTTCATTTAACTCCCACTCAAGGTATATAAACCAGCAGGGGAGGGGGTGGGGGATTACCATAGAAAATAAACGATTAACGCTCCCAACTGGACAATGTGAATAAACATGGGTTCTTGCCACATGGAGGAATATTTGGATTCCCAGGCCTTCTGTTCACATGCAGCTTCTGGTATAGGTTTCTACTGAAGCTGAAACTCCTATACAACACCTCAGACTTATTCAGTACTCATCCAGACTATATCTTTATAGATAAAGAAACTGTACTTTCATATTCCAAATAGAAATTCATTATCTTATGCAATGTTCTCTTAAGATCATGGTTTCCACTCAAACAGATGCAAACCATCACTTCTGTAGAGTTTTCTGTCGCACCAAGTATAGCCGCAGTTGCCAGTTCTTCAGTCATTCATTGAAGCACTCGATGTGACATAGCCTGTCTTACCACAGACATGCACTATCTCAGAAAATGCCACTGCCCTTGATAGTTATTTAAAAACCTTCCTTACTTTCTCAAAATCCTTTTATACTACAAAATCCTTTTATACTACAAATGACTTGGTTTCCATTTGTTCTCAAGTGTCCTCAATCTCACCTTCCCTTATTTCTGCTCCAGCAACACAGGGAATGAGGTTTTTTTTTTGTTTTTAAATCTTATTTTAAGATATAGGTAGGCATTTGATCTTCTTGTCTCTCTCCAATCCTCTTCCTCTTATGAGCATCCACCATCAGGAGTTTCCCCTTCTTCTGAAATACTCTTGTGTTACACTTGAGTAATTATTTATAGTGAGCCTCCACAATAGAGGCCTCTGTGGGACTTTTGTTTAGTGCTGACATCTTGTAGGAGTTGTTTAATGATATCATTTGGGAGATGTTTACATGACTCATAACACTCACTTCACCTGTACCCACTGGTGACAGACTTGGGTGGACTCTAGATATGGGGGAAGGCACCTTTTTTTCTGGCCAATTCTAGCCAAAGCGGAACCATTTTCCTCTTCAGGATAATGAACTGGGTACAGATAAGGCAACATCAAAGCTTCTGGAAGCTCTCTTCAAAAACTATTGCCACCACTCCCATCATTTCAGCTCCTTTCATTTTTGTTTTAATAAAATTGAATCTAATCCTTTGCAAAACCCGGCAGTTATAATAAAGACAGATGTGGTAGGAGCCAAAACATTGCATCTAAATTCAAGTATGATTAGGCCAGAAGAAAAAAAAATCCTTATTGATAAGGGAAGGAAGAAAGATGACCACAGATACAGTAAAATCTCTGATAGCACAATAAGCAATTGCAAATGGCAGACTGGGTGGAAGTAGTGGTCCTTATCTGCTGAAATCTACTATGTTTCTGTATAATAAGAAATGCGTAAATCCAGAAGTTGCGAGTCAGTCATCCTACTATAGATGCACATTCATTCTGAAATGACATGAAGAAAAAAAAACCACACAACAGAACAAGCTGTTTCATCTTATTTCAAAATGAAATGGAAAGAAATAACAAAATCCATTTTAGCTTAGTTTCATTTCATTGTCCTGTTTTGTGCTCACAATTTACAACTTGTGAGCACAAAATTGCAAATACTGGATGCAAAATAGTTTTATACACTTGATTTGTATTTTGAAGATGCCATCTGTAAACTGCATGTAGGGAAAAAAAACCAAACAGAAATCAAAACAAAATACAATAAAATTAAATTAAACAATGGAATCTCTCAGAAACAAAATGAAAACAAATAAATTCAATGCACAGCCCTGAATCCTAGGTTCGTTTTTCACTACTGCAGAATCGCCTAAAAATGCTAAAGCTGCGCATAACGTTTTTTGGTTTTGTTTTTTTTTAACTTTCCCTTGTTCCCTGTGTACCTTTCCCTCGGTCCTTGTGTAGCAAAAAGGTCCTAGGCACAAAAACAGAAAATATACTACCATATGCAACAAATATATAGGCAACAGTGCTGTAATTTCTTTGGCCTTTACCAATCACCCTGCATCAGTGACTTCCCTGGCTCCCCAGACAGCATGCAAGAGTGCCTCTAGGAATCCTCACTGCCCCAAGGGCCCTGGCCAGCAGGTGGCACCATAGAAGTGGCAGCCAGGCCATCCTCCATCCCTCCCCGGGCATGAGCAACACCATCCCCACTGTGCACTCCATTCCAATCAGTCTCAGTAGATAGAGGGATCCAAACCCGTATCCCCTGCCCTACAGCATACAGTACTAGAGCCTGAGTCTTCCATAAATTTATTTCAAAATCCCAATAAATACATGCTTGATTAAACAGGAATGTACATAAGCAAATGTATAAAAAATATACTTTTGTCTGTTAAATGTACATTTAGATTTATTTGATTTTAAGGACCAAGACAATTCTTATTATACAGAGGGCAATTTTGCAGGGGGACTTTTTACCAAGGGACTTTACATCAAATTTCAAGTACACACAAACTCTTTTACTTTGAAACTTGCAGCCAATACAATGCACTTACCGTTAGCCACACTGAGGAAAGGCAACATTCAGATAGGGACTTATGCCCATAAATTGGCTATTTACACACATAAATTGCTTTGAAAATCATGCTTCATAGCTCACTGAGCCCTCATAACCAGAGGAACTGAGACCTCTATTAGTATTCTGGGAAAAAGAAACTACTGGCATGAGAGAAAATAAACATTAAGATAAATATAAACTCTCAAACAAAATATATAGTGGGATAACTTAATTTAAATTATTTAATAACCTTTTATAATACACTTGTGAAATCAATTTAGGGTACCTTATACATGAGATCGTTAGCAACTAATGGACATTTCCAATTATAGTAGGTAAATGAGCTCAGAATAGTTTCATTCATTAATGAGAAACCAATCATTCCCACTGGCACAAGACATAAGGGTCTAAATAATAAGTTGTAGTACATGGAGAATCTGCATTTTTCTATTGTGGCTTACAATATTTCTAATTGCGCTTATTGACTGATGTGCAATGCATCTTAGTAAATAGATCGCAGAACTACTCTCAGTGTGACCTTCAGCAAGTAACTTATTCCTCCTTTTATTTTACCACAATTAATAAATTATTATTATAACTATTGAATTTTCTCTCTCAGATCCTTCTTGCAATTCAGATGCTAGAACTGAGCTGTCAGTTCACCACCCACCCCTAAAGGGGTGATGAGTCCCTGCCAGCTCTTTTGGATTCGTTGAGGCTCATGTACTAATGTGTGCCTTCTTTTTTGCAAGCTATTTGTTTACCACACAAATGAGCCTGGAAGAAAAATAGTAGGCAAAGTTTACCTATGCAAAATTTTGCAAAAAACAAACCACCAATTACTATACCATGTTGATGTGTACATTTATTTTTTGACAAAAAACATTCTGCAAAGCGAATATTCCATGAAGTTTTATTATATGCTATTTAACGAGATGTTCTGCACCGCATCAGCTCATTAACTATTCACTAATAAAATTTTACTTGTGTAAAACTACATGCATAATTTTACTATGTGTGAAGGCAAACATTTTTTTGCAAAGACTGCTTTGCATACTAAAACAGAAAATAACACTATTTGGAGGCCAATATTCAGCGCTACTTAGCCAGATAAGTGGCAAATTAACAGGCTAAGTGTCAGCGGCTGAATATCCAGCTCCATTCAGCAGCCACCACCTAGCCAGATAATTACTTAACTGGTTAAGTAGTGGGCAGGTGTTGGGGGTTTTGAGGAGGAGGTTCTTATCCAGTTACTTAGTGGGATAAGTAATGATATTTAAATATATCCAGTTAACTTACTTAGGCCTGGATTCACCATTCTATCACAGAATGGTGAATCCAGCAAAAACGGGGGGCAGGAGGGGGTGGGCATGCGAAAGCTGGCAGCCTTCGCAGCACCGCGGTGTTTTACCTGCCGGCTTTTGCATCGACTAGCACCATGGTGAAAGGTGGCGCTATTGGGCGCGCTACTGGCGACGATAGCGTTACTTACCTTATCACCGCCAGCGAAGACACTGCAGAGTCCACCTCCTCGCCGCCCCGACTCCACCCCCAGCATACTATCGCACGCAAAAAGGGACTTTTTGTGTGCAATAGAGGCTTATCACACGCGATAAGCCTTTGAAAATGACCCCTTTAACCGGATATCTTTCAATATCTGGTGTTTTTGCGCATGAAGCTATTTTTGCAAAATTTCACACCCAAATATTTCACTGGCCTCCTTGTAGCTTTTGGTCACCCTCCATGTGCTATGTGGTTGTGTATCCCCCTTTTCCCTTTACTTCTAGCATTTGTCTCCCTGGCTAGGCTATCATTTTGGCTCAGGCATGATTCCACTTTCAGACACACACAAAAGACTAGAGGTGTGCATCCGTTTTCCACGTATTTGTAATCCGCAACTTATTTTGTCCTATCTGTTAAATACGTGGGGAGGCGAAACGCATCGCAACTCCCCACGTATTAAACAGATTTCTGTTTTATTCGGCCTCCTAAATAAAAATTTAACCGCCCCAACCTCCTGACCCCCCCAAGACTTCCCAAAACTCCCAGCGGCGAGTCCAAAAGCCATCCCTGCATTCTCACACCCACGTTTGCCGGTTTCATCTTGACGCCGATAGCCTGTGTCACAGGGGCTACCGGTGCCATTGGTCAGTCCCTGTCACATGGTCACTGGCGCCATCTTGTGCTCCTACCATGTGACAGGGGCTGACCAATGGCACCGGTAGCCCCTGTGACATAGCATGGGCAAAGGCTATCGGCACCATTTTGAGTCCTGGCATCGGACGGCAGGTCGCTCCGGGACCCCCGTTGTTCCCACAGGGACTTTTGGCCAGCTTGGGGGGGCCTCCTGACCCCCACAAGACTTGCCAAAAGTCCAGCGAGGGTCCGGGAGCGACCTCGTGCATGCCGGCCGTTCGATGCCAATACTCAAAATGGCGCCGATCGCCTTTGCCCTTACTATGTCACACATAGTGAGGGCAAAGGCGATCGGCACCATTTTGAGACGCAATCGCCTTTGCCCTTTGCCTTTGCGTCTCAAAATGGCGCCGATCGCCTTTGCCCTCACTATGGCGATCGGCGCCATTTTGAGTATTGGCATCGGATGGCGATTTTGAGTCACACTATGTGTGACATAGTGAGGGCAAAGGCGATTGGCGCCATTTTGAGTATTGACATCTGACAGCCGGCGTGCACGAGGTCGCTCCCAGACCCCCGCTGGACTTTTGGCAAGTCTTGTGGGGGTCAGGAGGCCCCCCAAGCTGGCCAAAATCCCATGTGGGTCCAACGGGGGTCCCGGAGCGACCTGCCGTCCGATGCCAGGACTCAAAATGGCACCGATAGCCTTTGCCCATACTATGTCACAGGGGCTACCGGTGCCATTGGTCAGCCCCTGTCACATGGTAGGAGCACAAGATGGCACCGGTGACCATGTGACAGGGGCTGACGAATGGCACTGGTAGCCCCTGTGACAAAGGCTATTGGCGCCATGATGAAAAACCAGCACCGAAGGTGTGAGTGAGTTCCCAGACCCCCCGCTGGACCACCAGGGAGTTTTGGTAAGTCTTGGGGGGGTCAGAAGGGTGGGGGGTTGTAGTTAATTTTAATTTTAGCTGGGACAGAAATTTAACTCGCCGTAGTAACGTATTGACAGATCGACAACTTATGGAATTCTCCATACTTCCGCATGAAACAGAATTGACCCCCCACGAATACGTATCACGAATGCAAAGAAAACTTTTTGGCTGCACATCCCTACAAAAGACCAATGATAGACCAGGTGAAATTCAAGATATAAAACAAACAAAAAAAAAAAACCCAGCAGAAAAGCATAGAAGTTCACACCTAAATTGAAGAGACCTTCATAATATGAGGACTTCAGAGTTCACCAGAAGGCTGTTCCACGTAAATTAGGAACATTTAGTACTAGTGAAAATGTCCCTTTAGTACTATTTTTATGGAAATATTTTTGTAAACTTTACCTAGTGATTACACTTTATCTTAAAGGGAAAGTCTTAAAATATATTCATTAGCAAGAAGTGCCCTTATCCATTGTTTCCAACAATCGTTCAAAATTGAGTATCTCAGCTGCTTAAAGATAAGAACATAAGAAATTGCCATGCTGGGTCAGACCAAGGGTCCATCAAGCCCAGCATCCTGTTTCCAACAGAGGCCAAACCAGGCCACAAGAACCTGTCAATTATCCAAACACTAAGAAGATCTCATGCTACTGATGCAATTAATTCGCCAACTTAAACGTACAAGGGAATCCTTGTCTGGTGGTTTTTTTGTACGGAGGTTTCTGACCAGGGTAACCGATTTGCAGTTATCCTTTTATTTTCCTCCGTCTATTATTCTTTTATTATTTTCAAAAAATATTTCTAAAGATATTCACTTTTTTATTTTTTCTAATTTTTCTTAAAGTCCCTTCTCCCCTGCTGCTTTTCCGACCCACTTCAATTTCTGTTTCATACTTATCAAGGTCGCCGCCTTTATTGATGTTTCATGGGTACGGAGCTGCATGTCCGACACGGGCCATGTTTCGGCACTGTGTGCCTGCTTCAGGGAGGCAAGCACAGAAGGCGTCGCACGTTTGATATATGAAGTTCTGAAAAGTAACATGCATGCTGTGAACCCTATATAGGACACAGTAGATTCTCCCGCAGTCCCTGAAGCAGGCACAAGGTGCCGAAACATGGCCCGTGTCGGACATACAGCTCCGTACCCATGAAACATCAATAAAGGCGGCGACCTTGATAAGTATGAAACAGAAATTGAAGTGGGTCGGAAAAGCAGCAGGGGAGAAGGGACTTTAAGAAAAAATAGAAAAATAAAAAAGTGAATATCTTTAGAAATATTTTTTGAAAATAATAAAAGAATAATAGACAGAGGAAAAGAAAAGGATAACTGCAAATCGGTTACCCTGGTCAGAAACCTCCGTACAAAAAAGTCACCAGACAAGGATTCCCTTGTACGTTTAAGTTGGCGAATTGATTAAAAAGGGAAAGAGGTTGGTTAGTGACTGATGCAATTAATAGCAGTGGCTATTCCCTAAGTAAACTTGATTAATAGCCGTTAATGGACTTCTTCTCCAAGAACTTATCCAAACCTTTTTTGAACCCAGCTATACTAACTGCACTAACCACATCCTCTGGCAACAAATTCCAGAGCTTTATTGTGCGCTGAGTGAAAAAGAATTTTCTTCGATTAGTCTTAAATGTGTTACTTGCTAATGTCATGGAATGCCCCCTAGTCCTTCTATTATTCGAAAGTGCAAATAACCGAGTCACATCTACTCATACAAGACCTCTCATGACCTTAAAGACCTCTATCATATCCCCCCTCAGCCGTCTCTTCTCCAAGCTGAACAGCCCTAACTTCTTCAGCCTTTCCTCATAGGAGAGCTGTTCCATCCCCTTTATCATTTTGGTTGCCCTTCTCTGTACCTTCTCCGTCGCAACTATATCTTTTTTGAGGTGTGACGACCAGAATTGTACAGAGTATTCAAGGTATGGTCTCACCATGGAGCGATATAGAGGCATTATGACATTTTCCGTTTTATTAACCATTCCCTTCCTAATAATTCCTAACATTCTGTTTGCTTTTTTGACTGCTGCAGCACACTGAGCTGACGATTTTAAAGTATTATCCACTATGATGCCTAGATCTTTTTCCTGAGTGGTAGCTCCTAATATGGAACCTAACATCGTGTAACTACAGCAAGGGTTATTTTTCCCTATATGCAACACCTTGCAATTGTCCACATTAAATTTCATCTGCCATTTGGATGCCCAATCTTCCAGTCTTGCAAGGTCCTCCTGTAATGTATCACAGTCTGCTTGTGATTTAACTACTCTGAATAATTTTGTATCATCTGCAAATTTGATAACCTCACTCATCGTATTCCTTTCCAGATCATTTATATATATATTGAGAAGCACCGGTCCAAGTACAGATCCCTGAGGCACTCCACTGTTTAACCTTTTCCACTGAGAAAATTGACCATTTAGTCCTACTCTCTGTTTCCTGTCTTTTAACCAGTTTGTAATCCACGAAAGGACATCATCTCCTATCCCATGTCTTTTTAGTTTTCGTAGAAGCCTCTCATGAGGGACTTTGTCAAAGGCACACCTTGCTAATGAATATATTTTAAGACTTTCACTTTAAATCTAATCCACTAACTAAAGTTTACAAAAAATGCCCTTATAAATAATATTGGAGGCTGATGATTATATATTAAAGGGACATTTTCACTAGCGCTAAGCATTCCGAATTTACATGGAACAGCCTTTTAGTGAACACTGAAGTCCCTATATTATGAAGGTCTCCAATTAGGTGTGAACTTCTGTTGCTTTTTCTTCCACTTTCAGACAGACATCTGCAACAATAAACTCAATTTAAAAGAAATACAGTAAAGTGAACTCTAGACCAGTAGTTCTCAACCTTTTTTCGGCCAGGACACACCTGACAGATGGTTCTCACATGCGTGACACACTGAACATGTGCTGTCATGGGGCTAAATGGAAACATACACTCTGCATCCTCAGGAACCCCCTCGACCCCCAACAATGTGTGCAGAGCAGAACTAGGGCATTACCCATACAACTCAGCATACAAAAATAGATATTCTGGTTCTGATGACATTACAGTAAAAGCAAACCAAACTCCCTTTACTACCAGACACAATAGCCCTCCTTATGAAAAGACAGTTTGGAAGGGAAGGCAAGATGGCGGCATAGTGAGGCTGCTAAGCGTTTGTTGGCCTGTTTTTCGCCTTTTCTTTGTTTCCTGGATTTAAATATGCCTTCCAAACGTAAGGGGAAGGTAAGAGTCTTCACTCCGGAATCTCTACCTTCACCGGGGAAAATTAACATCACACGCTACATGAGCCAGCCAGCAGTAAAGGGAGCCGAGGAATTTGGTGCGAGTCACGGCATATTCTCCTGCAGATGAGGCGTCCCTCAGCCTCGTCCGCCTCCGGCGCAGCGTGACCCCCACGAGATTGTCCCAGAGGCAACTGCTGATGACGCAGTTTCGGCGCCTGAGGTGGAGGGGTACTTTCTCGTTCTTCCCTGAATGTAGGAGTGTCTTGTGGCCCCAGAATGGAGGTCAGTCTTCATGCTGCAGCCTCTTTGGTGGTTCGACCTGGAGATTTTACATCAAGGGGGTTCATGGACTGTTCTTCATCCGTTCTTCCTACAGAGACCCCTGCCAGTGAAGTTGGTGAGTTTTTCATTTTGCCATCTTGCCCAGAGGCAGACACCTTAGAAGCAATATGGGACTTGGTGGCTGGTTTTGGGAATTCTTTAAGACGATTAGAAACAAAAATTGACTTCCACTAGAATTTTGGAAGCTGAAAATAAGATCCAATCAATTCAAGCCTTCAATGCTGCCACCATAAAAGATTAGATATCTCTTTCTAGACGTTTGGAAGAACTTGAAAATAATGGGCTAGATTTTAAAAGCCCTGCGCACGTAAATCCTGCCGGATTTACGCGCGCAGGGCACTTGTGCGCCGGTGCGCCTATTTTGCATAGGCTGTCGACGCCCGCAAAGCCCCGGGATGCGCGCAAGACCCGGGGCTTCGTAAAAGGGGAGGGAGGGGGCGTGTCTGGGGGCATGTCGGCAGTCCCGGGGCGGGCCGGAAGGGTGGTCCCGAGTCCCCCGGCACTGCAGCCTGTGCCAGGGGATGCTGAGGCGGCACGTGCAGGTTACGCCTGCTTCAAGCAGGCGTAACTTGCACAACAAAAGGTAGGGGGGGGATTTAGGTAGGGCTGGGGTAGATAGGGGAAGGGAGGGGAAGGTGGGGGGACGTGGAAGGAAAGTTCCCTCTGAGGCCGCTTCAATTTCAGAGTGGCCTCGGAGGGAACGGAGGGAGGCTGCACGGCTCGGCACGTGCAGGCTGCTAATTTTGTGCAGCCTTGCGCGTGCCGACCCTGGATTTTATAAGATACGCGCGCATCATATAAAATCCGGTGTACTTTTTTAAGATCTACCTCAATGTCAGACATTTAAATCTTCATATTTTGAATTTTCCTAAAATAGCTGGTGAAATTCCTTTCTTAACTTTGAAGCGGTTTCTGCAAGAAGTTCTTGGTTTTTCTGCTGAAAATATGCCTTCTGTTAATTTCTGCCACTTTTTTCCTAAAATAATTTCTTTGGGACCTGCAGCTGATGCTCGAATACCTGAAAATGTATCCAGCTTCTTAGAGTATTCTTTCTTGGAAGTTTTGGACAGAAGTACCTCATTAGTTTCTTTTATTTCAGGGTCAGATTTAAATAATGTCATGCATACGTTTTTTTAGGAATCTTCCTGTTTCCTATTTTGGTCAAGTAGTAAGGATTTATCCTGATTTAGCTCAGGTTACACAAATGAGGAGAAGAGAGTTCCTTTTCTTTCGGCAAGCTATTATTTCCTTAGGTTATTCCTTTACCCTTCGTTACCCCTGTAAATGTATTATTAAAAGGGGTGACGAATGTTTCGTTTTCTTCCAACCTGAGCAATTACGTGCTTTCATAGAAGCCTGTAGGCCAACCACCTCCTCCCCTGCAGTCAGAGTGAATAAGTGTTATACAAATTTTGTGCTGGTTAAAGTACTATGTTAATGCTTTTTCCTTATTTATTTATTTCTGTTCTCCCCTTAAATTTCGTCATCCCTCCCTTTTCTATTTTTCTATATATTTTTTAGATTGGATATTTATAATGTATTATTTCCTTTCTAATATTTATCTCTTGGTATCTTATATTGTGGAATATCCAATTGTTTTTTCTGATGCAAGCAAATTATTTTTGTTTGTTAATTGAAAATTTATAAATATAGGGGCGGATTTTAAAAGATTTACGCGCGTAACCCTTTATAACCCACTCCTGCATGCGCTGAGCCTATTTTGCATAGGCCCGGTGACGCGCGCAAGCCCCGGGATGCGTGAATGTCCTGGGGCAGGACCGTGCCGGGGGATTGCGCAACCTATGCCTGCCCGGAGGCAGGCGTAAAAAAAAAAAAAATTAAAGGTGGGGGGGGGGGGGCGGAGGGAACGGGGAAAGCCATCGGGGCTCCCCTAGGGCTCGGCGCGTGCAAGGTGCACAAGTGTGCACTCCCTTGCACATGTTATAAAATCGGGCGTAGATTTGTGCGCGCCGGGTTGTGTGCACAAATCTACGCCCTCGCGTAATTCTTAAAATCCGACCCAAAGAGTTTAAAAAAAAAAGAAAAGACAGTAATTTACCACCAATGCATGTCCCATTGAGGAAACAACAAATGATTGATACAAATGCCCTCATGCTAGTAAAATACCTCACCTCGGGCACACACACACAGAAATGGCCTTCACCAAGTACAGAAAGACCATAAACTATAAATATGGAGACAAACTGGAATAGAAAACCACAAAAGCCATTCTGCATGCAGTGCAAACCTGGAGAAATGGAAAGAGAAATACAGCACCTAACATAGTCCCAGGATCTGTAATAATGCACACAAACTAATCCACACAAAGTTACACTTGCATTATGGAACACACTCACATACACACACAAGCAAGTTTCCTCTCTCACGTGGAACCCTCTTCTCATTGTGCCCAATAAACCTGGCCTCCACTCTTCAGCCACCGCCAACCTGGCCTCCAGTGGAGGCAAGCAGCGTCCCTCCATAACCAACTGCATCAGCCCACCAGGGGATGACCAATAACCCGATAGGCCAATCTGCCCCTGGGGAGAAGGGAAGCAGAACTGAGGCAGTGGGACACCGGGAGCCACGACGCACCTGCCAGTGCTTAGCAGCACCCCGGTTGAGAATCGCTGCTCTAGACTTCTCAGAGGACCCAGGCTCATTTGCCTTAACACTTTCACTTGTAGGGGATTGAAGGCCTAGCAGCTTTTTCTTACTACTGGTCTTTCTAGGTTCCTTCCTTCAGTCTTTTGCTTGCATTAAAGGAGCTGCTTCAGGAACCTGTCTCTACTACCCCTTTTCTTGAAGTCTCAGATCCAATGTCAGGAAGTATTTCTTCACAGAGAGGGTGGTGGATGCTTGGAATGCCCTTCCGGAGGAAGTGGTGAAGACCAGAACTGTGAAGGACTTCAAAGGGGCGTGGGATAAACACTGTGGATCCATAAAGTCTAGAGGACATGAATGAATGTGGAAAAAAGGATTTGCATTCACAAAAAAGCAGGGAGTAGCTTGCTTGTTACGGCGGTTACTACCCCAAACCAAATAAGCCTGATACTTCACTTTCAATGCATATCCAGCATAGCTCTCTGCTTCAAAGGCAAGGGAGAAAGACTGATACTTTACGCATATCCAGCATAGCTCTCTGCTTCAACGGCAGGGGGAATGAAGAAAAGAGGATCTATATACAGACAACCAAAAAAGACTGAATTACATAATCTGGGAAAACAAATAAGCATGGGTGTAGCTTGCTTATTGCGGCAATTACTACCCTTAACTAATTAAGCTAAATATTTCACATAGATGCAGTTCCAACATTGTTCTCTGCATTAATGGTGAGGGTAGAAGGGAAAAAGAACCAAAAGGTTACTAAGAGCCAAGAGTAACAGATAAGTATGAGAAAAAAAAGTGCGAAACTTGCTGGGCAGACTGGATGGGCTGTTTGGTCTGCTTCTGCCATCATTTCTATGTTTCTATGTTTCCTGGGGTACAATCCCTAAAGGGAGAGATGGAGCCGAGTCCCACTCGCTTCCTGGGCTCCTCCTAAGGGCACCCTTTTTTCTAATCCTTTTTTTCCTTCCACAACTTTGGGTCCTATGCGCTAAAGATTTTTCTTCATTTTGGGTCTATAGGAAAAATGCTTAGTACACCAGACCCTTTATACTCTTTGGTCAGTTAAGCCAGATGGGTTTGATCTATTTTTCACTATTAAAGAGGCATCAGGGTGGGGATGGTTCTGGTTGGGTTATTAGGATGAGGATGTTATATTAACAATACAAATAAACATCCTAATAAGCATTTTGGGGTAGATTTTCAAAAACGCGCGTGTGCGCAGTTCCCAGCGTGCATGCATGGCCACGGTGATTTTATAACATGCGTGTATCGCTGCGGACATGTAATAAAATACGAATCCTATGTGCACATGTGCGCCCAATTTTAATATCGGCACGTGCATGTGTGGGTGGGTTGCAACTCACGCTCGCAGGGGGGGGTGATTTTTTTTTAAAGTAAGTGTGGCGATGCAATTGGGTCATGCCCAGTTCCCTCCCAGTCCGCTCCAATTACCCTCCCTCCCTTTTCCCCTCTTCCCCCCCCCCCCAACCCCTAAACTAACCCTATCTACTATCATTTTTCTTCTTCAGGAATTTACCTGTTCCTCTGAGCAGGCGTGAGTTCCGCGCGCTGGCAGCTGGTTGGCATGTCCTTCCCCAGGACAGGACCTAATGGCCGCTGTCCCGGTCGGCCCCCCCATCCTGCACAGACCTCGTCTCCGGCCCGCCCCTTTCAAGGAGCCTGGCATTTCCACACATACCAGGGGATGTGCAGAAGGTCGGGTCGTTTTTATAATGCGCTCGGTACGCACAGGGCCTGGCCACACGCGTATCCCTAGATTTTTACATGCGCTGGGCTTTTAAAATTTGGGAGTTTGGGAGGGAATGCTTTATTATGCAGCCTGTTTCAGCTCACTAGTGAAGGTCATCATATTGCAGTAGAGATCTGTACATGGATGTATATTTATGTATGTATTTCAGAATGCTATATTTGATCATGTATAATATGATGTATGTATGTTATTAGGTCTATTAATACACATTGGGTCTGGACTCTATCCACAGAAGGGCATGAGAAAACTGAAATTATATTACATTGCAGTACAGTTTGTCACTGGGTCTATTCCCTGGTTTAATGCATGGTTTCTCCTTCCCCCACAAAACCATTTGATTTGCTGTTTTAATTATGTAGTATGTAGACACCATTACAATTCAATTATTACCAAATTATTAACTAGAACTAAAGTAGGGTGCAAAAAATCCATGAATATAATGTAGGTAAGACAGAGTAACGGGAGCTCGGAGTAATCATCTCAGACAAACTGAAGGCTGACAGTCAGAGTAATGAATCAGTAAGGAAAGTTATTCTCAGGTATACAAAGAGGGGATTATGACCTGCAGTAAAAACTGTTCTTGTATAGTCACTAACAAGGTACTAGCTCAAGCATTGTATTCAGTTGTGGATGTCATATCTTTGAACATAAGAACATAAGATATGCCATACTGGGTCAGACCAAGGGTTCATTACGCTCAGCATCCTGTGTCCATCAGTGGCCAAGCCAAGCCATGCCTCGAGTACCTGGCAAGTACCCAAACATGAAATAGATCCCAAGTTACTATTCCTTATTGATTAATAGCAGTTAATGGGCTTCTCCTCTAGGAACTTATCCAAATCTTTTTTAAAACCAGTTACACTAACTGATGTAACCTCATCCTCTGGCAATGAATTCCTGAGCTTAACTATGTGCTGAGCAAAAAAGAATTTTCTGATTTGTTTTAAATGAGCTACTTGCTAACTTCATGGAGTGCCCCCTAGTGCTTCTGTTATCTGAGAGAGAAGGACATTTCAAGGACATCATTTCAATGCCAGAACATTGAAATGATGGATGCTTCTCAGATATAGTGCTTGCAACCCAAACACATATCCTACGCAGAGCAGCTTCAGAAACATAAAACTCACTCACCAAAGAAGAAAAGAGAAATGGAATATGCTAGAAAAATTAAAATATCTAGCAAGTTTCAATAAAGTACAAGATAGCATTTTCCACTGGGGTGGGGGGGGGGGGGAGGAAACAACTCAGAGGCAAGTAATCATTATAGGAATGATGAAGAGGGAGGCTCAGAGAAAATGTGAGGAGCTGTACCTTTACTGAGGGAACGGCAGATGTCTGGAATAACCTATCAGCATTCAGCAGTGCTGGTAAAACCAAAACCATGAGCGAATTTATGCATGCTAAAGGCAGATAGGGCGTGGAATTAGTTTGGGTATGGAAATGAATGTGCTCATTTACTCAGCATGACAGAGGACAAAATGAGGGAATTGACAAAACCTCTCTTGTTTTTGTTGTGGCATAAATGTGCCAAACTCCCAGAAAGAGGTGGCACGGTTGACTAACAGAAAGCAGTGGTAGGATCTCGGAAATACTGTAATTGGGAGGGGATGGGGGGCAGATTGCCTAGCATCAGATGCAGACTGATTTGACTACACTCCCCAGCTAACTGCAAAAGGGGTAAGGAATGAACTCCTGCAGGCAGTGACATTTTACATCTGACAGCTGGAAAATTTCTTTAGTGCCCAGGGTGATGATAAAGGGCAAGGAAGTGTGATAATGAGAGCTACAGTAGTGTAGGCAGGGGCACATGCACTCAGTGGGTCGAAGGGTCCTTTTTGTCTGAAATCTACCGACTATGTCACTATCTTCGGAGATCCGATTTGGATGAAAGATGGTATACAATCACATTATTATTTTTATTAGTAGAACTGAGGGTTGAAGAGGGAAATGGGTTATCACTAACTCAAAGAGACTTTCAGTCATTTCAAAAGGTATCTAGCAACTAGCGCTGCATAGAAACAAATAAGCAGACAGCAGACATAATGTTAACCACATAAACTTCCAGCAACCCACAGAAGTTTTGCAAATTTTCAGAGATTATTGCAGTTACACACTGCTGTTCAATTGACTTCAGTTGAGTGCCAGCCTTGAAAAACCCATTGGATATCACTGACTAGCAGTAGGTTTACCTATTAGGAGTTACCCCTCAGGAGAAAGGATTTTTAATTCATTGTGGATAATGCATTGAAATCCTAGGTTCATGTGCAGCAGGACCCACAAAAGCAAATAGAATGTCAGAAAGTATTTGGAAAGGAACAAAAAGAAAACAAACTGGTGATATCATAATGCCACTGTATCAATCCATGGAATGAGCGTGTAGTTCTTGTTACCACATCTACAAAAAGATATAGGAGACTAGAAAAGGTAGAGAGAGAGAGAAGAGCAGCAAAAGTGATTAAGGGGAAGGAATGGCTTAGCAGGTTAGGGCTCTTCAGCTTAGGGAAGAGACTGAGAGGGGATATGAGAGACATTTATAAATTCATGAGAGGTGTGGACCACGTTAACAGGGAATGGTTATTTACTTTTTCAATTAGTACTAAAATAAGATCATAAGAAATGACATGGCAAAAATGTCCATCATGTCAGTGGCCAATTCAGGTCACAGGTAACTGGCAGCACAACTGGTCATTCTGTTAGGCAAACTGGGCAACTGCCTGGAGTTCCAAAGATTTGGGGTGTGACAAAATCCCACCAGCATGAGGCCCAGAAGGATGCTGTGCCAGAGCCGATGCCTCCAAAGAAGGGTGTGCTGTGCTGCAGCCACTGCTGCCAGTAGGAAGGAGTGCTCTGCTGGAGCTGCCACTAATAAGTATGTTGGGGGGCAGGAGGGAAGGTGCATGACCTGGGGCACCAAATACTCTTACAGCAGCCTTGCACGACAAGATCCCAAATAATAACCCAAAAATAATGATTTATGGGTTACTCCAGGAGCTTGTCTAGTCCCTTTCTAAATCCAGCTACATTAACTGCTTTCACCACATCCTCTGGGAACAAATTCCATAGTTTAATTTTGCACTGAGTGAAAAAAAAGACTTTCTCCGATTTGTTTTAAATGTGCTGCCTATTAACTTCATTGAGAATTCCCTAGTCCTAGTACTATTGAAAGGATAAAAAAAACATTCCTTGCTTACCTATTCCGCCCCACTCATGATTTTATGAAACTCTAACATATGTCCTCTCAGCCATCTCCTCTCCAAGCTGAAGAGCCCTAATCTGTTTAGCCTTTCCTCATAGGAAGTACCTTTTATCTTTTCTTTAATGCCAAAGTTTTTCCCAACTGCTTTGGGTTTTCAGCTCAGATGGGCCATGACACCATGAACCTCCATTTTCCTCAGTTTTATATTTTAACAGATTCTGTGCTAGCAATGTAGAATGAAAAGCTGAGGAAAATCCTGGAGTTTAAAACCCCTATCACTATGTTGGAAGAGCATATTTTTAGGTTGTCAGGAACGCTAGTCCTCTCACAGGATCACTTGCTAATGCCATTTGCACTGTGAACTCAAACAAGGTCCAAGAGTCAGTAGGGCCAGGCTGGCATCTGAAGCGTTATGACAGAGAGAGAGAAAGAGATATGCAGAATGCAATGGGACATAAAATTAACTGGTAGCAGATTTAAAACAAAACTTAACTAAAATTATTTCAGTCAATGCATAACAAAGCTGTGGAATGTGTTGCCAGAAAATGTGATGAAGGTTAATAGAATAGCTGAATTTAAAAAAAGGTCTGGACACATTTCTGGAGGTCAGGTCAGTTAACAATTATTATTCAAGTAGACTTAGGGATCACCACCTTTTAGTTATGGGGGTTAGCAACAGAGACTGGATCTTTCCACATGAATCTGCTGAGTTCTTCCCAGTGACCTGGACTGACCGCTGCTGTGTACAGAAGGCTAGGTTTGAGAGACCATTGGTCTGGTCCAGCATGGCTCTCCTTATGAAGGGAACTATAGATAGATGAATGGATAGATTAACAGACAAAGAACCAGGTTCATTAAGGATTGTCTCCCATTTTGTGTCCTTGGGAAAAACCCTTAGCAAGTCAGGAACTAAGACAGAGCACAACTTTAAACTTTATGCAATATATACAGTTAGAACCAAGGGAAGCAGTCACAAAACCTGTCACAGTCTGTGCTTAACAAAAGCATGGCCTCCTCTCTTCTCTCTCATACCCTTCCCACAATTCAATTAGTTCCTTCGTCTGTACCATTCTGTCAGGAGCACCCCTGATGGATGTGCATGCTGCACAAATAAAACATTCTTGTCAGAAAATATACAGGGAGAGGACAAGAGAGGTAGGCAGGGGAATAACTAATTGAGTCTTGAAGGTGAAATATGGTCAAAGTGGTATTTAAACAGCAGAGACTGAGATAGCTGGCAATAGAAAGGGAATATGTTATCTCATCAAAAATACAATTTCTTAAAAGAAAGCCAACAAATAGATACAAACTCTTAGGTTTACTAATCTCCCTTTCTCAATCAAGATTACTGAAGGAATGTGCTTTAGCAGTTCCAAGAGCTTGCATCTTAAAACATTTAGCAGCCTAATTGCCCTATTTACTACACTGTGTTAAAATGTTATGTTAATGTGATGTTTTAATGCTAGCTATTTCCTGCAAGGGTTTACATAACTGCCGTACATGGTGTATGGTTATGAGCTGAACAAAATATTGCACTCTTAGATATCATGTACAATGCCAGTGTTTTTTCAAGGTACAAGGGTTTATTTTTTGTCATCCTTGATAAAACCTTGTATGTTCTGTAGACCCAGCAGTGTCTGTAACTTGTACATGAGAACAGCAGTTTAGTAAAATCCAGCGTTCCAGTGGTTGGAAATATCTGCACATCCCCACCCTCAATGGGTTTAAAAGGGCAGGTAACCCATAATTCATCCTCTCCCCAATGAAAAAGCTTCCCCTCATTTATTTAATTTAATTATTTAAGTGTTTTATATACCGTCGTTCCAAAAGATCATAATCGTTTACATTATAAGCATTCATATTCTTGGTCAACATTCACGTAATGGGTCAACATTCATATTCTGGGTCAACACAACAGCATATCCTTATACAATTCATAATCTTACATATTCTAGGTCAACATATCAGCGATTACATAATCTAGGTCATAGTCGTACATTTACATTATCCTCCCCTGCATAATTTCTTCCCCCAACAAAGTTAAGCAGTAAGTGCACTCCTAGCTCGATCCCCATCCCACTTAACTTACCAAAAAAGCAATTTCCACATACCTAAAGGCTGGATGAGGTCATCAAGGGCAGAAGGAAAGCTGAATCACTTCTGGCCTGCCAATACCAAAATTCAAAATAGTGCCAGATAAGTCCCATCTCTTCTTTCTCATGCATGGGAAGGCAAAGGGAAGCCATGGATTGGCCGGCACCATTTTGAATTTCAGCAACAGTGGGGAAGAAGTTGTTGGATGTTGCATCTGCTTCAGAAGACCTCCGCCAGCTCTTGGCTAAGGAGGAGGGAGTCGAGGGGATTCTGAGGGGTAGGGGGCCTGGGGACATGGAGGTTGCCCTTTTGGCTTCCACTCAGCTCTGTCAGAAGGTTGGAGTTTGGGGATTTATGCCGTCTTGGGTGGGGGAAGCAGGAGTTCTTCTTTGGGGAGGGGGGGAGGGAATTTGCTGCTAAGGAGATAACAGGAGGCTACTTTCACATTTAAGCATCTTCGGGGTAGCCTTGAAAGCAGGTGCATTAACCTGTGCTCTGGGGGAAAAGTTAACTAGACTTCTTGGGGTGTAGTTGGCTTTCCAAGGATAAACACAGATTGTGAACTTTGTTAGAATCCTCATTACACCATGTCAATATCAATGAGATAATCTGCCTGCCTTTGTCTGTATTATGAAGCTCACTGATATTTTCCCCCATGTTGGAGACTTTTTTTGTGAGGTCAGACATGCTAACAGAAGCATTGCTGATATCATGCAAAAACATGTTGAACATGCATTGCTGTCTTATTGCAGCTTAGTAAATAGGTCCCTATAATAGCAATATCATTTCTAAATATCTACTCTTTCCTTTCAGCAAATCAGATTAAAGGTAGACTGAGATTAGTTTTCAGTCAGAGTTGATAGTACAGAAGACGATCTATAAGTAGGTAGCATTGTTTGCATTATTTATTTCCAATGATTGAAGTAAACAGAGATTATGGCAGTGGCAGGGCAGTAAAAGACAGACAATGCATCTTTTTAAACCAAGTATCTTTTTAAATAATGTATGGTATATGTTATGAGCTGAACAAATATTGCGCTCTTAGATTACATATATAATACCAGTGGTTTTTTTCAAGGTGCAAGAGTTTATTTTTTTTTTTTGTCATCCTTGATAAATCCTTATATATCCAGCAGTGTTTGAATACAGCAATAAACATCTTACATCAGAAATCTGCAGTTTGGTAATTGTTTATTTAAATTCATGAAGCTGCTTCTCTAAATCACATCTGAAAGAATCTCAAATCATCTGATACCAGATCCAGCTGGTCCCTGTTGGCTTAAACTACCCCCAATAACATGACATACTCTATGAACCAATGAGATCTTACTCCATGTGAGGTGATTTACAGCTCCTATCAGGACTTGTAAGTTTCCATAATTTCAACAGGGATGGTTTTTAGGCATTCTTTAATGAAAGAATTCAAACGAATGCCTTATGGGCAGGTCCTGTCTGTCTGTCTGTCTGACCTATCAGCAGAGAAACCAGTGGACACATTTTGATTAAATGTGAGGTGTGAGAGGCAGTTCCCTAAAACAAATTAAAAATGATACTTTCAGGAGGACCAGGAGCTGGTGGCAGGTGTCCCATGTCCTGATAGATAAAAAAAAAAAAAAAAGCAAAAAAGGAGGGGAGGAGAAGGAAGTTAGTGGGGTGTAGAGGGCTGGGAGTAAGTTCTGGAGGTAAAGAATGCCTTTGGGAATTTTGGGTAGTCTATAAGCATACCTTTGCCATCTTATTTAATTTGATATTAATGATGACTATTTGCTATACTCATGTCTGAAATATCACCTAAGACACAGAAGGCTCATCTTTCCATAAAGAATAGCGTTTTTTCTGATAAAAGCTAAAATTCTTTATATTTGTCAAGTAACTTTATTATATTTAATTAGCTTTTTTAACAGAAAAAAAAATCATGAATCTAGAAGACTGATTCTTTTCATACACTCTAATAAGGAACTTGCTTCATGCTTCTCAGTGCTTATTGACTGTCACATAGGTTTCTGGAAACCTGTGGTATTTTCTACTGTGAGTTCTACTGTAAATAGTTATTTATTCAAATTCAGAAGAGGTTTTTGTAAAAAATAGAAATATTTCAGTAGACCTAAAGAAAACATAGTTTAAATGTATGTTGCCAACACAGTAAGTGGAAAAAAAAAAACTTTCTGACTTAGTAAACTGCCAAGACAATTTGAAGAAAGCATTCTAGGCTGCATGCTTATTCATGAGGAAAAGGCAACATGGAGGACCCTCCCATATATGATTCCCCATTCTTGATAATAAACAAAACGAACAGCAGCATGCATACATAAATTAACAGTAAACAAACAGGATAATTCTCAGGTCAGCAAAGCACCCCAGAGTAACTTGTACTTGGATGTTCTCTGTTGTTGGTAACAAATGCATCAAGCGAGTGCTAACAAACCTCCCTCGAAAGTTGAATGAATGACTACAATCCATTTTAGCGCAAAACATTGCAATAGCCATGACTGAGGTCACTCTCAGAAAAGCCTTGCAATATTTTGTTCTGCTTGTAAGGAAGGCTTTGAAGTGAAGCTCCTTTGCATCTATTTGGGTTGTGGTGTGTGTGTGTATCTGTTACTACTGAGGAGAAATGCTAGGACAGCAAGATGTCAGCAGCTGGCGTGACTTTCTACCAGCCTGAAGCCAAGCTAATTAAGCATTCTAAATGCAGTAATTTGGAGAAGCTTATGCCCCAGCTTTCTCCTGCTAAGTACAATACTAAGGTTCTCCTCTCGCCTCCTTCCGTCGGTAAGGTCTGGAGGCTTTTTGTTGCACCCTCTCCGCTGTCATGGTCCCAGCATCCAACTCCCGGGAAACACTTGCTGACAGCAGCACCGGTCTCGGGTAGCAGCACTCCAGCCCTTCTGCATAATGCAGCAGCACCGCACAGCAAGAAAAAAAACAAAACACACACACACAGCTCCTCCAACTGCTCCAAGTCATTCAGCATTTCCTTCCACGGCATTTTTTTTTTCCTCCACTAACTTCACCGCCAAGGAGGATTCGGCTGTAGCCACGTGCTGTTATAATCAACCAAACAATTAAGAACAAGGAAAGGGAGGGACAAAAAAAAAAAAGAAAGAAAAAAACCCCCAGAAACTTACTTGAAACTAGAAGGTAGGGTCAACGCTGCACCCGTGGCTGCCCCTACTGCCAGCTCCAGGGCCTTTGACTCGTCCGCGTTAGCCGGTGCATCCTGTCATCCGCGGAATGCATCTAGACATGCTCAGTTTTCTGACCTTCTCAGGCGCTGGGAACTACCAAGCGCGGCCGGGGAAGGAGGGGGTAAACCGGATCCTACCACGGAGCCCTGCTAAAAATAGCACCTTCGGAAAGAACAGCTGGAGCTTCAAGATGCAGCAGCGCGGCTTCCTCGGCGGCCTGGTGCGCCGCAGCACCTGATTGGCTTGCTTGTCTCCTTCTGGGCTGTGTAGAAGAAACATACAGGGGAGGGCGGGGGGAGGCAAGAGGAAAGGCGGGCTGTGCTCGTCCAGGTTTGCTGTTTTCTAGCTGTTCAACAAAGCTGTCTTCGGGAGCAAAGAGGAGAATGCCTGCATTTTATGCTGTTCGGATGCCATACCCAAATAAACTCCTCTGCAAAAATTGTACTGTCCTCCCTTTGTAATTCTTTTTCATTTTAAGTCAGCGGCAAGTATTCACATTTTTTTTTCTGTATGAATAAAATGTTGGATTAGGTGTACCGTGCATGTGTATTGAGGATGCATGTAGAATGCTGATTTTAAGGTATTGGAAAATGGGACTAATATACACAGACAAAATATTTCTGATGTTCCTAACAGGGTATCTATTTAAATACAGGTTTTATTTATCAGATTATTACTATTAGTAGTATCAAAGTGAAAGTAGCATCTCATGGAATCAACTTACACCTATGAAAAAAAAAATTCTGTCTGATGAAGCTGTTCTGTGCCTGGCCAAAAAGGGAGGGCCGCCCACGCTGTGAGAGAGAAAAAGTGAGGTCTGGGTATGTGAGAAAGCATGGGCGTAAGAAGCCTGGTGTTGTAGGGGTGAAAGAAAGCATGGGAGTGAGAAACCTGGGTGAGTGTGCATGCATGAGAGAGAGAGACTGCTTGGTAAGGTGACGATGTGTGTGAGAGAAAAAGACTGGTGTGTGTGAATGTGAGAGAATGTGATTCAGGGAATGAGAAGCCTGTGCACGTGGAGAGTGAGCATGGAAATGAGAGAGACTGGTGTGTGTGTGTAACAGAGAGAAAGTGATTATGGGAATGAGAAGCCTGTGCATGTGAAGAGAAGTGAGCATGGGAGTGAGAAACCTGGGTGTGTGTGAGACACAGCATAGGAGGGAGAAGCCTGTATATCTGAAAGAGAACATGGGAGTGGGAAGCCTGTGTGTGTGTGTATGCATGAGCGAGATCAGGTGACTGGTGTGTGTGTGTGTGTGTGAGAGAGAGAGAGAGAGAGAGAAATAAAGTGATTATGGAAATGAGAAGCCTGTGCATGTGAAGAGTGAGCATGGGAGTGAGAAACCTGGGTGTATGTGAGACACATCATGGGAGGGAGAAGCCTGTATATCTGAAAGAGAACATGGGAGTGAGAGACTGGTGAGTGTGTGTGTATGTGAGAGAGAGAGACAGAGAAAGTGATTATGAGAGTGAGAAGCCCATATATGTAAGTAGAACACGGGAGTGGGAAGCCTGTGTGTGTGTGTGTGTGTATGGCATGAGAGAAACTGTTCAGGAAGGTGACTGGTGTGTGTGTGCCAAAGACTGTTTGGGAGATGACTGGTGTGTGAGAGACAGAAACTGGTCATGGGGGCATGACTGGTATGGTGTATGTGTGAGTCATGGGCACTAAGGAAGAGGACCATAAGTATATAGCTTAGCTTCTACTGCTGCTTCTGGTGTGTGCTATGGCCTGCAGGGAAGGGGAGTAGGACAGCTGCTGGAGGGGGTAAGTAAAAGTGGCTTTTTAAGTTTATTTTTCTTGACTGCCATTTTAATTGAGTGATGTCTGCTTTTTTGAAATATTTTATTGGTGTTTGGAGAATGTTTAATAGTTTTTATGAGTTTTTAATTGTTGGATGTTATTCTGTTCATAGCTGTTTTGAAACATTTATTCTGCTTATTAGTATAGTTTTACAATTATTTCTGTGTGGGGATCTATAGCTGCTTGCTAGTTCTGTTTTCCTAATAAGAGGTGTATTGGTTTTTTAGGACCTGATTTAATATTTGTAGTGTTGCCTTTTCATAGATAGGGTTGCTCCTGTTTGAGTGTATTCCATAATACAGGTGTAACTGTGTGCAGATTAGTTTATGTGCATTACTACAGATCCTGGGAGTATGTTAGGTCGGTTCTGTGTCTGTTACCGAGATGAAATATTTTGCTAGCATGTAAGCGTTTGTATCGGTCTTATTTGTTGTGTTTTCTCAAGAGGACATGCATTGGTGGTAAACTGCTGTCTTTTCATAAGTAGGGCTATGGAGCCTGGAAGTAGAAGGAGCTTGAATTACTGTTACTGAGATGTCACCAGAACATCTTTTTTGTAGGGTGAGTTGTATGGGGAATGTCAGAATTCTGCTTTACATCCATTATTGTGGGTCAGGGGGGTTCCCGTGGATACAAACTGTACTTTTACATCTAGCCCCATGACGATCATGGGTCAGTGTGCCATGCATATGAGAACCTATGGTGAGTTGAGTCACATTCACATTATAAATGTCATAATTAAATGATAAGTGTGCACTAAAATCCAACCCCCTCCATAACCCCGCCCTCATATGACCAAAGCCCCGCCCCTGCCCCACCCTGCCGGGCCATGGAAAAATGGTCTTGCTTGAAGCCGGTCCCTGGTGCAAAAAAGGTTGGGGACCACTGTCTTAGGCCACTTGCCAAGTCCGAACCGCCTGTTCGATCCTCCTAAATGGGGGGGGGGGTGTTGTCGCTTCTGCCAGTCACCATGCCACGGTTCCCCGGTAGCGACACTGCTTACCGGGGACCCCCCAACAACCCAACTGGGCTGTAGCCATAAGCTGCAACACCGCTTGAAGACCATCCTGCAGATCAGAATTAAAAATGTCCCAGCCAACATCCGATAGATGTACACCATCAGGTCGAAAACATCCCTGGACTCATCTATAAATTCGTGTGTAACAGACAAACCATCAATGACATGCATGAATTTTACCATCCATTTGTTAATCTTTTCCAACGCTGAATGAGAGCATATTTCTGCATATTTTGGGTGAGAGCGACGCTTTTGGTACGGGGCCTATCATTACCGCCGAGGTGTATGACAAGTGCCAAAGGAGTTTTGGGGTTGCGATTGCATAGCTCCAACACAGTCGGTAATAACTGGTCCCACAACATCCCTGGGATCCCTTTCCAACTCAAAGACAGTCGCTGAGGTGCCATCCCTAGGTGCTCCCCTGTCGGGCGTTGCAGGGCCTCCTATGTGCCCACCGCACATATAAGAGTGCCCAATCATCCACGCAAATGACATCCTCCGCCCACAATCTGCGCAAATTAAAGCAAGAGAAAAGAAAACTCATGAAGTGGGGAGGGTCGATAATCCCAGCTACTCGCTACCTGTAAAATAAACCGACGGCCTCACATATCTCCTGAACCTTCTGGAGCGCCATCTGCCAATTGCCATGACCTCGCTATCTTGCAAACCCAAACTAGCCTGCCGCTGTAGCCACCCCTATGCGGAAGGAGTGCGATGAATAGCCCTTTGTGCCCTGACCCAAGGATTTTAAAGCCATTTGTAATACCCGACAAAACTGGTATCTCGTTAATGGTACCCCAGACACGTGTACCAACAGCGGACCTCCTCATGTTGTACACCGTATCTGCAAATATGCTATCGTGCAACGAACTGGGCAAGTGGGCTCGCCATACCATTCACGGAGGGTGATATTCGCTCCTGCTCCCATTTGGGCTGTTTTGGACCTGCGAATGCGAAGGGTTAGTTTACCTTCTTCACGCCTTGTATCCGCCAATTGCAAGCAAGTAGCCAACGGCCCGTGCTTAGACTGAGCTGCTAGCTCACTAACACGCAGGGCCGCGTACAAAGCCAGGGAGAATGCACATTTAAATAAGATTGATTCTGCTTCATTACAACAAAAGGCCCCCAGGCATTCACGGGTGCTCCTGAGGATCTCTATGGTAATGGGCTTTCTACCGTCCCTTCTCTGGGTGCTCTCCCTGGCCCAACCCAACATAGCCTTCTTAACGGGAAACAATGCCGAACAACTGGGGAACCCCTGAAGCCTGGAAAAAAGGAAATTCCCACTAAGCAATTTGATACCGCAGCTCTGGATTTTCCTTGGTTCTTGCAATGCATCACGTACTCCAACAGTGTGGACACAGATAATGGCCAATCTACTCCTTCCAGTGACTCCTTCCCCATGAATCCTAGTATCTCCCGAAGTACTAGGAGGTAGCTCTTCCGCATGTTCACTGACAACGACCCCAAAATCATGATCCAAAGTTCGGAGGGCCAAATAGCCAAACCACCTCGGGTATGGGGGTCGGGTAACGGTCTGCCATCGGTGCTAGGCTGTGAAATGTTGTGAACTGCAAGCGGGAGAGAGAGTCAGCAATGTTATTGAGTCTACCTGGAACATGGGCCGCTCTAAAAGTGATATTGAAGCGCAAGCGCGTGAGCACCAAATGCCGGATGAGAGCATTTGATTCAAAAGTGCGTGCGGACAGTGCATTAATCACTTGCACCGCAGCCATGTTGTCGGATCTGAACACAACGTGAGACCCGACAAGTGACTCTCCCCAGATAAGAAGGGCAACCACAATCAGGAATAACTCGAGGAATGCTAAGTCCTTGGTGACTTTGTGCCGGCACCACGAATGTGGCCACCGCTCAGCGTACCAAGCTCCCTGGAAATAAATCCCGAATCCAACGCCTCCTGCCACATCGGTGAATAACTCCAGCTTACTGTTCTGCCTAGGGGGGTCCTGCCAAAATGCCACGCCATTGAAGTCCTTTAGAAAGGTCTCCCACACAACCAGGTCACTCTTACTTGCACTGGCCACCCTTTGACGGTGGTGTTTTTTATGCACCCCAGCCGTAGCAAGTGATAACCTGCGTAAAAAGGCCCTGCCCATAGGAATCACCCTTGAAGCGAAGGTAAGGAACCCAATCAAGGACTGGAACTGCCTGAAGGTGGCCTTCTAAGGCAGTGCATTTCAGAGATTGCCTCCCTAAGCAACCTGGACCGCTGGGCCACCACATCCTGCTCAATCCCGAGGAAGGTAATTGTGGTAGCTAGTCCTTCCATTTTCTCTTCAGCTAATGGGAAGCCGAAGTGTCTAGCTACCTCTTTTGCGATGACCAGTAGGTTAAAGCAGTCAGTGCCATTCCTCCCCACCAACAGGAAATCATCGAGGTAGTGCACTATCTGCCTTCTATCCGCATGCTGTTCGATTACCCAATGCAAAAATGAACTGAATAATTCAAACAATGTGCAGGAGATTGAACAGCCCATCGGTATGCAGCAGTCAAAATAAAACTGCCCCTTGAAATGAAAACCCAGCATGTGGAAGGAGTCCGGGTGCACCGGCAGAAGGCGAAATGTAGACTCTATGTCTATGTTAGCCATGTGCACTCCAGGTCCTGCCTCCTTGATCATCTGAATTGCCTAGTCAAATGAGGAGTACGACACCGCACATAAATGAGGGGTTGATTTGGTAATTGACTAAATTACCAGGCGGGCAAGACAGGTTATGTATCAGCCGGAAACGTCCCGGCTCTTTTTAGGGAACCATACCCAGGGGGGATAATACCAAATTTGGAAAAGGCGGATAAGGGAAGGGGTCCGCTATCCTACCTAAAGCTAATTCAGCTTGCACTTTTTTCTCTGCCTGCTCCTCATGCATCGCTATTGAACGTGCATTGCTTGGAGGAGGTTCCGGCGTAATAGGGGCTATAATTTGACTAGGGATCCGGTAGCCGTGCATGAAGCCAGTATAAATCCGCTCAGCCTTGTCCTGGTAAGGATAGCGGTCAAGCCATTGGCGCATTGCCTCAACGCTGACCGGGATTGGGGCCCGTGAACTCAGCCGGGCGTCCCCCCTGCTGCTGCTGAAACTGTCTGTGATCCCTGGAGGTGCGACACTGAATGGCCGAGTGTGAACTGAAACCGCAGGTGGGGCAAATGTGTCTGAACTTGCAGTTTTCCATGTGCAGTGACCAGCGTTGAACTGTTTACATGTGTCCCACCTCCCCGCACCCTGAAATGTACCTCTCTCTCTCATGTATGAGCCCCTATCTCTCGAATAACTGTATGATGGAACCGCTCTATCTGCCCATGAGCACTTCTGTAAAGTCATCTCATCCAACTACAGGTCAATCAATCTGTGCTGCCAAGAGACGGCGGGGTTTTGGGCCATGCTTTTCCAAAAACGAATGTCATAATTCAGCCAAGCCCAACCTCCCCTCCTCTGCACTATCATGATGGTGTCCATGTATCTTATGGGAAGGGGAATTTTCAGGCTCGCGTTCCACAATCACGGTCATGGAAATGTGGAAAGCCCTGATCCAATTCTGAATGTCCTTGCCCACTTTAGGTCTCTTTTCTTTCACCTCACTTGATCCCCCTTCCTCTGGCTCAACTTCCATATCAGTAATAAGGAGCAAAAATATATCAATATAATCCCGCTTCCATATTTTTTCTTTAATTGATGCTGGCACACTGTGGGCTAAGGATGTGACCCTACATAAGACATTGTTCGCTACTTGTGGAGCTGGATTTTGAGAAGCCAAAATGGAGGGGGCTAAGGGAGGATTGACGTCTACTGGCGACTGAGGAGTGTGAACTAAGGCTGACACACTGTTAACTGTTGATTGCAGCACCGGAATCGAGGGTGGGGTTGACAGGCAAGGGGCGACCTGAGTAATAAGGATCCTTTCTGCCTCAGTAACCACTTGCCCACTACTCTCATGCTCAATCACAGGATGAGACCCCCAGACTACCGCTGCCGAACCACTTTGCCTCACATTCTTCCTTCTTTTGAGGGAAGGAACAAATAGCAAAGCGACTTGGCTAACACCCTTTCGGTATCACTGCAATCAGATGACTATAAAATATCACAATTCGAAGGCTTACCTCGTCCCCTGTCATATGAAGTAGCCTCTGTGCTAGGAGTTGTGGAAGCTGTAGCCAATGGGTCGGGGGCCGTTGAAGCTTCCTCACAACCTAAGACCGTCGTGGACGCCTCAGCGATGCATCGGGGCCCATTAATAGCTTTTCTGGGGCCCACAGGATGCCTTTTCTTGTCTGCTAATGCCCCTAGCTGCTGTGATTTGGCGCTCCTCTTACATAACGCTGAGAACCGACCCTGCGGAGCTGAGGAGAGCGCTGTTATATCCTGCACTAGGTCGTCTCCTGGTGAGCACTCGGGCTCTCCTGACGAAGCACCTTTGCCCCGTCCGTGAGACGATGAAGGGGAAGACTCCGCCATGCGCTGCCCTACCCACTCCATTCCGTGTGCAGCTGCAGGCTCTTTAATTTCTAACAGCCACTGATCCACGTCACTTACAGCTGGTGCTGCAGTATTGGATGCTGGCGCTGCAGTATTGGATGCCCCCTGCTTTTTGCACCTGCACTGCCCTGGGGTCTGCTTGCTTGCTTTCAGCTTGATGATCATGTTCTTAACCTCGGTCTCTCTCACTGCTGAACCTTTTGAGCCTGCTACCCCGAGGGGGGCCTGTTGATGTGCCGAGGACCCTTCTGTCGCTGCTGACTTGTATACACCATCCCCGACTGACAATTACTACATTGCAAAGTTACAATTAATCGATAAACAAATTTTTGGTTTTTTTTTTAAAACCCCTGCTGTTTGTATCCTCGGTAATATGGCCGCAGCCATGCGGCCCACATGACTTAAATGGCAGCCTTCAAGCCCTGCCCCCCAACCTGGCTGCCGCCCTGTGTTCCAAGTGCAGTCCCCAAATTGATCACCGGCATAATGGCTGCCACCATGTGCTGCTCCCCCAAAATGGCTGCCGCCATATGCTGCTCCCCCAAAATGGCTGCCGCCATGTGCTACCACCCCAGCATTGAAAGACATGCACTGCAAACAGGCCGATGGCCCTTTAAACACATAATGTGCACTGCACCGCTGTGGCCTTTGTCCTTTTAGGACGCAAGTAATTATAATGTAAATGATACCTTATACAAAAGGGGTGGGGGCGGTATATGCTATATATGCCATATATGAGATGGCTATTTAATAATACCAGGCCGAAGGCCCTTTAAACATATATACCTATGTATTGCTAATGCTTGAAATACCAAACTTATATCTAAGTATGCAAATATCCATTACACCAGGGCCCCTGGCCTTAAAAGAATAAACAGGCCACTAGCCTTTTTAGCCGTCCTAAATACTAATTAGTAATGTAACAGGGGACATTACAATGGGGCCGCCGGCCCTATAATAAAACACTTCTAGCTGAAATAAATTTAAGTACATATGGCCCTTTGCAAGGGGCAACAGCAATTTAAAATTACCTGGATTTAAAATAACCTGGCTGAATGGTAGACATATATATTGCCGCTAGTCTTTAATTACCCGATTCTATATAGATAAATATATAAGTTTATATCTTCTAGATGCAATAAATTAATTAGAACTGTAGTGAATTTAATATTACACCAGGGCCTCTGTCCCTATAGTATGGCAGGCTGCCAGCCTTTTAGAGGTCATAAATAATAAATAAGCGGAAAAGACAATTACCATGGGGCCGCTGGCCCTATCAACAAATACATTAGATGCAATAAAAGTTAAACACGCTGGAGTACATTTTAAGAAACAGCGCACGCGCGCGAGAACAAAAGTACGCTGGATTTTATAAGATATGCGCGTATCTTATAAAATCCGGGGTCGGCGCACGCAAGGGGGTGCACATTTGTGCACCTTGCGCACGCCAAGCCTTGCGCGCGCTGCCCGTTCCCTCCACCCACCCACACCTTCCCCTCCCTAATCCACCCCCCCGGCCCTATCTAAACCCCCCCCCCCCCACACCTTTATTCCAAAAGTTACGCCTGCCTCCGGCAAGCGTAACTCGCGCTCGCCAGTGGGCTGTTGGCACGCCATCTCCCGACCTGGGGGCTGTTCCGGAGGCCTCAACTGTGCCTCCAGAACGCCCCCGGGCCGGCACCATGCCCCAGACACGCCCCCGGGAACGCCCCCATTGTTGCGCTGCCCACCCAACACGCCCCCCTAGCGAAGCCCTGGGACTTACGCGCGTCCCGGGGCTTGCGCGCGCCGCCGAGCCTATGCAAAATAGGCTCGGCGGCGCGCAGGGGAGTTTTAAAAGGGTTTTGCGCATACCTTATGCACGTAACCCTTTTATAATCCGGCCCATAGTTTCGTGGGCCGCTGGCCCTTAAACGTAAGCAATAATAATACAATTAAATGTATAATAATATATACAGGACCTCTGGCCCTTTAAGGATATAGAATTAAATACCATTGCTGAACGGGTCAGCTCCATTCACCAGCAAGCTGCAGGCTCCAGCTAAAGCAGAAGTAAGGAGGAAAGAACGCCATGCCCGGCTACCTGATTTCAAAAGTGAAACTAAAGGGAAAATTCTGCAGGCCATGCTAGTCAACTGGCTGCATCCTATCTGTGCCTAGCAGAAAGAAAGGGGAGTGCCCTGTTTTACCAATGCTGATTCAAGAAAGACTAAGCCCTGACACAAAGGAAAAAGCTGAAATGCTGTATTGGTTGCTCCCAGCCCTGCCATGCCTGCCAGGAACATTAACCGTTGCAAGGCTGAAATGCTGCCTAAGTTCCTGAAATGTATTAAAGGTTGTTTTTGCCGAACTCCCCCCTCCCCTCCTGAGTCTTAAGCTTCCTCCTCTTAAGCTTCCTCCTTCACATGAACTGCAAAAACTCTACAATTGTTTCTAATGTTGTTGGAGCCTGGCAGAAAAATGCAGAGGGTGGGCCTGGAAATGCAGAGCCCCAGTGTGAGCCTGGCCAGAACAGAACCTTAAACTTACTCAGCCAGGTGAACTGCAAAATTGCTACTATGTTTTCAATGCTGCACAAGGGAAGACGAAACCCTGCTGATGAAGCTGCTCTGTGCCTGGCGGAAAAGGGAGGGCTGCAAGGCTGGCTCTCCCTTTTCTACCCGCCCCCGCCCCTCCCCCAGCCCCCACCTAGCCCTGCCTACCTTGCCTTCCACGCCCCCATTGTGTCCTGGTTCCTTAGCTTTCAGTCGCAGGCTCTATACTAAGCTCTCCTCTCTCCTCCTTCTGTCGGTAAGGACCAGAGGCTTTTTGTTACACCCTCTCCGCTGTCATGGTCCCAGCATCCAACTCCCGGGAAACACTTGCTGACAGCAGCACCGGTCTCGGGTAGCAGCACTCCAGCCCTTCTGCATAATGCAGCAGCACCACACAGCAAGGAAAAAAAAACAAAACAAAACACACACACAGCTCCTCCAACTGCTCCAAGTCATTCAGCATTTCCTTCCACGGCATTTTTTTTTCCCCACTAACTTCACCACCAAGGAGGATTCGGCTGTAGCCACGTGCTGTTATAATCAACCAAACAATTAAGAACAGGGAAAAGGAGGGACAAAAAAAAAAAAAAGAAAGAAAAAAAAAACCCAGAAACTTACTTGAAACTAGAAGGTAGGGTCAACGCTGCACCCGTGGCTGCCCCTACTGCCAGCTCCAGGGCCTTTGACTCGTCCGCGTTAGCCGGTGCATCCTGTCATCCGCGGAATGCATCTAGACATGCTCAGTTTTCTGACCTTCTCAGGCACTGGGAACTACCAAGCGCGGCCGGGGAAGGAGGGGGTAAACCGGATCCTACCACGGAGCCCTGCTAAAAATAGCACCTTCGGAAAGAACAGCTGGAGCTTCAAGATGCAGCAGCGCAGCTTCCTCGGCGGCCTGGTGCACCGCAGCACCTGATTGGCTTGCTTGTCTCCTTCTGGGCTGTGTAGAAGAAACATACAGGGGAGGGCGGGGGGAGGCAAGAGGAAAGGCGGGCTGTGCTCGTCCAGGTTTGCTGTTTTCTAGCTGTTCAACAAAGCTGTCTTCGGGAGCAAAGAGGAGAATGCCTGCATTTTATGCTGTTCGGATGCCATACCCAAATAAACTCCTCTGCAAAAATTGTACTGTCCTCCCTTTGTAATTCTTTTTCATTTTAAGTCAGCGGCAAGTATTCACATTTTTTTTTTCTGTATGAATAAAATGTTGGATTAGGTGTACCGTGCATGTGTATTGAGGATGCATGTAGAATGCTGATTTTAAGGTATTGGAAAATGGGACTAATATACACAGACAAAATATTTCTGATGTTCCTAACAGGGTATCTATTTAAATACAGGTTTTATTTATCAGATTATTACTATTAGTAGTATCAAAGTGAAAGTAGCATCTCATGGAATCAACTTACACCTATGAAAAAAAAATTCTGTCTGATTATATAATAGGTGAGGAAAATCTGCAGTTCAAAAGAGCAGAAATTCAAAGTAAGCTTGCAGAAAATACTTTAACCAAAAGGAGCACAGAAGCTAGGCTAACTGAATCAATTTCTACAATCTCTGGGGTGCTATAATGTACACATAGAGAGAATATGAGCCAAATGGATAAAGTGTTGATCTGTGCTTACATTTCATATAAAATAGAGAGGGAGCAGTGTGCCTGGATGCTGGCTAAAAGGATAAGGGGAGTTCTGACCAGAGCACACATCAACTGAAGTCTGAAAACATAAATACTGGTAGTTGTATTTAACTGGTGAAATATTGCTTGTATTTAATAGGGTTTTCCTTTATGGGTCATGTAGAGTGGTTGTCTCTGGCTTAGACCGGTTATATGGTGTCTTACTGGAAAATTATGGTGGCTCCCAGTGGTAAAACCTGGCAGGTTGCAAAGATCTTTGTTGACAAATATCCAAAGATTGTTTGAAAGATAAAATGTGCATTAATTTTATGGCCTGCACATCATGTAATGAATTTGGTTCTCTTTAGTTCCTGCTTTTATTCAATGCTCTCACATACAATTTTATTCAAAAGGGGCCTTTTTCCATTCTATGTTGATGGTATAAATCTTTATTGAAAAAAGGCCAGAGAGGGTAGAAATATGAAAAGTGGCAAAATATTATGTCATTTGAGCCATCGTCATCCTGCCTTACTACTGTAGTATTGATTCGGTATTTACTAAGTTATTGTATAAAAAATAAGTAGCACACATTTTTAAATATTCTATCTGCAAGAAAACACTTTAGGGTTTCAGTTTTCAAAGGATTTAGGATCTGGAGTTAGGCTCTTTAAATTTGCCCTTTTGAAAATTTACTAGGGCTGAGTCCCTAAATTTAGGGACCAAGTTTCATTAGATGGCTAAATTTAGGATCCTAAAAGGTGAGTGGCAACAGGGGTGGAGTTAGGGTGGGGAAAAAAAGGCAAGAGCTTAGCACTGATTTTCAGAACTAGGCACCTACTAATTTAGGAGCTTATGCCCGGATTTTAAAAACCCTGTGCATGTAAAATCCAGGCTTTGCGCGCACCGAGCCCTAAAAACCAATACACCTCCTATTAGGAAAACAGTACAAGCCAAACTGCTATAGATCCCCTCACAGAAATAATTGTAAAACTATACTAATAAGCAGAATACATGTTTCAAAACAGCTATGAACAGAATAACATCCAACAATTAAAAACTCATAAAAACTATTAAAAATTCTCCAAACACCAATAAAATAGTAAAAAAATGCAGACATCACATAATATTAAATAATTAAAATGGCAGTCAATCAAGAAAAATAAACTTAAAAAGCCACCTTTACTTACCCCCTCCAGCAGCTCTCGTACTCCTCTTCCATGCAGGCCATAGCACACACACGAAGGAGCAGTAGTGGTTGGTTAAGCTCTAGAGATGTGAATCGTGTGCCAGATCATCTTAACGATCAGATTCGGCTGGGGGGGGGCGGGAAATCTGATCGTTAAGATATGTGAATTTGAATCGTTTCCAATTCCAATTCACATCGCTAATTTTTTTTTTAGGGAGACCCGCGCTGCTAAAAAAAACAACACACCCAACCCTTTAAATCGACCCCACCCTCCCCACCCCCCCAAAACCTTTTAAAATTACCTGGTGGTCCAGGGGGGCCTCGGGGAGAGGAGAGATCCAGGGGGGCCTTGGGGAGAGATTTCCCGTTCCCAGGTATCAGCTGCTCTAAAAAAAAAATGGCGCCGATGCCATGTGACAGGGTATCCGTGCCATTGGCCGGTCCCTGTCACATGGTAGGAGCACTGGATGGCCGACGCCATCTTTAAAGATGGCGCCGGCCATCTTCACTCATCAGCCCCTATTATAGGGGTAAAGATGAGTAAAGATGGCCGGCGCCATCTTTAAAGATGGCGCTGGCCATCCAGTGTTCCTACCATGTGACAGGGGCCGGCCAATGGCACAGATACCCTGTCACATGGTAAGGGCAAAGGGGCATTGGCGCCATTGTTTTTTTAGAACAGTTGATGCCTGGGAACGGGAAATCTCTCCCCGAGGCCCCCCTGGATCTCTCCTCTCCCCGAGACCCCCTGGATCTCTCCCCGAGGCCCCCCGAGGCCCCCCTGGACCACCAGATAATTTAAAAAGGTTTTGGGGGGGTCGGGAGGGTTTTTTTTTTTTAGCGGCGCGGGCCTCTCTAAAAAAAAAGGGTCGGGAGGGTGGGGGAGGCTAAGGGGGGTCGATTTAAAGGGTCGGGTGGATTTTTTTTTTTATCGGGCCATCGGCGCCATTTTAATTAGTGGCAGCCAAAATGGCGCCGATGGCCCGAGAGCGGGAGATCGCGCCGGGACCCCCCCACCCACTGGACCACCAGGTAAGTTAACATTTTGGGGGGGTTTGGGAGGGTGGGGGAGGGTGAGGAATTGGTTTTAAAGGGTCAGGGTGGGTTTAGGGGTTGTTTTGGTGTGCCGGTTTTCCCACCCTCCCCCAAATAATTCCCGTGCCCTATTTAACGATACAATACAAATGCCCCTGACGATAAATCGGGGGCATTTGTATTGTATTGTGCACTCTAACGATTTAGGACGATTTTAAAATTATCTGACGATAATTTTAATCGTTCAAAAACGATTCACATCCCTACTAAACTCTATACTCATGGTCCTCTTCCTTAGGGCCCATGTCTCTCACACACACACCATACCAGTCATGCCCCCATGACCAGTTTCTGTCTCTCTCACACCAATCATTTCCCAAACAGTCTTTGACACACACACCAGTCACCTTCCTGAACAGTTTCTCTCATGCCATACACTAGAGATGTGAATCGTGTCCTCGATCGTCTTAACGATCAATTTCGGCTGGGAGGGGGAGGGAATTGTATCGTCGCCGTTTGGGTGTTTAGAGTATTGTGAAAATCGTTAAAATCGTGAACCGGCACACTAAAACCCTCTAAAACCCACCCCCGACCCTTTAAATTAAATCCCCCACCCTCCCGAACCCCCCCCCAAATGCCTTAAATTACCTGGGGGTCCAGCGGCGGTCCGTAGCTAAATCGGGGTAAGGGGGAGGGCAGGAAAACCGGCACAATAAAACACCCTAAAACCCACCCCCGACCCTTTAAATTAAATCCCCCACCCTCCCGAACCCCCCCAAATGCCTTAAATTACCTGTGGGTCCAGCGGCGGTCCGTAGCTAAATCGGGGGAAGGGGGAGGGCAGGAAAACCGGCACACTAAAACACCCTAAAACCCACCCCCGACCCTTTAAATTAAATCCCCCACCAATGCCTTAAATTACCTGGGGGTCCAGCGGCGGTCCGGAACGGTCTCCTGCAATTGAATCGTGTTGTCTTCAGCCGGCACCATTCTGCGCCGCCATTTTGCAAAATGGCGGCGCAAAATGGCGGCGGCCATAGACCAACACGATTCGACTGCAGGAGGTCGTTCAGCTGGGGTCCGAAAACCCCGCTGAACGACCTCCTGCAGTCGATCTCCTGCCGGCGCCATTTTCCGTATGGAAAACGATTTGCGGCAGGAAATCGCTCCCGGACCCCCGCTGGACCCCCAGGGACTTTTGGCCAGCTTGGGGGGGCCTCCTGACCCCCACAAGACTTGCCAAAAGTCCAGCGGGGGTCCAGAACGACCTCTTGCAGTCGAATCGTGTTGGTCTATGGCCGCTGCCATTTTGCGCCGCCATTTTGCAAAATGGCGGCGCAGAATGGCGCCGGCTGAAGACAACACGATTCAATTGCAGGAGACAGTTCCGGACCGCCGCTGGACCCCCAGGTAATTTAAGGCATTTGGGGGGGGGTTCCGGAGGGTGGGGGATTTAATTTAAAGGGTCGGGGGTGGGTTTTAGGGGGTTTTAGTGTGCCGGTTTTCCTGCCCTTCCCCTTCCCCCGATTTACGATTTTTTGACGATAAATCGGGGGAATTGGTATTGTATCGTGGCCCTAACGATTTTTGACGATTTAAAATATATCGGACGATATTTTAAATCGTCAAAAAACGATTCACATCCCTACCATACACACACACAGGCTTTCCACTCCCGTGTTCTACTTACATATACGGGCTTCTCATTCTCATAATCACTTTCTCTTTGTCACACACACACACACCAGTCTCTCACTCCCATGCTTGTTCTCTCCACATGCACAGGCTTCTCATTCTCATAATCACTTTCTTTCTCTCTCTCTCTCACACACACACACACACACAAACACACACCAGTCACCTGATCTCTCTCATGCGCACACACACACACACACACACACACACACACACAGGCTTCCCACTCCCATGTTCTCTTTCAGATATACAGGCTTCTCTCTCCCATGCTGTGTTTCACACACACCCAGGTTTCTCACTCCCATGCTCACTCTTCACATGCACAGGCTTCTCATTCCCATAATCACTTTCTTTCTCTCTCTCACACACACACATACACACAAACACACACCAGTCACCTGATCTTTCTCATGCACACACACACACACACACACACACACACACACACAGGCTTCCCACTCCCATGTTCTCTTTCAGATATACAGGCTTCTCTCTCCCAAGCTGTGTCTCACACACACCCAGGTTTCTCACTCCCATGCTCACTCTTCACATGCACAGGCTTCTCATTCCCATAATCACTTTCTTCTCTCTCACACACACACATACACACAAACACACACCAGTCACCTGATCTTTCTCATGCATACACACACACACACACACACAGGCTTCCCACTCCCATGTTCTCTTTGATATGCAGGCTTCTCACTCCCATGCTGTGTCTCACAAACACCCAGGTTTCTCACTCCCATGCTCACTCTTCACATGCACAGGCTTCTCATTCCCATAATCACTTTCTTTCTCTCTCACACACACACATACACACAAACACACACCAGTCACCTGATCTTTCTCATGCACACATACACATACACACACACAGGCTTCCCACTCCCATGTTCTCTTTCAGATATACAGGCTTCTCTCTCCCAAGCTGTGTCTCACACACACCCAGGTTTCTCACTCCCATGCTCACTCTTCATATGCACAGGCTTCTCATTCCCATAATCACTTTCTTCTCTCTCACACACACACATACACACAAACACACACCAGTCACCTGCTCTTTCTCATGCATACACACACACACACAGGCTTCCCACTCCCATGTTCTCTTTGATATGCAGGCTTCTCACTCCCATGCTGTGTCTCATACACACCCAGGTTTCTCACTCCCATGCTCACTCTCTTCACATGCATAGGCTTCTCATTCCCATAATCACTTTCTCTCTGTTACACACACACACACACACAGACCAGTCTCTCTCTCATTTCCATACTCGCTCTCCACGTGCACAGGCTTCTCATTCCCTGAATCACATTCTTTCTCTCACATTCACAGACACCAGTCTCTTTCTCTCACACACACCATCATCTTACCAACCAGTCTCTCTCTCATGCACGCACACACACACACACACACACACACAGGCTTCCCACTCCCATGCTCTCTCTCACATAATCAGGCTTCTTACTCCCATGCTTTCTCACATACCCAGATTTCTCACTTCCATGCTTTTTCTCTCTCACACACCAGTCATCTCTCTGAGCAGTCACTTTCATTGTCTCTCACATATACACACACATCAGCTCTCTGACCAGTTTCTCTCAATCACACACATGCTCTAAATCAAATACATTCTCTCACACACAGTCTCTCAATCACACACACCTTCTCTCACTTACAAACAGGCTGGCTGGCTGCTTCTATCTCTTTCTCTCACTCACTTTCTCTCCCCCCCCCCCCGAGCACAAATGTTACTGCAGCAGCCTTCTCCTCCAGCCCCCGCAGGCCAAGAAAGAAGAATCCATCGGCCACGGGAGGCTCATGCTGCTGTCTCCTTTCCCGATTACCTTCTACTTTGATTGCTCGGGGGCCGATGCCTCTGCCGCCGCTGCTACTTTTCCAAGCGGCACGGCCTTTCTCCTTCCCGCGCACCGCATATCACTTCCTGTTCCGGGTCACGGAGGGGGGGGGGGAGGCGTGGGAAGAAAAAAAGGCCAGCCACTGGTGCCAGAGCTTCTTCTAGTGCCGCTGCCATTCCAGCTGGGTTTGAACGTGCTGATAGTCCGGCAGCAACGGCAGCAGGGAAGGAAGAGCAGCGGGAGATACCGGGAGCATGTGACACACCTGCTGGTGCTTGGTGACACACTGGTGTGTTGCGACACACCGGTTAAGAAGCGCTGCTCCAGACTATGATGCATGCGATTCTGTACTGGTAAAGAACAGGGAAGGCAGCCAAGGCTTTGGCACTGTTGCTTGGACACATATGTCTGCACCACCTGGATGAGCAGGCACTAGATGGCACTCTGATGGTGAAACATGTGGGTCAGGTGTCAGAGCCCTGGTTGGCTGCATGCAATGAGCACAGCTACCATTAGGGAGCGCTGTGCAAGGAACACTAGTGAACGGCAGCCAGCACTATGGAGAATATTTTCAGCCATGTGAAAATGGCTAACTCAAATAAGAGGTGGAGGGGAACATCTGTACAAGTCTACCAGGGAAAGAACACCAATTATATCTGTAGTACTGCCCTCTCCAATTGTATAGCACTTCCAGCTTGTTCAACATTTATTACATGAAGCTGGTGATAAAATTATATACATTGTGATACATTATATATATTGGTATACACTTTGTATACCAGGGCTTCTCAAATCTGGCTTGGGGACCCCCAGTGGTGTGCAGTCAGAGCCTTCAATGAATCGCCAGCCCTTACTGATTTCCTCTATTTAATTGTTTTTTTTTCTTTATGTTTTATTTTTCAAGTCGGGCAGGGTCTAGAGCGGATTGGCCTATCGCAGCTTTGGGCATGTCACAGTGGGCTGGTCAAGCCAGTCACATGGCTTACTGAGTAACTTGATGGAGGCTTCTTGCGGCCTCTGTGGAGGAAGGATTAAGTGCTGTAGGAAAATGAGGGCCACGAAAGCAGCAGCAGGAGCAAGATGAGGGCTGTGGTGAATATTAGGACTGCGTCAGCTGCAAGATGATGATGAGGGCCGGCAGGAGGAGCAAAGAGATCTGGGCCAGGTCGGCAGGCGGAGCGGGGAGATCAGGGCCGCGTCAGCGGGAGAAGTCAAGAGATCAGGGCCGTGTCAGTGGGACGAGCAAAGCAATCAGGGCCGCCGAGGCGGCAGCAGTGGGAAAATGAGGGCTGCAGCAGAGCATAAAGGCTCAGACAGCTGAGGTAGCGGTTTTAGCGGGAAGATTAGAGGAGAGGAGGAGGGCTGACAGCAAGGGCTAGAGTTTGCAGAATTGAGACTGCCGGCTTGGGGGAAGAAGGGTGCATCAAACTACTGTGGTTGGAAGGTGGGAAGGGTAAGAATTAGAATGAGACTTTTGGAGGCAAAATGATTGGGAGGGGATGAGGGAAGAATGAGACTGCAACTGCTGGGGAGATGAGTTGGGGGGAGAATGAGACTGGTGGGGAGGAAAATAGGGTGGAATGGTGCTGGCGAGGGGGGGGGGGAGAGTGAGACTGCTAGGAATGGGGTGGGGGATAGGGATACGGCTAGGGATGGGATGGGGTGGGGGAAGAGATTTGTGGGATGGGGGTGAGGAGAGCGAGACTGGTGGAGAAGATTAGATTGTGAGGGAGAGCAACTGCTAGGGATGACCAGTGGATTAAGGAGGTGGTTTGAGCTACCTACATGAATAGTAGTCAAGTCTCACCCAAGAATATCAGAGCATGTTCAACTAGAGTGCAGCCAGCTTCCTGGGCAGAACTTTGCTTGGTTTCACCATTGGAGATTAGTAAGATGGCAGCTTAGTCTTTGTTACATTCCTTTGTAAAGCGTTATCATTTGGAAGTTTGTGTTGGGGAGGAGGCGTGCTTTCCGGCGGAAGAATTGAGACTGGGTTTAGCAGGTATCCTCCCTAGGGATGTGAATCGTTTTTCAACGATTAAAATTATCGTCCGATAATGTTTATATCGTCTTAAATCGTTATAGAACACGATACAATAGAAATTCTAACGATTTATCGTTAAAAATCGTTAAATCGTGTTAGTGAGCACTAACTCGAGTTAGTGCGCACTAACTCCCCGTTAGTGCGCACTAACTCGATTTAGTGCGCACTAACATGATACAAATAAACACTTTCCAGGTCACTGAAGGTCAGTTAGGAATGAATATGTGTTCCTATTGGCTGGCTGCCCTCTTATCTATTGATATTACCAAGGTTACCACTGAGGTGATGGTTGGGGGGATGGGAAATGGAACTGGAAACTAACGAACACCAACAGAAAATGAAACAAAGTGTTCACACTTCCCAGGTCAGTAAAGGTCACTTAGGAATGAATATGTATGTATGTATTCCTATTGGCTGGCTGTGCTCTTATCTATTGATGTTACCAATATAGTTGGGGGGATGTGAAATGGAAACAGTTGGAAGCTTGACAAAAAAAGTAATGTAATGATCAGCACTCACGTGACTAGAACTTGTTTGTTTATTATTTTTGTTAGCAGGCACCTGAAATGCTAGTGCATGTTGAATTTGCCAATCACTGTGCATTTTAGAAAGGTGGTCCTGGCTGGAACTGTACACAGTTCAAATATATGTAATTGATTGTTGGTAAGTGTATTTTTTAAGTAGCCACACTGGCACCAGTATGTTTACTTTTCCTCCTACTTAACTCACTAGCTCAGCTTTGTAAGAAGGGCTTCTCTGCTTGTGTGTTGTTTTTGTTTGGTGTGAGGAGAGCAGAAACATCAGATCTTTATTCAATCTACTACAGTCATCTCTTACAGTGCCCTATCCCTATTAATACCAGGAGTGTTGTGATCTTCCTGCACACAGTGCCCTAACCCTGATACCAGTCTGAGACAGCTCCCTCCCTGCATTACTAGTGAGAGGCTGGCTTCACAGACAGGGGGGAGCTGCCTGACCCTCACTCCTGACTTCCCCCATGTCCCAGCTAGTGAATGGTGTGTGGGTGAGGGGGGGGGGGGAGGATGGTGAAGTCTGAGACAGCTCCCTCCCTGCATTACTAGTGAGAGGCTGGCTTCACAGACAGGGGGGAGCTGCCTGACCCTCACTCCTGACTTCCCCCATGTCCCAGCTAGTGAATGGTGTGTGGGTGAGGGGGGGGGGGGGAGGATGGTGAAGTCGAAGACAGCTCCCTCCCTGCATTACTAGTGAGAGGCTGGCTTCGCAGACAGGGGGGAGCTGCCTGACCCTCACTCCTGACTTCCCCCATGTCCCAGCTAGTGAATGGTGTGTGGGTGAGGGGGGGGGGGGGAGGATGGTGAAGTCTGAGACAGCTCCCTCCCTGCATTACTAGTGAGAGGCTGGCTTCGCAGACAGGGGGGAGCTGCCTGACCCTCACTCCTGACTTCCCCCATGTCCCAGCTAGTGAATGGTGTGTGGGTGAGGGGGGGGGGGAGGATGGTGAAGTCTGAGACAGCTCCCTCCCTGCATTACTAGTGAGAGGCTGGCTTCACAGACAGGGGGGAGCTGCCTGACCCTCACTCCTGACTTCCCCCATGTCCCAGCTAGTGAATGGTGTGTGGGTGAGGGGGGGGGGGGGGAGGATGGTGAAGTCTGAGACAGCTCCCTCCCTGCATTACTAGTGAGAGGCTGGCTTCACAGACAGGGGGGAGCTGCCTGACCCTCACTCCTGACTTCCCCCATGTCCCAGCTAGTGAATGGTGTGTGGGTGAGGGGGGGGGGGAGGATGGTGAAGTCTGAGACAGCTCCCTCCCTGCATTACTAGTGAGAGGCTGGCTTCGCAGACAGGGGGGAGCTGCCTGACCCTCACTCCTGACTTCCCCCATGTCCCAGCTAGTGAATGGTGTGTGGGTGAGGGGGGGGGGGGGAGGATGGTGAAGTCTGAGACAGCTCCCTCCCTGCATTACTAGTGAGAGGCTGGCTTCACAGACAGGGGGGAGCTGCCTGACCCTCACTCCTGACTTCCCCCATGTCCCAGCTAGTGAATGGTGTGTGGGTGAGGGGGGGGGGGAGGATGGTGAAGTCTGAGACAGCTCCCTCCCTGCATTACTAGTGAGAGGCTGGCTTCACAGACAGGGGGGAGCTGCCTGACCCTCACTCCTGACTTCCCCCATGTCCCAGCTAGTGAATGGTGTGTGGGTGAGGGGGGGGGGGGGGGGGGGGGGGGAGGATGGTGAAGTCTGAGACAGCTCCCTCCCTGCATTACTAGTGAGAGGCTGGCTTCGCAGACAGGGGGGAGCTGCCTGACCCTCACTCCTGACTTCCCCCATGTCCCAGCTAGTGAATGGTGTGTGGGTGAGGGGGGGGGGGGAGGATGGTGAAGTCTGAGACAGCTCCCTCCCTGCATTACTAGTGAGAGGCTGGCTTCACAGACAGGGGGGAGCTGCCTGACCCTCACTCCTGACTTCCCCCATGTCCCAGCTAGTGAATGGTGTGTGGGTGAGGGGGGGGGGAGGATGGTGAAGTCTGAGACAGCTCCCTCCCTGCATTACTAGTGAGAGGCTGGCTTCACAGACAGGGGGGAGCTGCCTGACCCTCACTCCTGACTTCCCCCATGTCCCAGCTAGTGAATGGTGTGTGGGTGAGGGGGGGGGGGAGGATGGTGAAGTCTGAGACAGCTCCCTCCCTGCATTACTAGTGAGAGGCTGGCTTCACAGACAGGGGGGAGCTGCCTGACCCTCACTCCTGACTTCCCCCATGTCCCAGCTAGTGAATGGTGTGTGGGTGAGGGGGGGGGAGGGATGGTGAAGTCTGAGACAGCTCCCTCCCTGCATTACTAGTGAGAGGCTGGCTTCGCAGACAGGGGGGAGCTGCCTGACCCTCACTCCTGACTTCCCCCATGTCCCAGCTAGTGAATGGGTGTGTGGGTGAGGGGGGGGGGGAGGATGGTGAAGTCTGAGACAGCTCCCTCCCTGCATTACTAGTGAGAGGCTGGCTTCACAGACAGGGGGGAGCTGCCTGACCCTCACTCCTCCGGGGTATTGTGATCTTCCTGCACACAGTGCCCTATCCCTGATACCAGGGGTGTTGTGATCTTCCTGCATGCAGTGCCCTATCCCTATTAATACCAGGAGTGTTGTGATCTTCCTGCATGCAGTGCCCTATCCCTATTAATACCAGGAGTGTTGTGATCTTCCTGCACGCAGTGCCCTATCCCTGATATCGGGATGTGTGCAAGAAGATCACAACACCCCCGGTATCAGGAATAGGGCACTGTGTGCAGGAAGATCACAACACCCCAAGTATCAGGAATAGGGCACTGTGTGCAGGAAGATCACAACACCCCTGGTATTAGGGATAGGGCACTGTGTGCAGGAAGATCACAACACTCCTGGTATTAATAGGGATAGGGCACTGTGTGCAGGAAGATCACAATACCCCTGGTATCAGGGTTAGGGCACAAGTTCTAGTCACATTGACTGATCACATTACTTGTTTTGTCAAGCTACCAACTGTTTCCATTTCCCATCCCCCATATACTGTCAGTAGGAAACTTGGTAACATGAATAAATAAGAGGGCAGCCAATAGGAATACATATTCATTCCTAAACTGACCTTAACTGACCTGAAAAGTGTCAAATTGTATCATTTTCAGTTAGTGCGCACTAACTCCCAGTTAGTGCGCACTAACTCCCGTTAGTGCGCACTAACTCGAGTTAGTGCGCACTAATCGGAAAAAAACGATTTTTTAAACGATTTTTTAACTAAAAAATCGTGCCTAAGACGATTTTCTTGCCCTGCCACACGATTTCTATCGTTAAGACGATATGGAAAACGATTCACATCCCTAATCCTCCCTGTTTAAGGGTGACTTGAGTGCATCTCATGGGTCTGGACTAGTCTGATGGGACAATAGGGAAGGTAAAATTTAAGGCAGTGTTATGGCCAAGCTTTACTTCCTTCCTGTTGATGATAAAGATCTGTTGAAGTTTCCTAAAGTGAATATCTTGGTTTGAGTGGACACTAAGACAACCACACTTCCAGTGGAAGAGGACAATTGCAAATTCCAAGTTACTCCCCTGGGAACATGTTGTGCCAAGTGGAAAAACCATAGGGGTAGATTTTCAGAGCCCTGCTCGCCTAAATCCGCCCAAAACCGGGCGGATTTAGGCGAGCAGGGCCCTGCGCGCCGGGAAGCCTATTTTACATAGGCCTCCCGGCGCGCGCAGAGCCCCGGGACTCGCGTACGTCCCGGGGTTTTCGGAGGGGGGCGTGTCGGGGGCGTGTCGGGGGGGCGGGCCCGGTCGACGCGGCGTTTCGGGGGCGTGTCGGCCGCGTTTTGGGGGCGGGTATGGGGCGTGGCTACGGCCCGGGGGCGTGGCCGCGCCCTCCGTACCCACCCCCAGGTCGCGGCCCGGCGCGCAGCAGGCCCGCTGGCGCGCGGGGATTTACGTCTCCCTCCGGGAGGCGTAAATCCCCCGACAACGGTAAGGGGGGGGTGTAGACAGGGCCGGGTGGGTGGGTTAGGTAGGGGAAGGGAGGGTAAGGTGAGGGGAGGGCAAAGGAAAGTTCCCTCCGAGGCCGCTCCGATTTCGGAGCGGCCTTGGAGGGAACGGGGGGAGGCAGCGCGGCTCGGCGCGCGCAGGCTATACAAAATCGATAGCCTTGCGCGCGCCGATCCCGGATTTTAGTGGATACGCGCGGCTCCGCGCGTATCTACTAAAATCCAGCGTACTTTTGCTTGAGTCTGATGCGCAAGCAAAAGTAGGCTGATCGCGCTTCTTTTAAAATCTACCCCATACTGAAGCATAGCATGTACCCAGTACTCAATGGGGTAGATTTTAAAAAGCATTTACTCGAGCAAAACTGGTTTTTGCTCGAGTAAATACACTTTACTCAAGTAAGTGGGCTTTTCAAAATTGCTACAATATATGCCATTGAATTGTCCATAGGATTTACTCAAGTAAGTGCACTTTACTCGAGTAAATAGCTTTTGAAAATTGATACGATAGTATGTCACATTTACATGCGTAACTCCTTTGAAAATGACCCCCAATGTAAGAATCCCATAACCCCTTCTACAAATTTATGTGGGAAAGTATCCCTGCAGCTTAGTCTCTTTTCCCACTTTTTATAATCAACAGGAAGTTTGAAAGATTGTCAAGCATTTTTTTTTTTTAACAAATGGATGAATAGAATTCTGTTATTTATTTCTACCATCAGAAATAGAGAAGTGCAATGAATTTGAGGCTAGAATCAAACTAGGCAATTTTTTGCCTGGTTTGAGTTTGTTAACATTTTGGGATTTCCCCCTATGGGCATTGTGAAAACTGGAAAAAAAACTCGATGCAGATAATTTCCCAAAAGATTTGATTGATCTGATAGAACTTTATTGCCCTGGTTTAGAGGTTCCCTGTTACTTCTGCCAGATCAAGTACGTGTGTGTGTGTGACATGGATGTACTACAGTAATATTTTAAGCATCGTAAGAGAGAAAAAGAAAGGCAGAGATAGAGAGTGCTAGAATATGAAGTCAATGCTGCTCTACTGGACCAGGAAATAATATAGCACAGCTAATGGGTTTAGCTAATGGGCATAGTGCTTGTTTGGTGTGCACTGTTTGATAGATGTTATGAATATGCTGGAACAGAATACCTGATTCTACAACTGGCTTTGTCTGCCCCTGGCTTTGTCTGATTGTTAACACTGACACAAAACTAGAGCCACTCTGACTTAGAGTCCTCCAGCAACAGCAGAAGTGGTGACCACAGACTCTGTCACAATGCATTCATGCTCAGTACAGTAGCAGGTGCAGAAATTCAGGGTCTGAACTCGTACTTTCCCCTGATTGACCGTATTCTCTCACAGCTGCCCAGGTGTCATATAACAGGGGTCATCCTGAGGCCACTTTTATGAGGTGGTGGCCCAGGCCCTCAGTACTAAAAAAGAAATTGACTACAGCAGGGGCTCTCACCTGCTGCACTGCCTTCCCATGTTGACCTTAACTACTGCTGCAGCTCCTCCAATCACCAATCTTCCTCCCTTCAGTGCCGGCTTTAGAGCATCTCCATCACGCAGACACAGAAGACTTGCCTGCAAACCACTCGTTTATTGGTTTCCAAGTGTGACATCACACCAGTGTGCCCTGCATACTGGACTGCTGCCTTTGGGGGTCCCAGTGATCTAGAGGTGCTGCAGCAACTGCATGGCCCACAGAGAAGGAGGACTTGAGGCAAATGACTGGACACTGATAGAAGGAAGAGCTAGCCAAGCTGACAACTACATTGCCTGGTAGAAAGGAGGAGACCCAGAACTCATGCCCTGGGGGAAGTGTTGAGGAAGATAGGCCAGGGCCCCAGTTTCCCATTAACTCATGGCCAAGGCCAAAAAATGTGGCTCTTGCCACAGAATTGGCCAGTCCTGGCCAAATTGTCACATGAGACCAGAGGCTAGTTCTAGTCAGAACATTGTTGGCTCATTCCTCCCTCATCCATCTCTGGAAGAGAAGCCTCATTGGTGGCAGGTGGGATGGAGTATTATTTTCTGTCCATGTCCCCACCCCCCCAACACTGCCACCTATGCCTCAGTCCTTTCACTCAACTTCCAGGTTCTGAAAGAGGAAAAAGACTGCAGTCTTGCAGCGCCTCAAGCCGCAACCTCCTCCTTGGCTGCCGGCAGCTTAATGATGTCAATCAGGCACCAATTTACTTAGATTTTTCTTCCTTGATGAAAGGGGTTTCCTTTGCTTGTGTTTATAGCTCAACTAGGTTCATAGTTTACTGAGACTATGTGAGAGTGCATGAGAGTATGAGTGTGAGTCAGCGAGCATGTGTGAGAGCGTGTGTGAGGGCTAACTGTGAATTCCATAACTTGATTGCATTGAGTGAAAAAAAGAGACAATTAAGGCAGGATATGATTGAGAACTACAAAATTGTGAGTGGTGTAGAACAGTTAAATAAGGAACAGCTATTTACCCTTTCAAAAAACATTAGAACTAGGGGATATTCACTGAAAATAACACGGGTGGTTATTCGTAATCTATTAAGGTTATTTTTTCTTATGTGCATTGCTTTGCTTTTGTCCATATTATATTTCATCTGCCGTTTAGATGCCCAATTCTCCAGTCTTGCAAAGTCCTTCTGTAGTTCCTTACAGTCTGCCTGTGTTTTAATTATCCTGAATATTTATGTGTAATCTGCAAATGTGTTCACTTTTTGCTCCCCTTTCTAGATCATTAATGAACAAGTTGAACAGCACTAGTCCTTTGGGGCACATCCCGATTCACCTTTTCTCCACTGGAAAACCGTTATGATGGCTTGTCCTAATGACGGTATAGAAAAACAAAAATAATTAATTAATTAAAACTGACCTTTTAGTTCTACTCTGTTTCCTGTATTTTAACCAGTTACCAATCCACATCAAAACAACACCATGGCTTTTTAGTTTATTGAGGAGAAATACAGGTTCTGTGTGTTTTGTTTTATGTTTTTGGCAGGGTTTTCTGGTTGGCACTACAGCAGCACAAGCAAATATAATGTACATGTTGTGATATTTTTACCTCTGAAGGCTGTACTTTGGATGTCCTTCTTCATGTAAAATTATTTATAAATATATCAATATTAATTATGTCTGCGGAGGTTGGAGTTGGAGGGGGTTGTAGGGGCTGTAAGTTTCATCTATGGTGTTTAATACTGTACTGGCTCCACGTGGGAATGCAGAAGTCCACCTGGAGCTGTGGCGCTTTGGGTGGATCAGTGGCTCTCTCCATCTATGCTCATACTTTGGGGGTCATTTTCTATGCGGATCCTATGCGATAAGGGACGTTTCGCACGCGAAAAGTCCCTTATCGCATGCGATACCAAGATCGGGGCGGAGTTGGGGTGGCGTCAGCCCCGGAAGAGGAGGAGTCGGGGCGGCACCAGGGCTGACGCCACGAAAACTTCGCCGACAGCGAAAGGTACGCTTCTTTACCGCTGCCAGTTTTGCGCCGAATAACTACATCTTTTATGGTGTAGTTATTCGGCGCGACGCCAGCAGCGATCGCACCACAGAGGTGCGATCGCTTCCGGCAATCGCAGCACTGCCCCCTGCTTCGCCCCCCGCCCCCCATTACCACGGGATTCATGCCGGCGCGGTGTTTTTGTAAATCTAGGCCTTTGTGTCAGAGAGTGTGTATGGGTGTAAGTGTTTCTGACACAGACACATATACTGAGAGCAACAGAATGTGTATTGTATGTGTCTTTCAGAACAAGAAAGAGAGAGTGAGTGTGTGTGTGTGTGTATGTGTGCGCCTGACACTGGCTGGCAGTGTGGTTGTCTCATTATTTGCCAAATGATTCAAGAGCTGATTGTCTGGCAAGCGACTAACACCAGACCAGGAATCCAGGATATATATGAGAGATCTAACCAAACTTGTGGGGAGCCAAATCAGTTGCATGGATGGAAGGGGGATTGCACCTCTGTTTGTTCTCTCCCGGTCTAGGATGCACTCTACTAGTTAGTTATTTAGGGAAAATGTGAAATCTATGTTAAGAGATTTTTTGGCTCAGTTTTGCCAGGTTCCCGGTCTAATGATGTACCTCTCAAGGGGTGAGCTTTTGGGAGCTGTTGAAGCATGTGCGATAGAGACAGGAAATGATAAAGTCAGATACCCCATGGGCTGGTTCTGAAAAAATCCCCCGGTCTGATATTTTCCTGCAATCCACCCCTGACAGGTACTCAAGGCGTCTGACCCCCCTTGTCATTCAAGGTGAGAAATTATTTACTAAGACCATTTTTTAGGACATTTTTTCACACAGATCCCTTTTTCTGTCAGATTTCTTCAGTTAAGGACTGTTTTCTAAGTCAAAGTTCTGCAGTTTAAGACTTTGCCATTATTTGTTTGTGAGGTGATATTTCACTGTAGGTTAACTGTAGTCGTCAAGGGGCTGTCACATGTAAATCCCCAGACCCCAATCTCTAACTCAGCTCTTTAATAGTCATTTAATTATCTTCACAGTCAGGGTTCTGATAACCTTTTCAGTCTCTCTCTGACTTCCAGGCTGGTGGCTCATGTTTCTTGCTGTATTGCCTTTTTCCCCTGCCGCAGCTCATTTCAATGGTGGCATGCTCTTTCTTCCCCTCCTAGCAGGGGGGTTTCACTTACAGTTCTGAGATGACCCCCTTGGGGCTTCATAACATGACCCCTAATTCTACAGCTTCCTTTCCATTGAGAAAAGGTTTGTTTCTTCTGCATAAGTAATATCTTTAAAATGTTTACATGTCTCCACTCTAGCCATCCTGTTTCTCCTTTCTTCTAGGGCAGTGTGTCCCAGCCATCTCCTGGAGGCAGACTTAACCAGTCTGGTTTTCTGGAAGTATGTAATGAATTTCCATGAGACAGATGTGTATAAATTGGAGACTCAGTTTAAGCAAATTTCTCATGCATATTCATAGCGGCAATCCTAGAAACTAGATGGGCTATTTATATAACTGCCAGAAGATTATTTTGGGTATAACCTTGTGATTCCGAGTTTTGTAGTAATTTTTTTCCTTTATAATGTTAATTCATTACTGTTACCTTATACTAGTTGACACCCACGGAAATTCCCAGGAGGCCCCTATAAATTGTCCTCCCTCCATTCCTAGCACAGCCTGCCTTCAGCCCCCACCACCAGCACCACAGCCCCGGGAGCAGCACAGCCTGCCTCCCCCCTCCCCACTCGAGCCCAGGCTAGCACTCCCAGCCAAAGTCCTAACTGCTGCACAGCCACCCATAGAAATTCCCTAGAGGATCCTATTTATTGCACTTCCCCCTCCAACCTCAGCACAGCCTACACAACCCCAATAGACTGCCCTGCCCTCTGTAGCCCCAGAACAGCCTCCCCTTGGTCCTGCAATCCCAGCCCCCCGGAATAGCATGCCTTTCTCCCCCCCTCCCCCCCAAACAGCCTCAGCACACACTGCACTCCCCCAACTCCAGCACAGCCATCCCCTCCCCTAGCCAAGGCATAACCTGTCCGTCCCCCCCCATCAGCCCAAATCCTAGCCACTCTAGCCTCCAGATATCAAACTCGTTCTCTGAGGGCTAGGAGCTCTTTGCAGGCACCAAATGCATACATACAACCTCTCATCAGTTGGTGGATAATCAAACAAGTGGGACTCAGTGCAAAACACTGGATAGCACCCCCCCTCACTGCTGAACTACTGTCTGCATTATAAGTTTGTTCAGTTCCTAGTGATTTAAAATTTCTAAGGGAGTAGGAATGTTCAAACTAATCTAAAGTACTTTTCATCTATTGGTTTATTTTATATTAGTCTGTCTGTCATCCTCCAGAGACTCTCACTGGAATACACTACCCGACATGAACCTCCGCCTTGAATCCTGCTCTTTCAAATTCAAGAAAAAATTAAAGACCTGGCTTTTCAAACAGGCATACCCAGATTAGGACCCCTTTTCACATTCTCAGCCCTCTCACTTGTTGCCTCAAAACTATTAATTATGCTATGATGTTATCATGTTTATGCTATGATGTTATCATGTTTAAACAAGCTTTTTATAAAGATAAAGAGAAAGAGAAAAACAGCTGATTGATAAGAACGCACCAAACTAGAAGTTGTTACTTATAACATACAAATGCATAGTAATGTTAAATACAATCCGCTTAATATGTTCCTAATATTCAAGATTAACTTACACATATAGTTTATTATATTAAATTGTTACCGTACTATGATGGCACATGATTAAGTTATAATCTATACCACCCATTTTTTTTAATCGTGCCTTACTGTAAACCGTTGTGATGGTTATCTAACTTAACGACAGTATAGAAGAGTTTTTAAATAAATAAATAAAAATACAATCGTTGTTATTATTTCTTCTTAGTTTCTGTTCTCCCTATTGTCTTCCTTTAGTTATTTTATCTAGTTATTAGTCTCTGTTATCTCACTCCCACTCCCTGTTTCATGTAATTTTCTATCTGCTGTTTTGGAAGTAAACCGACATGTTGTACCCACTAATATCGGTATTGAAAAGCCTCTAAATAAATCTATATAAATAAAAATGTTAAATGGTTTGGACAAAATCACTAATCTCAGAAACCACTGAACCGATTGCTTTCAAATTTGGACACAACCTTCATTTCGCATACAGGAAGGTTCTTCTTACTTACATTACAGATATGTCACACCTGTGACAGGTAAAATAGGTTTAAAAATTGTTTCGAGAAAATAGCGACATCTGCTGGACGTAAGCGCCATCTGTTACACCTTACACTAACACACGCTACACTAATGATTTCGCCAGTCCAGGTCCACGTTTCACTTCCATTTTAACTCATTCATGCACTTTTTTCGCCAGAGGATAACTATTTCCTTTACAGATAAAATACACCCACCACCCTCCTCATACCCCCCACACACATGCCAAATTGATTTACTTCCCAGGCCCTCACAATACACACAAAACCTGACAGAAGTCCGGGAGGCTCCAGCGGGGGCCAGGACCGGTCCGGGACACATCTTCTGCACCACGGCCGTCGGCTGCCAGCAATCAACATGGCGCCGACGGCCCTTTCCCTTACTATGCCACTCGGGGACACCAATGGCGGCAGTAGCCCATGTGACATAGTAAGGGCGAAGGACCCTCGGTGCCATTTTCAGGACTGGCAGCTGGCGGACCTTTGCCCTTACTATGTCAGAGGACCTACCGCTGCCATTGCTCCACCCCACTGACATAGTAAGGGCAAAGGGCCGTCAGAACCCGTTTCAGTGCTCGCAGCCAACGGACCAACGCCCATACATCGCTCCCGGACCGCTCCTGAAGCCCGCTCCACTGACAGACATTTTTATCAGGTCTCGGGGGGTCTGGAGGGTGGGGGGTGGTAATGAATTTATTGCTAACATCTTGGGGAGGGGTCACGAGGGGGGGCAGGTTTCATTCATTCAGCAACTCTGGGGGGGCAGGGGGGTGGGCTACTGTTTTTCGCAGGGCTGGGGGAGGGGGGCAGGAGAGTATGGGGTGGTGAGTTTAAGAGAACTTTTCTCATAGGGTTGTTTTTTGGGGGAAGGGGGAGGCTCACACACAAATACATACACTAAACTTGCACGATCTCGGGAACGCACCAAAATAGCCCTCCCCAGACCACAAAACAAATTTGGAAGTGCCAGGGACAGTGTCCAGGGACAGACCACATGTAGCACCAACAATTTTAATTTCCCAGGTCTTGGGAGGGGGCAGGAGGGTGGGGGCTTATTATTTGATTTAAAGGGTTGGGATTGGGGGGGGGGGGGGTTCCCTCAGAAATAGAAAGACAAAGGTTTTCTGATCTGAATGGTAGGCAGTAGGTGGGGAGAGGTGTCAGTGAGGGGAGGGAGAATGAGGGGGGAGGTGAGTGTCAGGGGAGGGAGAATGAGGGGAGAGGTGAGTGTGAGGGGAGAGAGTTGGAGTGGGGACAAGGGAGGGGAAGGGGGGGTGAGTGACCAAGGGGGAGGAGGATGAGTGACTGAGGTAAATGAGCAAGGGGAAGGGGGAGGGAGGGTAAAGAACCTGACTCTGCCACTGCAACGCGTGGCCGGGTACCGCTAGTAAATAAATAAAATTAATCTATATGACTACCTGGTTACTCAGGATATTGACCCTTGTTTTGAACTAATCCTCTGTTACTGTATCAAATGAATAAATCTGTTGTTGAAAACTTATAGGAAGTGATGTTTTGGCACATGCTTTCTAATTCTCTGCAACTAGAAAGAAGGTGGGGTGTACAAGCTAGGCGGCACATGCTGAAGCCTAGAGTTCTCTGCTGGGGCTGCTAGGAAAGTAGGCAATGAGCCTTCTGGTTCTCTGCTATTAGGAAGAATACAAGGACTATGAAAGCTCAAACCTAGATGGCTCACTGGTGTCCACCGCTGAGATAAGTATGCAAATGAGCATTCAAATTCTCTGCCACTGGAAACAGTGTGGAGCCAGTAAAAGCTGTAACCTAATGGATCACATATCATTTGTGGTCTTCTGCTGAGGCAAGTATGCAAATGGGCCTTCCAGTTATTTGCTGCTGGAAACTGTGAGAGCTGTGAAAGCTGTAACCTAGATTGCTCACGTTTGGGCCGATTCAGTAAAGTCCGCGGGAGAGCAGGTGAACGGCCACTCTCCCAGCGTGCGCACAGGCCACTCTCCTGTGCACGCGATTCAGTATTTAAATTAGGTCCGGTGGTAGAAACGGGCAAAAGGAGTCGCTAGGGACACTAGTGCGTCCCTAGCGACTCCTTTTGGCCCGGAGCGGCGGCTGTCAGTGGGTTTGACAGCCGATGCTCAATTTTGCCGGCGTTGGTTCTCGAGCCCGCTGACAGCCACGGGCTCGGAAACCGGACGCCGGCAAAATTGAGCGTCCGGTTTTCGACCCGACAGCCGCCGGCCGACTTAAAAAATGTGTTTTGTTTTTTTTTTACTTTTTTTACCCTTCGGGACCTCCGACTTAATATCGCCATGATATTAAGTCGGAGTTTTTACTGCTTTTCTGTGCACTTTCCCGGTGCCCGAAGAAATTAGCGCCTACCTTTGGGTAGGCGCTAATTTCTGAAGGTAAATGGGCGGCTTGGCTGCACATTTTACTTACTGAATCGCACACGAATACCTAATAGGGCTATCAACATGCATTTGCATGTTGAGGGCGCTATTAGGTTCGGCGGGTTGGACGCGCGTTTTCCGCCCCTTACTGAATAAGGGGTAATGGAAAACGCATGTCCAATGGCAGGTTACTGTATCGGCCCGAGTGTTCTCTGGAGTTCTCTGTTGGGTCTGCTGGGAGAAATATGCAAATGAGCCTTCTGGTCCCCTGCTGCAGACACCACTTTCTCCTAAGCATATTATATAGAGAGAAGATTATAGGCACACTGTGTTATACAGAAGGCATGATAAACTGTTGTGGAAATGAGGTGTTGGAGTGGATTCTTGGGTACTGCGGTGATGGCCACTCCCACGGGGAGGAGCCCCGTGAGGAACTGCAGTACTAGGCTAGACTCTATATACGCAGACACAGAGAAGTTGTATTTATTGTACAGTCTGATGATACTGCCCGGGGTGTGGGCAGCAGTGAAGGTAACCCAGTAGAAGTAGTCCAGGGGTCCTCAGCAGAGGAGACCAGTCTCACACTTGAGTAGGTGATAGGCAGCGCGGCGTATCAGGGACAGGTCCCGGATGTAGACTCTGATCGCTGAAGCTGAAGGTGAGACAGACTGAAAGGGTTAGTACTCACTGAAGCAGAAGCTGTATTGTTGAAAGTCCTGGCAGGCAGAAGATGTTCAGTGGCAGGCACCAGATTAGGGAGAGCAAGCCCTCGAGGAGCGAGTACCCGGTATCCCAAGATAGGTACCTGAAATAGAGCAGAAGGGCTCCTGAGGAGCGGGTACCCAGGTTAGAAGAAAAACCCCGAAGGGCAGAGAGAGCTTCCTGCGGCAGCTGGGAAGCAGCAGAGCAGCTTAGACCACAGGCAATCCAATCCTTGCTAACTCAGATTGTTAGCAAACGAAGGGCAGACTAAATACCAAGATGTGATGACGTCACTCGGAGGGGACGCCTCCGAGGTTCCTGCCATGACGTGGATAAAGACGTGGGTGATGTGCGTGCGCGCACCCGAGGAGGCCCTCAGGAAAATCATGGCGAACACCGTCGCCGTTGTCGATCCGGGGACACCGGATAGAGAGGCATGAAGACGCAGCAGCAGCCATCTTCCCAAGGCTTGAGGAGAGAGAAGGAAGAAAGGTGAGGCACAGAGGTCGAAGCCATCTGAGACCGACAGACACAGCATAAACCACATTGTCCCAGTGGCGCCCCCTTAGACCCGGTGCCACCCCGGGCACCGGGTCTAAGGGGGCGCCAAAAAGCTATTTAAATAAAAAAATAAATTAGTATTTTAAGCCCAGATGTAAGTGTTGTTGAATACTGGCAGGTCGTCTTTTTTTTTTGTTTTGTTTTGTTATGAGAGATTTATAGTAATGGTAATTCAATTTACTTAGGGGCGCCTGTGCTCTAGCCCACACCCAATCCATGTTCCACTTAGCAAGCATGAAACTTAGGAAAACGAGGGGTAGGAGCAGCCCTGACCCTATTTCAGGTTGCAGGGTGGTCGGTAGAAAAATCGGTTTTCTGTTACTTAAGCCTCAGCCGACCCAAAACCAGTTTTACTTCACAGTTTTACAAAGGAATATAAAAAGGAGAGCGGATCGGTTCCCTAAATCAGGCATCACATACTAGAAGGCGGACCAGAGCGGCATTTCTGGCGGTTCAAGGCTGACGATGAGTGTGGGCAAAAGCGGTTGAAGGATGGAGCCTGCCGCAAGCAAGCTTCCATTATCTTAGCTGTATAGCTTTTGTTTCTGTACAGCTGCTAAGTGAAAGACCTGATTAGCGCGTTAAGGGCAGAGTTGGATGTTATGGTGAGCCCCACCCCGCCCTCCAGGGGTGCAGGATGAACCAACGTGACGAGAAGCCGCCCGCAAGGTGCAGCCCTCTCTAGGCTGCAGTCTACTTTTTTCCTAGCACCGAGGGTCGCAGCCTTTTCTTCTGTTTTCATGTATGCAGAGAGCTATCCCCTCAACCCTCATCGCGCTTGGTTTTGGTTTTGTTTCATACACTTTGCAACTTTTAATTCTCTAGTACCGCAAACAGGAAAGCGCTTTTACCCTCCGGCTTCTCCACTCCCTATCCTCCCCTGTGGCGCGTGCTTCAGCACTCTCCCGCACAAAATCTTGTGCATGCGGCGTCAGCTCCCCTTCCCCATTCTCACCCTTCAGGCTCCCGCACATGATCCTCTAGCACCAGGCAGGCAAGGGAGGTACAGCTCCAGGCGTCAACGTCGCCCGGGTCCTCACTTGAGCCGCGCGCATGCGCGTGCTGCCTGACATGGCGGCGCTGCGGCGGTGTGGATAAAGTAGGTAAGATAAAGTAGGTAAAACTGTAGCGGGTGTTCGCTCCATGCAAATCATTGATGGAGGGAGGGGGCGCTGAAGAAGTCTCTTGCCCCGGGCGCCAAATTGTCTAGCTACGCCACTGCATTGTCCACAACTAAAGTGAACTCAAAAAGTGTGTGTGTATGTATGTGTGTGCATGCACAAGTGCGCAAGGGATGGGGGAGGATGTAATTCTGAAAGTCTGCCACAGGCACCAAAAAAAACTGGTCCTGGCTCTTTCTCCTCATAAGCTGCAGAATACATCAAACTTGATGTATTCTGCAGCTTATGAGGAGAAAGAGCCAGGACCAGTTTTTTTTGGTGCCTGTGGCAGACTTTCAGAATTACATCCTCCCCCATCCCTTGCGCACTTGTGCATGAACACACACAAATGTTCTGATGGCAGCAGAGCATTGGGCACTGCTGTCCTCTTTCTTCCAGTACTTTGACCACCTCTTTTGTATGATATCAATGAAGGTAAAAGAAAGCATATATATAATGCCATCAGAACCTGACCTAGAGCTCAAGCCTACCAATGCTGTGTTGCGCAGGAGGTGGACCCTTGAGCCGAGGTGGGTTGATGCTACCTGCAGGGCAAGCCCTATGGGTACCCACCATCGGTAGGCGGAGCTGGATGACTGATGGAGGCAGGCTGGAGCTTCACCAATACCATCCCTCGTTCCCCGCAGGCTGAGCCCTTGGGTACCGGGGCTGGCTGGAGATAGGTGGGCCTCCATCCGAGGTCTTCTTATGGACAAGGAGGAGGTCAACCAGGGACCAGCAGCAGTAAGAGTAGAAGATCTAATTTGGATGATACAGAGCCCCAGAGACCCGGGCACCAAATGGAATGAGAGGCAGACAGGGGGCGCCCAAGTAAGAACAGGCCAAAGCCTGAGAGGCCAAGTCCAGAATAAGTATAGCAGAAGTGTTGTTGAAGAGGCTGGAGTCAGGGCAGGCAGTAGGCAAGGTAGAATGGTAAGGCAAGGCAATGGTCAGGTCTGGGAGATAACCAATAGCGTAGTCAGGCAAGGCAGAGGTCGGGTCCAGGAGATGATTACTAGCATGGTCAGGCAAAGCAGAGGTCGAGTCCAGGAGATGATCAGTAGCGTGGTCAGGCAAAGCAAAGGTCGTGTCCAGGAGATGATCAGTAGCGTGGTCAGGCAAAGCAGAGGTCAGGTCCAGAACATGATCAGTAGAGTGGTCAGGCAAAGCAGAGGTTGGGTCCAGGAGATGATCAGTAGCGTGATCAGGCAATGCAGAGGTCAGGTTCAGGAGTCAATCTGTAGAACAAGTAGAGTAACGCAGGACACAGGAACAAGGAAGAATATCAGGACCAGGATCAGGAACATGGACGAGACAGGAACCAGGAACATGAATGAATCACCAGAGGAGGCAACGAAGTACACGACCAGCATGGAGACCTGTTGCAAAGGCAACTAACTGTGGCTGGGCCCAGCCTATATACCGGGACCCAGTGATGTCATCATCTGGGGCCGCAGGTTAGTTTCTCGCTGCAGCCCCTTTAAAGGAAGAGGAGATGCGCATGCATGCACCTAGGGAGGGGCACGGCGCAAGACGGTGCGGGGAGGCCCGCCGTGGAGCACGGACGTCCATCGCAGAGTCAGGCGTATCGGGGGTGGATCAAGGTCGAAGGCGGCGGCCCATGGCTGCAAGGGAAGTGGAGCCAGATGCTGGAACAGGCAAATGAGAATAAGAGGGTCTGGCCACGGGCCTGCCGCGGCCAGCACACGCAACACGCTGTGCTTGGTATTAACCTAGCATGATGCTACTTGAAGTCTGCAATCAAGAGCAACCTTTTTAGGATCATGTCCTCTTTTCTCCAGTGAATGCCAGCACTGCACTCTCTCCAAGAAAATGGTAACAGCAAATACCCAAAAACTAAGTCTATCCCATGTTACTGTTGCTAGTAATAACAGTGGCTATTTTCTTAGTCAACTTAATTAATAGAAAGTAATGGACTTCTCCTCCAAGAACTTATCCAATCATTTTTTAAACACCGCTACACTAACTGTACTAACCACATCCTCTGGCAACAAATTCCAGAGTTTAATTGTGCGTTGAGTGAAAAAGAACTTTCTCTGATTAGTTTTAAATGTGCCACATGCTAACTTCATGGAGTGCCCCCTAGTCCTTCTATTATCCAAAACAGTAAATATCCAATTCACATTTACCCGTTCTAGACCTCTCATGATTTTAAACACCTCTATCATACCCCTCCTCAGCCATTTCTTCTCCAAACTGAACAGTCTTTCCTCACAGGGGAGCTGTTCCATCCCCTTTATCATTTTGGTTGCCCTTCTGTGTATCTTCTCCATCACAACTATTTCTTTTTTGCGATGCGATGCGGCGGCCAGAATTGTACACAATATTCAAGGTGCGGTCTCACCATGGAGCGATACAGAGGCATTATGACATTTTCTGTTTTATTCACCATTTCTTTTCTAATAATTCCCAAAATTCTGTTTGCTTTTTTGACTGCTGCAGCGCACTGAACCGACGATTTCAATGTGTTATCCACTATGATGCCTAGATCTCTTTCTTGGGTGGTAGCTCTTAATATGGAACCTAACATTGGGTAACTATAGCATGGGTAATTTTTCCCTATATGTATCACCTTGCACTTATCCACATTAAATGTCATCTGCTATTTGGATGCCCAATTTTCTAGTCTCACAAGGTCTTCCTGCAATTTATCACAATCTGCTTGTGATAAATTACTGAATGATTTTGTATCATCTGCAAATTTGATTACCTCACTCGTATTGTTTTCCAGATTATTTATAAATATATTGAAAAGCACGGGTCTCAATACAGATCCCTGAGGCACTCCACTGCCCACTCCCCTCCACTGAGAAAATTGTCCATTTAATCCTACTCTCTGTTTCCTGTCTTTTAACCAGTTTGTAGACCAATTAAAGGACATAGCCACCTATCCCATGAGTTTTTACTTTACCTAGAAGCATCTCATGAGGAACTTTGTCAAATGCATTCTAAAAATCAAATACACTACATCTACCAGTTCACCTTTATCTACATTTTTATTAACTCCTTCAAAAAAGTGAAGCAGATTTGTGAGGCAAGACTTGCCTTGGTTAAAGCCATGCTGACTTTGTTCCATAAAGTCATGTCTTTCTATATGTTCTGTGATTTTGATATTTAAAACACTTTCCACTATTTTTCCTGGCACTGAAGTCAGGCTAACTGGTCTGTAGTTTCCTGGATTGCCCCTGGAGCCTTTTTTAAATATTGGGGTTACATTAGTCACCCTCCAGTCTTCAGGAACAATGGTTGATTTTAATGATAGGTTACAAATGTTTACTTATAGATCTGAAATTTAATTTTTTAGTTCCTTCAGAACCCTGGGGTGTATACCATCTGGTCCAGGGGATTTACTACTCTTCAGTTTGTCAATCAGGCCTACCACATCTTCTAGGTTCACCGTGATTTGGTTCAGTCCATCTGAATCATTACCCATGAAAACCTTCTCTGGAATGTGTATCTCCCCAACATCCTCTTCAGTAAACACAAAAGGAAAGAAATTGTTTAATCTTTCCGCGATCGCCTTATCTTCTCTAAGTGCCCCTTTAACCCCTCGATCATCTAACGGTCCAACTGACTCCCTTACAATGCTTTCTGCTTTGGATATATTTTAAAAAGTTTTCCTGTGAATTTTTGCCTTTGCGGCCAACTTCTTTTCAAATTCTCTCTTAGCCTGCCTTATCAATGTCTTACATTTAACTTGCCAACGCTTATGCTTTATCTTATTTTCTTCTGTTATATCCTTCTTCCACTTTTTGAATGAAGATCTTCACCATTGTCACTGCCCACCTAGCCCAGGAGACATCTCACTCTCAAAAGCAACAATAGCAGTATCTTACAATGCTGCATATATCTTGTAAAATTATATAAATGTTTAATAATTGTAGTAGTATTATGAGAGAGCTTGGGATTGATATGAAGATTAATAGGTTTAGCAGAAAAGAATAGGATAAGATATTAGAGGATACTTGGCTTGTTTTCCCTTGCACCTTAAACCCAAAAGGGACTCCTCAGGGAAAATAGTAGGTGGACTTTCAGCATGGAACATTCCATGACAGGCTGACATGGGCCTCACAGGTCAGATGGAAATTGGGATAAGGACCAGTATCCACTGGGACACAGGCAGCATTCTTCAACATTGCTCATATACAAGAGACATAGGTATCAGAGCCAAGGTAGCAGGCAGGCACTGCACCCTATTGCCTAGGGCCCACCAATCACAATCGAATCAACAAGCACTGTATTCACACCACCCAGGCATCAGCCAATGAACTGAAAGACAGCCTGGCTGATGGAATAAACCGCTATAAAATAAGGGGTTTTTTGAGAAGCAAGCCAGATCTCCAGCTAGATCCAGCAAAGACAACCCCAGCCCTGGAAAGCATTCTGAAGGATCTCACCTCTGGGCAAGGTGCAAGGAATTCAAACCAAGCAGGTGAAAGAAAAAGAGCAAAGGGAATAGCTAAATATAAGAAGAGTGTATTGCCAAGCTTGTATCTTTTTATTATAATAATAAACCAGTTATAACACATATTGTATGCTACGAATTGCTGTGTCTGTAGTGCTCATACATTTCCTTGTCTCATACACATATAAGTCTGCCCACCTGCCACCTGATAAACAAACATCTCCTTAACAGCACTTCCTAGTGATAATTTTCCATAACAGTAGTGATAGTAATAATAGCAATATCCATACTTGCGGATATTGGTTGTAGTTTTGCCAGAGGTTGATAAAACTATTGTACTTGAAAGACAAGGGCCACTACCCTCCTGAATCTTACCACTGTGGGTACTACTCTATTCCCTCATTTTACTCATCTTATTAACGGGAGCAAAATACAAATACAATTTTCAAAATTGTGCAGGCAGGTTCAAAATCCATGCATAATCATACCCATGGATATTGTACCAATTCTCTTTGAAAATTGCCCATGTATAAAGTACTCACAGCTGCTTTTTCTGCAGGCACTTCTCCCAGCAAAAACAATGTGTGTGGTTTTGAAAATACAAAACTGTGTGCATTGTTGCCCCCTCTCCCTTATCCCGCCTCCACAAAATGAAGGTAAAAGTGCATGCACTGTGAAACAATGTGCATACTTTTTCTTGCATATAGGATGGGTATTTTGAAAAAATCTCTTTTATCAGGTAAATTATCATTTACACAGGTAAATGGAGTTTTCCTTTGAAATCGTGGTAGGCCAGTGCAAGCAGGTGGAGTGGATTTTACCCTGCATGCTTTGCAGGTGCAAAATGGGTGGAGCAACGTGGCAGGAATCTGGTGTGGGAGTTTTAAAAATGAAATCCCCATGCTTATTTTCATGTCCTGTCTTGGCCCTGTCCCTTTTCCCCATGGGGAAAAGCATGTACGCTGTCAATGGCATACATACTGAGGGCTGAGGGCTGGGGGCAGCTTTTAAAGGGGATCTCTCTGGGGGCAAATTGAAAATGGCCCACAGCAGGCACAAAATAACTGACACAAATTACAAAACAAAAAAACACTTCTCTTTTTCTGTTTCTCGCTCACCTGCCTCTCTTCAGAAATTGCTCACTAAATCCCGCAGACATTTCCAGGAAAGAACTGCTTTCATGGCATTAGTGGTGAATCTGCTGCCAACTTGACTTAAAATTTTTGAATTTGTGGATCTTACTTGCAGCGTCGTTAAATCTGTCAATCTGTCAAATTATCAGACCAGATTTGAATTCAATGGCTTCTGTTACATTTTTCCATAATCCCCCTCGCCAAAATAAAAAAAACCTAACAAATTTTGACCAAACTGATTTTAAAGATTTGCATGCCCCTAATAAGCAGTACTAGTTTTCACTAATATCTATATTTTTAAAAATAGCAATGCCTTTTCGGTAAGTCACTGAAATTAGTTATCTCTGTCTGTAGTTGCTGTTCAGGATGAAGGTTTTCTTCTGGCTGCCAAGGTTAATGGCTGTTTCTCTCTGCTTTGTCTCTTGCTCAGGCAGAAAAGCTCACAGCTTAGTTTAACCATCGGCTTGTTTATCCCCCTGGCTGTTCAGGCAGGTTTTTTTTTCCCCTCCAGTTACGTAGACTGCTTCCAGCTGTGTGGTTGCCCTGGTGACTGTCTCTGGTTGCTCAGCATATTTTTTCCGCTTACTCAGGCCGGCTAACTCTTTTTTAGTTGCTCAGGATGAGTGTCTCTCCCATGTCTTTCAGGCTGTTTTTCAGATCTCAGGAAACTGAATTTGGCTTGTAGCTCTGTGCTCTAGAAACTGAGCTGACGCTGGAGACAAATGGATTCTTTGTAGGCTGTGATTCCTTCTATGGAATCAAGAATCAACTATATAGTGCTTATAGGTAAAATTCTCTGAAGACTTTTACTACTACTTATTATTTCTATAGCCAGAGGTGTACCGAGGGTCTCCAGCACGTGGGGGGCCAATGCATTTGTGTTGCCTTCTCTGCACCAGCATCCTGTTTGTAATAATGCTGGCGGTCACAGAAAGTCACACTAATACAAACCCCAGAAAGGAAATGAACTGACAGACTGTTGTGAACTGCCTATGGGGCAAAAGCTTCCTTAGAATAGAATAGCCAATAGAATTCCCTTTGCCATTTCCCTCTGTGGTAAGAACATAAGAACATAAGAAATTGCCATGCTGGGACAGACCAAGGGTCCATCAAGCCCAGCATCCTGTTTCCAACAGAGGCCAAAAACCAGGCCACAAGAACCTGGCAATTACCAGCCTTTGATAAAGAATGAGACCCAGTGTTAAAGACTGTGATGTGCAATTTCTCAATGGGAGGAGAGAAGGAAGTGGGAGGGAGAGTGAGGAAAGGGAGGAAATATCTCTGGAAGTGGAAGTGGCACCCCCTTCTGGCAGCCAGGCAACAGGACACCTTAGTCTCAGGGCTATCAAGTTCAACATGCAGGATAATGAGATTGTCATTCCAGGGGTCCTGCAACATTATGCCATGCTCTTCAGCAATCGGGCAGCCAAGACCTCAAAGGTATCCAAGGGCCAGATCTTATTAAAAAAATCCTTTTGCAAATGTGGCCTTGCTACGGCCTCTGCTTTTGTCTCACATGACGATATTTTATCAGGTGCTGAACCTGTTTACTGGGATTTATATGATGCATTGGACAAAAGATATTTTAATCTTTATTATTTTCAATCAAGTGAATGTATGTGATACATTCACCTGATTGAATAACACACAGAGAGAATTCACTACAATAGTATTTTAATATACTATTTTTCCTCTTCAGACTAGTGCACTGAACAACACACACGCACAAAGCAGAAAATGATGAGTAATGCTATAATATGTGCGTGAGTGCAGCTGTGTATGCAATAGTACTTCAGTAACAAAATTAATCTACAAAATGGCTGGCTGTTCCTGTGTCAGTGACTGCCTGCTTTCTTTGTACTTGTATGGACTTTGGTGAACAGACCCAGACAGACATAGAAAAAGCCTCTTTATCTTGGGCACTGTGGCAAAGCTAGCAAAGCACTATAGTGCTAGCGGCCTGCCTGGGACAGCTGCTGGTTCACTGCAAGAGGTCCAAACTTAAATCAATTACTGCACTGCAGACAGAAGCTGCAGCCTTCAGCCATTCCCTTACAGGAGAGCTAAGACTTGACACATAAACCTTCCTCTTCAGTGGCAGTGACAGTGAAATGTTACAGTAAATAAAAATTAAAAACCTGTGAAGTTGAACACACATAGCAGCCAAAAGGATTGGAATGGAATGTTTCTGATGTTGAAAAGAGTGATCTCTTGATTAAACACTTTGGAGTATGGAACAACACAGCTCACACAACAGCTAGCAATTTTTCGTCCTCTAGAGAAAGATTCAATGCACTTTCAAACAGTCTGCACATACTATAAGAAGAATAAATAGAGCAGTGATATGCACTCCGACGCGGGATAAATAGGCGCTAATCCACCCCCTAATGAAATAAGGGGATTAGCTCCTATTTAACCCTCATCAGATTGGAGTGAATGCAATAGCGCTCATCACATGCAAATGCATGTGAATGAGGCTATTACTCATTCACTCCGCATGCAAAAAAAAAAAGTGTGCGTCTCAGACGCACATTTTGCTCTCAGATATTAATGCCTGCCTGGAGCAGGCATTAATAGCTGAGGGCAGGTAAAAGAAGTACAGAAAAGCAGAAAAAAACAGCTTTTCTGTACTTCTTTTCTTAAGTAAAAAAAAAAAAAAAACCTCTGCAAACCGCCGAGTTATGAAGTCTCTTCATAACCGGCAGCCGCGGCGGTGTCGCGTTACTAAGGAGGCGCTAAGGTTGCACCTCCTTGCTAACGTGACCCCCTAATTTGGGTATTGCATGGTGCCCCCCCTTGCGGGTGCCATGTGCGCGTTACGAAGCGCCCGCTTTCCACACTTTTTATTGCATCGGCCCCAAAGGTTGGTTGCTATGGAAACTCCCACATGGCCTCCCTCAGACAGGGTCTATTCTTTACAATGCTCTTGAATGCAACCAATGCTTTTCTAGGGGAAATGTAAACAAATGAAATGAATGATATCTTTATCTTTATTTTTATCTTTATTAAAATGTATAAATCGCATAACATGAATCTAAGTGATGTACAAAAAAAAGCAATCATAAAAATTCCTGACAAAATTAATAATATGCTTGCTTAAAAAAAAATGTTTTTAACAAAGACTTAAAAGCTTTCAAGCTGACATATATTTCATTCTTGGGAAGTGCCCATTCTTACTTGTGGGCCCACAAATGAAACAAAGTAGAGTCAATCGTCATGGACTGGGCATTCATTTTAAACGAATGTACATCCCTATTGAGTATTAAGAGTTAGTAGTATTTTGGTATGACAGGTTAGCAATATATCTTCTGCTTGATGTTTTTGCCGGGTTTTGAGTTACTTCACAAATTATCTGGTAATGGAAGGAGTCTGTGTCATTGCTGCGGCGATAACAACAGAATTTGAATTTTTTTTGTGCAAGTTGAATAGTAAGAGGAAACATGCTAATTCACTCCATCTAGCCAACCAGACATTTCAAAGATTACTCCAACAAATGCATGATGGATTTATTTTAGGGGGTGTAAAGGAGTGTATATCAGACTCTTCTTAAAAGTCCAGGACCAGGCATTTAACCTGGTAAACCGGGAGACTGACACACAAATCCTGGTTGCAGGGCATTTCCCTTAGGGACAGGAATAAGATGCCAGAGCCCAGAGGGAAGAGGGAGGCCCCCCCCCCCCCCAGACATGCAGGCAAGAAGGCACGATGTTTGCTAAAGCTACTTGTTTGAAGACTTCTACGTTTTTGTTTCCAGCACTTGGTTTTTTAATTCGCATGAAATTATATTTAAATCTGTTTATTGAAAAACAGAGCATACTTGTAACAGCCTGGCACACATTGGTTTCTTATGCTAATTTTCTTGTAATTAATAAAAGTCTGTAGAGGAGCAGCCAGTGTCCAGTCTATTCTTTCTTCTGGCAAGCCGAAGACCGCTCATGCGGCGCTACATGTGGTGTCATTCAGTGGGATTGTTCCCATTCTAAGCATCTACACAGACAGCGACCGGCACTAGCAGCAAAGAAAAGAAGTATTTTTCTTCAACCAGGCTTTGCACAGAGCAGGGATCTGACCTGAAGGAGTTCTGCTCCAAGTGGAAGTACAGAGTAATGAACTGTGTTAACATTTTTCTGTGTCCTGGCTGCAGCTGCACCCATGAGGTAAATTATAGCAGGCCAGGGGGGGGGGGGGTGTAGCCCCACCTGGATAGACAGAAAATAAAAAGTAATTTAGAACCAGACAGGCTAAGACTTTTTTTCTTTTGAATAAGTCAAGGAACTGTTTGCAAGAAAATCCTCTGTGGTATCAAGACTTACTAACTAACATGGGCAGATTTCTGCAGACCCTCACTGAACTCCAGAGAGTGGTTCATGCCCTAGCTAAAAAGTTTAACCAGTTAGCCCAAGTAGTAAAAGCCACCACACTCCAGACAACTCCATTGCTTGCTGTCAGGCCGATACAGTACAGTGCGCTCCAGTGGAGTGCACTGTTAACCCGCATTTGGACGCGCTAGCTTTACTCTTTATTCAGTAAGGGGTAATAGCGTGTCGAAAATGCGCGTCCAACCTCCCCGAAACTAATAGCGCCCGCAACATGCAAATGCATGTTGATGGCCCTATTAGTTATTCCCGTGTGATACAGAAAGTAAAATGTGCAGCCAAGCTGCACATTTTACTTTCAGAAATTAACGCCTGCCCAAAGGCTGGCGTTAATTTCTGCTGGTGCCAGGGAAGTGTACAGAGAAGCAGAAAAACTGCTTTTCTGTGCACCCTCCGACTTAATATCATGGTGATATTAAGTCGGAGGCCCCAAAAGTAAAAAAAAAAAAAAAAAAGTAAACATTAAAAAAAAAAAATTAAAAATTGGCCCGCGGGTCGGAAGACGGACGCTCAATTATGCCAGCATCCGTTTTCTGAACCCATGGCTCTCAGCGAGTTTGAGAACCGACGCCGGCAAAATTGTGCGTCGGCTGTCAAACCCGCTGACAGCCGCCGCTCCTGTCAAAAAAGAGGCACTAGGGATGCGCTAGTGTTCCTAGCGCCTCCTTTTACTGCGGGCCCTAATTTGCAATCGTGCGCCCAGGAGAGTGGCCTGTGCGCGCGCCGGGAGAGCGGGCGCTCGCTAGTTCTCCCGTGTGTTTTTCTGAATCAGCCTGTGTTTTTTTTTAAATGAAGACAGGGGAAGTTCCTGATGTTTTCTTAAGGAATTGAGAGAACCGTCAACATGACTGGCTGACCAGAAACCACCTGGACCACCTGCTTGGCAAATCAGCTTACAGGCCGAAGCCAGGTAGTATTTAGGCTGCCAACCCAGATGGAAAGGATGGGGTTCACTACCAAAACATACTGGCAACAGTTCCAGCTTGGCAGCCAACAGCCCAGAGAAAGTCCTCAAAGCCTTTTTCATCGACTAAAAGATTTTCGATGGACGTGGTTACAGCCAGAAGTGAAAACAAGCCTTGAAGTAGCCAACCAAATCCTGCTGGAGCAGGTCCTGGATGGGATGGACCGGCCCCTACGGAATTGGGGGTGTCAATACCCAGGTCTTACTCTGTAGAAAGCATTGGAAATGGCAGATGCTTTCCATAAGGCTCAGTTGATGCCAGAACTAATATGAAAGTTGGAAAGGCAACCCACACAGGATCCCTAGTGCGGCAGTGAAAGTGCAAGATTCCAAGACTGGTCCTCAGAACAGGTCAGCTCTGGTCCTGTACTTAGATCACAGTTGCTAGGCACGGCAGCTTGTTTTAACTGCGGGAAAAGAGTTCATTTGGCCAGAGACTGTTGCTACAAACATAACATCAACTTGGTGACACCAACTTGGTGACATCAACTCGGTAGGGCTCATTTCTCTATATTTCCTCTTCAAAAATTCAAATATGGCCTTGATGGGCCTTGCATCCCACACCTCCAAATCCCCTCTTTAAGAAAAATGTCCTGGGGTCCGCATGTATCCCCTCCCCCCATCCACTTCCCGCTAGGTTGAGAGAACATTGTACAAATCTTATCTTTGGGTGAGTTTCCTCACTCCGAAGGTCATCAAATCTTCACAAGAGAGCACTGTTCTGTTCGTACATCTCACTTTGAATGTCAAAGTGGCCCCTAACCCCTACACTAATACCTAAACCTCACCTCGAGTTCCTAGGTGGGCCTCCTATAGAGATATAAATACCTACCTAGTATGAGGGCATTATGGTTCTTTCTTTCTCTCTGGCCACAATTCCCACCCCAAACTCCTCCCTTCTTTCTGATTTGCATCACACAATGCATTATGGTGCTTTTGCATGCATTAACGCATGCAAAAACACCATATAGCACTTTGATAAATGACCCCCTTAGTTTGAGGCAAAAAGAGGAACTCAGAGTTTTTTGGTACAAGATACTTTTATTAGCATGTATGCATGGAGAAGTCTACACAGTTCTGAAAGCAAATAGAAGTACTGTGCTACTTATACCAAAAGATGAGAGCCAAAATAATCTATTAAAATACAGGCTTTTTGTGGTATAAGATATCAAAAGTTAAAGGAAAGAGGTGTCAGCAAACCAGTCAGGGAGTTCGAGTACCCTATGGACCACTGGGTCTTATCGATCATTTACCTCTTCACTGTAATTTTTTTTTTAATTATTTTTTGTGAACAAATTCAGTGAACAACAGCCTATGGTAGATTCAAATGCATCCTTATTTATAAATGATCAACTAAGTCCTGTTAGTGCGCACTAATTCAAAATACTAATTCTTCAAAATACTAATTCTTCAAAATTTGGTCTTTTTTTTTTTCATTTTGGGGTGGTCCTGAAACAAGACAGAATTGACAATTTAATTGCCTTGTCTATTTCATCTAAAACAAATGCACATCCCTAATAATCTGTACCCTGGTATAGCACTATTCCAATGGTTATCCTCTTTCTACCATATCTCTGAGAAGCCAATTAAGCCTATGTCATCATTCACTGCTATACACTTTAATTCTCCCATTTTACTTCTTGACTTCTGGAATTAGCATACAAACATTTCAAAGTGTGTTTTTTGTTTGAATTAACATTCTACTTTTCATTTGACTGGGACAAATTGGAATCTTTTAGCTCAGGTCAGTTTTCAATTATAGGTATTTGAACTACTTTTCTTATTATTGGAACCTCTCTGTTGGGATGCCCTAACTCTAATGCTTCATTATTATCATTTGAAGATATCTCCCTCTGAACCATGTGCTGCTGAGCGACTGTCAGCTTTCCCCTTTGATTTAGTTTAGAAGCTGCTCTATCTTCTCTTTAAAGGTTAGTGCCAGCAGCCTGCTTACACCCAGGTTAAGGTGGAGTCCATCCCTTCAGAAAAGACTCTGCCTTCCACAAAAGGTTCCCCAGCTCCTTACAAAACTGAATCCCTTCTACCTGCACCATCGTCTCATCCACACATTGAGACTCCGGAGCTCTGCCTGCCTCTGGGGACCTGCATGTGAAACAGGGAGCATTTCAGAGAAAGCTACCCTGGAGGTTCTAGATTTCAGCTTTCTATCTAAGAGCTTAAATTTGGTTTCCAAAACCTCCCTCCCACATTTTCCTATGTTAGTGCAAATATACCACGAGAGCTGGCTCTTCCCCAGCACTGTCTAAAATCTTATCTAGGTGACACGTGAGGTTTACCTCCACCATATCAGGTAGGCATGTTACCAGGCAATTCTCATGCCCACCAGCCACCCAGTTGTCTACATTTCTAATAAATGTCCAACCTAACGCTTCCCTTCTGGGCAGTAGCCCTGGGAGACACATCCTCAGTGCAAGAGGACAATGCACCACCTGAAGAGCAGGTTCTTGCTACAGGATCATTTCCTGCTGCACCAAGTTGATGCTCTCCCATCATGAGACCTTCCTCATCCAAGGCAGCACCAGGGATGCCATACTGGAGTTGGGATTTGATTACTATGTTCCTAAAGGTCTCATCTATATACCTCTCTGTCTGCCTCAGCTCCTCTAAGTATGCTACTCTAGCCTCCAGAGATTGGACTCGTTCTCTGAAAGACGAGCTCTTTGCATGGGAGGCACATGTACAACTTCTCACCCATGGGTAAAAAATCATACATGTGACACTCAATGTAAAAGATTGGGAGGCCCCCCTCTTGCTGCTGGACTGCTGCCTTCATCTTAAATTTGTTCAGTTCCTAGTTAAGTTTTAGGTTGCTATTGGAGTTGCACTGCATACAATTAGGATCCTTTAAATGTATTATTATATTCACTATACATCTGGTAGTGACCTACAAGGGAATGATTAAACTCTTGATGATGTGTGGAGAGTTTCTGAATTTAAGTTTAAAGGCTGATTAATTTTTTTTTTAATTTAATTTTTTTTTTTTTTTTTTTAGTGTGTAAGTGCCACCCGCCTATAAATTAAAGGATGAGCGAGAGGAGGGTGGGAGAGGGATGGAAGGGTTTGGAAATACAAAACACACAAACTCCTGTTTTTTGCCTGCCCTCTGATTAGCTATTCAATACAGACACACAAACACACTAAATAATATACTACAATAGTTTACTTCTCCCCAATACCTTTGTTTTAAACATTTCCCCAAGCAATACTTACCAATTCTTTTCACCACCAGCAAAGTGACCCTCTCCTCTCAGTGCTCCCACTGGGAGCACTGTATCATCGAGTACAAATAAAATCCATACTGAAAGACTGTGAGTATGCTTTCCAAAAAAGAATGCCCCAGGTTAGCTTGTTTTTAGCCACCAATATCTTTCACGGAAAATTAATATTAATAAACTGTTAATGCTAAATTCTATTCACTTCCTGCATCTGCTGCACCTGTCACACAACCAGTACAGAGGTAAGAATAGATAGATCCCTTTAAATCAAAATTCTCTACTAAAAGCTGCTCTGAAATGGAATGGGAGATTGCTATGAACATATTCAGAACACGTGGAAGTCCTAAATATCTCAAGAATAGCCAGAAGTCATTTCTACACTATTGCAATATCAACTAGATACAGAGACAATCTTGTTCATTCTTGTGATGCACGGACAGAATTTCTAGTGATTCCTTATTCCATATCCATTTTGGATCATAAACAGCAGAAAATTCTCGCTCATAGAAGATTCAGATTTTTTTATATATTGCCCATTTCTAGCACTTAATGATATGATAAAGAAATGGAAAATTTGCCAAATGAATTACAAGGCAAAGAAGATATTCCTCATAGCTATGGCATTAGAGTTTATTTATTTGGTACAAGCTAACAATAAAATAAAAAGAAAATCATACAAAGAAACAAATGATGTGTGCCCTTTTTGCCCACATATGTAATTTGATTACACACATACCTGAATATGAAGACACATAAAATGTGTGGGTAGTTAAGATGCTTTAAATTGGCAACTTCATCAGCAATCAGTTTGCACAACCAGATCACAGAGATTTCTGAGGCATAAATAAGGGCGATAATTGTAAACTGTCAGGTTAAATCATAGTAAAGTCCATTATTCATTTAGAAATTTCAGAAATTTAATGAAGTGCATTGGAAAATTGGATTACTTTACATGCTGATGTGCCACATATTTGTTGCAGGCATGGACCCTTGGACCGAGTTGAAGTTGGCACTATCCCAGGAAGGAGCCCTTCAGGTCCTTACTGTTGGCAGGCAGAGCTGGCTGGAGCGGAGGCCCAACAGGAACTTCACCAATACCAGCCCTCGTTACCTTCAGGTTGAGCCCTTGGGTGCCGGGGCCAGCTAGACAGGCACAGGCCTCTGGCAGTGATGGATCTATTGCAGAAGTAGTAGATGAGCAAGAAGAAGACAAGGTCAGTCCAGCAGAGGTTGGGGCAGGCAGCAGATATCAGAGACGAGAACAAACTGAGGTCAAGGTGGGCAGCAATCCAATGAAATCAAAGGAGGTCCGAAGTTAAGCCAGGAATCCAAACAAAGACAAAGCCATGATTCAAGGTGAGGCCCAAGCCAAGGAGTCAATATGGAGGAAGGCTAGGCAGAACAGCAAAAGGAATGAAGACAGATGAGGGACCACCAGATGAAGACACAGGACCACCGAGGATGCAGGAACAGGAACCAGGAACCAAAGACAGGAATGCATGCAGGATCAGGAACAAGGAACAATGTGGCAAACAGCTACTCCAAGGAGTAGGACTTATTGCCGAGGCATCTGAGGCAGGACAAAGCAGGCCTTAAATAGTAGCAGGCCTGTGATGTAATCCAGAGGTGCCTTGGGGTTTTTCCTGCTGTGGGCCCTTTAAAAAGGGCTGAGCCACGTGCACCTAGGGACTCCTGCTCAGCTGAGGGCTGGGCCCGCGCGGCTGTCAGCTGCGAATCCGCCCACTGGCGCATTGGTGGGGGCCCTTTGGTCCGGAGGTAAGATTGGCCAGTCGTGGGATGGACTTGTGGCTGGCTAAGCACAGCAATATTTATAGCAGTATTCTGAAACTACAGAAACATAGAAATGACGGCAGAAAAGGATCAAACGGTCCATCCAGTCTTCCCTGTAAGCTTATGGTAATATCTGCTGCAACTTGTATATTACCCCTTGCTTATCAGTTTCCCACACCGTAAATGTCAGGTTGCTGTTTGAATCCAATTCCCCATAATGCCTTGCTGTTGAAGCAGAAAGCAATGTTTGAATTGCATCAACAGTATCAAGGCTTATTGGTTAAGGGTAGTAACCACCGCACTAGCAAGTTAATCCATGCTCTCTTTTCTTCATTTCTAACCTTTAGAGATACCCAATATTTATCCCATGCAGTTTTGAATTCTTTCACTGTTTTGGTTTTCACCACTTCCTCCGGAAGGGCATTCCAGGCATCCACCACCTTCTCCGTGAAGAAATATTTTCTGATGTTGGTTCTGAGATGTCCTCCCTGAAGTTTCATTTTGTGACCCATAGATCTACTGATTTCTTTCCAATGGAAAAGGTTTGACATTTGTACATCATTAAAATGTTTCAAGTATCTGAAGGTCTATATCATATCACCTCTATGCCTCCTCTCTTCCAGGGTATACATATTCATAGCCTTCAGTCTCTCCCCATAGTTTTTCTGATACTGACCCCACATATTTTGGTAGCCCTTCTCTGGACCACATTCATTCTGTCTCTATCCCTTTTGAGATAAGGGCTCCAGAACTAAACACAGTACTCCAGGTGAGGACTCACTAAGGACCTGTACAAGGGCATCACCACCTCCATTTTCTTACTGGTTATTTCTCTCTCTATGCTGTTCAGCATTCTTCTGGCTTTAGCTATTGCCTTGTCACATTGCTTCATTATCTTCAGATCATCAGACACTATTATACCAAGGGCCCTCTTCCAGTCCATGCGCATTAGTCTTTCACCACCCATCACATAAAGCTGTTTTGGATTCCCGCATCCCAGATTCATGACTCTGCACTTTTTGGCATTGAATCCCAGCTGCCAAATCTTCAACCACTCTTCAAGTTTTCTTAAATCACTTTTCATTCTTGCTGCTCCTTCAGGTGTGTCCACTTTGTTGCAGATCTTAATATCATCCACAAATAGACAAAATTTACCTTCTATCCTTTCCGCCAGGTTGTTCACAATGATATTGAACAGAATGGGTCCCCAAATCAATCCCTGTGGTACTCCACTTAACACCATTCTTTCTTCAGAGTAGATTCCATTTACCATTACATGATGCCTCCTTTAAGTCAACCAGTTTTCAATCCACGCTTGGCACCCAAGTTTCTCATTTTGTTCACGAGTCTTCTATGTGGGAGTGTTTCAAAAGCTTTACTAAAATCCAAGTAAATCACATTGAGCGCTCATCCCTGATCCAACTCTCTAGTCACTCAATCAAAAAAATCAATCAGATTTGTCTGTCAAGACCTTCCCCTGGTGAATCCATGTTACCTCGGGTAGAGCAACCTACCGATTGGGTGTCATTGACTAAAATGTCCATTGACTTTAAGTCTGATGAATTCCTTTTTAACCTACTTTTTGAAGGAAAAGGTTGTTTATAAGATTATCATATGTATGTGTTTGCGTGTTCCACTAATACATTTTCTTTTTGATGTTCTGTCTTATCCCCTTAAATTTTCAGGACATGTTAACAAGGACAGAGCAATGAAAACTAAGTTTTTTCAGATCCATGCATATATGTGGAAAATGGATGCATGTATAACCACTTCTTGGTTTGAGGTCCCTAATGCAAGAGTCACACAGACCCAGGCCTTACTCACTGGCTTGTACCTTTCACTCATCTCACAACTTCTCTGCAATAGAGAGCTCCTGGGAAGCCAAGGTCCAACTGGTGGGGAGGAGGACAAGCCTCCAGTGCCCTAGGTTCTTGGGGATGGGAACCCAATACAGTCTCTAGACTCTCAAGCACTTTTTTGCAGTACTCACTCTTCACTAGTTCTCAAACAGGAGGTAACAAAACAGGCAGTAGAATGGGAATGGTGTTCAAAAGAAAAATGTTTACTGCAGCTTAAAGAAGAAAATCCAAGCAAAAATGGCAAAAATCGTCATGAAGAACAAAAGAATGATAACTCTCAGTATTAGATTCTTTATCCAACTCCAAACCTGAATCAGTGGCCAAAGTTCTTTCCCAGTGATAGGACACAAAACATCTTTTCTGCAAAAAATAGGCAGGGAGATGGTGGTTGAAAAAAATACCTCCCTCCTTCTCAAGACATCTCAAAACAGTTCTTATTGCTGGGACACCGCACGCCCAACTTTTAATGAGCTGAGGGCAATGCAGCACCCTGGATCCCGATGATTTTCTTTTAACTGGGCACAAGCACAGGAGCCAAAATCCAGTCCTCTCAGAAAGAAAGGTTTGCCCTTCTGAGCTTAAAGCTGGTCCAAAAAAAAAAACAACAACTCTACTAAAGTAAAAAAAAAACTCCTCTCTGTTCTTCTCTTCTTCCACAAGACAGAAGCCTCTAGTTCTGGGAAGGCTAGCAAGGCTTGTGTGCTTGAACAATCTCACTATTGCAGAATCTAACCCCAATCAAAGAAAACCTCCAACCAAAGAAGACCTCCAACCACACTTTGAGCTTGCTCAACAACACAGTTTATAAAAGGGAGCTTGACCAATCCCAAAACAAGGGGGAAGGCTAGCACTTGGGGAGGATCCAAAAATGCAAAATCTCCCAGCAGATGGAAATAGTGAAAATAATGGGTAAGGGTGTGAAGCTACTGTTACACATTAGAGATGTGCTTCGTCTTTTTCTACCGGGTCGTTTTTCGGTTCGAATACTTCGTGGTATAATTCGGGTCTTCTCGTTTCGTTTTCGGGTCGTTTGCCCGAAAACGAAACGAGAAACCCGAAACCGGACCGAAAAACGAATCGGTAATGAAGCGAAAAAAAAAAAACCACCCCAAGCATTTAAAAACAATTTTAAGCATTTTCGTACATATATAACAACCCCCCCCCATCCCGATACCTCCCCAAGACTTACGAAGATCCCTGGTGGTCCAGCGGAGTCCCGGCTTCCATTTGCCATGCCCTCCGTGCCCTAGTTCGTGCCAGTGCAAGCCGCGCGCCAAAATGGTGCCGAATAGCCCGAACGACCATGTCACAGGGGCTTTCGGCGCTATTGGTCAGCCCCTGTCACATGGCCATCGGCGCCATCTTGTGCTCCTATCATGTGACAGGAGCTGACCAATGGCGCCGAAAGCCTCTGTGACATAGTATGGGCAAAGGCTATCGGTGCCATTTTGGTTACTGGCAGCCGAAAACGAAATCGCTTTCGGACCCTTGCTGGACCCCCAGGGATTATTGGCAAGCCTTGGGGGGGTCAGGAGCCCCCTCCTGACCCCCCCAAGGCTTGCCAATAATCCCTGGGGGTCCAGCAAGGGTCCGAAAGCGATTTCGTTTTCGGCTGCCAGTAACCAAAATGGCACCGATAGCCTTTGCCCATACTATGTCACAGAGGCTTTCGGCGCCATTGGTCAGCTCCTGTCACATGATAGGAGCACAAGATGGCGCCGATGGCCATGTGACAGGGGCTGACCAATAGCGCCGAAAGCCCCTGTGACATGGTCGTTCGGGCTATTCGGCACCATTTTGGCGCGCGGCTTGCACTGGCACGAACTAGGGCACGGAGGGCATGGCAAATGGAAGCCGGGACTCCGCTGGACCACCAGGGATCTTCGTAAGTCTTGGGGAGGGATCGGGGGGTGGTGTATTATAATTAATTTAAATTTGGGGTGGTTTTTAATAAAAAAAAATAATTTTTGCCCCTCTCCCCAGGCAAACCCGAAAACGAATTTTCCCCCGAATTGCGGGGAAAATTTCGTTTCCGGTTTCGGGGGCTCCGAAATAACGGCGTTTATGTCGTGTTTCGGATACTCCGAAACAGAAACAAATTAGGAAATTTCGTTAAATTTCCTAAATAGGGCGAAAAACGAACCACATCTCTATTACACATGCATACTGAAAAGAAGGTTGTTTTAGTTCTCAACAAAATTTCTTATATATTCTTTCAAGTCCAAGAAGAGAGAGATTTTTGAGGTTGCACGCCAGTCATTTTTATTTATTCTCCCCAGAGCCACACTCACAGCTTTCTGAAAGACCAACTCTGACACAGGAGCAGCCTGAAGAGCTGTGCCCAGCTTCAGAGAGTATGTATGAAGCTGTGGACCAGTATGCAGGTGTGGCAGACCCTCCCGATCTGGCCACTAGATGCCACTATCCCTGGCCTTAGAACACACTTAGTAGGAGCCTTCAGGCCCTCCCACCAGGAGGCTTTGGATTGGTGTCTCAGTGTTATTTAGCCCAATCATTTTAACACCTGTGGTGTTCAGTTTGAGGAAGCAGCTGTAGAGAAAACATATTTTTTCCACACTCTGGTAGGGCCTCCCAGCCTTGCCCCAAGGAGTTTTCTTTTAGAAGCAATACCTCACTGTGCACTTTCTGCTGGAGGGTCCTTCTTATAATTTACAGTGGGATAGACTTTTAAGCTTGATACCCTTTGAGGCAAAGGGGCAATCTTCAGGGGACCAAAGACCTGTGAGCCTACTCTACTCACTAGGTAGGCAAGCACCAGGGATGGATCCTGCTGCGAGAGACAGTGAAGGTAGAGAAGCTATCCAGAGTAAGATTTAAAGTATTTTTGGGAACTAAAGAGTAGTGGGGAGCTTTTTGGATCCCATTTCCCCCATAGGATTTCAGTGCAGGATTAATAGCCTGGTCCCCAGATTTTTCCACAAGATAAATCACCTGAAATAACAGCATAACCAAAGGATGAAAGTAAAAGAGAAGGAGATCCCATCCGGATTTCCACCTAAGGAATCAGGACAGGCTGGGAGTCCATGGGAAAGAAAATCTCTAAAGATTTATTTATTTATTTATTGGTTTTTATATACCACCGCTCATCAGAGATATCACATTGGTGTACAGAGAACAAAATAACATACGCCATAGCGTTATACATAAAACAAGATAGTAATAGTTGAAAACCAGTACATAAAACAACTCAAAAAAGTAAAGGATGTAACAAGGAATAACTTATGTACATAAAAGTAGCAAGAAGGTATAACTAGTACATAAAAACAACTTAAGATATTAATAAGGCATAACTTAAGGCAAAACTTAAAGGTAATAATAATAACTTAAAATGACGGGGAAATCTGGGGGGGTTGGGCGGTAGGAGAGAATGTATAAGAATTGGGAATACGAGACTGTGACTGGCGTTGCATCTTAGAAAAGGCATAAGAGTGAAGTAATAAAGCATCGATAGAGCCGAGTAGCGATTATATACAGGAATAGCAATTACATACAGGAAACTCTAGGGTTACATGGAGAAGAAAAGATGAGGGTGAGAGAGGCCACACATAAAAGATAATGTTTATTATGAATGAGGGGAAGGGCAGAAGGAGGCTAAGGAGGAGCATGTAGGGATCATGTGTAGCCTTGAGTGAATAACCATGTCTTGAGTTTTTTGTTTGAATATCTTGGGGGACAGTTCGAGACGTAATTCAGTGGGCATGGAGTTCCATAACATGGGGCCAGCGAGGGACAGGGCACGGGCTTTAGTGGATGCATATTAAAATATTTTTGGTGAGGGTGTTTGCAGGGTGGCTAAGTATAGATTTCTAGTTGGTCTGTTAGAAGTATGAAATTGTAACGAGTTAGAGAGCCAATTCATTTCTGGATTGTGGAGAGCTTTGTGGATGAGTGATAATGCCTTGTATTGTATGCGCGAGTGAGTAGGGAGCCAATGTAAAGATAAGATTTTTTCAGTTAAAAGGAAATCCTTTCACTGGGATTCCACGGGACAGCCGGTGGGAGAGTATGCACATTTAAAATCAACAGGGGCTCAACCTAGAGGTCTATAATAAGGACACCTACCTCCACAGAAAAAACTCTGTAACTACGGTCAGGTATTCACTCAGCAATTTGGACAAATGGGCTTTAATTAAACTTTAATAATTAGTAAGTGTAGGTTACAGTTGGTGGAGAGTTTGTGGCAAGCAGATGTGAAGGAGAAAATGGGGCACTATGCAGTGATTATAGGTTGCAAGACTGAATCTATGTAGCAATCTAAAATGGGGCTTGTCTAATACAGGCAAGAACAGCATGGTGACAGCATAGTGATAAAGTACTGTGCAAGGGTACATTTTTGAAAGGTGGCTCTGATTTGTGTCTGTGCTGATGAACATGCCACTTGGGAAACAAAGCTGGAAGCAGTGAGGAAAACTGATAACATGCTGAAAGTGCTGAGAGTCCCAGTAGAAGGGATTTTCATTTTCAGTCTCTATTTTATTTTTTCTGCAAATTTTACTGTTATAAGAAAAATAAATAAATAACTGGAGGTGTCATTGTTATAATATACAGGTGAAAAATCAGTGGGAAAAGTCAATGTTCCAATGATTATTTTTCTTATAACATAAAAATTCCCAGGAAAAATAAAATAAAAACTAAAAATGAAGGTCCCTTGTAAGGGTGGTAAGGGGGGGTAACTTCATTTCATTTTTTTGTTTCATTTTTGGGGGACATTTTCCCCATGAATTTTGTTTCATGCAATGTTTATTTGTTTCTTTAGTTTAAAAAAAACAAATAAATATTGAACTTCCCCAAAAATAATAAAAAAAAAAAGAAACTGGGCCTCCCAGGGTCCCCTGTGCCCCACATTCATCCCTCCTATAAGGAAAAATGCCGGGGCCAGGATTCTCCCCAACCCCCACTTACCTGATCCAAGGAAGATCTGCAGAAAAGGTCTAGGCTCTGGTCCAAGCCAAGGCCTTGCATGGGGCTTAGGTCAAAGTCGCAGTGACCTACCGTAGCCCAGGTCTACACCTGGACTTTGGCCTGAACCCGATGCCTGAATCTCAGCCTAGACCCGGGCCCAGACCTGACGCCACAGAAGCTGGGTACCAAACCAGGGGCCTCAGCCCAGACCCTGGCCCAATGCTGGGACCTGACCTGGAGGCTGAGTCTTGGCACCTGGATCTCAGCCTAGGCCCGTTATTGGACCCATGCCCAATGCAGTTGCCTTGCCCAGAGGACAGGTTCCAATACCTGGGCCTTGGCCCATAGCCAAGCCTGATGCCAGGCTGGCCCCAGCATTGGGTCTGGGTCTGGGCCAAAGCCCTGGTGTCAGTTCCGGCCAAGATGCAGTGTGAGATTTGGTAAGTATACGGGGGGGGGGGGGGGGGGGGTTGGGAAATTTCTCTGGCATGGGCCTTTGTTCATGTCTCAGCCTAGGCCCCAGTATTGGGTCAGGTGCCAGAGTCATGCTTGGGTATAGGCCGGTACCCCTGCTTTGGGTCTTGGCCTATTACCTAGGCGAGGCCCCAGCCTCAGGCATAGGCCTAGGCCTGACCGGTGACTTAAAAAAAAAAAAATTGTATTATTTATTTATTTATGTGATGTATTTGTATTCCATCATTATATAAAATAACAATCATGATCATTAGTACATGAATGAGTCACACATAAATTAAGCACAATCAATTAAAAACATCCTTAAAAGGACAACATTTATATTAAAATAATAAATAACCTAAAATTAATAATATAAAGCTAAATACAATCTAAATAAGTATAAGAAACAAAAAAGACCTCAGGTAAATCAAGTTCCTGATTCATCATAGTGCAGTCACTGTAAAAAAAAACAAAACATGCTTAAACTCCTTTTTGAAATGCTTGCCTAAACAGCCATGTCTTTAAATATTTTTTGAAAGTTAAAAAAATCCTTCTGTAACTTTATGTCAACAGGGGAGAGTGTTCCACAGTTTCGGCTTAGCAATTGAAATTGGCTGCACCCTTACCCCATTTAAATGTGCTTTCCGAATAGATGGCTGATCTCAGATTTCTTTGGGGGATATGTAAATGTACAGCAGCATTCAACCATTCAGTAATTTCATTATTAATAGATCTATGTAATATACAAAGAACTTTAAAATCAATTCTAAATTTAATGGGTAGCCAGTGTAAAACAATCAATATTGGGGAAATGTGATAACATTTCTTTCCTCCTGTTAGAATTCTAGTGGTCATATTTGGAAGTAGTTGCAAAGGTCTCAGTGTAGTTTGTGGAAGTCCCTATAGCAAAGCATTGCAATAAAGCAAGGCCTGGATTTATGAAAATGCACTAAATACCACATGTGATAGAAAATGGGGTGTGTTTTATGGTAATAGGCAGTCTATCACTAACACCAATGTTACAGCAAATTGCAGGTTAGGGGCCAATTTGACATTCAATGTGAGACGTACGAACAGAACAGTGCTCTCTTGTGAACATTTGATGACCCTCGGAGTGAGGAAACTCACCCAAAGATGAGATTTGTGCAATATTCTCTCAACCTAGCTTGATGTTACCCAGTTAGAGAGTCCATCAAGCTAGGTTGAGAACATTGCACAAATCTCATCTTTGAGTGAGTTTCCTCACTCCGAGGGTCATCAAATGTTCACAAGAGAGCACTGTTCTGTTCGTACGTCTCACATTGAATGTCAAAGTGGCCCCTATCCCCTACACTAATACTTGCAGTTGAGCAGGCACATCCTCCCACCTCCCAAGCCAGAGTCTGAACCACCTGGTTCAAAATGCACCACTGGGACCCTGTGGGGGAGAAGGGAGGACACGCTTGAGCAACCACAAGTGCCATTGTCATCCTCATAGCAGCAGTGATGGATCCGGAGGGGTTTTGAGGGAGAAGCTATCCTACCGCTACACTGGGAAATCATGGGGGAGGAGGAAGGACATTAGTGAGCAAATGCAAGTGTCATCCTTGAACAGATAGCAGCGGGTGAGTTAAGGAATCATTTATTTATTTTATTTATTTACTCGATTTTCTATACTGATGTTTGGTATTTACCTTTACAACGGTTTACAAATTCTTATATAAAAAACAAGAATAAAAATACAATAAAATTAACAAAATAGAAGTACATGCTTATTACAAAGAAACTCATAAAAGTATAAAAGTATAAAATATCAAATCATAAAATTAATATCAGAAAGATAAAATAATATCCCCAGTTAAGGCATAAAACAGTTTAAAGCAAAATTTAAATAAGAAAGCATAAAAACCATAAAAAATGTAAATAAGAAAGCATAAAGAGCAAAAAAATATAAAAACCAAATTATAAAATTACTGGCTAACATTTAATTCGAATGCTTGAGTAAAGAGCCAAGTTTTTAGTGCTTTCTTAAATGCTTTAAAATCTTTCTGAAGTCAAAGCTTAGTAGGTAATATGTTCCATAATTTTGGACCAGCTAATGATAAAGCTCTTTGCCTGACTGAACTAAGTTTTGTGGAAGAATCAGAGGGAATCGTAAGAAGACCTTTATTGGCTGAACGCAGATTCAGACAGGAGGGGAAGCCATGAGGGAGGGAGGGAAAGATTCAGACAACAGGGACAGACATGGGGGAGAGAGGGAAGGATTCAGACAAACAGAGACAAACAGAGACAGACTCAGGAAAATGAGTGCAGAGAAGAAAAAGAGAGCATCTTATACTGCATCACTGAAACTGAAGGTTATATAACATGGAAAGGAGGCCAATAATTGTGTAGCTGCAAAAGAATTTGTCATTAGTGAAAAACTTGTCAGAGATTTGAAGAAAAGCTGCTAGAAATGCCAAAGTCAAAGGAAGCCTTACGTTTCAGAATTGTGTCTTTTGAAGGAATGGAAAATGATTTGAATGGCTGGGTAACAGAATGCAGACAGAATGGCTACATTGTGACTTGCTCGAGTATTAGGAATTAGAGATGTGATTCGGCCGAACCTTTCAGTTCGGCCTTCATTATCAGCTCGCCGTGTGAAATTTTGTTTTCCATCAGTATGGGCCGATTTTTTTCGGCTGCCCCGAAAAAAAAAACAAAAAACCCAAACCCACCTCAACCCTTTAAATGTAATTAATTACCACTCCCCACTGTCCCAATCCCCCAAGACTTGCCAAAAATTCCTGGTGGTCCAGCAGGGGTCCCGGGAGTGATCTCCCCCTCTTGGGCCGTCGGCTGCCAGTAATCAAAATGGCACCGGTGGCTCTTTGCCCTTACCATGTGACAGGGGCTACTGGTGCCATTGGTCGGCCCCTGTCACATGGTAAGGGCAAAGAGCCATCGGCGCCATTTTGATTGGTTGCAGCCGATGGCCCGAGAGGGAGAGATTACTCCCGGGACCCCCGCTGGACCACCAGGGACTTTCGGCAAGTCTTGGGGGGTCAGGTCAGTGGGGGGTTGTAATTAATTTAATTTGAAGGGTTGGGGTGGGTTTGGGGTTGTTTTTTTTTAATGTGCCCTTTCTCCCCCACCCCCCAAAAAAGATGATAGGAAAACCACACAAAATTTTGTGGGTTTATCTTTCATTTTGTCAGCCCCCCAAAATGCAACGAAATAGGAAATATTGTCTTTTCTTCCTATTTCGTTGCAAATGAATGCATATCCCTATTAAGAATCATGCCCTTCAAATGGCAAAAGAAGAAAAACATTCATCTACTGAAGGTCTGAAAGAATTCACAGCATCATCTGGTTGGTGTTCACAGTTCATGAACCGATATGGATTATGCCGTCATCAGCGCACAAATAGATTTCACAGAAACTGCAAAGAGCTTGATGAAAAGATCTGTTCATTTCACAAATTCATTGTACAGCAGAGAATAAAGAATCATTTCAATATGAATAACATTGGTAATATGTGTTGCGGCTAGACTGCTGCGAGAGTAGATGGTGGACCCTTGGGCCGGCCTACTGGAGATGATAGGGCAGGCCAGGAGGCGGAGACACAATCTGGCAAAGATTCACCCGGAGCCTGGGACCCCCCCGGGAGGAGCCCGTAGGGTCCCGGCCCTTGGGACTTAGGCGCTGCTGTGAATGTCCAGAAAGGCTGATGCATAGGAAAGGCAGGAGGCCTATCAGCAGCAGAGGCGGCTGGAGGATTGCCAGAGAGTCACAGTGAAAGGCCAGGTCAGGGAGCTGGCCCAGAAGGTACACTGGGAACAGCGCAGGCAGGCAGAGGTAAGAGTTCGTGGCAACCCGGGTAGGGTTGACGGCAGGCTGTAGCGAGGTCGAAGGTAGACTGGAGACAGGGCAGGCCGCAGGCTGCGGCAAAGTCAGAAACAAACCGGAGACAAGCAGGCTGCGGGCTGAAGCGGAGTCAGAAGCAAACCGGAGTCAAGGCAGGCAGCAAGCTGTAGCGGAGTCAGAAGCAAACCGGAGTCAAGGCTGGAACCAGGAAGACAACAGGAAACGCAACTGGAAGCAACTAGATAGCTGGGAACCTCGTTGCAAGGCATTTAGGGAACGACTGAACGCCGGTTATATTGAGAGCAGAGCGTGACGTCAGCCGAGAGGGCGGGGCCGGGCTTCAGGGAGCTGGGCTCGCAATGGCGTCTGCCACGTGGGAAGTGCGCGAACCGAGAGCCCACCAGGACCTGGACCAGGCGGAATCCCGCGGCCGCTGGAGCGGAGGTAGGCGGGCTTGAGCCCTATCAGGAGAGGGGCGGTCGGGACCGCAACAATATGGATGAAATACCAATGATGTTTGATGTGTCTGGCAATCACACTGTAGCTGGTATTGGTGAGAAGCCCATACTTGTAAAAACAACTGGTCATGAAAAGACCCATTTCATGGTGGTTCTGTCTTGCCTTGCAGATGACACAAAACTGAGTCTGGTGGTAATATTCAAGAGGAAAATGATGCTGAAGAACCTAAAAATTCCAGCAGGCATAACTGTTCAGGTACATACTAAAGGCTGAATGGATGATGAGGGAACAAAATGGTGGCTGTGCGATGTGTGGGGTAGGTGGACAGGCATGGGGCTAAGAAAACAACCATCACTATTAGTGTGGGATATGTTCCATGCATATATTACAGAGCATGTGAAGGACAATGCAAAAAAATGGCGATCACATTAGCAGTAATTCCAGGAGGTCTGACATCAATGCTCCAGCCATTAGATGTCTGTCTCAACAAGCCTTTCAAGGACAAATTGTGGCATATGTGGCAACGATGGATGTGTTCTGCTCAAGCAAAGTTAATAAAAGGAGGAAACCTGATGAAACAAGTCATTGATTTGGTAGAGAAATGGGTAAAGGATGTCTGGTCAGAAATGGGTAAAGGATGTCCATCAGAAATGGTCAAGAAGTCATTCCTGAAATGCGGCATTAGCAATGCCATGGATGGATGAGAAGATGACGCCATCTATGAAGACAAAGACAAATCAGCATTGGATGTTGATTCAACAGATGGAGATTGGAAAGACAACGTTTAGGCTGATGGCATCACCAAAGAACAGTTCCATGATTTATTTGGACATTCTGATGTTGAAGAATCAAACTTGTAAGGATTTGAATAAAAGAAGATGCTGCCACTGTTGTGGCTTGTGCCCCGCTGCTTGGTAGTGTGACCAAGTGCAGACAGCAGGGAAAGCCATGGGGGAGGGAGACAAGGATTCATACAGCAGGGACATTTTATTCTGCTTTAAAAAATAAATAAAAGCAATTTTTTAAAGTTATCAGTTTGTTTCTTAGTATTATTTCACCATTTCATAAGCCCCCTAGATTTTACCCTAAACTTATCCACAGGTGACAGATAATTCTTGATTTTGGGACCCAAAAAATACCCTCGACTTCTACATGAGATCGACGTATACAACATGATTATATATGGTAGATGAGAGCTGGAGCACCTTCCCTTTGTTGGTGCTGAACCATAGATCCCTGAACTGTGGAATTTTCCTGGCCTTGTAGGCATCTCTAGGCGCTATGTGCTTCTCTTCAGGTGTTTGGAACAGACTTAGCCTTTTTGAGGAGACCAATGCTTACAGCCACCACTCTTAGGTTTGACCTAATGCCAAAATGACATTGTAGATATAAGTATAAAAGGATTTTCATGCACTTGTTGTTTGTGAAACTGTATTGCTGCCACTGCTGTGGCTTGTGCCCTGCTGCCTGGCAGTGTGACCAAGTGCAGAATACTCCTTAACCCTGGCATCTTGTTCCTTTCATCCTGTGTACTACAGCATGTTGAGTAGAAAAGACTCCAAATAACCCACTTAGTTGGTCACCAACCCCCACCTTTCCCTTCCCTATGGTTGTCACCCAGCTCCAAGTCATAAGATACAGGCTAATCCGGTCCTGGTTCTACTCTGTCGTATGCATACTGAGCCAGATGGCAACCCTAAAGAATAGCTTCTGTATCTATCTACTTCCCTCTAGGCACTTCCCCTATGGGGATAGTCAATTACTCTGTTGAAATGTCTGCAAACAGCTGAACAGGCCTGGATCATTCTTTTCAAGTTGTGCCAAACCCCACAGGTAGGAAACAACTCACCCACAAAGGTGATGATGAGGAGGCTGAGTCTGTTTGTATCTCCACCCATTAATTTCAGCTTGTACACCCATGCCGCAGGTTTGCCAATTGGGCCACTCCTGAAGAAGCAGAAACATATACCTGGAAAGTATGCATATACTTTTATTTACATATAAAAAGTACCTGTAACCCTTCCTTAGTGTATGAGTCAGATACAGAGAAGGACATAAAGTTATTTATAAGTTCTTTGGGGCACGGATCCTGGCTAGCTTTTTCTTCTCTTCCCATCCCAAGGTGCAGGTCCTTTGGACTAGGGGTGGAAAGGAGTCCTCTCTGGAGTGTTTAGCTGATTTTCCCTCATTGTACTGTGAGCTGTAAACAAACCACACTCGGACCACGTAGGCAATGCCAAAGTGAAAGTCTCTGCAATGCTCATACCTGGGATGATGGGAGGAAGAGTAGAGAAAGTTCAGCTTGGGTTGATTATATTCTTTACTGAAGTATATAGTTCTCTGGGTTTGTTCCGCGAGGCTGACACCAGAATAAAACAATAATTAACTCTTTTACTAGTATTGTGTGAGTAGGCAAAAGTCAAACCAGAACATTAAATGGCAAAAGTATGGTATTGAAGTATAATATAAACTTTCAGTTTTCTTACTTTATATCAAGTAAAGCAAAAATAACATGGGTATGGCCTGTTAACCAGGGTCAATCAACATACTTATATGGATAGTAACAAAATAAGTAACACTAATAGAGAAAGGTGGGGGGAAAGGCAGGAAGTACACAACTTTCAAAAAGTGACTTTACCCCTTAGTACTAAAAACAAAAGTGTGTGTGATGGGGGGGGGGGGGGGGGGGGGAGTGAAACAGATCCACTCCAATGTCATCAGTTTGTAAAGGGGGCACCTTGTCCAAAACACAAAATTGTGTGGGGAAAAAAAACAATCACAAAAATGAAGAAGCCCCTCTTGATGGTAGAGCTGACTAGATAACAAATCAAACAGATAAGCATTGCAGTTTGTGAAATGTTTCTCTCTCCTAGGGAGCTTCCCCAAATAGCTTGGTACTAAACAGAAAGCTAGCCTGGTTTCAGTCTCTTACACAAAGAACATGGTCCACCAGTTTTCTTTCCCAGCAAGGGTTTATGCTTGATTTTGACTGAAAAGCTGAAGCAATTATGATGAGATACTGATTTGGGAACAAAAGGAAATAAGGAAATAAACCTTCTCACTTCTCTGATAAAACCTTCTCTGTGCAAAGTTTAGATTAGTTAACTCAGTCTCTTAGAAAGCTGATCTATCCATCTGTCCCTGGGCAAGTATATCTCTGAAAAACCAGACTCTCCCAGTCTCCTTGACCTGTGGACTGTCCATGGTTCAAACTCTTGCCCTGGTGGATTCAGGGGCAGGAGGCAACTTTATTCTTCGATGTTTAGTGGAACACCTGAGGATTCCCCTTGTCAGTTTGAAAGTTCCACTACTTCTATCCTCCATCCATGGAGAGCCCTTACCGGGCAACGTGACTTGCCAAACCTTACCAGTGACTCTCCGCACCGAAGCTCTCCATATGAAATCGCTTCCCTTCTTTGTGTTGGAAACGGCCATGCACCCTATTGTCCTGGGGTTACCCTGGTTGCAAGCGCACCAATCCCAATTTGACTGGGCATTCTTGGAACTCTCCCGCTGGGGCCCAGAGTGTCAAGGGAGGTGCCTTAAGGAGATTGCTGTCAGGGAGAGGTAAAAGTGTGCAGCATTCATGGCGGTCCAGATATCAGAGGTAAAATGCACACTCCCCTCTGCCTTAGCTAGCAGCACTTGGATACGACTGTGACACTGGTTGTACAGTCTTGGGATTACCTTTCTGCTAAATGTGATTCCTGAAGGGAGTTTGTCATTTTGAACTAAGACATTCAGCAAATGCTTAAAACCCACATTCTCCATTACCTGCAAGGGCTGGTCATCAAGGGAAATCATTTCCCCAATGCTCCTGGTTACAACTTTTGAGGCTGCCTGCCTTCTTCCTCGGGACAACATTACCAAACACCATCCCATTTCCTCCATGGTAATTTGTCGCTTCTGACACATGGCAAGGGGCTGCTGGCCTGGCACCTGATTGATAGAAGGGGTTGAGGGGGTGAGATGATTCTGCTCCTTTTCAACCACTTTACACTGCCTGGAAAAAGGTGTCCCCTGACTGGTACTGCCACCATCCTCAGATGGCAGTACTGTTGGGTGTTGCTTCTGCATGTGATGCATCATGCCAAAATTAGTTAGATGCCCCATTTGCTTGCCTCTACTAATAGCTCTGTCACAGTAATTACACTGAGCAAAACACGGGTCCTCTGGCACTTTAAAGTGGCTCCAGATCACAGATTTCTATCATGATCCCTTCTCTATAGCCTTCGGGCTAGATGCTGGCACTGGAGTTGAAGTAGTGGGTGCATCCTGAGACGCAATGCCAGGGGCATCAGTCACACTCTGTGCCTGTGCTGACTGCTCTTCCTCCTCATCATCATCAGGTTCATTTCTCCCCTGCAGCACTGAAGTGGAGGCTAAGACAGAACTAACTAATCCTCCTAAACCTTCAGTTATTACTTCTTCCATTTCTGATGATGAGAATCCCACACAAGATGATTCTTCATCAGAAACAGAAGCAAAGAGTGTCTGCACTACATTTTTAGTGCTAACTAGTCTGCTGTTGCACTCCTGCTTTTGGGTCTTGCCCTTTTGTCATGCATGACTCAGCCTCCCCTTCCCTCACCTCCAAAACAACAGGGTCAGAAACAGGTGGTGGCGGTGCATCATCTTTAAATTTCAGTTTTTTCTGGATGGAACTGCCTGCCCCTCAAGAGATTTTAGATTGGAACAGCTCCCTTTTTAACTTTAATGGGGGACTGGCACTGCCTTTTGAAGTACTTCCTCTGCCAGTGCCTCCTCTGCCAGTCCCAATCACTCGACCACGTCTTGCTTTCCCTGACATCATGAATTTAATGTCACTACCTACTAGGGATTTCAATTAAAAGAACTATTTCTTTATTGGTGACTGAACACCTCTGTACCAATATATGTGAGTGTGTAAAACTATACACACTCACACAGAGAACAGACTGGAAGCCTGAACAAGCCCAATTCCTACAGTGATGTTGCTTGTTCTTTGAAAATACTAACTCCAGACAGCCACTGAAACTCTCACACTATCTCCCACCCACACCACCCAAACCCTGCCTGCAACCTACCCCAGGGGGGTAAGATCAGCAGCAAAATGCCACTGCTGGCAGCTTGTCTCAGTGCGAGAGACAGAGAGACAGGCTGAGTTCAATTAAAAAAAAAAAAGTGGAGTAAAATAGCCTGGCTGGCACAGCAGCAAAAATGAACAAATATTTTTTCAATGGAAAATTCTATCAAAGTAGGAAGCACAACAGCAATAGCGATTGAATACAGATTTGAAACACTCAGACTAGCTCTCAGTAAAGCCACCTCCCCAGACAACACCCGAGAAAAATTGCGGGCACTCTGCGTGCTTAAGGTATAAATAGTACAGTGTCAGCAGGAATAGCATCACAGAGCACTGAGTGAGAGCAGCGATTGGCTGCATTAGAAAAATGCTTAGCTCTGATAGGTTGCATTCTCATCTCCTTGCCAACCTGTCTGACCCACTCTATGACAGGGCAGTGAGGTCACTTATAACTCACAGGAAAGTGCTGGTTTTTGCTATGGATACTCCCACATGGCCTTCTCCTATTTCAAATGGCCGCTAAGAAATCACTGTGAACCAAAAGAATGAAACTAATATGATATGTTTCATTCATGGGGGATCGCCATGCATTTCGTGAACCCACGAATCAAACAAACAGGGACTTATGCGTTGCGGATTGCACATTCATTGAAAATGAATGCACATCCCCAGCAGCAACCTGTTGCGACCATCGCTGTCGACGTCCTCACTCCGCCCTCTTTACCTCTGTGGCAACTCCCTCCAGGTCTGATGGACAGCTGGCCACCGCAGCGTCTCCATGCTGCCTCCCTCCGGCGTCCCCAGACCGGCTCGACGCTGCAGCTCCGCCATCTTGTCCTGATGCCTAGGGCACGCGCGCGTGCGTCCCGACTCTTGTACCAGCAAGGGTGCAAACCTCAGGGGCGTCCCCCTTAGATGATGTCATCTGCTTCCTTAAAGGTCTTTGAAAACACTAACAAACAGAGTTAGCAAGGGGATTGCTTCGGCTTTACTCCCAAGCTACTCTGCCTCCTCGGACTTACCAGAGGTACCGCTCCTCGGGGGCTTCGCTCTTTTCTTTATTTTCAGATTACAGATAGGAACCGGTACTCGCTCCTCGAGGGCCAGTGTTCCTGGACACTCTGAAGATTTTCTACTGCCTGGAAGCTATCACTGCTACAAACAATTGTGAGTTACTATCACTCTCTCAGAGCTTACCCTGGAACCAGGTACTCGCTCCTCGAGGGCCTAATCCTTTCCAGCTCCTGAGCTTACTTGAGACCTTACATGAGTTTTGTCATCTAGTTCTGTTCATGAACTCTGCATACTCTGCCTACTTACTTTTTACTGTTTCTCAACAGCTCAGCCATCCTGGGATCGTTGTTCCAGTACCTGAGGGACTATAGCCCTGCTGGGCATATCAGCTCACTACTGCCACCTCTGGTGGTTTCTAATAACCTGTTTAATAAAAGAACTAATGTGTGTCTGTCTCTATACTCTAGCCTAGCCGGTGGTCCCTCCCGGGGTATCCTCCCAAGGGCATAGTCATCTACCATCGGCCCAGGGATCCACCCACAACTATATCAGATTCATTACAGATTGCTACTCCTTAGCAAGACGATATCTGAGAGACTATTTATTTATTTTATTTATTTATAGATTCTTTTATACCGCGGTACGTATAGACATACATCACCTCGGTTTACAGTGAAACAATAAATTAGCAACAGGCTTTACATGTAACAGTTTAAAAAACAGTAAAACATTTAACAGCAACAGGCTTTACAGAAACAAGGGTTTTAAAGATAATATGCATACAAGATTGCTGATTCCTCCCTCTCCAGGAGCTCGCCATACAGAGCTTTCTCTACAGATTGCTCCTCCTATCTGACTGCTCCTCCCATCAAGTATCAGATTTCCAACAGATTGCTAACTACCTAGCAAATCCAGAACAGAATGCTAACTCCGCAGTCTAACCCACAATACAACCTTACCCATAAAAACACAATACTGCAATATAGAACACAATACTCTTCTTATTGGAAAAGCAAAACAAGCCAGACTGACATAGATCACTACACAGAACCTACATGCTAGTTAGCAGAATCCCTCACCTCTGTCAAACACACAGAGAACATACTGACCCTTAACTAATACATAATAAAGAAAAACCCCATAAATTAGAAAAAGTATACAGAGAAAAGCTGAAACCCTGGGATGGGAGGGGGCGAAAGAGGAGGAATGCATCCTAAACTGGCAATATTTCCAGTTTGAGCTAGTGGTGGCAGTGATTGCCAGGTTAGATGGAAAAGAAGCAACAGAGACTGGTGATGGGGAATTTTAATTACCAAACTGCCTGCTCTGTTCTGCTCTGTTCTGTCCTTAAGCAACAGACACATGTGGCATTTGTAGAAAGCATACGCTTGCTGTGTCAAATTTTTGGTGACACATCTCCCAGCTCTTGATGACACACCAATATGTCCCAAAACACTGGTTGGTAACCAGTGCTCTAGGTCTTCTAATCATTTTTTAAGAACCTTAGCAGTTTTTTTTTTAAAAGGTTTTTATTCTCATGAAAAACCCTACAAATGAATCTTTCTGCTTGCTGATGTTAAGTTTATTAATGGAGACTCCTTTTGTCAGAGCTATGACTTTATTTTTTGGGTATGAAGCAGTTTTAAAAATACCCCGGAAACCCTAATGAAAGAGAATAAGGTCAAATGAGCCCATCATCTCCGACAGTGGCCAGTTCGGATCACCAGTACCCTGTAGATCCCAAAAAGTAGATCTATGTTTTTTGTTGCTCACTCTCAGGGATAAATGATGGCTTCCTAGTTAATTGTTTATGGACTTTTCCTTCAGGAATTTGTCCAAACCTCTTTTAAACCTCGCTGTGCCGGTCACTTTGACCCTGTCCATCTGGCAACAAATTGCATAGCTTGATTGTGCAGTGAGTGAAACAACATTATCTATGATTTGTTTAAAATCTGCTTGTTGTTATTTCATGGAATGTCCCCTTGGTTTAGTATTATCTGAAAAGGTAATTAACCATCCCCTATTTATCAATTCCACCCACTCATGATTTTATAAACTTCTATCACATCTCCTCTCAGTCACCTCTTTTCCAAGTTGAAGAGCTCTTAATGGCCCTGTTGGGCATGGAGAGTGGGAGCACTTTCAGTTTGAAACAGAGGCTAAATGCATCGGCTATGTAGCTAGATAAGTGCTTACTTTTTGAGATATGAAATGAGAAGCATATGTATATGCTCTACACTGATTGCTTTTTATATTTTGTTGATTACATTTATTTCCTTTTTACATATGTGAATCAGTAAATGATTTAAAAAGCAGTGCTGCTGTCTGATATCTGCTTGAAGCCCATTAGGGGCAGGAGGCAGAGGATTACTGTATTTTAGCACATTAAGACCTAGGTTTATCATTTTCCAATAAATTTCACATGAATAGTGCCTGCTATAAAAAAGGGGTGTAGTTAGGAGTCAGAGAGAGAGAGACTCTTTTTATAAGTAAACTATTTATACCACTGTAAGAAGGGAAACTAGTAACTCGGGGTGAGGGTTTGGTGGTGGCCTTCGTTTTGGGGGGCAGTTTTACATGCACAGTCAGAGGTACGAGCAGCACAGTACATATCAGTGAAGATTTGATGTGTCTTGGAGTGAGGAAAGGTTCACAAAGATGAGATTTGTATATTGTATTCTCAACCTAGCTTGACGGCAGCTAGGTAAAGAGTGCATCAAACTAGGTTGAGAATACATTGTACAAATCTCATCTTTGTGTATCTTTCCTCACTCCAAATCACATCAAATCTTCACTGAAGTGTACTGTGCTGTTCGTACCTCTGACTGTGCATGTAAAACTGTACCCCAAAACCTAGACCACCAGCAAAACCTCACCCTGATTACTAGTTGTCCATCTTATAGGCCAATGCAAAAAACAGCGCGGAAAGCGGGTGCTGAAAAGTCAGCGCCCGCTTTCTTAATGCGCGCATGGCGCCCACAAGGGGTCGCCATACTATAAGCAAATTAGGGGGTCATGCTAGCAAGGAGGCACTAGGGTCGCTTGTGCGACTTCAGTGCCTCCTTGCTAACGCGACCCCGCCGCAGCTGCCGGATATGAAAACCGACGCTGGTAAACTCGGATGTTTTCATTACTGGCAGACGGCCGGTTATGAAAACCAATGCTGAGTTTACCGGCGTTGGTCTTCATAACTCGGCAGTCTGCCGAGGTATTTTTTTTTCTTAAGTAAAAAAAAAAAAAAAGAAAAACAGAAAAGCAGTTTTTTCTGCTTTTCTGTACTTATTTTACATGTGCTCCATTTTTAATGCCTGCTCTAGGCAGGCGTTAATATCTGAGAGCTAAATGTGCGACTGAGATGCACACTTTTTTTTTTTAATGCGGAGTTAATGAGTAATAGTGCTCATCACATGCATTTGCATGTGATGAGCACTATCGCATTCACTTCGCGTCGGATGTGCACTGTATTGCATCGGCCCCTTATAGTGGTATAAAATGTTGACTAACATGGGTGCCTCCCCAGAGGCCCTCTAACTCTCTCTCTCTCCTCCCCTCCCTTCCCCTCTTCTCTTCCCTTCTCCTGAAAGAAACAGGATTTGTAACTTTTAGCACAATCCCATTTTGGGCATATCACACAGCATATACCACCAGGAAAAAAAGGTGTAGTTATTTCTGGCACTAAAACCCACAATAACGTGCGTTACATTATTGCACGCAATGCTAAGCACCCCTCATTTAAATTTACTCCTCCCTAACTCCACCCAAACTCCTCCCATTCGGGAAAATTTTAAAATTTGCATATGCCTCTCGCGATGCTTTATTTATTATGGGTATTATCGTGTTATCGCGGACCTTAGGGCCCTCTGATACTGAATCCAAAAAATTTCAAAAATCAATTTATTACATTATTTTCAGTAATAACACTTTTTTTTTTTAGTCTATACCCATGTCTCTTGCAAAGATTTAACCTTGGCAGCTGCTGCTTTTAATTTTCTTCTATCAAATGTCCTCATTTTATCATGATCTCCCTTTTAAAGCTAAATGCTACTGCAGTAGAATGACTTAGTATTTGTCCTTCAGTGATTATGTCAGATTTATTAATTGCATTAGGATCACTCCTGCCCAGAGGATTCATCACTTTTACTATTCTCTTCCCTCCCCCACCCCTCACCCCCATCGGGTTCATGTTTAGCTGCTGTTTGAAGCAGTCGTTTATAATTTCCCTAGCATGTCCTGATGTAAAATCAATATTGTGGTAATTGAAATCCACCATGATTATTGTTTTGCCATGCCTATTATATTAGCCTGATAGTATTTTACTGTCTGTATCCTCATCCAGGTCAGGTGGGTGGTAGGTATCCCCACGAATATACTCTTTCCTGTCACACTTGCAATTTTTAGCCATTAAGATTCCAGAATGTTTTTATCCTGCTTAAATTTATGCCATCCTTAACATACCATACTACCCTTCCACCAGTTTGATTTGCTCTGTCATGTCAATATAAATTGTATATAGGGATGTGAATCGGGCTTCGAATGATTGAAAAATGATAGGAAAACCCCATGGTATTGATCGTGGGGGTTCTCTTATCGTTTTGGGGGAGGGCGGGAAAAACAGCACACAAAAGTAGCCCCTAAACCCACCCCGACCCTTTAAAACTAATACCTTAGCTTCCCCCACCCTCCCAACCCCCCCAAAATACTTTTTACATGTACCTGGTGGTCCAGTGGGGGTCCCTGGAGCGATCTCCCGCTTCCGGGCCATTGGCTGCCAGTAATCAAAATGGCGCCAATAGCCTTTGCCCTTACTATGTCACAGGGGCTACTGGTGCCATTGGTCAGCCCCTGTCACATGGTAGGAGCACAAGATGACGCGGGCCATCCAGTGCTCCTACCATGTGACAGGGTCCGGCCAATGGCACGGATACCCTGTCACATGGTAAGGGCAAAGGGCCATTGGCGCCATTTTGATTAGTGGCAGCCGACAGCCCAGGAGCGGGAGATCGCTCCAAAGACCCCCACTGGACCACCAGGTACCTGTAAAAAGTTTTTGGGGGGTCGGGAGGGTGGGGGAAGCTAAGGTATTAGTTTTAAAGGGTCGGGGTGGGTTTTTAGTTTAGCGCAGCCGATAAACAAAACCACGATCGGGCCCGATGAAAAAAAAACCACATGTGAATCGGAACCGGAATCCGAACCGATTCCGGTTCCGATTCACATCTCTAATTGTATACTGTCCCATTGGTCATCCTCCATCTAGCAGCCTATTATGTCTCTATCTTTGTTTATTTTCATACATTCTAATTCTTGAGTCTTATTTTTCAGATTTCTGGCATTCCTACATATATAGACTTTTTAAGTAGGCTTTTATTTGTACTTCTGTTTTTATTTGCATTCATAATCTGCCATGGTTGGTGCAAGGGGATTAGGCACCCTAGGCACCTTCTCACCTGTGTCCGCCCCCCCCGATCACGCCGCCCCCCCCCCCCCCCCCACCTCCAGTCATGCTGCCACCTGCCTCCCCCCCCCAGTCGCGCTGCCACCCCCATTAGGGGGCGCAAGCCTAGGTCACCAAGCAGTTTCGTCGGCCCTGCAACCTGTTTATTAGCAGATGATACAAGCGTTTTGTAGACATTCATATGTGTCCTTTGTTTAAAGCCATCTGGCTTACTTCAACCTGTACTACATTCTTTCTATCAGGATATTGTAAATTTCCTGCTATGCCAATATCATTTGAAGATACTTCCCTCTAAGCCATGGTCTTGTTTCCCCCATTATCTAGTTTAAAAGTTGCTGTATATCCTTTTATTTATTTTTTATTTTATTGATTTATATTCAGCCTTTCAACTGCTTCAAAGCAGATTACATTTAGGTAATTTCCCTGTCCCCGGAGGGCTCACACTCTAAAGGCCTGATTTACTAAGGCTTTTCTCCCATACTGTGTCTATCGGAAAAATGCTTAATAAATGAGGCCCTACATTTGTACCTGAGGTAATGGAGGGTAAAGTGACTTGCCCAAGGTCACATGGAGTGGGAGCAGGATATGAACCCTGGTTGTTGGTTTGCATCCCATTGCTCTAAACACTAGGCTACTCCTCTACTTTTAAATGTTAGTACTAGTAGCTGGGTTCCACCCCTTTCAAGTTAGAATAGGCTCTGTCTTCTCAATAATGAGATCCACTATCTTTGCACCAGGCAGGAAAGTTATCAAGCAATCTTTACACCCATCAGCCACCCAGCTATCTACATTCCTATTGACTGAATCACCAACTATAATGGCAGGCCTAACCATTCTCTCTTGAATATATGTCCCTGGAGAAACATCCTTAGTGTGAGAGGATAAGGCATTAACTAGAGGACAAGGCCTAGCTACAGGATCTATTCCTGCCATACCAAAATGATGGTGTCCTTCCAGGTGAGCATGCATCTCCAAAGCAACAGAATGAAGTTGGGACTGATCTATTATTTCCATGAAGATCTTCTCCATATATATCTCTATCTTAGCTCCTCCAGGCCTGCCATTCTGACCTCCAGATATCAGACTCACTCTCTGGGAGCCAGATGCTCTTTGTATTGGATGCATACATGCAACCTTTCAGCAACAAGTAGATAATCATACATGTGGCCCCCAGTGCTAAAGACTGGAGAACTCCCATCTTGCTGCTGGACCTCTATTTATTTCTTAATGTTGAATGTTAGTTATTTAAACTGTTTAAGGAGTAGGTATGCTTAATAATCTTAAGGTGTGTTTTATGGAAGCTTATTAATGACCTGCAATAGGCCTAAAATAAATTATTATGTTGCTAAAATCAGAATTAATAACATTTTGATGTACATCCTTAATTGACTCTTTTGTGAAAGATTGTCCTTCTAATTGTAGCAACAGTCTGTATATAAAACAATGTGACTAAGGAGAGTGGGAAAAAAAAATATAATGATGACTTATTCAGAAACCAGCTCTCACAATTTCTTGGAGAAAAGCACACAATTAAATCAACTCACAAACCAACTTCCTAGCACACATTATTTATACACAGTAATAGTTAAACCCTTAAACAAATTATTTTGCAAGATTTACACATGAACTTCACCCAGCAAGCTAATACTCACAGGAGCTGTTCACCCACCAGAAGAGGCATCTTCTTCTATCCATACTCCCTCAGGACTGAGAGGTACTTAGTTCTTACCTTCTTGTATATCTTTGCTTCTAAGGCAATTACTTCAAATTATTTGAAACTACTTGAAACAAACTTCTAGTAATTGAATCTTCAAATAGTTTAAAAAGTGACCCTTTTAGCTAACCTCCTTTCCTGTCTTTAATAATACTTGCAGTAAATACCTTTTTAAATCAAACACCATTGATTAAGTTGTCCAGAAACCAGCTTTCACACATTCTCACAGTAAAACATACACAATTATTTTAACTGTCAAACTTCTTTCCTAGCACCAAAAATACACTTAGAATAAAATGTAAGCATCAAACTATGTTCAGGAATAATTCAAACTCATAAACTTTTTCCCCAGCACACAAAGATACAATCAAACTACTCAGGACTAATTCAAACTCTCAAATTTCTTTCCCAGCACATAAAAATGCACTTCTTACTTTGAAAAAGGTTCACAAATTCTCAAGATGCTAGCTCATCTATTGTAAAGCAAACTGCAGCACATAGGTTAAGGACTGTGTAGTTTTCTTTGTCAATGTATACTTCCATAGAACCAGCTGTATATTGTATAAAACTGTTGCATTAAGCCACAGTTTATCTAATAGAACTTAAATTCTCTGAGTGTAATGCAAGTCAAACAACAACAAAAAAATTCAGACTATAGATTCTCTCCTTAAGTACGATTCTTCAGGCCTCTTTCCAAGACTGTCAGTTCCTATTTCTTGCCACCAAAGCTTTGCTCTCTTCTGCTTGCTAATACAAAGGTCTATTCACTTACAGATGCATTTCAAAGGGGTTATGCATATAAATATAACATACTTTTGTAGCAATTTTCAAAAGCACTTAATGTGAGTAAAATCTATTGATAATTCAATGGCATATAGTGTAGCAATTTTAAAAAGTCCACTTATACACTTAGGGGTAGATCTTAAAAAAATACGCAATCGCGTACTTTTGTTCGCGCACCAGGCCACGCGTATCTTATAAAATCCGGGGTTGGCGCTGCCTGTTCCATCCGAGGCCGCTCCAATTCCAGAGCGGCCTCAGAGGGAACTTTCCTTCGCCCTCCCCCCACCTTCCCCTCCCTTCCCCTACCTAACCCCCCCCCCCTACCTTTGTCGGCAAAGTTACGCCTGCTGAAAGCAGGCGTAACATAAAAATATGATATTGAGGCGTAACATAAAAATATGATATTGAGGAATGAGAACCAGCCAGTCAAGAAGCCATTCTGGTTCACATCACTCTGGAGCCTCCACAATTCAAATTTTTAACAAATAATAGCTGCAGTACTTTATTTCAACACATTCTTACTCTTTTTATATAGAGATCAATGGACAGAGCATTAATGGAGAATTAATTTTATTTATTTATTTAATAATTTTTAGATACCGATTTTTCATGCGAGCATATCAAATCAGTTTACAGTGGTTAACAAATATTCATTTAAAAATATTTGCATTTCCAAAAGAAAAGGAAGTAGATACATAGTTTTATAATATAAATAAATTAAATAGTAAATTAAATTAAACAGTAAATTAAATAGTCATAAAATTTAAACAGTTAGAGAGGTAGTAAAGTAAGAGCAGAGATAAAATAAAAAATAAACATTACCTTGGTATAAAATCAGTAGTCTGAAATCATTAAGTTAACAGCTCTTGGAAGGCTTATTTGAATAGCCATGTTTTAATGCCCTTTTAAAATAATTTAATGTCTGCTTCCAATCGTAATTCCTGTGGTATAGAGTTCCATAGTTGGGGTCCAGCAATAGAAATAGTCCTTTCTCTTACATTATTTAGATGTGCAATCTTAGGGAAAGGAATTGGCAACATCCCTGTACCTGTTGATCTAGTAATTCTTGAAGGGATATGGAAATGAAGTGATGAAGTTAACCATTCAATTTTTTCATTGTAAAGCATTTATGAATTAGGGACAGGATTTTATGTTGAGCCCTGTATTTAACGGGAAACAAGTGAAGGTCTTTCAATATTGGGGTAATATGTTCAGATCTTCTAGTTCCCATCAAAAGTCTAGCTGCTGAGTTCTGCAGAAGTTGCAATGGTCTTGTAACATTTGCTGGTAGGCCTAAAAATAATGAATTGCAGTAGAGATGTGAAACGTGTCCTCGATCGTCTTAACGATCGATTTCGGCTGGGAGGGGGAGGGAATCGCATTGTTGCCGTTTGGGTATGTAAAGTATCGTGAAAATCGTTAAAATCGTTAGCCGGCACACTAAAACCCCCTAAAACCCACCCCCGACCCTTTAAATTAAATCCCCCACCCTCCCGAACCCCCCCCCAAATGCCTTAAATTACCTGGGGGTCCAGCGGCACACTAAAACACAGCACACTAAAACCCCCTAAAACCCACCCCGACCCTTTAAATTAAATCCCTCACCCTCCCGAATGCCTTAAATTACCTGGGGGTCCGTAGCGGTGGTCCGTAGCTTAAATTACCTCCGTAGCCTTAAATTACCTCCGTAGCGGCGGTCCGTAGCTAAATCGGGGGAAGGGGGAGAGCAGGAAACCAGCACACTAAATCGTGTAGTCTTCAGCCGGCGCCATTTTGCAAAATGGCCGCCGCAAAATGGCGGCGGCCATAGACCAAATGATTTGACGCAGGAGGTCGTTCCGGACCCCCGCTGGACTTTTGGCAAGTCTTGTGGGGGTCAGGAGGCCCCCCCAAGCTGGCCAAAAGATCCTGGGGGTCCAGTGGGGGTCCGGGAGCGATCTCCTGCCGCAAATCGTTTTCCGTACGGAAAATGGCGCCGGCCATACGCGTATGGCCGGCGCCATTGTCCGTATGGAAAATGGCGCCGGCAGGAGATCGACTGCAGGAGGTCGTTCAGCGGGGGTCCGGAACCCTCACTGAACGACCTCCTGCAGTCGATCTCCTGCCGGCGGCATTTTCCGTACGGAAAACGATTCGTGGCAGGAGATCGCTCCCGGACCCCCGCTGGACCCCCAGGAACTTTTGGCCAGCTTGGGGGGGCCTCCTGACCCCCACAAGACTTGCCAAAAATCCAGCGGGGGTCTGGAACGACCTCCTGCGTCGAATCGTTTTGGTCTATGGCCGCCGCCATTTTGCGGCAGCCATTTTGCAAAATGGCGCCGGCTGAAGACTTCACGATTTAGTGTGCCGGTTTCCTGCTCTCCCCCTTCCCCCGATTTAGCTACGGACCGCCGCTACGGAGGTAATTTAAGGCTACGGAGGTAATTTAAGCTACGGACCGCCGCTACGGACCCCCAGGGAATTTAAGGCATTCGGGAGGGTGGGGGATTTAATTTAAAGGGTCGGGGTGGGTTTTAGGGGGTTTTAGTGTGCCATGTTTTAGTGTGCCGCTGGACCCCCAGGTAATTTAAGGCATTTGGGGGGGGGTTCGGGAGGGTGGGGGATTTAATTTAAAGGGTCGGGGGTGGGTTTTAGGGGGTTTTAGTGTGCCGGTTTTCCTGCCCTCCCCCTTCCCCCGATTTACGATTTTTTGACGATAAATCCGGGGAATTGGTATTGTATCGTGGCCCTAACGATTTTTGACGATTTAAAATATATCGGACGATATTTTAAATCGTCAAAAAACGATTCACATCCCTAAATTGCAGTAGTCTAATCTCGACAAAACAAGTGCCTGTAAAACTGTTCTAAAATATTTTGGGAATAACAGAGGTTTTAATCTTTTAAGGATATTTAATTTAAAATAACCATTGTTTATGATTTTTTTAACGCAAGTTTTCATTGAGAATTTGCAATCTAGGAAGATCCCTAGATCTCGCACTTCCAGGGAGATGGGGTAATTTTTAGCTGCTTCTTGAATTTCAAGTTCTTTTGCCTTACTTAATTTAGGTGAGATGTATAGAATTTCAGTTTTATTTGTATTTAGGGAAAGATTCATTTGGGTTAATACTTTTTCAATGACAGATTGATATATATCCCAGAGCTTAAGAGTTTGGTCGATAGATTTTTCGATCGGTATTAAAATCTGAACATCATCAGCATAGACAAAATGTGTTAGACTGAAGCCAGATAGGATGCTGCATAATGGAAGCATATAAATATTAAAATGGGCTGCAGATAGAGAGGATCCCTGTGGTACTCCATACTGGAGATCAATTGGTTGTGATTCGTTATCAAGAAATTTAACTTTGAAGGTTCTATTTTCTAAGTAAGAGTTAAACCATTTTTGTGCAGAGTCTTTGATGCCTATTTTATTTAGTCTATCCAGGAGGATTTTATGATTTACTGTGTCAAAAGCTGCTGAAATATCTAGCATGATCAGGAAGTAAGTTTAGCTGTTATCGGCTCCTCTGAGATTAATATCTTCTAATGAAGTTAATAGGGTCTCAGTACTAAAGTATTTTCTAAATCCATGTTATGCCGGATATAGGGTACTATGCCTTTCAAGATAATCTGTTAGTTGATTGTTAATTACTTTCTCAAGAATTTTTGAAATACAAGGTAAGTTAGAAATAGGTCTTAAGTTTGATAGATCATTTGAATTGGATTGTGGTTTCTTCTTGATTGGTTTAACTATTGCGGATTTTAAAGTATGTGGGACATTCGCTTCAGTAATAGATAGGTTAATTATATCGGCAATGGGTCTGGAGACTATATTGGTGACTGTTTTTAATAGTTTTATTGAAATATGGTCAACTGGGTGAGCAGCTGGATTCATTTTTTTAATTATACCTTCAATTTCCAGAGATGAGAATGTGTCCAAGAAGGTTATATGGTCTTTAAGGTTGCTAGGGAGTACAATTTGGTTAGAATTCTGTGGAGAGATGTTTTTTAGTATGTTTAAAGTCTTTTCCTTGAAATATTGTGCAATTGTATTACAATTAAAAGAATTGTTTGATGTAGGAGTTTCAATGGGATTGATCAGATCTTTTACATAATGAAACAGTACTCTAGGGTTATACTGAATTTTATTTATTTTGTTAGAATAAAATTCTTTCTTTGATTTATTGGTGGATTCATTGTATTTTTGTAATATAAATTTGTAGTTAGTTAATGTGTCTGTAGAAGGAGACGTTCTCCAATGTCCTTCATTTTTCTTGCTTCAATATCTTTTTTAGGAGGACTGTAGCAAACCTTTTCTGGTGCTGCTAAATACCTTCATTTACTATAATGACTATTTATTTTTGCCATTCTTTCTCCTACAGAGGTCAAAAAGAATCTGAGTAAATTAAGCCCATAATAAAATCTGAGATTTATGAAGATAAGGACTTTTTAATGTATTGTTGACACTAATGAAATACTTTCCAGTCTAGACAGTCTTATGCTGCTTTAATAGTTGCAGTGTCTGAATAAGTATAACCTTTCATACACCATTGGTAGGGCAAAATAAATAGATTACAAAACAGGAAAAATCATATTAGTAAAACATATTAATTGCAAAATTATCACAGTGCTTCATAATTAGCTATCTTTACAACTTGATGTGTTACTTGAATATTGTAAAAAATGAATAGAATAAAAAAGTATTTGGTGTTTGTTTCCTTTATCTGACAAACATTTTATTGAACATTTTTCTCATTAAGAATTTATATATCCAATTATTTAGTATATTTTTGACTCAGCAGTTTCCTCCTGTTCTATTGCACCTCTAACTAAATTAGAACCAGCCTGTATGTTATATATTTACTTATTTATTTTAGCCACATAAATTCAACATAAGCAATAGGTAGCATTCAAAGTAAACATAGCACATGCAGATGAAGTTTCAAAGGAGTTATGCAATAACCCATATTAGTTGCACTTAACATGGGTAAAATCTATTGACAGTTCAATGGCATATAGTGTAGCAATTTTCAGAAGCCCATTTACATGGGTACAGTGTATTTGCATGTAAATAGCCAGGTTTTACAATTCTTTCAAAACAAGTATTCACAGATTTGCTTTAGTGGTTGTGACGCTGAAATCCACAACTCTGAATCATAGCATGACAATACTTGTGTCTTCATATTTCACCTCTTACTCTGCTATCACAAGCAACATGTTTTGTGTAGAGTAGGGATGTGAATCGGGCTTCGGACGATTGAACATCTCGTCGATATTTTCAAAATCGTCAGAAATCGGGGGCTCCCCCAAAACGATAGGAAAACCCCACGATATTGATCATGGGGGTTCCTTTATCGTTTTGGGGAGGGCAGAAAAAACAGCACACAAAAATAACCCCTAAACTCACCCTGAACCTTTAAAATGAACCCCTTAGCTTCCCCCACCCTCCCGACCCTCCAAAAAACTTTTTATAGGTACCTGGTGGTCCAGTGGGGGTCCCGGGAGCGATCTCCCGCTCCGAGCCATCCTCCCGCTCCCGGGCCATCGGCTGCCACTAATCAAAATGGCACCGATAGCCTTTGCCCTTACTATGTCATAGGGGCTACCGGTGCCATTGGTCAGCCCCTGTCACATGGTAGGAGCACAAGATGGCGCGGGCCATCCAGTGCTCCTACCATGTGACAGGGTCCGGCCAATGGCACGGATACCCTGTCACATGGTAAGGGCAAAGGCCATTGGTGCCATTTTGATTAGTGGCAGCCGACGGCCCGGGAGTGGGAGGATGGCCCGGAGCGGGAGATCGCTCCCGGGACCCCCACTGGACCACCAGGTACCTGTAAAAAGTTTTTTGGGGGGGTCAGGAGGGTGGGGGAAGCTAAGGGGTTTGTTGGCCGGGGGCATGGAGGTGGGGCCAGGGGTATTCCCAAGTCCTCCAGCACAGCGGCCATGCCGGAGGTTCACGAGCCGGCAGCCGTGCACAAGTTATGCCTGCCAGAGGCCAGGCGTAACTTCATCAAAAAAGGTAGGGGTGGGATTTAGGCAGGGCCAGGGAGTGGGTTAGATAGGGGAAGGGAGGAAAAGGTGGGGGGATCCAAAAAAATGTTCCCTCCAAGGTCGCTCTGATTTCAGAGGGGCCTTAGAGGGAACGGGGAAAACCATCGGGGCTTCCCTCGGGCTCAGCGCACACAAGGTGCACATGTGTGCATGCCCTTGCGCGCACCGAGCCCAGATTTTATAACATGCACGTGGTAGAGCTTCCCCTCCTGTCCATGCCCACGATCCGCCCATTTGGCTAAATTAATTGAAAAAACAGTATAAAAACAACTATGTGAGCACTTAGATAATAACAATATCCTTTACCCATCGCAACACAACTTCCGTAAACACTACAGCACTGAAACACTCCTACTCACACTAACAGATAATATACAAAGAGGATTCGACAGCGGAAAACATTATATTCTGGTATTACTGGATTTATCAGCAGAATTTGACACAGTGAATCACAAAATACTAATAAAAAGGCTTGAAGAAATAGGACTACATGGTAAAACAATCACATGGTTCAGGTCATATCTAAATAACAGAACATTTCAAGTACAAATTAAAAACACTCTATCTAAGAAAATTACCCTAAAAACAGGAGTTCAACAAGGGTCGCCACTCTCAGCTACTCTTTTTAACATATATCTATTTCCACTATGCCATCTCCTCGCAGGACTAGCAATCATACACTATGTTTACACCGATGACATTCAATTAATCCTACCAATAGAAGACACTATTGAAAAAACAATGAGTTTAGCCATTATGTATCTAGACATAATAAAACAACTACTAAACCAAATGGAGCTGATAATTAACATCAATAAAACTGAATTCATACACTTAGAAAGAAAGAGCATGAACATTACACAAACTCCAGTAATTCCAAACAGTAACCAAAAAATTGAACTAGCCTAGAAAGTACGCAACCTCGGAGTAATAATTGACACAGAGCTAAACCTCAAACAGCACATAACACTAAAGGTTAAAGAAGGGTATGCTAAACTCATGATACTCAGAAAACTTAAATCATTACTATCACTGCCAAACTTTCGCACAGTGCTTCAATCACTGATATTTGCAAGCACTGACTACTGTAATGCTTTACTACTCGGTTTACCCTACACTACGGTAAGACCACTGCAAATATTACAAAACTCCGCAGCTCGAATTCTCACTGGAAAAAGTAAAAAAGATCACATCACAGATACACTTGCAGCACTACATTGGCTACCCATAGAACAAAGAGTGCAGTTCAAAGCTCTTTGCACAATACACAAACTAATCTATGATGAAAAAGCAGACTGGCTGAACACAGCACTTCGCGTACACGTCCCACATAGAAATTTAAGATGAGGAAACAAAGCTCTTTTAACCATTCCATCTGTGAAAACAGCAAGACTAACCCAGGTTAGGGAACGTGCACTGTCCCTGGCCGGTCCCATATTATGGAACACAATGCCCCTTAATCTAAGACTTCAGAGAAATCATAAACTTTTCAAAACACACCTCAAAACCTGGCTTTTCAAACAAGCCTTCAAGAAAGAGAACGACGCAAGCAAATAAATAAGGATAAGCGGACATAGAGCACCCAGAGTACAATTTCCAGATACTACCTGGAAATTATTTTATCCCTCTGATAATTGTAGTCAAACTGACAGGTTGAATAGCAATAAAACATACAATCCCCCATGAGAATTTCATTAACGTAAATTCCACGTCATAAACCATATTATACTTAATGTCGTTTTGTTACCGAGTGATAATGGCACCCTCTATGTAAAGTATGATCTATATTTTTCTTTGATATATGTGCCCTATTGTAAACCATTATGATGGTAAATAACTTAGGGCCTTATTTTCCAATATCGCATTAGGGGGCGTTACCAATGCAAATGAGGCTTCCTTCGTGCAGTGGGGAAACATCGTGTGCGGCGATGTTTTCGCCATAACATTAGCACCGCACACGATGTTTTCCCACTGCACGATGATTCTTTCAGTCTTTTATCGCAGTGCACAATATTTTGATAGTCCCAGACAGCCTGTTTGAGAGAGAGAGAGAGAGAGCGAGAGAGCCTTACTATAGTGCCTGTGCCCTACATAGGTATTTTAACCCCTATAGGAGGGCCACCTACTAACTCGGGGTGGGGATTAGGTATGAGCGTCGGGGGTTGGGGGCCACTTTCGCATTCCACATGAGACCTACGGACAGAACAGTGGTCTCTAGTGCAGATTTGCTGGCTGTCGGAGTGAGGACGCTCACTCCAAGAAGTGGTTTGGGCAACGTTCTCTCTACCTAGCTTGATGGACACTCTACCTGGGCAACAACATGCTAGGTGGAGAGAATGTTGGCCAAATCTCTGCTTGGAGTGAGCGTCCTCACTCCGACGGCCAGCAAATCTGCACTAGAGACCACTGTTCAGTCCGTAGGTCTCATGTGGAATGCGAAAGTGGCCCCCAACCCCCGACGCTCATACCTAATCCCCACCCCGAGTTAGTAGGTGGCCCTCCCATAGGGGTTAAAATACCTATGTAGGGCACAGGCACTATAGTAAGTCTCTCTCTCTCTCTCTCTCTCTCTCTCTCTCTCTCTCTCTCTCTCTCTCTCTCTCTCTCTCTCTCTCTCTCTCTCTCTCTCTCTCTCTCTCTCTCTCTCTCTGAGAGCCTGAAACAGGCTGTCTGGGACTATCGTGGATGGCGGTAATCCTTTTCAGGCCTATAACGCGAGGTTGGAGTTGTAGTTAGCAGCCGCGCTAACACTGCGGCTGTTTCGCCGCACACGATACACAGGTTCCCGCTTTACATATGCTCCACCCCCTGAATACCAAATGACTAATTCGCAAATTCTGTTAACACGATTTGCGAATTTATCGCACGCGGTAAAGTGCTTGGAAAATGAGGCCCTTAATGACGGTATATAAAAACTTTTAAATAAATAAATAAATTATAAAATCGGGCCAAGTTCCCAATGAAAACGGGTGGCCAAAAAAACCTCCTCACAAACAAGAGATAACTATTTTCTTCTACAAAACCTTTCTAGACTGGACTTCTGCTGTCACAGGTGCTTGCCACATTCATGGGGAGAATGGGCTCACTGGTCTTCAGCCTCTGCATTCTGAATCTAGCCAGAGAGGATAACCTCTGTATCGCTCATGGTGAGACTGCACCTTGAATACTGTATACAATTCTGTACAATTTTGAATTACATTTTAGCCATTTCTGGGGAGAGAGAGAGAGAAGGAGAGAGAGGGAGAACCTCTGGTGAGGCCTTCACAGTATGCAACTATTTATATGCCTATAGGAGGGGCAGCTAATAGCTCAAGGTGAGGTGTTGGTGGTGGTTTTGGGTTTGGGCCCAGTTTTGCATGTAGAGTGAGATGTACGAACAGCACAGTACACTTCGGTGAGAATTTGACATAATTTGGAATGAGGAAAGTGTCACAAAGATGAAATTGTGTACTATGCTATCTCGCCCTAGCTTGATGGTACCCTGTTATAGAGTCTAATCACAGTGAAAAACAGAAATTTAAAGAGCACAATTAAAGAGTCTATGCTAATGTGGGAAAATTTGCGAACTGCATTGAAATCAAACAGCTTCAGATCATTCAATGAATTCATTTAAACCAATAGGAGTCACAGAAGTCAATTTAAAAATACACATTTGTTCCTTTTAACACAACTGGTGCATTTTCAAATCAATCCATTTTTCAGAAAGAAGGATTCCCTTTATGATGGTGGTGATTTCCCCTGATGCAGAGAGCCAAATATAGGGCAACCGGTCTGTTCTACATCTTTGCCGCTTTTATGAACATCAAAAAGTTTGTTTGGATCAATAAGACAAGTTAAAATGTATTTTTTCACATGAATAAGACTATTTTTAAGATCTTGTTTATACTTGCAAAACAAAAAAACAAAAATTTAAAATCTATACCTTAGGTGATAACAAACACATGTGATGATATGGTTTCCCTGCAGCATTCTGGCTTTTGAGGTGCAATGCTTTTTACATCTTCATTATAATTTTGCCTTCTTACATGTGAGTTGCTGGCTTTTGAATTTAATGTTATTTACAGCTTAGTTGTGTGTGTTTTTTCTTGGATAATTTTATCACCAACATTGGACTCTGAGCTGTTATTTAAATGTGCCCTTTTGGATTGACTGATCCCCCTCTCTGTGAGCATTGAACCAAGAGAGAGTGACTGGGCAGATTGGTTACCCCATCACAGCACCTAGTGACCTGGAGGCTTAGGCATTCTTCCCACAGGAGAACCCTGGCATCCAGGGTTGAAATTTGCTGCAAGAGTTTTTGGAGATCCAGGAGAGTAAAGACAGCTCTGGGATTTTGCTGTAGCCCCTGTCTCAGGGATCCTCCACCAGAGAGGGGTGTTTACATATAAAACTCCATTTTTTGTCAATTTAACATAAGAACTGCCATATTGGGTCAGACCAAAGGTCTATCAAACCCAGTATCCTAGATTGTCAGTCTTGGTCACAAGTATTTATTTAGTTAATTTATATACCATCATTCTGTTATATGCAATCATGGCAGTTCACAGCAAACAGTACTTTCAACTAGTACATATCACAAACATAAAAAATGTAAAATAAAGCACATCAATAAAAAGACAAAGTACATATAAAAAAATAACCACATTTTTACAGATTATTTCTCCTTGGATTACTTAATTGCTTCACTCTCAAATGCTTGTATGAAAAGTAGGTTTTTAGATCTTTTTAAAAGTTTTAACACATTTTACATACTTGTATACCATGCCGCTCTTTTTTAGAAAGTCCTACACATGTGATATTGCAGCAGAATGGTATATGTTTGTTCTGTACCTCTGTTGTCATTTTCAAAACAGAAACTACACTAGTCCTCATAAACAAAGTCAAGAAATATAAAACATTAAACATAATAGTAAAACCATACTAATAAAAATAATAAATAGTACCTGGCAGGATCCCAAATAGTAGTTACCAGAATGTGGTCTAATGCCAAAGGATAAACCATGGCTTTCCCAAGTCTATCTGTCTAATAACAATTTAAGGACTTTTCCTCCAGAAACATGCCCAAATCTTTTTTAAACGTAGCTTTAATAACTAGGGATGTGCATTCGTTTTTCATGAATTAGAAAATATCAACGATACTGTCTAATTCATGATTGTTCGTTAGCCCCGAAAACTGAAGCGTATTTTGCCGAAAATTTGGCAAAATTCATATTTTGTGTTGGTGCACAGTAACTCCGTTAGTGCACACTGTCTTTCTAGCTAACGAACTCCTCTGAATTGATACTTTTTAATTTTTAAGTTGCAATTTTTTTAGTGCGCACTAACAGTTACAGCGCACTACTACATACTTAGTGCGCTGTAAGTTCTATTAGGGCGCACTAACTAACCTGTTCGTGCGCACTAATGAGCCTTTATGCGCATTAACATCTAGCTAGTGCGCATTATCTTGTTTGGTGAATTGCGCACTAATGCTGAGATAGGGGCAGATTTTAAGAGCCCTGCTCGCGTAAATCTGCCCGGATTTACGTGAGCAGGGCCCTGCACGCCTGTGCGCCTATGTTCAATAGGCCTACCGGCGCGCGCAGAGCCCCGGGACTCGCGTAAGTCCCGGGGTTTTCCGAGGGGGGCATGTCGTGGGCGGGGCCGAGTGGCGCGCCATTTTCGGGGCAGGACGCGGCATGTTTTGTTTTTCTGCCACCATTTTCAAAAACCCAACTGCCCAGTTTAAAACAGCCCTTCTGGGCTTTCGCTGTCTCCTTCCTACCGCAGACAGCCACAGACCTTCCCTAGACTTTCCCTTAACTTACCCACAATTCTGGGATGCCTCCCCTTCCCAGAGACAGCAGTAATCTTCATTCACTCCTGCCCCACCAGTGCTATTTTCAAAATGGTGCTGACTGCATGTTTGGCCAGAACTTAATGCATTTATTATGTGTGATCTTGTAAAATTTATATAAAACATCCAACCTTTTTACAAATGGCTTCCATATGTCAACCCAAGCTGGGTATTCTTTGGCCACCATGAATAAATGAACCAAACAGAAGTCAATATACTGCATGGAAATAAATCTGGAAATCTGGTACTGCTAGTTACTCTTTAATAAATAAATGGTACACATCTGGCAATTTGTTGTCTTATGTGACTTCAAACAGAAGACTAAATAATATGATGATGTTTTTATAATATCTCTCTTTATAGGTAGTTTTGGAACATACTGTAATACAGGTGCAATTAAAATTAAACACAAAAGCAAATTATGCCAGATGGCAAACCTATAACCAGAAGATATTAACATTATTATAAGGAAAGTCCGCCATGCTGCCTGCATAATATTAATTTTTCTGAACCTGACTGCATTAACATAGCCTCCCATTCATATGCATTAGATCTTGCTCTCTAAACCTGAATACTGATGCTTCAGAATTCTTTAAATGAGGACAGTCATTTTTAAAAAGTCTGATATAAACTAACCACTCTCAGTAGAAAATTAATATATAACAAAACCAATCCACCTCTATTGATCAGTATTGTCAGAAATTAAAAAAAAAGACTGCAATCAAGTGTGCTATTTAAGGCAATAGCAGCATAGAGAATGAAAGAAATTTGGAAACTAGTTTCTAACATTTCTTATACTGCAAAATGTACTGTCTTCAACCAATTTGGAATGCACTGGTTTGAAGCTGATCTCCAAGATTTTGCAAGAAGGTTAAATGGGAAATTTGAATTTAAAAATCAGTCCTCAGTATAATAAATGTGAATGCTATTATTATATTTGCTGTATACTATTGAGATGGAGAGTGGTGAGCCTTTGGAATCAAGACTGTATGGCCGTAGTTCCTAAACCCTTTTTTGAGATAGGAGTAGGAATTTGGTAGTAGAAGGAGGGTGGATGGGAACAAGATCTCCACAGAGTTTGCTGGAATGGCTTGCTCACTGCTAGGTTAAAAGTAGCTTGGAGCATGCTAGGTGTGGCATTTTGAGTAAGCAAACAGAGGCAAAGGAGCTTCTTTTTCCTGAGCTCATTTTCTTCCTGTTCTTGGTGTTTTAAGCCAGAGATCATAAGAACATAGGAACCTGCCATACTGGGTCAGACCAAGGGTCCATCTAGCCCAGCATCCTGTTTCCAACAGTGGCCAATCCAGGCCATAAGAATCTGGCAAGTACATAAAACCTAAGTCTATTCCATGTTACCGTTGCTAGTAATAGCAGTGCCTATTTTCTAAGTCAACTTAATTAATAACAGGTAATGGACTTCTCCAAGAACTTATCCAATCCTTTTTTAAACACAGCTATACTAACTGCATTAACCACATCCTCTGGCAACAAATTCCAGAGTTTAATTGTGCGTTGAGTAAAAAAGAACTTTCTCCGATTAGTTTTAAATGTGCCACATGCTAACTTCATGGAGTGCCCCCTAGTCTTTCTATTATCCGAAAGAGTAAATAACCAATTCACATCTACCCGTTCTAGACCTCTCATGATTTTAAACATCTCTATCATATCCCACCTCAGCCATCGTCTTCTCCAAGCTGAAAAGTCCTAACCTCTTTAGTCTTTCCTCATAGGGGAGCTGTTCCATTCCCCTTATCATTTTGGTAGCAATTCTCTGTACCTTCTCCATCACAATTATATCTTTTTTGAGATGCGGCGACCAGGATCGTACACAGTATTCAAGGTGCAGTCTCACCATGGAGCGATACAGAGGCATTATGACATTTTCCGTTTTATTCACCATTCCCTAATAATTCCCAATATTCTGTTTGCTTTTATGACTGCCGCAGCACACTGAACCAACGATTTCAATGTGTTATCCATTATGACGCCGAGATCTCTTTCTTGGGTTTTAGTACCTAATATGGAACCCAATATTGTGTAACTACAGCATGGGTTATTTTTCCCTATATGCATCACCTTGCACTTATCCACATTAAATGTCATCTGCCATTTGGATGCCCAATTTTCCAGTCTCACAAGGTCTTCCTGCAATTTATCACAATCTGCTTGTGATTTAACTACTCTGAACAATTTTGTGTCAACTGCAAATTTGATTATCTCACTCGTCATATTTCTTTCCAGATCATTTATAAATATATTGAAAAGAAAGGGTCCCAATACAGATCCCTGAGGCACTCCACTGCCCACTCCCTTCCACTGAGAAAATTAGCCAGTTTGCAATCCACGAAAGGACATCGCCACCTATCCCGTGACTTTTTACTTTTCCTAGAAGTCTCTCATGAGGAACTTTGTCAAATGCCTTCTGAAAATCCAAGTATACTACATCTACCGGTTCACCTTTATCCACATGCTTATTAACTCCTTCAAAAAAGTGAAGCAGATTTGTAAGGCAAGACTTGCCTTGGGTAAAGCCATGCTGACTTTGTTCCATTAAACCATGTCTTTCTATATGTTCTGTGATTTTGATGTTTAGAACACTTTCCACTATTTTTCCTGGCACTGAAGACAGGCTAACAAGTCTGTAGTTTCCCAGATCACCCCTGGAGCCCTTTTTTTTGGAGGCAAGATGGCTGCCGTGGCGTGAACCAGCTTAAGACGCCGGAGAGAAACGCTGTCTAATTTCGGAATTTCCTACTTCTATTACTTCTAAATAATGCCGCACACTAAAAGAAAAGGGCGACTAAGAGGTGAGAGTGCTAACTCACCTATGGCCGACCCTCGACAGCCCACTATCCCCGGTTTTTTCGCTGGAGCTGCATCGATTGATCCGGAGAGCCAGGTCGCTGGAGGTATGACGCGGGAGCAAGCTCAGACCTCCCTGACCCTTGACACTACTCTAAGCCCCGGACCACCGCGGAAACCTGCTCCCCCTCAAATCATTGCAGTGCCTTGCCCAGCTTCGTCAGAAGCCGGAGCGGCCATGATGATGGCCAGAAATGATGACTGCGAGACCCGGGAAGAGGAGACCTTAGGAGAGAGTGGAGGAGAACTACCTGCAGGTCTAGAGGACCCACTAAGGACTTCAACTCCCCGGGAACTGGAAGCAGCCATCATAACTTCTACACAAGGTACGGGGATAAGAGGGGGCGCCGATGAAGTACAGGGAATAAGCCAGCTGCGTATGATTTCAGAGGCTCCCTCTACTCTGCGACCTGATGTTATAACGTTGGAGGGAATTTGGAGTGTATTAAATGGAATTGAGACATCGATAAAAACTCTTGCTAAGACAACGGTGGAAATTCAGAATCAGGCTTTGATAAATAACAATGTAATATCTAATTATACTAATAAAACGGAAGCATTGGAAAAGAGAATTTCTACAGTGGAGGTTATACAAGAAAAATTAATTCTTTCAGAGAATTCAACATCCAGAAGACTAGAAACAGTTGAAAATGCCCTAAGGGCACATAATTTACGCATACTTAATTTCCCAGTAATTAAAGCAATAGCCCCACTGGAATTATTCAAACTTTACATGAAGGAAAATTTAAAAATTCCAGATTCAGCATTACCGGTAATAGTTAAAGCTTTCTACTTACAAAAAGCTTCTCAACCAGAACAACAAAGACCTGACTTGAATATCACTGATATATTGGAAATGTCATCTGAACATCAAATAAGTCAGAGGAAACCTCTCCTAGTTTCATTTGCATTTTTATCAGAGCGGAATCACATTATGAGATTATTTTTCAGAAACCGACAAGTTCCTTTTTATGGATTCCCTATCTGGATATTTCCAGATGTGATTAAGTCTACCCAGACGCGTAGGAAAGAGTTTCTTCTGATGCGGCCAGCAGCCCTTAGAATAGGGGCCAGATTCACTCTGAAATATCCCTGCAAGGCTTGCATCAGGTATCAGAATGTGAATTATATGTTTCTTGAACCTGATCAAATGAAGACATTCCTAGCTGGGAAAACCCCTATGGAAACTTCATCAGAAACGGTGTGAAAAGAAAAGAAAATGATGCAGATACCACGACGTACCAAGTATACTTGCGGACTAATTTTCCTATTTTTTCATTGCTCCTACCGCCTCCTAATTGCTAATTTGTTTTTTCTTATAATTTAAATGTCGTTAATCATTATGCTGAAATATTGCTTAATCTGAATATTATTATTGTTTTTCCTATTGACATTGATTTTTCTGTAAGGAGTTTTTCCTGGTAAATAAGTTGTGAAAACTTGATAAATAAAGAATTAAAAAAAAAACAAAACAAAACAAAACATAAGAACTGCCATATTGGGACAGACCAAAGGTCTATCAAACCCAGTATCCTAGATTGTCAGTCTTGGTCACAAGTATTTATTTAGTTAATTTATATACCATCATTCTGTTATATGCAATCATGACAGTTCACAGCAAACAGTACTTTCAACTAGTACATATCACAAACATAAAAAATGTAAAATAAAGCACATCAATAAAAAGACAAAGAACGTATAAAAAAATAACCACATTTTTTAGATTATTTCTCCTTGGATTACTTAATTGCTTCACTCTCAAATGCTTGTATGAAAAGTAGGTTTTTAGATCTTTTTTAAAAGTTTTAACACATTCTACATACTTGTATACCATGCCGCTCTTTTTTAGAAAGTCCTACACATGTGACATTGCAGCAGAATGGTATATGTTTGTTCTGTACCTCTGTTGTCATTTTCAAAACAGAAACTACACTAGTCCTCATAAACAAAGTCAAGAAATATAAAACATTAAACATAATAGTAAAACCATACTAATAAAAATAATAAATAGTACCTGGCAGGATCCCAAATAGTAGGTACCAGAATGGGGTCTAATGCCAAAGGATAAACCATGGCTTTCCCAAGTCTATCTGTCTAATAACAATTTAAGGACTTTTCCTCCAGAAACATGCCCAAATCTTTTTTAAACGTAGCTATAATAACTAGGGATGTGCATTCGTTTTTCATGAATTAGAAAATATCAACGATACTGTCTAATTCATGATTGTTCGTTAGCCCCAAAAACTGAAGCGTATTTTGCCGAAAATTTGGCAAAATTCATATTTTGTGTTGGTGCACAGTAACTCCGTTAGTGCGCACTGTCTTTCTAGCTAACGAACTCCTCTGAATTGATACTTTTTAATTTTTAAGTTGCAATTTTTTTAGTGCGCACTAACAGCTACAGCGCACTACTACATACTTAGTGCGCTGTAAGTTCTATTAGGGCGCAATAACTAACCTGTTCGTGCGCACTAACTAACCTGTTCGTGCGCACTAATGAGCCTTTATGCGCATTAACATCTAGCTAGTGCGCATTATCTTGTTTGGTGAATTGCGCACTAATGCTGAGATAGGGGCAGATTTTAAGAGCCCTGCTCGCGTAAATCTGCCCGGATTTACGTGAGCAGGGCCCTGCACGCCTGTGCGCCTATGTTCAATAGGCCTACCGGCGTGCACAGAGCCCCGGGACTCGCGTAAGTCCCGGGGTTTTCCGAGGGGGACATGTCGTGGGCGTGTCGGGGGCGGGGCCGAGTGGCACGCCATTTTCGGGGCGGGACGCGGCATTTCGGGGGCGGGCCCGGGGGCGTGGTTTCAGCCCGGGGCGGTCCAGGGGCCGTGGCCGCACCCTCCGGAACCGCCCCCGGGTTGCGTCTAGGCGCACCTGCGCCCCGCTAGCGTGCGGGGATTTACTTCTCCCTCTGGGAGGCGTAAATCCCCCAACAAAGGTAGGGGGGGTTTAGACAGGGCCGGGGGGGTGGGTTAGGTAGAGGAAGGGAGGGGAAGGTGAGGGGAGGGTGTTAGCGAATTCCCTCCGAGGCCGCTCCGATTTCGGAGCGGCCTCGGAGGGAACGGAGGTAGGCTGCGTGGCTCGGCGCGCGCCGGCTACACGAAATCGGTAGCCTTGCGTGCGCCGATCCAGGATTTTAGTGGATACGCGCGGCTACGCGCGTATCTACTAAAATCCCATGTACTTTTGTTTGCGCCTGGAGCGCCAACAAAAGTACGCCAATGCGCCGTTTTTGAAAATCTACCCCTTAGTGCACAGTAAGGCCCATTAATGTGCACTTTGTCAAAAAATGTCGAAAAAACAAACAAGCAGTAGGAAAACAAGATTTTCCGTGGAGCGCCAGACCCAAAGCCCAACCCGAACGCTTAAAACAAATTACATCTCTAATAATAACTGTCTTTATGACATCCTCTGGAAAGGAATTCCAGAGCTTACTTGTATGTTGAGTGAAAAATATTTTCTCCTATTTGTTTTTAATGTGCTACTTAATACTAGGGGACACTCCATTCATGCACTCATGTGTACCCATGTGCTGGTTTGAAAGTTACCAAGTTAGAGAAACAGTGATACATATCTAGCCATTTCTTAATAAAGATGTTTGTCATGGCTAGGTAAGTTCATATCATATTGCATGCTATGAAATAAGGCTTAACATGCGTATTAAAAGGTGAATTTTAAAAGCCCAAGTGCACATTAATTAAGGGATGCGTGAATATGTCTACCTCATGTGCACCGAGTAGATTCTAAAAGCTGCTGAGACAGTAACTTTCAAACCGGTGCATGGGCACATGTTAGCGTGCATGCATCAGCCTGCACCCAGGGATGCAGCTATTTTATAACTTGCTTGCATATATGTGCTCATGTTATGCCTGGCTGTGGGCACATGTGTGCCAAATTTTAAGTAGGTGCACACAATTCGGGGGATTTTAAAAGAATAAGTGCTGATATTATTCCCAGTTTTACCAGTTAAGCCCCAGTTCACCCAGTTAAGAGATAAGTCCTCCAACTCCCCCTAGTTAATAGCTTCACCCCCCCCCCCCCCCCCAGTTATCCCTGGAACAAAGTCAGCATGGCCTTACCCAAGACAAGTCTTGCCTCACAAATCTGCTTCACTTTTTTGAAGGAGTTAATAAACATGTAGATAAAGGTGAACCGGTAGATGTAGTATACTTGGATTTTCAGAAGGCGTTTGACAAAGTTCCTCATGAGAGGCTTCTAGGAAAAGTAAAAAGTCATGGGATAGGTGGCGATGTCCTTTCGTGGATTGCAAAATGGCTAAAAGACAGGAAACGGAGAATAGGATTAAATGGACAATTTTCTCAGTGGAAGGGAGTGGGCAGTGGAGTGCCTCAGGGATCTGTATTGGGACCCTTACTTTTCAATATATTTATAAATGATCTGGAAAGAAATACGAGTGAGATAATAAAATTTGCAGATGACACAAAATTGTTCAGAGTAGTTAAATCACAAGCAGATTGTGATAAATTGCAGGTGAGACCACACCTTGAATACTGTGTACAATTCTGGTCGCCGCATCTCAAAAAAGATATAATTGCGATGGAGAAGGTACAGAGATGGGCTACCAAAATGATAAGGGGAATGGAACAGCTCCCCTATGAGGAAAGACTAAAGAGGTTAGGACTTTTCAGCTTGGAGAAGAGACGGCTGAGGGGAGATATGATAGAGATGTTTAAAATCATGAGAGGTCTAGAACGGGTAGATGTGAATTGGTTATTTACTCTTTCGGATAATAGAAAGACTAGGGGGCACTCCATGAAGTTAGCATGGGGCACATTTAAAACTAATCGGAGAAAGTTCTTTTTTACTCAACGCACAATTAAACTCTGGAATTTGTTGCCAGAGGATGTGGTTAGTGCAGTTAGTATGGCTGTGTTTAAAAAAGGATTGGAGAAGTTCTTGGAGAAGTCCATTACCTGCTATTAAGTTCACTTAGGGGCGGATTTTAAGAGCCCTGCGCGCTGGTGCACCTATGTTCAATAGGTCTACCGGCGCGTGCAGAGCCCCGGGACTCGCGTAAGTCCCGGGGGCATGTCGGGGGCGTGTCAGGGGCGGGGACGAGCGGCGTGCCGTTTTCGGGGCGGGACGTGGCATTTCTGGGGCGGGCCCAGGGGCGTGGTTTCGGCCCAGGGCGGTCCGGGGGCATGGCCGCGCCCTCCGGAACCTCCCCCGGGTTGCGTCTAGGCGCACCAGTGGCCTGCTGGCGCGCGGGGATTTACTTCTCCCTCTGGGAGGCGTAAATCCCCCAATAAAGGTAAGGGGTGGGGTTTAGACAGGGCCGGGGGGGTGGGTTAGGTCGAGGAATGGAGGGGAAGGTGAGGGGAGGGCGTTAGCGAATTCCCTCCGAGGTCGCTCCGATTTCAGAGCAGCCTCGGAGCGCGCCGGCTACACGAAATCGGTAGCCTTGCGCGCGCCGATCCAGGATTTTAGCGCGCGTCTATATTAAAATCCCGCGTACTTTTGTTTGTGCCTGGAGCGCCAACAAAAGTACACCAACGCGCCGTTTTTGAAAATCTACCCCTTAGAGAATAGCCACTGCCATTAGCGATGGTAACATGGAATAGATTTAGTTTTTGGGTACTTGCCAGGTTCTTATGGCCTGGATTGGCCACTGTTGGAAACAGGATGCTGGGCTTGATGGACCCTTGGTCTGAGCCAGTATGGCATTTTCTTATGTTCTTATGTTCTTAAAACCCTGCAGATTTGCCTATTTTTTTTTTTATTGTTTTAACTTACACGTCATCCATAGCAGAAGTAAAGTTACGTAGCGGGTGGCCTCGGTGCATACAGGATCACATAAGTATTTATGTAAACATCTTAGCTTTATGCCCCAAAATGTCCATGTCCTGCTCAGACCATGCCCCACCTCTTTTTGAAAAGTTCAAGATGTGCGCGTTCTGTGAGATATGCACGTATCTTGGTGGCTTTTAAAATCAGCTCGGCATGTGCGAGCCTTACGTATTTATGCATCCCCTAATTATCGTGTGTGTCGGGCTTTTAAAATTCATCTTTTAATGTGCATGCGAGGGCCTTATTATATAACATGCAATATAATAAGAACTTATCGAGCCATGACAAAAACGTCTTTATTAAGAAATGGCTAAATGTGTATCATTGTTTGTCATATATTGAATGTTGATCTCCTGACTCATCAATAAATTATATCTTTCAAATAAGGTTTTCAAGGTTTAATGTTCAAGTTGTTTCATTCTTTCCTTCCAGTGAACCCCTTCTACAATTTTTATCTGATTTCAATGAATCATAGTTCATTGGAAAGCTCTTGAAATGTAGCTTAAGAGCTTTCCAATGAGCTTGGATTGAGAACAAATATAAAATGAAAAAGGGGTTCAGTGGAAAGAAAGGATTAATAGTATGATTATACAATGTGATTAAACATCAAACAAAAGTCATTGATCATAATAGCAACTAGGAATTTTGTTTAAAATATCATAATTGAATGTGACATATCACAAAACACTATTATGTATCTCAGAATAAATTGTAAAATTAATATTTTCTTTTCTGTACTCAGGAAGAAAAAGTAAATTGTACATTGTGATGGACATCAGCTTTAGATGACCAGGATTAGAGTCTGATTGTGGCAGTGCCACTTCAGCTCTCAAATTTAACTTAATAGTGCTAAGATGGAATCTTCCTCTGGGACAAGCTTGGGATTTGCTATATTTGTGAATCATAGTGGTTTGGGGATAAATTTTAAAGCAACAAATGTCAGTATTATATACACTTGAAGTAGAAATATAGTACTCTAATAGAAGCCAAAAATACACGACAATCAAACAAACCATGATTTGGCTGGGAAAAGAACTGTGTATATGTTCTCTAGCAACCGTCATACATGGCCACAGTCAGCTGAGTGGCTTATATGTGCAAGCTCGTATAGCTACTGGGCTTGAATAATCATAGGTTGCAGAGAAATTTTCGGAAGCGCTGACACTGTGTGCGAACCAACTACTGTGTAAGCACTTATCTGTTTCCACGTGTGGCAACTTAATGCGTATAATCCTGAAGGACTGCTCCAACACTGCGGTGTTTCGGAGTATTGGACTCCTTCCTCAGGGATCCTCCAGGTGGAATTATACTTAAAATTCTGTGCGGAAACAAAAACAGTTCTTAATTATGCCATCGGGGCTAAGAATAACAATGATACGTTATCAGGCTGGTGGGAGAAACTTACGGAGCCTTTTGGTTGCAGTCATTATGTACGCTCGTGCAAAGTCACTGAAAAATGAGAAAAGTAGTAGGTATCCAAAAATCCTTCTAATTTTGTGCAATATAATGAACAAGGTGCTGTGACTGCGAGAAACATCACTCCGAAGGAGGTACTTACGTGCACTGTGATAGTGCAGCCTCACGGCGACTGTGCTGCAAACTGTCAGGCGAAGCGCTAAGAAAAAACGCCGGTTTTAAAGGAAAATCCTCCGAGTCGAAATGACAGTGAAAGGAAGTGACGCGAGTGAGCCAATTCCAGGGGCGGGCCTGGAACTCCATATAAGGGCAATGACGTCAAAAGGGAGGCCATTTTGAAAACGGATGATAATGGAATTGGCTCACTCGCGTCACTTCCTTTCACTGTCATTTCGACTCGGAGGATTTTCCTTTAAAACCGGCGTTTTTTCTTAGCGCTTCGCCTGACAGTTTGCAGCACAGTCGCCGTGAGGCTGCACTATCACAGTGCACGTAAGTACCTCCTTCGGAGTGATGTTTCTCGCAGTCACAGCACCTTGTTCATTATATTGCACAAAATTAGAAGGATTTTTGGATACCTACTACTTTTCTCATTTTTCAGTGACTTTGCACGAGCGTACATAATGACTGCAACCAAAAGGCTCCGTAAGTTTCTCCCACCAGCCTGATAACGTATCATTGTTATTCTTAGCCCCGATGGCATAATTAAGAACTGTTTTTGTTTCCGCACAGAATTTTAAGTATAATTCCACCTGGAGGATCCCTGAGGAAGGAGTCCAATACTCCGAAACACCGCAGTGTTGGAGCAGTCCTTCAGGATTATACGCATTAAGTTGCCACACGTGGAAACAGATAAGTGCTTACACAGTAGTTGGTTCGCACACAGTGTCAGCGCTTCCGAAAATTTCTCTGCAACCTATGATTATTCAAGCCCAGTAGCTATACGAGCTTGCACATATAAGCCACTCAGCTGACTGTGGCCATGTATGACGGTTGCTAGAGAACATATACACAGTTCTTTTCCCAGCCAAATCAGTATTATATACACAGCATTTAAAAATGTGACTTTGGCTGACCTGCAATATCATTCTGTATCTATTCACTTCATTATGATTTAATCATTTTCTATCACTTTCTAATGTCTTCTATCTTCTGTAACTTATCACAGGAATGGTCAACTCCTGTCCTGTAGTGCCATAAACAGGTCTAGTTTGAAGGATATTCAAAATAAATATGCATAAGGTATATTTGCATGCACTGCCTCCACTGTATGCAAATATATCTCATGCATATTTTTAGTGAATATCCTGAAAACCCAGCCTGTTTGTGGCACTCCAGGACCGGACTTGCCTATCCCTAACTTAGCATGTCCCTATTTTACCCACTTGTACTACAGTAAATAAATATATGGAAATCTCAGTATCTCTGTCATGTCACTGGATATGTAATTTCAAATTCAGACACTTTAACGTTACTGGTCATTTGTTTTTGCATGGATACTATTTGTCATAGTGCTTGCAGAGTCATATTGTGCTACATTAATTCTAGTAAACTTCATCTTATGAAACAAACTTTGCAGTTTAATTATCTTGGATAATTGAAAGTCAAAGAGATCTCTTTCTTGTAAGAATCCTGAAGCCTTTCAGACAATGTAATTCCAAACTCAGTATTGATTGTATTTGAAGATGGCTTATTCTAAATTCTCTTTTTAATTAAACAATATATTGATGCTTCACTAACTTGTAAACCTTTCCTGGGGTGTTTAGTCCCAAGGGCCCATGATCACATTTATAACCTCTGCGGCTCCTTCCCAGCTAGACTCTTGATCCCTGGGGGGGGGGGGGATTCTATCTATGGGGAAGAATCTCGTCTATGGCCCAGATAGTGAGAAAGAACTTTAGTGCGTCCCTTGTGTGTTGTTGTAGCCGTGGCATCCCTGGGAGGGAGCTGCTGCAAAAGAACAGGCAGGACCAAGAACTGGGTGTTAAATAGTAATTTACTGATTAATTTAAGGCGAAATATGGTCCATCTTTAAATACTTGTGCAGTTAAAGTTGATTTCTGTACAGTCAGAGTGTTTCACTGTGGGTAGGTGTCCTTTTATTTCAGCAAACTGGTTAAGCTTCCCATGGTGATGTAAATTGTGCACTAAAGCTCTCTCAGCATCTTAACCGGGATTCTTAGGACAGGGGTCCCATTCTAGCATTGCAAAAAATCCTACCTTACCATCCAGTGTCTTCCCGAACACCCAGCCCTGTATCCTGGCCTCATATGGTTGGAGATCCGGATGGGGTCTTCTTGATCTTACTTGATCCTTTAGGTCTTCTGAAAGGGTGGGAACCTGCTGACCAAGCCACGTTCCCAGTGAAAACGGGTGGCCAAAAAAACCTCCTCACAAACAAGAGAGAACTATTTTCTTCTACAAAACCTTTCTAGACTGGACTTCTGCTGTCACAGGTGCTTGCCACATTCATGGGGAGAATGGGTTCACTGGTCTTCAGCCTCTGCATTCTGGATCTAGCCAGAGAGGATAACCTCTGTATCACTCCATGGTGAGACCGCACCTTGAATACTGTGTACAATTCTGGTCGCCGCATCTCAAAAAAGATATAATTGCGATGGAGAAGGTACAGAGAAGGGCAGCCAAAATGATAAAGGGGATGGAACAGGCTTCCCTATGAGTAAAGACTAAAGAGGTTAGGAGTTTTCAGCTTGGAGAAGAGACGGCTGAGGGGGGATATGATAGAGGTTTTTAAAATCATGAGAGGTCTAGAACGGGTAGATGTGAATCGGTTATTTACTCTTTCAGATAATAGAAAGACTAGGGGGCCTCCATGAAGTTAGCAAGTGGCACTTTTAAAACTAATTGGAGAAAGTTCTTTTTCACTCAATGCACAATTAAACTCTGGAAGTTTTTGCCAGAGGATGTGGTTAGTGCAGTTAGTATAGCTGTGTTTAAAAAAGGATTGGATAAGTTCTTGGAGAAGAAGTCCATTAGCTGCTATTAAGTTCACTTAGAGAATAGCCACTGCCATTAGCAATGGTAACATGGAATAGACTTAGTTTTTGGGTACTTGCCAGGTTCTTATGGCCTGGATTGGCCACTGTTGGAAACAGGATGCTGGGCTTGATGGACCCTTGGTCTGACCCAGTATGGCATGTTCTTATGTTCTTCATCAAAGGAATGTAGTGAAATGAAGTCCCTTCTGAGGTAGAGTTGTTTCAGTCCTCACGTACCTCAAACAGCCAAGCCTGTCACAGGTGCTTGCCTCATTCAGGGGGGTGAATGAGCTCACTGGTCTTTAGTCAAGGAGTGCAAGTACCTAAAGGATTCAGGCCAAAAAGTTATCCTTACTGAACTAAATATCTAGAATTCACTGGCAGGTTGGCAGAGCAAATCCTCCTTCAAGAAAGGGAAACTGGTGAGGCAGAGAGGCCTCTCCAGGGAGGGAAAAAAAAAAACTACATCTTGTCTCTCTGGTGTCTGCTCTGCACTAACTGTTAGGGATGTGAATCATTTTTCTGACAACTGAAAATATCGTATGATATTTTCAAACTCGTCAGAAATCGGGGGCTCCCTGAAACCGATAGGAAAACCCCACAAAATTGTTCGTGAGGTTCTCTTATCGTTTTGGGGGAGGGCAGGAAAAATGGCACACAAAAACAACCCCTAAACCTACCCCAACCCTTTAAAACACATCCTTTAGCTTCCTCCACCCTCCCGACCCCCCAAAAAACTTTTTAAAAGTACCTGGTGGTCTAGCGGGGATCCCGGGAGTGATCTCCCACTCTCAGGCCGTCGGCTGCCAGTAAACAAAATGGTGCCGATGGCCCTTTGCCCTTACCATGTGACAGGGGCTATCGGTGCCATTGGCCGGCCCCTGTCACATGGTAGGAGCAATGGACAGCTGGCACCATCTTTAAAAATGGCACGGGCCATCCATTGCTCCTACCATGTGACAGGGGTCGGCCAATGGCACGGATGCACGGATACCCTGTCACATGCTAAGGGCAAAGGGTCATCGGCGTCATTTTGATTAGTGGCAGCCGACGGCCCGAGAGTGGGAGATCGCTCCCGGGACCCCCATTGGACCACCAGGTACTTTTAAAAAGTTTTAGGGGGGGTCTGGAGGGTGGGGGAAGCTAAAGGATGTGTTTTAAAGGGTTGGGGTGGGTTTTTTGTTTATCGGCTAGGGCGCAGCCGATAAAAAAAAAACAAAAAAAACGATCGGACCGCACGCAAAACATTTCCCGATAGTCCTCGAACCCGGAATTGGAATCAATTCCGGTTCCGATTCATATCTCTACTAACTGTAGCCACTCCTTAGTCACAAAATGGCTGGCTATAAAGGGCCTAACATCTAATCCCTGCTCTCCTTGGTGGGAGGAGGGCGGGAGGGGTGGGAATGCTCAAGATGTTGTATTTCTGGAAATAGAACTAAGGCATATAGTGATGGACTGGTCCAGTCACACAATTAAGATGTATTTGTACTTAGAATAATAACATATCACTTCACTCTTCTATGCAGGACTATCAGCCATGATGATAGATATTAACAAAATAATGTACATTTTAGAGGCTTTTTAGGACAGTTTTCAGACAGTACTAACTACTGTTATGTTAATCTATGAGCCAGGAGACCTCCTAGAATGAAAGACAAAATTCCCTCTGTTAAATACAGTATCAATGGTTCTCTGTCTGATTCTTAGAGCCTGTATTATCAGTCTAATTTCCATTTTATCTGTAACGAAGATGCATGAAGTTGCTTACAATGGGGGCAGTAATGCAAATATAGCTCAAATAAATTCAGTGTGGATATTCTGAAAACCAAACTATCTGGCAATGACCTGTGCACTGGATAAAATCCCTATATGATCTTAGGGAAGTCACTTTTTCTTTTTGTACTTCATATCTAACCACCTCTCAGTCACAAGAAATCGCGCTTTCTCAATTGCCGGCCCCACGCGCTGGAATGACCTACCACCCAATCTTCGCATGGAACCCTGCCCTCTCAAATTTAGAAAACTGCTAAAAACGTGGCTCTTTCATCAAGCCTTCCCGGATTAACTTCCTTGACACTCCAGCTATTATTTCTACCCCCAGTACGCTTCATCCCCCATGCATTTTTCCATACTTGCCTCCACGACCCACCAGATCCCTGTATTCATCTCTACTCTGTACTCCTGCACCCCCTGTATATTTTTGTACTCTTACACCTTATTTTACAATATATATTTTGTACATTTATATTCTGTACTCATGCACCCCTTGTATATTTGCACGCCTGCACCGTATTTAACCATATATATTTTTTCACTTGAACAATATTTAACCTGTGTTTCTTAGATGTTACCATTCCTCTCGTTTCACTCCTTCTTCTATTTTTGTTGGGGTCCCCTTTCCGACCCCAAGTTACTCTTAGCTCTCCACCTCCCCCCCCCCCTGTTATTTGTAATTTCCATCTTTTGTTATCATGTAAACCGATATGATGTGTATTTTAATGTCGGTATAGAAAAACTGTTAAATAACTAACTAAATAAATAAATAAACTATTGCTAGTATGTTTATTATTATAAATTATATTATTATTTTTAGGAAATTTTTCATTTGATGTTACTTATATATTTTTTTTTTTATTGCTTTGGTTGATAACCTCTACTCTAGCAGTATGTAAACAAATAATGTAATGCTGCATAATTAAAAAATATAGGAGTTCACATTTCTGTGGGCCATACTATGTGGACCAGGGGGTACACATGAAACTTAACACCACATTACATTCACTATTACATTTTTCAATAAAAATGCACAAAAACTTTTAGTGCAAAACCTTGTAAATATGTTTAATTCTTCATTAAGATATTCAAGAAAAAACAGTTTAACTCAATCTAACATGATACAGTAGGTTCCAGATATCCTAAATCACTGACAGAAATATCCCACACCCCTCTGTTTCAGGTGATTAGGATTTTGGAGTCAATTCACCCCCAACTGCTTTAGGCACCAGAAAGTGAACCAGCAGCTAAATATGGAGTTTCCCTAATATCTCTTTTCATAAAAGGATATATTCAGTCTATAGGTGCCAGGGCCAGGGCAAGGGTCTGTAGCACCCTAGGCAGACCTAGGTAATACCGCCCCCCCCCCCCCCCCCCAATGTGCCCTCTGACAGTGGTAGATATATAGATGTATGGTTACCTTTTTACAGCTTTCTCTCTCTCCCTCCCCCCCCCCCCCCCCCAGCTACTGCTCCGTGACTGTTGTCAGCCCCTTCCTTTTTCACATTTAGAAAATGGCACCCTCGTGCGCCCCGGCGGCACCCCGCCGACAGACACCACCCTAGGTGACCACCAGGTCCCGCCTAATGGTCGCTCTGGCCCTGATTGGGGCTGTTTACAAATCTGCAAAAGACATTTCTTTCTCTGGTATCGTACTAGTTGTATAATCTTTTCAGCTCTTAGAGCAATCAGAAGGTGGATCCTTCATACGCTTTCCCCTGTTAGGCTCCTCTTTGCCTCGTTTCCTGCTCATTAATAAGTAACCTTTCTGGGTACAGGTGTTTTATTTGCCTTCCAGAGGCTTTTATCCCAAATATCTTTACTCCAGCTCAGAACAGAAGTAAGTCCAATCAGCCAATGAAGCTCTCATTATATTGTATCCTCTGGGAGGAAACATTGTTTTTGTTTTTTTTTTTCTCTCATAAAAATAATCATGGGAACTAGCCAAAGAAAAATTATTTCCTTTAATTCTATTTGATTCCATTCAAATGGAAACTAAAAACTCAGTGAAAAGTTTAAAACAAGAGCGAGCTGCAGAAATATAGACGATGCATGAGCTGAATTAGGAATGAGAAAGTAGCATTTAATGATCTCCTCCACATCATCTATTCTTTTGTCTTCCAGCAAAATGATGGTTATCATCACAGCATGGAGGGCACCCATTTATATTTTGGCTAGGGAATAGAGAAGTTCAAGGAAATATAAGAATGACTAGGGGTACTATAGGACAAGGTGAAGAATCATTGCATGGGCAAGGGAGGAACAAACTGGGACAAGGTCATAATGGCATTACTACACAAGTCAAGGAAAAAAGGATCCCTGAATTACAATTGCTGCAGCTAGGAGGTAATAATTTAGTTTCCATTAAGAATTTTGGACTGTTTATCAAATATTTTAAAAGTCTTTGCTTTTCAAAGGCACAATCTTCACCTTGTATTAAATAAGCCTGGCTTTGCCCAGTCTTGAACTGGTCATACATTTTTTACAGGCATTGATCTGTCTAGGGCGCAAGGGTCTGTAAAACTTTGTAACAGCCCCCCCCCCAAAAAAAAAACAAAAAAACCCACCCAGAGTTCAAAGTGCCCCTTTTACAGTGGGAGATATATAGTGTCAGATTCTCTCTCTCTTTCTCAGATATATATCTGAGAGAGAGATACATGCGAAAAACACTTTAATGCATGTGACAAGCACCATAACGCATGGTGTGATGGTAATTTTTAAAAGAGGAGGAGTTGGGTGGGATTTTTGGAAAAGTGGGCTGGCTTCGCAAAGCCATATTGCATAGTTTTAATGCTGAAAATAACTGCTCCTTTTTCATTGGTGTTAAGCTGTGTGATATACAAATTATGATTTGGGCATGTTTAGGCTGGGGAAGGATTGGAGGAGGGCCCTGAGATGTGTGTGTGTGGGGGGAGGGGGGGGGGAGAGAGAAAAAAGCGAGCAAGAGCACCACTGGGGTTGGTACCATAGTAAGCAGCTATTTATGCTACTATAGGAGGCCCACCTAGTAACTCAAGGTGAGGTTTAAGTAGTAGTGTAGGGGTTAAGGGCCACTTTGACATGCAAAGTGAGATGTACGAACATAACAGTACACTCTTGTGAAGATTTGATGTCCTTTGGAGTGGGGAAACTCACACAAAGATGAGATTTGTACAATGTTCTGTCAAGCTAGCTTGATGTTACCCAGGTAGAGAGTCCATCAAGTTAGACTGAGAGAACATTGCACAAATCTAATCTTTGTGTGAGTTTTCTTACTCCAAAGGACATCAAATCTTCACAAGAGTGTGCTGTTCTGTTTGTACGTCTCATTCTGCATGTCAAAGTGGCCCCTAACCCCTACACTATTACCTAAACCTCACCTCGAGTTACTAGGTGGGCCTCCTATAGAGATATAAATAGCTAACTACTAGAAGGGCCTTCTCTCTCTCTCAAAGTTATTGTACTCTGTGGTAATACCTATGCGAAGTGCTAAGATAGCACACATTTTTTATAAACAGGCTATTATCATAAAACATCCCCTCTTCCTTTCACATGCAATACTTTGATGAATCTAGCCCTTAGTTGGAGTTTGCTTCAGTTACATTTTGGGCCTACCTGGAGCCTTGGAGAACATCTGAGATCTTCCAGAGTGGGTCTGGGCATTCCTGCTGTGCTTTCCTTCACATGTACAGAAGGTGTCCAGGGAATAATTTGAACTATGGACTTTTTCATGGTAGGAGTCCTGCTGAACACCTGGGCCTTTCTGTGTTGAAGACACCCAGGGATAGGGAAGACCTGTCTATCCGAAGTGTTGACCCATTGCAGGAGGATCTGTTGTTATTTACTTTTTGGGGATAAAAAATTGTTTTCCAAGACCTGGGATGAAGTGTTGTCTGCCCCTCTTCCTACCCATCAGTGGATCTGTTAAACCTGAGGTTCCATCCAGGGTACCTTCCACCAGGGATCCCTCCTCAAGATTAAGGACATCCAACTGTGAGTAAGAAATTATCTGTAATTGGAGGACACCCAGAGTCTTCACAAAACCTGGGGGAAAGAGAGAGTAAAAAATCATTCTCTGTGTAAAGATAGATTTTTTTGCCACCTGGGAAGGGTTTTCTGCCCATTAAGGAGCCTTAACCAAAGGGTCCCAATCCTCAGCCTAAGACAGGAGGGTGTTTGGATTCCCGGCCTTTTCAAAGACTCCTGCACAGATAGAGGACATAGAACTTGTAAATCAAGAGAGACAAATAGAGAAAACTGTGGGACTGGAAAGCCATATTTATTGTGCCAGAAACTCAGAGTTGTTTACAGCAAAGTGTTATTTTTGGACACTAATCCAGTGGTGCTTGCGTCTTATTTGGGTACTCAGTACATAACACACAGCGCCTAGTATCTAGGGATTCACCTCACCTAGGGAATTCAGGAGAGGAAGTCAGTCACCCAACACTGGGTTCTGAGAGGACTCCTTTCAACTCCCAGTCAAAAAAGATCCACATCTTGGGAGTTAAGGGAAGTAGGAGATCTAGCCAGGGGCCCTGCCCTAAAGAGTATGTATAACTTTATGATCCCATCCATGCTGGACTTGCACACCAAGGTGGGGTTATACCAGAAAGATGATTTACCTGCATAGGGAGAGGAATGGTCAGCAGAAAAAGGGAGGTTATATTGCCTCTGTAGAGGTCCCTGGTGAGACCTTAATTGGAATATTGTATACAATTCTGGAGACTGCACCTTGAAAAGGGTATAAACACTACAGGATGGAGTCAGTCCAAAGGGTGGCTACTAAAATGATCAGTGATCTTCATTCTGAAGTATATGGGGATTTACTTACAGATCTAAACATGTATACCGCAGAGGAAAGGTGAGATAGGGGAGATATGATAGAGACATTCAGATATCTCAAAGATTTGCTTTCTCAGTAGCTGAGCCTCTTTCAATGGAAAGGAGGATCTAGAACAAAGGATCATCCAATGAATTAAAAGGGGGTAGTCTCAGAAGTAATCTTAGGAAATACTTCTTTACAGAGAGGATGGTGGATGAATGGAACAGCCTCCCAATGGAGGTGTAGAGACAAAATCAGTATCTGAATTCAAGAAAGCATAGGATAAATATAGGGGATCTCTAACGAAGTGATGAGAATTATAATGCTAAATTAATTAGATGCATGGGGAAACTGGATGGGCTTTATGTTATTTTTCTGCCATCATGTTTCTATGTTTCATTGTCCCCCTCCTGGTAGCAGCATGTCACCAGAAAACAAGAGGAAACTGCTAAAAATGAGATACTCAAGCACTGGTACAGATAAAGTACCTGGATTGGTTGCTACATGGTGTTAATTGGGCCAAGACCCTTATGGTTAGGGAAGGATCTGGATAAAGAACTGATACACAGACCTATATGGATCTAGGGGTGAATCATGGATGATAACAAGGAGGTTAGGTAACTATATAGTATAACTGTTAATATACAACAGATAATACTTCTCCTTAAGCACCCATGCATCTGTGTGGCTCTGGTCACCACCTGATCACACTGTTTCTCTACCTTGAGATCATCAAAGTTTCTTTCCTGCTTGGTGCACATCAGTATCTGTCCCCCTATCTTGCAATGCTATCTTAGATTTCTAGACTCCAAATGCACAACTCTGCAATTTTTTTGCACTGAATCTTTATCAAACTCTCAATCATTCCATGAGCTTTCTTAAAAAAAAAAAAATCTTATTCTGTCTCCTCCCTCAGGGGTGTCCACACTGTTGCAGATCTTAGTATCATCTCCAAAAAAAGGCTAACATTTCCTTATAATCCCACCACAATATCATAAATAAATATATTGAACTGAACCAGGCTCAAGACAGATCACCTTTATTTCCTCAGAATGAATTCCATTTACCATTGCAACATTCAACCAGTTTCCAACCAGACCACTGTCTTGGGTCCAGTTTCTCAGTTTATTTATGAGTCTCCTGTGTGGGACAGTATCAAAAGAAAATTCAAAAAAAGAAAGTGAGGGAAGATTTACAGATAACAAATATGTCACAGTGGAGCATCTCAGAGAGGGAAGACATAAGTTTTTCTTGAATTGAAAGGATGTCTTCTATTTTCATAATAATGGATTGTAAGAATGAGTCCCCAGAAGATAAACTAGTCCTGCACTTCGGCTGAAATTGGACTGCAAGAAATGAATTTTTTTTCATAGGGAAAGAATTATGATTGCCAGAAGCAGAGAGTCTGCTTTTCATTGCCAGGCATGAAAAAGACAGGGGAGCAAACATAACTGGTAGCATGCTTGCTTTTTATGAAACAGTACTTAGGGTCAATGCCTGCATTCTCCAAATATAGCTCTTCTGAAGTTAAGCTTTCTAAATCAAATGAAAGAAATCTATACACATCTGTAACTGTTTTGACTCTTAAATTTTAAGACAGTTTTTTGAAAAAATTGCCAGTGATGATCATTCACAAAGTATTTGAAAGTTCATTTTCAAATTGGGCAGCGCTATTACAAAAATGGAAATGCACTCGCTTAAAATCATCCTTTCCAAGTTCCAGGCCCTGTTCTGTAGAAAAAAAATGAACCCTAGCATACCCCCGACTGCCTTTTGCATTACATTAAGATCTCTGGTAGAATGGTGGACTCCGGATCACCTCCCTGGGCTCTACGCTCAGTACCACCATATTAAAAAGGGTGCTAGTCAGCCGCATAGTGACTTTTGCCTGCCTCTATGATGTGGTAGTGGCAAAAGTCAGTTTGTGGCTGACTGACTGATGCTATTTTTGAAATAACGGTACCAAGCTTGGAGCTCTAAGGGGTACACCTGGACGCACTACAGGGATATGAAAAAATGCAAGAGGGGCTCTAGGTTGGGGGAGGGGGACACTTTTTATACAAGGGATGGAATTTGAGACTCAGAGGGAGGGGTCAGGAATAGGTGATTTAAAATTTTCTATATTTTATGTTAAATGGTTTTTATTGCATTTTCCAAAATAACACATATAACATTAAACCATGTTGAGCACAGTGTTCCTTCGGCGCTCAACACACTGAGGCAATAACATGCTTAAGTACAGAACAACCTATCCCTAAAACTCCCTACCCACCCCCAGTAAACCATGATGTGGTTACGAGTGTCAGAGATGCAAATTCAGGCAAAGCTTAAGACACCACAAGGGGTTGCTGGGGTCGGGGTTGGGGTTGGCTGGGGGGATTGGGATAGAGTATCTCTCAAGATCCCCTGGGGTTCACACATGACTGGGGGGGAACAATAGTCTGGCCACTCAGGTCCTTTAAGGAGAGCCCTAACAACATCAGAATGTGCATTATTGTCTGGATCTCCTGGAGTAAGTTAGAAACATCTCTTGAGGAGAAGCTAACTTTTCTTAAGATAAAATAGCTTGCTAATTTTGATGCAAACTCTTATTTTATTTGCATCAGATTTGCAAGTAATGAGCAGATTTACATGTATTTACATGCAGATCAGCTCATTACCATATCCGAGTTGTGCTGGATTTGCTGGTGAGAGATAATATTTTCTTTACATGAAGGTGTTTACCATGTTGTAAAGTTGAAGTTAAGCTTAGGAAAACACCTCCTGAGATAATGGAGGGTTGGAGGGTGAAGGTCACAAGGAGGGTCATCAGGATTTGAACCCTGACTTTGAGTGAAATCTATAGCCACTCACACTATATTCAGGTTCCAAGACATTTTAAAAAAGTGATTGTACATTTCAGGGAGCATTATCAATGTTACATTCATACTGGAGCTATTCTTTTTTTTTTTTTTTTTTTTTTAAAGAAGAATAAAGCACATGACAGAGAGAAGTAGTGATGTTCAGTTTCTCCATGGAAATCTTATGTTGATTTTCAAATCAAATGAAAGACATACAAATAAATCTATTACAATTCTTGCTATTTTTTCTGCTTATAAGCTGTTTCTAACATCTGGAACAATGCTCTTTTCCTCTGTGAAGGGTAGTTGTATTGATGTCTTCAGTCTCTAGAGGACATTTTGAACCAATAAAATTGTTCTCAATTGTAATTTTTGCTGATTTACCATTTTTGTACAGACAACTCTAAAGAGCCAGCATAAGAACATAAGGTTTCCCAACTGGGTCAGACCAAGGGTCCATCAAGCCCACTGTACTGTATCCAACAGTGGCTAAGCCAGGTCACAAGTACCTGGCAGGATCCCAAGGGCTAGATAGATTCCAAGCTGCTTATCCCAAGAATAAGCAGTGGATTTCTGAAACTCTGCCTTAATAATGGTTAATGGACTTTTCCTCCAGGAACTTATCCAAGCCCCTTTTAAACACAGCTATACTAATTGCTTTCACCACATCCTCTGGCAACAAATTCAAGAGTATAATTATATACTGAGTAAAAAATTATTTTCTCTATTAGTTTTGAAACATTACTTTGGGGATTAAGTTTAAAAGTGAAGTCTTTATCATTTCTATGGAACTGTGGGGAAGAGAAAGAGATATCAGAAGACGAATAGTCATTCAGTTAGCATCATAGGCCAGAAGAAAGTTCAAAAAAGGGAAAATAGGAGAAACATTACACAAAGTGTCAATGTCACAATACATTATTTGAGTTTGAAAAGAAATTCCGTTTCTTCATATATTTTAAGGCTGTTATGAAGCTAGGTGTAAAGGATGGTGAGAAGGAGTCCCCACAGGACATCCTGGAATTCCTTTAAAGATGGAATTAGATCTGGGGAAGTTCTTTGTTTCCTATGGTAAAACAGCTGGATTTCTTCCAGCAAAACTCAAGGTCATCATTTCCTTTTCCTGGCAATGCCTGGAGAATTAGCTCTTGTTTTGCATGTGAGATCAATACCCACAGTCTCTGTGTAGCTTTTCTGCTGCTACATTTTACAAGTACCAACATGCTGCCGTGCGCATGTTATAAAATCCAGGGTCGGCGCACGCAAGGGGGTGCACACTTGTGCACCTTGCTTGCGTCGAGCCCTAAGGGAGCCCCGATGGCTTTCCCCGTTCCCTCCAAGGCCACTCCGAAATCAGAGCGGCCTTGGAGGGAACTTTTCTTCCGCTCCCCCCCACCTTCCCCTCCCTTCCCCTAACTAACCCACTCCCCCAGCCCTACCTAAATCCCCCCCCCACCTTATTTCAAGGAGTTATGCCTGCCTCTGGCACCAGCCAGCTGCCAGCGCACCATCCCCCGACACAGCCGCTGTGCCGGAGGCCTCGGTCCTGCCCCTGGACCGCCCCCATACCAGCACCACGTCCACGACCCTGCCCCCTTCCTGCCCCTTTTTCAAAGCCCCGGGACATACGCACGTCCCGGGGCTTGCACGCACTGCCAAGCCTATGCAAAATAAGCTCGGCACGCGCAGGTTTTTTTTAAAAGGATTATGCATGTATACTACGTGCGAAACCCTTTGAAAATCTACCCCTATGTGTTAGCAGACCAGATAATTCAGTCAGCAATGCTCCTCTGGAAAAAAATTATCATCTCTGAATTTCTCTGCTGAAATACAGGTCAACTTTCCATTTTGTGAAGTCAGAATCCATATTTTGCCTCAAAGATAATACTTAAACTTCAGTTATCCTCCAGCAGTAGTGGCAACTGCAAGGTTAAAGTCATCATTTTTTAAGGTTATATAGTGAGGTTAAGGAGTACCTGGGGATTTGGTGAGAACTCTTAAATAGGTTTAATGGGGTATCCCCTTTGTCAATAATCAAATGTTTCAAATGCTGATTTCAAGTTATTCTCTGCAGTATGGTTTAAAAGTTTTGGGGCTCTTCTTGCAAGAATTATAATGCAAGGAGCTTTGCCTTGAGTAATGGCATGAAAAAGGTGTTACTAAGAACATCTATTTATCAAGATGTAATGCTCAGTAATGTGCCTTATTTGTCATGCCTCCCATTATTTGCTTTGGGGCCTATTTACTAACAGTGTGTCTTACAGCACACTGTGCCTTGAATAATGCACACCATAGTCACTCTGGAACTCACTACCTCCAGACCTCCGCCTCGAGCCATGCCATAACACTTTTAAGGTGAAACTCAAGACTTGGCTCTTCCTTCAAGCATTCCCAGAGAGCTAAGAACAAGATATAATCAACCTACTGTCCTATAGCATTAATGCAATGTTTATTTTACACTATTTATTATTGGCCTTATTTATATGTTTCATAGGTGAACTTAGTTTGTTTTTTCTACTTATTATATAGCAATCGTTTGAAATGTTCTATGTAAATCGTTTGATATGTTCCATGTAAACTGCCACACGGCGGTAGTTATTTCAGTTACCTGTGAACCGGAGTGATATGTATTTTATACAGGAACTTCCGGTATATAAAAACCAAAAATAAATAAATAAATAAATAGTGTTCCTAGAGCTTTTTCCAATTTTAGTGAAATTAGTAATATAGAGAAAATGATTAGCTAATAGAGGGCAGAATATCATATAGTTAATAAGGCAGTGGTGGCACAATCAATAACCAGATTGTGAGGTTCCCATTTCTGGCAATATTGCTATGAAAATAAGTATTAATATCCAGCAGTGAGACAGAACAGTGAGGGCTTGTTCCAAGAGTTTGCAACAAACTTGTGGATGACTTACCTTGCTTCAAATGGTCAAGATATTGCCATCCATGGTGGGTGAGCATAAAACACCTAAGTTGAAGAGCTTATGGGATCTTGTGGCAATGGAGTAAAACATCTTTTGGGAGGGTATAAAAAGGGGGATAAAGTAATTACAGGCTGTACAGTAGGAGCAGTAGTACCACCACCATAATTGTTGATAAATTTATGAGACTGTCTTAACAAAAATAAACAGCTCAATAGTACACTCTTAAGCAAAAGGGCAGAAAAGATTACCAGGAAGGATCAGCAAGCCAAGGAAGGAGAACTAGAAAGTTATGAGCATAAATGCTTATAGTCTGGGAAATAAAATTACAGATCTGCAAGCCCGAATGGCGGAGACAGACTTGGATATTGTTACTATAACAAAGACATGGTTTAGAATGTCTCAGGAATGGGATATGACCATCTCAGATAATATCCTGTTGGGGAAGGTTAAAGATGACAGAAATAGGGAAAGATTAACTTTTTATGTCAATAAGCAATATCCAATAAATTGCCATGCAGGGAGTGTGGGGAAAGGAAGAGCACAGCGAGCTGTCTTAAAAAAAAAGAAACACACAAACCACGCCTTATGTATGCTGGTCTATTGATGGAGCATAGTAATGTTCTACAAGACAACAATAAAGGGGGTTAATATGATGGTCCCAAACAAATTATAAATATGTTAATAAGGTTGGCAACACGTTTTTTTGTATATATTTGAAAAAAAAAGAATGACATTTCCACAAGGGGCATTTTCCCACAAAAATGATGATAGTATCTCAAAAATGATGATAGTATCTCTCATGTCTGAGTAAGTGCACAGTGATCATCAGATAGTATAGTTTGATATAACAGCCATGAGGAAGAGAATTCATATGAATATCAAAGTCCTGGATTTCAAAACTATGTATGGACTTTAGTAAAATGGCAGTGTAACTTGAGAACGAGTTAGAAGGATGAGATGAAATGGGTGAACTGGAATAGTGAGATAAATTAAAAAGAACTTTAATAAAGTAAGAGGAAAAGGAAACTGATATAATTCTGCAATGAAGATAGCTAATAAAATAAAGGCAAAAAGTACAAAGGAACTCAAAACGTGGAAAACAGGGAAGATTATCTGGTGAAGCTGAAAGAGACGAGGAAAGAAATTCGGACAGCAAAAGCTCAAGTAGAAAAAGTATCATCAAAGAGGTAATGTGAGGTGACTAAATATTTTTCAGATATAACAGAGAAAGGAAGAAGGCCAGAGGTGGTACTGTAAGACTGGAAGTAGAAAAGGAGCAAGGTATGGAGAAAGATTAGGAAATAGCTGAATTATTAAACAAATACATCATTTTGGTGTTCACTAAAGAAGTAATAAGGGAGAAATGATATCAAAACCTCACATAAATATTAGAACATATAAAAAAGTGTGAGGAAAATAGTCGTTATATATCCAGTCAATAAACTTGTTAAATGTTATGGGATACCGTGATAATATCAAGTTTAATAAAGTTTATATTTGGAATAAAATAAAACCAAATTGGTATAAAGACAATAACAAGCAACGGTTTATATGTTTATTGACTGAATATATAAAGACTATTTTCCTCACACTTTTTTATATGTTCACTAAAGAAAACCTTGGAGAAGGACCCCATTTACATGTTCTCTCAACCTAGCTTGATGGACTCTCTACTTGGGTAACATCAAGCTAGGTTGAGAGAACATTGCATAAATCTCATCTTTGGCTGAGTTTCCTCACTCCGAAGGTCCTCAAATCTTCTCAAGAGAGCACTGTGCTGTTCGTACATCTCACTTTGAATGTCAAAGTGGCCCCTAACCCCTACACTAATACCTAAACCTCACCTCGAGTTACTAGGTGGGCTTCCCATAGAGATATAAATAACTATCTAGGGAGAAAATGTTATGGCTAGGTTCTCTCTTTCTCAATACAAGCAGTAGCTATTCCTTTTTCATGGGTTTACAAAATGCATGGCAATCCCCCACAAATGAATCATATTAGTTTCATTCTTTTGGTTCACAGTGCTTTCTTAGCGGCCATTTGAAATAGGAGAAGGTCATGTGGGACTATCCATAGCAACAACCAACCCTTTCCTGTAAGTCATAAGTGACCTCACAGCCCTGTCATAAAGTGGGTCAGACAGGTTGGCAAGGAGACCAGAATGCCAACGTATCAGAGTGAAGCATTTTTCTAATTCAGCCAATTGCTGCTCTCAGTGCTCTCTGATGCTGTTCCTGTTGTACTATTTCTACCTTAAGCACGCAGCACGCCACACACTTTCTTCTTGGCCTTTCTCTGAGAAGCTTGTTGCTTTTGAGCTCTCTTGAGTGTCTCAAATCCGTATTCAATTGCTATTGCTTGCTACTTTGATAGAAATTTCCATTGAAAAAGATATTTGTTCATTTTTGCTGCTGTGCCAGCCATGCTTTTTTTTTTTTTACTGCACTTTCTTTTTATTGAACTCAGACTATCTCTCTGTCTCTCTCACTGAGACAAGCTGCCAGCAGTGGCATTTTGCTGCTGATCTTACCCCCCTGGGGTAGGTTGCAGGCAGGGTATGGGTGGTATGGGTGGGAGATAGTGTGAGAGTTGCAGTGGCTGTCTGGGAGTTGGTATTTTCAAACAACAAGTAGCATCACTAGGAATTGTGCTTGCTCAGGCTTCTAGTCTTTTCTCTGGAGTTTCATTTTTTTGTGTACATACAGCAGTCTCAGTTGTAGTGTAGAGCAAGGCACTGCACTGTGTGTATGTGTGTAGTTTTCCACACTCACATATATTGGTACATCAGTGTTCTTTTAATCCAAATCCCCAGTAGGCATCTGGAGTTTACATTTTTTTTTGTGCACATACAGCAGTGTCAGTTATACTCTTTCTGCTTGCTATGTTCCCCCTTCATTGTGCTGTAGGATGTTGATGCCACTTGTCTTGCCACTTTGCCTGTCGTGCTGCCTTCAAGGGTTCATGCAGCTGTTATCGGTGTTCTCTTTTGAAGCTGTGGTGTGTTTTTGACACTCTCGCTGCTGCTTTGCACCTCTGTTAAAGCACTCTTGCCACTCCTGGTATCCCTTTGCCCCTTTACAGTGCCTTAGGCTACTCATGCCATTTTGGTGCCCCTTTGCCACAGTCTAAGTACCTTGGAGCTCTTTTTTCATTCTGATGATTGATCCCCAGAAGTTTCATCACAATTGATAAGAAAACCCCAATTCTGCAGACAAAAATAGACTACAAATACTTCCCCCATTGACTTTAATGTCAAGCGAAAAACGAACGAAACTAATAAACAAATTGGTTTTTTCCCCTATGAAACTAATGAAACGAATTTGGGTCCCAGCGAAATGAAAAACGAAATGAAACAAATGTTTCCCTTCTGCACATCCCTATTAAGATGTCCTCTAGGAGTCATGGCTGCATCAAGTGCACACCCATCATACTTCTCCCAAGGCTCAAGGAGAAGATGCCTTCAAATGACATACTGTGGCTATCCCCAGCACATGCAATACCACCAGCCACCTGCAGATTGTTATGGCACTACTTGACTTGTTATACATCACATTGCCTTTCTAAGAGATAACTCACTGAGGGAGGCTCCTCTTTCCCATTGGGATAGGAGCCACACCCTCAGCAATAAGTTGCTGTCTTCCACTAAGCCTGTCTTCCCCTTCTGATTTGGTTTGTGTATGTGATTTAGCCTAGCAGAAATGCAAACATTCAGGTAGATTGGTCTGCCTGGCAGGCTATGGTAGGGAACCTAGGAGGCCAGATATTTGGGGAACAGCCACACTGGTATTGCTGGCTGTTTAGAATTTATATTAATATGAAGCTTTGGTGTTAGACATGGGAAAAGTAGCATGCTGGAGGGAACTAACAAATAAAATGCCATGCTGAGTCAGACCAAAGGTCCATTGAAGCGAGCATCCTGTCTCCAACAGTGGTCAATCCAGGTCACAAGTACATTGGCAGGATCCCCAAGATTGGTCCTATCTTTCTTATTCATAAGCAGTGGCTTTCCCAAGTCTCTAAGGCTCATAATGGTTTATTGACTTTTCTTCCGGAAACTTGTCTAAACCCTTTTTTAACCCAATTATGCTACCTGTTTTCATCTCCTCTGGCAACAAATTATATAATTTAATCATGCACTGAGTGAAAAGTTACATTATCCGATTTGTTTAAAATGTGCTTCCTATTAAATTCATAAACTAAGTGGGGATCTTATATACTCATCTACCCGTGATGGTGGTGTACAAATGGTAAATACAAAAAAGACTATCCTGGATAGGAAGAGATATTTTGTAGGCAGTCACACTCTCTGGCTGATAGTTTGGATGTATCCTTAGCAGAGTGCATGAGCTTACTAGGCAAGCTGGATGAGCTGATTATTCTTTTCCTTCTGTCATCTACTATGTTATTAAAACAGTTTACTATGATGAGTATTCATCATAGAATTTAACCAAAAAGAATCAGAATGATATTTTACCTCTTCAATCCTCATGCAGTCCAGGTACCTTATTAAAACTCCTAGATTGGTTTTCCTATGCTAAAAGCAGCATCCATTTAGTTGGCATTCCATTTCAGTGGCAGGCCTCCTGATGAAGCATTATTATAAAATGCATGTCAAAATGTTTTCAAAGATACACTCTTCTGATGATGAACTACAGATGGCACGGTCAGTGAAATGGTGTTTTAAATGTGGGTTAAGTTGTGTACATTTTAATAATTCACTGATCTGGCTAATGATTTAAAAGGAATGCATTGCTCTTTGTTACTTGACTTTTCTGTGTGCGTCAGACTAGTTTTGTACATTAATCATACAAATTGTTAGGGATGTGCATTGTGTGCTAAAACCGCAGAGTAGGTAATTATTGTACATAGAAAATCAGGGTTAGAAGGAGATATTTTTGAATGATTCACTTCAAGCAGCACAAATGTATGTGCATTTAGTATGGAAGAGATGTAAATTGTTAGCTATCAGATGACAATTATCAATGGAAATATTTTATAGCATAAATGGAGGCAGCTGTGTTAGATTATCTAAGCATTACCATTTCCTACAAATTTTACTCTATGCTCTATCAATTCTGACTGGCTTTTACTATCAACTATACATTCAGACTTGATAAACAGTTATCATTTTGATTCATTCATTTATTTGGCCTTATGAATTTTAGTATGGTTAGAAACTAGAAACTAAAAATATAGCATATCCTCAGCATAGTACATTTCCAATACTTACTACTGTATATGCCTTGTCTTTCAACTGTGAAACATTGGTATTGTAATGGGAACACTGAGTGGAAAGGATCACCTTGCTGGTGGCTGAAAGGAATCAGTAAGTTTTTGCTTGGGACATTGTCTTTTTTAAAAGTATTGGGGCAAAGTTAGCTATCTGGGAATATTATTTAGTGTGTTTCTGTGATTGTGCCTTTAATAGTCAGAAAGGCAGTGAATAAACAAGTTAGACTGTTTGTATTTTTAAATAGTCAGTCAATAAGGTAGCTAGTAAGCAGTAGAGGGAGGTTCTGGAAGCCAAATTTAGGCTCTTAGGTAGAAAGCTTAAATCCAGAACCTCCAGGGTAGCATTCTCTGAAATGCTCCCTGTTCCACGCGAAGGTCACTAGAGGCAGGCAGAGCTCCGGAGTCTCAATGCATGGATGAGACAATGGTGCAAGGAAGAGGGATTCAGTTTTGTTAGGAACTGGGGAACCTTTTGGGGAAGGGGGAGTCTCTTCTGAAGGGATGGGCTCCACCTTAACCAGGGTAGAACCAGACTGCTGGCGCTAACCTATAAAAAGGAGATAGAGCAGTTTTAAACTAGAACAAAGGGGAAAGCCAACAGTCGCTCAGCAGCACATGGTTTGGAGAGAGGTATCTTCAAAGGATACTAATGATGCATTAGAATTAGGGCATCCCAACCATGAGGTTCCAATAATTAGAAAAATAGTCCAAAAAACTCACCTGAGCTAAAAAATTCTAACCTATCCCTATCAATTAAAAAGCAGAATGAAAATACAAACAAAAAACAAACTTTGAAATGTTTGTATGCTAATGCCAGACAGTGAAATGCTAAGAGAAATTAGGGAAGCTAACCAAATTGGTAGTGCAGTAATAATGGGAGACTTCAATTACCCCAATATTGACTGGGTAAATGTATCATTGGGACATGCTAGAGAGATAACGTTCCTGGATGGAATAAATGATAGCTTTATGGAGCAATTGGTTCAGGAACCAACGAGAGAGGGAGCAATTTTAGATCTAATTCTCTGTGGAGCACAGGACTTGGTGAGAGAGGTAATGGTGGTGGGGCCACTTGGCAATAGTGATCATAATATGATCACATTTGATTTAATAACTGGAAGAGGAACAGTGTGCAAATCCAAGGCTCTTGTGCTAAACTTTCAAAAGGGAAACTTTGATAAAATGAGAAAAATTGTTAGAAAAAAACTGAAGGGAGCAGCTATAAAAGTAAAAAATGTCCAAGAGGCGTGGTCATTGTTAAAAAAATAGGGATGTGAATCGTGTCCTCGATCGTCTTAACGATCGATTTCGGCTGGGAGGGGGAGGGAATCGTATTGTTGCCGTTTGGGGGGGTAAAATATCGTGAAAAATCGTGAAAAATCGTGAAAAATCGAAAATCGCAAAACCGGCACATTAAAACCCCCTAAAACCCACCCCCGACCCTTTAAATTAAATCCCCCACCCTCCCGAACCCCCCCCAAATGACTTAAATAACCTGCGGGTCCAGCGGCGGTCCGGAACGGCAGTGGTCCGGAACGGGCTCCTGCTCCTGAATCTTGTTGTCTTCAGCCGGCGCCATTTTCCAAAATGGCGGCGAAAAATGGCGGCGGCCATAGACGAACACGATTGGACGGCAGGAGGTCCTTCCGGACCCCCGCTGGACTTTTGGCAAGTCTCTTGGGGGTCAGGAGGCCCCCCACAAGCTGGCCAAAAGTTCCTGGAGGTCCAGCGGGGGTCAGGGAGCGATTTCCCGCCGCGAATCGTTTTCGTACGGAAAATGGCGCCGGCAGGAGATCGACTGCAGGAGGTTGTTCAGCGAGGCGCCGGAACCCTCGCTGAACGACCTCCTGCAGTCGATCTCCTGCCGGCGCCATTTTCCGTACGAAAACGATTTGCGGCGGGAAATCGCTCCCTGACCCCCACTGGACCTCCAGGAACTTTTGGCCAGCTTGTGGGGGGCCTCCTGACCCCCACGAGACTTGCCAAAAGTCCAGCGGGGGTCCGGAAGGACCTCCTGCCGTCCAATCGTGTTCGTCTATGGCCGCCGCCATTTTTCGCCGCCATTTTGGAAAATGGCGCCGGCTGAAGACAACAAGATTGAGGAGCAGGAGCCCGTTCCAGACCGCTGCCGTTCCAGACCGCCGCTGGACCCGCAGGTTATTTAAGTCATTTGGGGGGGGTTCGGGAGGGTGGGGGATTTAATTTAAAGGGTCGGGGGTGGGTTTTAGGGGGTTTTAGTGTGCCGGCTCACGATTCTAACGATTTATAACGATAAATCGTTAGAATCTCTATTGTATTGTGTTCCATAACGGTTTAAGACGATATTAAAATTATCGGACGATAATTTTAATCATCCTAAAACGATTCACATCCCTATTAAAAAATACCATTCTAGAAGCACAGTCTAGATGTATTCCACACATTAAGAAAGGTGGAAAGAAGGCAAAACAATTACCGGCATGGTTAAAATGGGAGGTGAAAGAAGCTATTTTAGTCAAAAGATCTTCATTCAAAAATTGGAAGAAGGATCCAACAGAAGAAAATAGGATAAAGCATAAACATTGGCAAGTTAAATGTAAGACAGTGATAAGACAGGCTAAGAGAGAATTTGAAAAGAAGTTGGCTGTAGAGGCAAAAACTCACAGTAAAAACTTTTTTAAATATATCCAAAGCAGGAAGCCTGTGAGGGAGTCAGTTGGACCGTTAGATGATCGAGGGGTTAGAGAAGATAAGGCCATCGCAGAAAGATTAAATGATTTCTTTGCTTCGGTGTTTACTGAAGAAGATGTTAGGGAGGTACCCATAATGGAGAAGGTTTTTATGGGTAATGATTCAGATGGACTGAATCAAATCACGGTGAACCTAGAAGATGTGGTAGGCCTAATTGACAAACTGAAGAGTAGTAAATCACCTGGACTGGACGGTATACACCCCACAGTTCTGAAGGAACTAAAAAATGAAATTTCAGACCTATTATTAAAATTTGTAACCTATCATTAAAATCATCCATTGTACCTGAAGACTGGAGGATAGCAAATTTAACCCCAATATTTAAAAAGGGCTCCAGGGGCGATCCAGGAAACTACAGACCGGTTAGCCTGACTTCAGTGCCAGGAAAAATAGTGGAAAGTGTTCTAAACATCAAAATCACAGAACATATAGAAAGACATGGTTTAATGGAACAAAGTCAGCATGGCTTTACCCAGGGCAAGTCTTGCCTTACAAATCTGCTTCACTTTTTTGAAGGAGTTAATAAACCCGTGGATAAAGGTGAACCGATAGATGTAGTATACTTGGATTTTCAGAAGGCGTTTGACAAAGTTCTTCATGAGAGGCTTCTAGGAAAAGTAAAAAGTCATGGGATAGGTGGCAATGTCCTTTCGTGGATTGCAAACTAGCTAAAAGACAGGAAACAGAGAGTAGGATTAAATGGACAATTTTCTCAGTGGAAGGGAGTGGACAGTGGAGTGCCTCAGGGATCTGTATTGGGACCCTTACTTTTCAATATATTTATAAATGATCTGGAAAGAAATACGATGAGTGAGATAATAAAATTTGCAGATGACACAAAATTGTTCAGAGTAGTTAAATCACAAGCAGATTGTGATAAATTGCAGGAAGACCTTGTGAGACTGGAAAATTGGGCATCCAAATGGCAGATGAAATTTAATGTGGATAAGTGCAAGGTGATGCATATAGGGAAAAATAACCCATGCTATAATTACACAATGTTGGGTTCCATATTAGGTGCTACAACCCAAGAAAGAGATCTAGGCGTCACAGTGGATAACACATTGAAATCGTCGGTTCAGTGTGCTGCCGCCGTCAAAAAAGCAAACAGAATGTTGGGAATTATTAGAAAGGGAATGGTGAATAAAACGGAAAATGTCATAATTCCTCTGTATCGCTCCATGGTGAGACCGCACCTTGAATTCTGTGTACAATTCTGGTCGCCGCATCTCAAAAAAGATATAATTGTGATGGAGAAGGTTCAGAGAAGGGCTACCAAAATGATAAGGGGAATGGAACAGCTCCCCTATGAGGAAAGACTAAAGAGGTTAGTACTTTTCAGCTTGGAGAAGAGACGGCTGAGGAGGGATATGATAGAGATGTTTAAAATTATGAGAGGTCTAGAATGGGTAGATATGAATCGGTTATTTACTCTTTCGGATAGTAGAAAGACTAGGGGCACTCCATGAAGTTAGCATGGGGCAAATTTAAAACTAATTGGAGAAAGTTCTTTTTTACTCAGCGTACAATTAAATTCTGGAATTTGTTGCCAGAGGATGTGGTTAGTGCAGTTAGTATAGCGGTGTTTAAAAAAGGATTGGATAAGTTCTTGGAGGAGAAGTCCATTACCTGCTATTAAGTTCACTTACGGGCGGATTTTCAAAGCCCTGCTCGCGTAAATCCGCCCAGATTTACGCGAGCAGGGCCTTGTGCACCGGCGCGCGCAGAACCCCGGGACGCGCGTAGGTCCCGGGTTTTTGGATGGGGGCATGTTGGGGGCAGGGCCGAACAACGCGGCGTTTTGGGGGCGGAACGCGGAGTTTCGGGGGCGGGCCCGGGGGCGTGGTTTCGGGCCGGGGCGTTCCGGGGGCGTGGCCGCACCCTCAGGAACCGCCCCCGGGTCAGGTCTCGGCGCGCCAGCAGCCCACTGGCGCACGTGGATTTACGTCTCCCTCCGGGAGGCGTAAATCCATGGATAAAGGTAGGGGAGGGGGTTTAGATAGGGTCGGGGGGGTGGGTTAGGTAGAGGAAGGGAGGGGAAGGTGAGGGGAGGGCGAAAGAGAGTTCTCTCCGAGGCCGCTCTGATTTCGGAGCGGCCTCGGAGGGAACGGAGGCAGGCTGTGCAGCTCGGCGCGCGCCGGCTGCCCAAAATCGGCAGCCTTGCGCGCACCGATCCACGATTTTACAGGATACGCGCGGCTATGTGCGTATCTTATAAAATCCAGGGTACTTTTGTTTGCGCCTGCTGCGCAAACAAAAGTACGCGATCGCACAGTTTTTAAATATCTACCCCTTAGAGAATAGCCACTGCCATTAGCAATGGTAACATGGAATAGACTTAGTTTTTGGGTACTTGCCAGGTTCTTATGGCCTGGATTGACCACTGTTGGAAACAGGATGCTGGGCTTGATGGACCTTTGGTCTGACCCAGTATGGCATTTTCTTATGTTCTTATGTTCTTAAATGTTGTGACAAAAATGCAATACAGTTTCAATATTGTTAACTAAAATAAAATAAGAGAGAATGGTAGATGCATGGAACAGCCTACCAGTGAAGGTGGTGAAGAGACAAAGACAGTATCTTATTTCAAGAAAGCATGGGGCAAGCATAGGGGATCTTGGAGGTGGTGTTAAGGATTGTGGAGCAGAGCAGTTAGTGTGGATGGGTAGACTTCATATGGTCTATTTCTGCTGTCATGTTCTATATTTCTGTATTATTTGAATGGTATGTCAGTATTTGTGCTTCTTTGTTGGAGGCCTGGAACTGTGTTCCAAAGCATGGGCTAGAAGTGTATCTGTTGCACAAAATCAGTGTTTTGCTTTAGAGAGGTAAGATTATCTCTCTCTGTGAACAGTAGGGCCAGTCACCAGTGTTTCAGCTGCAGCTAATGTCCATTCATGTATCTTTCATTTACATTCATAATTCAGGGCATTCATAATTTGCTTGTCTTGCAAAAATCAATCTAAAATGAAAGTGCATCTTATAGTCACATTTTTATATTTTCTTTTTATTAATAATTGAATTATGCAGATCCTGAATTATAAATGTACATGAAGGATGCACAATTAAACAGTATCTATGACTGAAGTTTTGATAATTGGTGCTACTGCTTACAGGTTTCAACTTGTGCTAATTCAACCCTTTTTTAGTGTCTGTTACTAGGTGTTTCCAGTACATTCATACACATTTTTCTCTGTCGTATATATTCGGTTTTAACATTTTCTGATTTCAATATGTTCGCTGCTCTGAGGTCCTAGTAGATCATCTCACTCTAACACCCCAACCACTTCATTCAATCTGCTACCTTTTCTTAGTTTATAGACCTTGGTTCCTGAACACAGGCAGGAATTTCTAGCTGCTGCTGCCTAAAGGAGAAAGATCCTTGCAATAACTTCCCTGGTTTCCCTGGTTCTCAGGCTGCTGCTGCTGCTAAGCACCAGGCTACTGCTCCACTCAATAAATTAAAGGATGAGGGAACTAGCACAGTGCAATGTATGAGAGACCACAATAATAGAGAAGCTTCCGGGAAGCATCAATACTTTTCTGACTTTCTGGGTTTAAGAAAATGAAAACCTGCAGAGCAACTGAAACATCATTAGCAGGTAAAGGAGGCTATGGAGGCTGGTTATGGACATAGATAAAATATATAGAAGAGAGGTAAAGGCAACTCTCAAAAAATGGATAAAATAGGAAAGTTAACAAGGATCCCACAAAGGAATATATAAAATAAGTGAAAAATCTCAAATACATCTCCAAAGCAGCTACAGTCCCAGCTGGAAAACATGATACCAATCCACATTTCTATATATATTTTCTTTATGCTACCTAAAATCCACAAATTTGGGAACTGTGGCACCCAATTATATTTAGTGTTCTCACACTCACACAGGAAATATCTAGACTATGTTGCGTCAGTCTCAGACGGCTTCGACCTTTGTGCCTCACCGTTCTTCCTTCTCTCTCCTCAAGCCTTGGGAAGTTGGCTGCCACCGCGTCTTCATGCCTTTCTCCCCGGCGTCCCCAGATAGGCAACGGCGATGGCGTTCTCTATGTTTTTCCTAAGGGACTCCTAGGGTGCATGCATGCACGCCACCCATGTCTTTATTCATGTCATGCCAGGAACCTCGGGGGCGTCCCCTCCAAGTGACGTCAGCACATCCTGGTATTTAGCCTGCCCTTCGTTTGCTAACAAAGTTTGTGCAAGGATTGGAATGCCTCTGGTCTAAGCTGCTCTGCTGCTTCCTAGCTGCCGCAGAAGGTTCTCTCTGCCCTTCAGGGTAATTCTACTTTAACTTGGGTACCCACGCCTTGGGGGCCCTTCTGCTTTCTTTCAGGTGCTTATCCTGGGATACCAGTTACTCGCCCCTCGAGGGCCTGCTCTCCCTAATTTGGTGCCTGCCACTCTACAAATTCTGCCTGCCAGGACTTCCAAAGATACAGCTTCTGCTTCAGTGAGTACTAACCTATCAGTCTATCTCACCTACAGCTTCAGCGCTATACATCCGGGACTTGTTCCTGTTCACCGTGCTGCCTTCATCTACTCAAGAGTAAGATGGGTTCTCTCTGCTGAGGATCCCTGAAAAAATACTACTGGAGCTACCTTCCATTGCTGTCCGCTTCCCGGGCAGTGCCACCGTGCTGTACAATAAAATACAACTCTCTATGTTTGCGTGTAAAGAACCTAGCCTGGTACTGCAGTTCCTCACGGGGCTCACAGCGATCTCCTGCACTCGGGCCGTCGGCTGCCAGTAATCAAAATGGCGCCGATAGCCTTTGCCCTTACTATGTCACAGGGGCTACTGGTGCCATTGGTCAGCCCCTGTCACATGGTAGGAGCAGAAGATGGCACCGATGGCCATATGACAGGGGCTGACCAATGGCACCGGTAGCCCCTGTGACATAGTAGGTCAAAGGCTATCAGCGCCATTTTGAAACCGGCAGCCGAGGGTGTGAGCACAGGGAATGGCTCCCGGATCCCCGCTGGACCACCAGGGATTTTTGGTAAGCCTTGGGGGGGAGGGGGGTTTGTTTAAATTGGCTCCTAGGTGGCCAAATAATTCGGCAAAGATTAATTGTATTCGTGGGGAATCGCGATACATTTTGATTCCCCACGAATACAACGAATAAGGCCTATACGTTGTGGATTCCCAATACGTAGGAATGAATGCACACCCCTAGTCATCACTGCAGAACCCAAGAATCCACTCCAACACCTCATAACCATAACAGACTAATATAAAGGAGCCTCAAAAACTTAAGCAAAAATCTCAAACAGTTTCATACAAGATAGCAAAGTCTTTCTAAACAGGTAAATCAACACCATGCAGCTACTACCTGTACCTGACATCTTTCTTGTCACAATGGATGTTGAATCATTGTGCAGTATAATCCCCCATGCACATGGTTCTGCTGCATGTTACAAATGCCTAACAGTGGTAGTGACTCCAACACAGTGCTCCCTTCTTTAGCAATTTGCCTAGTTTGCCTATTGCAAAGAGGACATTGAGGTAGCAGAGGTGAGTGTTCAGCCTTTCTCCGTCCTGGGACCCTCCTTCCCTCACGGCCAACACCATGCTCCTCCAATGCTCCCACATGGCCTAACAGGAACAAGGTTAGACAAGCATCTTTCCAGCCTGCTGACCTCATATGTGGTGTGCCTGATCCTTTAAGAGCTGGACAGAAGATAGCTCCTCCCACCAACAGGCCCAACACTGAAAGGCCAATCTAAAGGCCGTGTCCCTTTGTGCACCCTTTCATGTGTATCTACTGGGGGCACCTCCCCAACCCAAAACAATACCACCTGCCAAGAGTAAGACACAGCCTGAAAGCCTAGATCTTCAGCAGTACTACTGCAGCCATGTGAGTAAGTCTCCTCACTTGGAGACTTCCAGAGAACAGTTATCATCATCATTATCTACCTTCCTCTTTTCACACTGCAGAACAATAGCAACTTGCTCTGCTTTACCTTGCCTGTATTATCTGCCCATCCCATACCTCCCCCAACAATGTGCATCACATCCTGTTTAACCCCAGTCCCACCCACCATCCCTCATAGACACAATAATGGATCAAGATCAGTATTTCTCACACCATGCTTTATATCCCCACAAGAAAATAAGATGCCACAGATAAATTACCCACCCACCATATGCTGTGAACAACAAAATATCAAACAAAACACTCCTCCACAAATTACTTCTCCTCAACATTAGGTCAATCCAAAACAAACTGGATCTATTACAAGACCTACCTATCAACAAATCTACAGACATCATGTGCCTAACTGACACCTGGTTACAGGAGTCCAACTCTCCCCAATTCCTCCAAATTTGCTACCTAGACTATACCTATGCTCATTCTCCAAGCAGAAATGAATGGGGCTAATCTACACGCTCACCCGAGAACCTGATGGAATTAAATCCATCTTTCTAAAAAACATCCTAAATGGGGTTTCTATATTGTTCACCACTGAATAAGGTTGATGCACCCCCCCCCCCTCTCCCAGGTCCTTCTGGCAGTCATCCAACTTACTTTCCTCATTTGAGCTCTATTCCATACCCTCGACTTGGTACTAGCACTACAAAAGCTACTCAAAGAGCTGCAAGTAGATAACATTCAATCCACTGCACTCTTCTGGCCAGTCCACCATCTAATATATCTTTAGATGCAACATATCCCAACTTGCAAACCTCTAAGGACAGTCTCTACAAAACTGGTCAGGCCAATTACAAGTCTGAACCCTGACAGCTTCCTACAAACCCTAAGGAAGTAGAACTAAACAACCTGTTCATACTCACCCAGCCTATAATAGTAAACTCAACCTCTACATTTGTTAACTCCTGGATGTTGGAACTCACAAAAGCCATAGACATGCTCGTCCCAAAGACAATCATCCACATCAAAAATCCCAAACCCACTCCCTGATATACAGCTGAGCTAAAGGAAGATGATTGGAGAACAAATGGCAGATATCAAGATCTCAAGCAAGGATCAACAACTGCAGAAGATACCAGATGAGCTTGCCTAATATGATTGCCTTATAAATGTAACTCAGGGTATCTTGCTACTGCACTGACACCATATGTGGAGTCTTACATGTAAGTTGGCAGAGTGATTGCATCTGATTTGTGAAAGAGTTCCAGGATATGGGATATTTGGAATGTTTTTAATCTAAATTGAATAATCCTGATCATCCAGCTGTAGTAGTAATTTGGAATCAAGGACCTAATAATGTACAGATTTGCATGGATATCCAGGTAATTCTCCTATTGATGTGATATTAGAGATGTGCAGAGGCAAACATTTCATTTTGGTTTGTTTATTCATTAAGGAGGTCACAAGCATTCATTTGGTTTGTTTCAAATGAAAAATGTTTTATTTGATTTTTTTTCTTTGTTTCCCTTTAAAGTCAATGGGGAAAGAAATGCAGCCTATTTTAGGTTCACAAATTGGTTTTTTCTAACCATTTCTAATAAAACTTGTGGCTAGACATAATCAGAAAAGAGAAGACACTCCCGTGCATCAAGATTATGTCTATGTGGCACCAAAAGTGACATGAATAGACCAAGGGCCTGAATGGGGCAAAACATGACCAGCAGTAGCAGGGGTTCTCCAAGACACTGTCAAAGAGCAAAGCAACAAGAATGGTTGCCAGAACACACCAAGGCTCCAAAAGAGGACAGTGCATGAGCAGCAGTGGCATGAGCCTCCCAAACTTGCACATGAGAGGCAAAGTGGCACCAAGTGTTGCTTGAACAATTCAAGGCATCATGAAAAGAAAAGATAGCAACGATAAAGGGTCAAAACAACTGAAAAGTGGCATGACGACCCCAAAGCATCATAAGAGATGCAAATAATCACCCACAGTGGCAAGAACATCCCAAGTCTACATACAGTGAGGGGCGAAGGGCACCAATCAAATTTGTACAAAGTCCTAGGGAGGGGGAAGCCAGAGGAAATCCCCAAAGAAGGCCTAATGTCCTTTCTTCACAACATCATTAGGGGAAGGGAGCTTGCTGTTCAGGCTTGGATTTGGTCTTCTCATTTGCAATCTATAAATTCTGTGATAATCTGAAAAGCTACCAAAAGTAGCAAGTCTGTTGCCCTAAATTATAACATAAGAACACAAGAACATGCCATACTGGGTCAGACAAAGGGTCCATCAAACCCAGCATCCAGTTTCCAACACTGGCCTATCCAGGCAGTGGCTATTTTCAGCTTGATTGATAGCAGGTAATAGAATTCTCCTTCAAGAACTTTTCCAAACCTTTTTTGAACCCAGCTACACTGACTGCACTAACCCCATCCCCTGGCAACCATTTCAGAGTTTAATTGTGCTTTGAGTAAAAAAGAACTTTCTCCGATTAGTTTTAAATGTGCTACATGCTAACTTCATGCAGTGTCCCCTAGTCCTTCTATTATCCGAAAGAGTAAACAACTGATTCACATTTATCCGTTCTAGACCTCTCATGATTTTAAACACCTCTATCACATCCCCCCTCAGCCATCTCTTCTCCAAGCTGAACAGTCCAAAGCTCTTTAGTCTTTCTTCATAGGGGAGCTGTTCCATCCCCTTTATCATTTTGGTCGCCCTTCTTTGTACCTTCTCCATCACAACTATATCTTTTTTGAGATGCTGTGACCAGAATTGTACATAGTATTCATGGAGCGATACAGAGGCATTATGACATTTTGAATTTTATTCACCATTCACTTTCTAATACTCCCTAACATTCTGTTTGCTTTTTCGATCTCAATGTATTATCCAATATGATGCCTAGATCTCTTTCCTGAGTGGTAGCTACTAATATGGAACCTAACATCATGTAACTATAGCATGGGTTATTTTTCCCTATATGCATCACCTTGCACTTATCCACATTAAATTTCATCTGCCATTTGGATGCCCAATTTTCCAGTCTCATAAGATCCTCTTGCAATTTATCACAATCCGCTTGTGATTTAACTACTCTGAATAATTTTGTATCATCTGCAAATATGATTACCTCACTCGTCATATTCCTTTCCAGATCATTTATAAATAAATTGAAAAGCACGGGTCCCTGTACAAATCCCTGAGGCATTCCACTGCCCACCCCCCTCGACTGAGAAAATTGTCCTTTTAATCCTACTCTCTGTTTCCTGTCTTTTAACCAGTTTGTAATCCACGAAAGGACTTTGCCACCGATTCCATTACTTTTTACTTTTCCTAGAAGCCTCTCATGAGGAACTTTGTCAAACGCCTTCTGAAAATCCAAATACACTACATCTACTGGTTCACCTTTATCTACATGTTTATTAACTCATAAGAACATAAGAACATAAGAAATTGCCATGCTGGGACAGACCAAGGGTCCATCAAGCCCAGCATCCTGTTTCCAACAGAGGCCAAAAACCAGGCCACAAGAACCTGGCATTTACCCAAACACTAAGAAGAACCCATGCTACTGATGCAATTAATAGCAGTGGCTATTCCCTAAGTATAATTAATAGCCATTAATGAACTTCTCCTCCAAGAACTTATCCAAACCTTTTTTGAACCCAGCTACACTAACTACCTTCTCTGGCAACAAATTCCAGAGCTTTATTGTGCGTTGAGTGAAAAAGAATTTTCTTCGATTAGTCTTAAATGTGTTACTTGCTAACTTCATGGAATGCCCCCTAGTCCTTCTATTATTCGAAAGTGTAAATAACAGAGTCACATCTACTCGCTCAATACCTCTCATGATCTTAAAGACCTCTATCATATCCCCCCTCAGCCGTCTCTTCTCCAAGCTGAACAGCCCTAACCTCTTCAGCCTTTCCTCATAGGGGTGCTGTTCCATCCCCTTTATCATTTTGGTTGCCCTTCTCTGTACCTTCTCCATCGCAACTATATCTTTTTTGAGATGCGGCGACCAGAATTGTACACAGTATTCAAGGTGCGGTCTCACCATGGAGCGATACAGAGGCATTATGACATTTTCCATTCTATTAACCATTCCCTTCCTAATAATTCCCAACATTCTATTTGCTTTTTTGACTGCTGCAGCACACTGAGCCGACGATTTTAAAGTATTATCCACTATGATGCCTAAATCTTTTTCCTGGGTGGTAACTCCTAACATGGAACCTAACATCGTGTAACTACAACAAGGGTTATTTTTCCCTATGTGCAACACCTTGCACTTGTCCACATTAAATTTCATCTGCCATTTGGATGCCCAATCTTCCAGTCTTGCAAGTTCCTCCTGTAATTTATCACATTCTGCCTGTGATTTAACTACTCTGAATAATTTTGTATCATCCGCAAATTTGATAACCTCACTCGTCGTATTCCTTTCCAGATCATTTATATATATATTGAAAAGCACTTCAAATAAGTGAAGCAGATTTGTGAGGCAAGACTTGCCTTGGGTAAAGCCATGCTGACTTTGTTCCATTAAACCATGTCTTTCTATATGTTCTTTGATTTTGATATTTAGAACTCTTTCCACTATTTTTCCTGGCACTGAAGTCAGGCTAACCAGTCTGTAGTTTCCCAGATCTCCCCTGGAGCCCTTATTAAATATTGGGGTTACATTAGCTACCCTCCAGTCTTCAGGTATAATGGATGATTTTAATGATTGGTTACAAATGTTTACTAATAGGTCTGAAATTTCATTTTTTAGTTCCTTCAGAACCCTGGGGTGTAAACCATCTGGTCCAGGTGATTTACTACTCTTCAGTTTGTCAACCAGGCCTACCACATCTTCTAGGTTTACCATGATGTGGTTCAGTCCATCTGAATCATTACCCATGAAAACCTTCTCCGGATTGGGTATCTCCCAACATCCTCTTCAGTAAACACTGAAGCAAAGAAATTGATTAATCTTTCCATGATAGCCTTATCTTTTCTAAGTGCCCCTTTAACCCCTTGATCATCTTACGGTCCAACTGACTCCCTCGCAGGCTTTCTGCTTTGGATATATTTAAAAAAGCTTTACTGTCAGTTTTTGCCTCTATGGCCAACTTCTTTTCAAATTCTTTCTTAGCCTATCTTATTAATGTCTTACATTTAACTTCCAATGCTTATGCTTTATCCTATTTTCTTCTGTTGGATCCTTCTACCAATTTTTGAATGAAGATCTTTTGGCTAAAATAGCCTTTTTCGTCTCACCTTTTAACCATGCCGGTAATCATTTTGCTTTCCTTCCACCTTTCTTAATGTGTGGAATATATCTTGACTGTGCTTCTAGGATGGTAGTTGTTAACTACATCCATGCCTCTTGCACACTTTTTACTTTTGTAACTGCTTCTTTCAGTTTTTTTCTATTTTTCTCATTTTATCAGTTTCCCTTTTAAAAGTTTAGCACGAGAGCCGTGGATTTGCTTATTATCCCCCTAACAGTCATTAATTCAAATATGATTATATTATGATCACTATTGCCAAGAGGCCCCACCACTGTTACCTTTCTCACCAAATCCGGTGCGCCACTGAGAATTAGATCTAAAATTGCTCCCTCTTTCATCGGTTCCTGAACCAATTGCTCCATAAAACTGTAATTTATTCCATTCCGGAACATTATCTCTCTAGCATGTTCCGATGACACATTTACCTGGTCAATATTGGGGTAATTGAAATCTCCCATTATTACTTCACTACCAATTTGGTTAGCTTCCCGTCGTTCAGCGGGGGTTCCGGACCGCCGCTGAACGACCTCCTGCAGTCGATCTCCTGCCGGCACCATTTTCCGTACGAAAACGATTCGCGGCAAGAAATCGCTCCCGGAACCCCGCTGGACTCCCAGGAAAATTTTGGCCAGCTTGGGGGGGGCCTCCTGACCCCCACAAGACTTGCCAAAAGTCCAGCGGGGGTCCGGAACGACCTCCTGCGTCAAATCGTTTTTGTCTATGGCCGCCACCATTTTGCGGCGGCCATTTTGAAAAATGGCGCCAGCTGAAGACAACACGATTCTATTGAGGGGGCCGTTCCGGACCGCCGCCGTTCTGGACCACCGCCGGATCCCCAGGTAATTTAAAGCATTGGGGGGGGGGTTCGGGAGGGTTGGGGATTTAATTTAAAGGGTCGGGGGTGGGTTTTAGGGGGTTTTAGTGTGCCGGTTTTCCTGCCCTCCCCCTTCCCCCGATTTACGATTTTTTAACGATAAATCGGGGAAATTGGTATTGTATCGTGGCCCTAACGATTTTTTGACGATTTAAAATATATCGGACGATATTTTAAATCGTCAAAAAACGATTCACATCCCTAGTATCCCATAACTTACAAAGAACCATATACTAGCCTACTATAAAGACAAATATCTCATCATGCATCGCAGTATTCTGTGAGATATTTTAAAACCCTCTGGAATGTTGTACCAAAATATTTACCATAATTGAGCAAATGCCTTATTAATCTGTATCAATAAAACAGATAAATACCTTTGAAGACTTTTTTTCCTTTCCTATGGCTCAACTATTTAGTTTTAGTCTTCCTCTGATGGAGACATTTGCTGAATCGAGTCTAGGGGCTCCTGACATTCATCCCAATTTCTTTACAAAGGTAGAACAGAAAAAAGACTGTTCTGGATAAAGAGATGTCTTGAAGGTGGTCACACCCTTTGGCTGACAGCTGGGATGTATCCTTAGCAGTGTGGAGAGGATAACTGGGTAGACAGGAGAAAAAGGCTATCCAGCCCTGTCATTTACTAAGCAATCATCATGTAAACATACACTCTACATCTACAAATAAGATGGAGACAAATGCCTACATGCTAGTAAAATACCTCACCTCGGGCACACACCCAGAACTGATCTTCACCAAAGTACAGAAAGACCACACATTATAAATATGGAGACAGAAACTGGAATAGAAAACCAAAAAAGCCACTCTGCATACAGTGCGAACCTGGAGAAATGGAAAGAGAAATATAGCACCTAACACTGTCCCAGGATCTGTAATAATGCACACAAACTAATCTGCACAAAGTTACACCTGCATTATGGAACATATAACAACCCTATCTATGAAAAGGCAACACTACAATATTAAATCAGGTCCTAAACACCAATACACCTCCTATTAGGAAAACAGAACAAGCCAAGCTGCTATAGATCCCCACACAGAAATAATTGTAAAACTATACTAATAAATGTTTCAAAACAGCTGATGAACAGAATAACATCCAACAAAACTCATAAAAATTCTTAAAAATTGTCCAATTATCAATAAAATATTTCAAAACAGCAGACACATCACATAATACTCAATAATTAAAATGGTAGTCAATCAAGAAAAATAAACTTAAAATGCCACCTTTACTTACCATCTCCAGCAACTTTCCTACTCCTTTCCCTTGAAAGCACATACCAGGAGCAGCAGCGGCTGCTGAAGCTCTGTCCTTACGGTCCTCTTCTTTAGGGCCCACAAGTCACACACACAGGGCCAGTGCAAGAGTATTTGGCACCCTAGGTGAACCTTCAGTAATGCAACCCCTCCCCTGGATTATATATTGGCAGCTCCTGCACAGCGCCCCCTCCTTTGGTATTGGATTTGTCGCAGGACCTCTTGTGCTGGTGGGAGTTTTCAACTCCCCCAAAACTGTGGTGCCCTAGGCCACCACCTAGTTTGCCTAATGGAAGCACCGGCCCTGCACACACACACACCAATTAAACCCTACGATCAGTCTCTGTCTCCCACACACACCCCAGTCGCCTCCCTGCCCAGTCTCTGTCTCCCACACACACCCCAGTTACCTCCCTGCCCAGTCTCTGTCTCCCACACACACCCCAGTCACCTCCCTGACCAGTCTCTGTCTCTCACACACACCACAGTCACCTCCCTGCCCAGTCTCTGGTCTCTCACACACACTTTGCTTAGAACCCCAATGCTGTGTTCCCCTTTAATTTTGCAGTGGCAGATTTCCTAGTGCTACCGCTGCCTTCTCAGCCGCACTGAAGCAGCAAACATTTATTTTAGAAAAATATGCCACAGCACTCAAGCCTTCTTTTAGCTGTCGGGATATCCCGAGGCTCCCGTGCCCCCCATCTGCCTGCTTTTACGGCCGCTGGGAGCTCCAATTGCCCCATCTGAAATCAGAATGGCTGAGTGCCACTTTTACTTTAAATGCGGTTCTGCTGTGCTTACTGGGGGAGACTCCCCGGAGCAACCAGCCTCTGCATGCTCGCTTTGGGGAATCTCTACTCCAGTGGTCCCCAACCCTATCCTGGGGCCCAACCAGCCAGTCAGGTTTTCAGGATATCCACAATGAATATGCATGACAGAAAATTTGCATGCACTGCCTCCATAACATGCACATTTTCTCTCATGCATATTCATTGTGGATATCTTGAAAAGCTGACTGGCTGGTGGGCTCCCAGGACAGGGTTAGGGACCACTGCTCTACTCTATTGCGGTTCCTGGTGCAGCTGGCCTCTTTTCTTTGTGGCTCCCCGCATTTCAGCACTTCCAGCCCGAACACTGCCACTCCTCCCAGCCCGATGCCCCCCTTCTTCCTGCCCCACCAGCCAATCTGAGGCTTCCTCCTCCCACTGGCAGGAAGAAGGGAGGAGGCTTCCGATTGGCCCACGGGGGCAAGAAAAACGGAGGAGGCTTCCCATTGGCCCGCGGGGGCAGGAAGAAGGTTTCCCATTGGTCCGCGGGGGCAGGAAGAAGGTAGGAGGCTTCCCATTGGCCCGCGGGGGCAGGAAGAAGAGAGGAGATTTCCCATTGGTCCGCAGGGGCAGGAAGAAGGTAGGAGGTTTGCCATTGGCCCACGGGGTAGGAAGAAGGGAGGCTGTTTCCCATTGGCCCGCTGGGGCAGGAAGAAGGTAGGCAGTTTCCCATTGGCCCGCCGGGGCAGGAAGAAGGTAGGAGGTTTCCCATTGGTCCACGGGGGCAGGAAGAAGATAAAGGAAAGTATTACTGAGGCTGTGGGACAAACACACGAGCTGGTTTGATTAATTTTTTTCTCCCTTGGGTGCCTGCTGATGCTGCCTGCTTTTTATTGGCTGCAGTGTCTTGCAAAGAAATTTGGGTGGAACTGAATGGAAAGTGGGTGGGCCACTGCCCACCCGTAGCTACGCCACTGCTCTACAGTAAAGCATCCTGGGCTGATCGTAAATTATGACCTTTTAAATACCATTTTAAAAACATTTTTGCAGAAAAACAGGCCTCATTCTTTTCATTACCTGTGTAACATCCCGCTCAGATAATTCAGAATAACTGCTGCCAAAGGAGTGGGATAAGAAAATCCACCAAAGCCCTATCCTAAATTGGTTCCATATTAGGAGCTACCACCAAGGAAAAAGATCTAGGCATCATAGTGGATAATACTTTAAAATCGTCAGCTCAGTGTGCTGTGGCAGTCAAAAAAGCAAACAGAATGTTAGAAATTATTAGGAAGGGAATGGTTAATAAAATGGAAAATGTCATAATGCCTCTATATCGCTCCTTGGTGAGACAGCACCTTGAATATTGTGTACAATTCTGGTCTCCACATCTCAAAAAAGATATAGTTGCGATGGAGAAGGTACAGAGAAGGGCAACCAAAATGATAAAGGGGATGGAACAGCTCCCCTATGAGGAAAGGCTGAAGAGGTTAGGACTTTTCAGCTTGGAGAAGAGACGGCTGAGGGGGGATATGATAGAGGTCTTTAAGATCATGAGAGGTCTTGAACGAGTAGATGTGACTCGGTTATTTACACTTTTGAATAATAGAAGGACTAGGGGGCACTCCATGAAGTTAGCAAGTAGCACATTTAAGACTAATCGGAGAAAATTCTTTTTCACTCAATGCACAATAAAGCTCTGGAATTTGTTGCCAGAGGAGGTGGTTAGTGCAGTTAGTGTAGCTGGGTTCAAAAAAGGTTTGGATAAGTTCTTGGAGGAGAAGTCCATTAATGGCTATTAATCAATTATACTTAGGGGTAGATTTTCAGACCGCGCGAATAGGCGTACTTTTGCTGGCGCATCAGGCGCAAGCAAAAGTACGCGGGATTTTAGTAGATACGTGCGTAGCCGCGCGTATCAGCTAAAATCCTGGATCGGCGTGCGCAAGGCTATCAATTCTGTATAGCCGGCGCGCGCCGAGCCGCGCAGCCTACCCCCGTTCCGTCCGAGGCCGCTCCGAAATCGGAGCGGCCTCGGAGGGAACTTTCTTTTGCCCTCCCCTCACCTTCCCCTCCCTTTCCCTACCTAACCCACCCACCCGGCCCTGTCTAAACCCCTCTTTACCTTTGTTGGGGGATTACGCCTCCCGGAGGGAGACGTAAATCCCCCCGCGCCAGCGGGCCGCTAGCACGCCGGGACGCAACCTGGGGGCGGGTCCGGAGGGCGCGGCCACGCCCCCGGACCGCCCCGGGCCGTAGCCACGCCCCCGGGCCCGCCCCCGGAACGCTCCCGACACGCCCCGAAAACGCCGCGCGGTTCGGGCCTGCCCCCGACACGCCCCCCTCAGAAAACCACGGGACTTACGCGAGTCCCGGGGCTCTGCGCACGCCGGTAGGCCTATGTAAAATAGGCTCACCGGTGCGCAGGGCCCTGCTCGCCTAAATCCGCCCGGATTTGGGCGGATTTAGGCGAGCAGGGCTCTTAAAATCCGCCCCTTAGGGAATAGCCACTGCTTTAATTGCATCAGTAGCATGGGATCTTCTTGGTGTTTGGGTAATTGCCAGGTTCTTGTGGCCTGGTTTGGCCTCTGTTGGAAACAGGATGCTGGCCTTGATGGACCCTTGGTCTGACCCAGCATGGCAATTTCTTATGTTCTTATGACTCAGAAGTTTGCAAGTTTGTAGTCAATTGTGGATAGTCAGTGCCCTGCACCCACTCTTTAATTACATGAAGTATTGTTTATTGTTATACCTGGACCCCACTGTAGTCAGAGAAAAAATACATGACATTTAAGAATAACTTTTATTTAAAAGGCATATAAACAACAAAAAGAAAGCTGCACTGTCAGCCCAATTTATAGTTTGAGACGCGCTATCACTGCTATAATGTGTTCCTTGTTAATAATGTTTTTTAACATCTGTTTTTGCCTTTGTTTTGAGGGTCCACTTTTTCATTAACTGAGGTATCTCTTTAATGTTTCCATCAAATTAAATGCCCCCTTGAGACAGTGTTTTTGTGAAAGATAGCTCAAGTCGGAGCCGGGACATGGTTTCCCGTGTTATCTTCTGGCAATCTTAGGTCATTATAATTATTATTTTTAAGCTGAAATTCTGCAGCCATCTTGAATAAAGATACATTGATTGACTTTAACATATTTTAATTTATTTTTAAATTGTTAATTTCACTTTTGATTTTGGGTACTTTTTTACTCCTATTACTTTTGCGAATCATAACAAGAAACATAATATAAAAGCCGTTGGATAACCAAACAAGAAATTTGTAATTTTGAATAATGTAAGAAGACAAGAATAAGTAAGAAAACACAGAGGGGTAGATTTTCAGACATACGTGCGGGCGTAGATTTGTTCGCGCAACCTGGCGTGCGCATGTTATAAAATCCAGGGTCGGCGCGCGCAAGGGGGTGCACAATTGAACAACTTGCGCGCACCGAGCCGCGTAGCCTTCTCCGTTCCCTCCCGCCTCCCCCACCTTCCCCTCCCTTCCTTCCCCTCCCTAACCCGCCCCCCAGCCCTATCTAACCCCCCCTGACCTTTATCGTTGAAGTTAAGCCTGCCTCCGGGCAAGCGTAACTTGCGCGTGCCGGCACGCCATCCCTCGGCAGGGCCACAATGAAGGAGGCCTCGGCCCTGCCCTGGAATGCCCCCTGACCAGCGCCCCGCCACGTGGCCCCGCCCCCGGACTGGCGCCCTGGCCACGGCCCTGCCCCCGGATGCCCCTTTTTCGAAGCCCCAGGACATACGCGCATCCCGGGGCTTGCTCACAGGGGCAGGTTTTCGGGGGTTACGCACGTAACCCTTTGAAAATCTACCCCATTGGCCTCAATTCTGAAACAAGAAACATATCCATTGAAGTAAATTAACTGGATAAGACATATCCAGCTAACTTACAAAGGATATTCAGGAGCACAGCTAAGCTGCTGAATATCCCTGTAAAAGCTGCTAGTTAGCTGGATAAGTCTTATCCAGCTAACTTTAGACCTGCTATTGAACAGGTCTAACTTATCCAGTTATCTTAATGGCACTTATCTGGCTATGTTAACTAGATACGTTGCTCCACCCTAATCTACCCACAGCCTGCCCATTACCAGTGGCATACTGAGGGTCTCTGGCGCCCGGGAGCCAATGCATCTATGTGCCTCTCTTGTCCCCCCGCCCCCTCCCCCCCATCCTTCTTGTACTAATGCTTAAAATCACAGAAAGTCAGTGGCATCTTTAGACAGACATTTTTTTTTTTTTTTGGGGGGGGGGGGGAAGCCAAAATGACATTTTCTCACCTTCACTTACCTCCATAGCATGGCCCCCTGCTTTAAAATTGGCTATAAAAAAAAGTCTTAATAAAGTCCAAAGGGTCTTCTGTGTAATTTTAAAAAGCTGACTAGTTTCACACTTTTAATAAAACCACTATTAAAATTATTTGATAGCCTCATTCAATTAATTCTATATGGCTATGAGAGTGAAGTCTGGAATATATACAGGTAGGGAAAGAATGTCAATATAAATCCTGCACCTCCAGTTCTGTAATGCACTGTGCATTCACTGAAATTCCCCTAACAAGGGAGCTTGGATGTTTCCTTTATAGCTAATCATACAAAAAAAATATTTTCTAATTCTGGTGTCATCTCACAATAATAGCAGCACAAACACCTTCCACTGCCAGACACATTGTGAACTAACACAAAATCCTGCAGAAAAAGTTACTCAAAACGTAACAGTAGTAACACCAAGGACTCAAACAACAAGAATCTTACCTGTAAAAAAGCACAGGTAAATATTACATTGGGTCCCAGAAAACCAATACATCACCTACGGGGGAAACAAAACAAACCCGATTGCTATAGATCCCTATGCTAGCAGAATCTCTCATCATGGTAGCATGCAGAGAGCAGAGACAGACACTCACCAAATACAGAATAAAGGATCACAAATTAGACAAAAACTGAAATGGAAAAACAAAGAAGCCAAACTCTGGGGCTGAAGCAATACAGTACGCTCACAGAAGTGCACTGTTTAACCCGCTGTCGGACGCGGGTTAAATAGGCGCTAATCCACCCCCTAATGCAATAGGGGGATTAGCGCCTATTTAACTCTCGTCCAACATGGAGTGAATGAAGTAGCACTCATCACACGCAAATGCATGTGAATGAGGATATTACTCATTCACGCCGCATTCAAAAAAATAAATGTGCGTCTCAGACGCTCCCTCCATTCTCCACACACAAGCTCTTACTCCCCTGAATTCTCTCATACACACACACACTCTCACTTGCTCCCTCACATACACACACACCCAGGCAAGATCCAAGTTATTCTCACACACACACACACATACACACACAGACCCCAGGCAGACTCCCATCTATTCTCACACCACTCTCTCCCCCCACCTGCCAGGCATGCACACATTCATTCTCACACAGACCTAGGCAGGCATCCATTCTCACACAGATAGACCCCAGGAAGACACCCATACATTCTCATACACAGACATACCCTCAGGTAAGCACCCATTTATTCACACACATACACCCCCAGACTGACTCCTATTCATACACATGCACACACTAAAGGCAGACTCCTCTCTTTTGCCAGCAACCTCGGGGCCTCTCTCGTTCCTCTGCTGCCGCTGTCACTGCTGCCGCGTGGCTATTTTGGAGGCGCTGATTGTTGCTACTGGCACTGAAGCCCATTCTGCTGCCTCCTCTGTGCAGGCGCCATGGTATTAAAAATGTGCGGGGCTTCTAGTTCCTCCATGCTGATCTCTTATATTGCGAGATCAGCATAGAGAAAGTGCTACTCTTGCACATTCCCAAAGGTAACATATGCCAATCACTAAAAATTCAAAAATTAATTTTTTTTACCTTTGCTATCTGATCTTAGTTTTCTAATTGGTTGGTCACAGGCTTTTTTTTTCTGCCTTCCCTTTCTTGGTCTTTTGCCATTTCCTTTTACAGGATCTTTATTTTTCTGTTTCTTCTCTCTCCAGCTGTCTTCTTCCCTTCTTCCCTCAAACACACACTCAGGCTCTCATTCTCACATGCTTCTCCCTCACACATACACACACAGGCACAGGCTCTAACACTCATGTGCTGTCTCACACACACACACACACACACACAGCTCTCACTTCACATGCACTCTCTCATACATAAATACCCACTGTCTCTCTCTTTCACATGCTATCTCACTCTCACACACATATAGGCCCTCTCACTCTCACATGTTGTCTCTCATACACAGAGGCTCTCATATGTTGTCTCTCCAAGCAGACAGGTTGTAATTTCCACACACAGTCTCTCAACTCACCTTTCTCACAAATACTCAATCTCTCAACTCACTCTCATACACACACACACTCTAAAGGGCCTCAGCCTCTCTCTCACCTTTGTGCCTCCTCTTCTCGGCTACCATGAGGTGGGATCCAGGGCAGCCCTGCCACAAACACAGCTTCTCTTCTGCAAGTGGGCAAGTGGCTGATGGTCCTCCTCCTTCCTGCCCATGTGGCTTGAGCAATGTTTTTCATTGCTGTGCAGGCAGGAAGGAGGAGGAGCATCTGGAGGTGACTTTTTCTTTGGGCCATGGTGGGATGATCTCCACCATGGCCCTGCCAATCTTCCTGCTATGCGCAGCCAGCACACAGGCTAGAAGTAGCAAGTTTCCCTGCTCAGCAGCCGGTGGTATGAGGTCCACCAGCGGCCACATGGGCCTCCCTGTCAGCCCTAAGTACCCCCCGTAGCCCTGCGCCTGGGGGCATTGGCCTCCCTGTTCTCCCCCTCCCCCCCCCTTGGTACACCACTGCCCACCACTTATCTGGCTTAACTACTTATTCAGCTAAGTGGACACCGCTGATTGCAATTGGATATTCAGCCACTGCCACTACTTAGCCAGGTAAGTCCCTACTTACCTGGCTAAGTAGCACTGAATATTGGCCTTTAAGAGTGAAAAACAGGATGGGGATCATCCAAAGAAAATTAAGGCATAAACCAAGACAACCAACAGTCTATTTTTCTTTAGAGTTGCAACATATTTTACTCCTGAGTGAATTCTGTGTAAAAGAATTTAAAATTCTGCGCACAAATTCTGCAAACTTTATATTGGTCAAAATAACACATGACAGTCTTTAAGTAATTACATTTTAAATTAATACAGAAAAAAGATTACTTAAAGATGCAGAATTTTAAATATTTTGAGCAGAATTTCACTAGAAATTCACTGTAAGCGTGTCCCTTCCACTTGTTCTCCCTACTTCCCTGGCCACTTTGCCCTCTCAGGCCCCAACTCCTCCACCTGCCAGTATCTCTCCCCTCCACCTCTAGGCTCAACCCCTTCCACTCTATCGCCAGTCCCAGAGTTTGACCCCATTCTCAGTACTGCCCCTCACACAAGCTCCCTCTGTCCTTCCCTCTCTCACACACATGCTCCCTCTCTCTAGTACACACACTCATACAGGCTCCCTCACTCTCTCACACACACACATACACATCCCTTCATACAGGGCCCTCTCTCTTGCCTACACACACACACACACGCTCCCTTTCTCTCTCTCACATACATCCTCACATAGGCTACCTATGTCTCTCTCTCATGCACCCCTTCACACAGGCTGTCTCACACATACACAACCCCTTCACACAGGCCAACACCCTCACATACACACAATCCCTTTTTCATACACACCAGCTCCCAATCTCTCACACATACACAGTCCTTCACAATCTCTTTATATAGGCTCCCTCTCTCTGGCACCCATACTCAAGCATCCCCCCCCCCTGCTCTCTTGCTTCCCATGTTCTCTCTCACCCTCCCGTTCCCCATATCCCCCTCCCCTCTCACACCTCTCTCCCTCTCCTCACAAACACACACATTCTCTCTCACAGGGCCTTTATCTTTGCCACAAGTGGGGCACCCTCCGTTCATGGCATATGGAGACCTTCCATCTGTGCCGTGAACGACACACCAGGGCAGTCATCTTCACCGCGAGTGGAGCGCGTCCCACAGCACACGGAGGCCTTCATCTTCATGCGCTCTGATCGCAGCATGCTTGGGGTCTTCTCTGCTATTTTTTGCGCAGACTTTGGCAATTCTTTGCAAAAAATGGCAATACTGTGCAGGGGGAATTCTGCGCAAATTCTGCACTCCGCAATAGCGCAGAACTCCCCCTGGACTAATATTTGAAGAATATGATTCCTTTATAAAATCTATCAGTTCAGACTCAATACCAATGACTTTTGCTTCCCTAAATCACAGACAGGACCCTTTGCCTTTCTGACAGGAGCTCCAATACTGAAAGAGTCAACTTTTTTTTCTTTGCTGGTATATGATATATAATCCACTTGGAAGCGCTGAAAAAAGTGTGAAAAGTGGAATGTAAATCTAAATAAAATAAAAAAAATAATAATATGGCCAGAACTGCAATGGCTTATTTTATAGTTCATCCCCAATGCTGAGTAATGATCCTTGAATCCACAAAGATTTATTGAACTCAAAACAAACCCAAGCAGCAACAAAGGCAAGAGACTCGGGCCTAGGTCTGGGTCTCGGTGACTGGTAACCAGTATTAAGATGGGCCCTGGCATTGGGCCTAGAGCTAGGCCCAGGTTCAGGTTTTGGTGTTGGGACCTGGCCTTGGCCATTTTCTGGCATTTGACCCAGGCCTAGGCCAGCATTTCAGTTACTGGGACCCAGCTTCAGGCTGGATCCTGGTTTCAGGTTTAGGTCTGTGCCTCAGCTTTGGGATCCAGCCTCAGCTGTGCCTCAGTGTCAGATCTGGGCCTGGGCTTCAGATATAGGCCAATGCCTTGTTGACTGCAACATGGATTTAGGAGAAGCCTTTCATTAGTTCTAGGATTAGGCCTAGATCTTGGTGCTTAGGTCCTGGCTTCGGGACTATGCCTAATCCCAGGCCCAGGCCTTACCGATGGGACTCGGCTTTGAGTTGGGTCCTGGGTTCGTTTTTCTTTTACAGTGAAGTCAATGAGACCTTCCCCCATTGATTTCATTGTAAAACAGAAAAAAAATGTATTTTTTTTATTTTTAAAGAAATGAAATGAATTGAGGTTCCCCCCCAAAAAAAATTAAGATCCAAGCCAAATTGTTTCTCTGCACAGCTCTAAAGCTATCATATCCAATATCAATTCATCGACTGAGTATACAGACTTGTGCTTCTGTAATAGTTTCTGCAGATTGACTCTTTGACTATCTGAGAGCTGATTCAAATCTGTTGTCACAGGAAACTGATTGATGGTAGACATGCATATTGAAGATTTTATGTTTAGTATATTAATGTATTGTGATTTATGTTAAGTTTTAGTAATTTTAACCACTCTGATTTATTTGGAAGTGCAGTATATGAAACTAAAAAGAAACTGAACCAAAACAATACTCCCCATCTCTCTATTCACCCTTACCTTCTGAATCCATCCCCTACTCTCTCTCCACCCATATTTACCATCCCCATCATGCTCAAAATCAACACCTGAGAGAACATATTTCAAACCCACTTAATCCAAAACAAAATGCTAAAAATGTAAAAAGAGAAAGAAAAATTGACCCCTCCCAAATGACCTTACAACTAGCTTCACACAGCAGACCACAAAAGGAAGACCCCATTTGGTATGCCACTTTGGAGTGCTGCTATGACATACTGCCTATGGTGGATCAGCATCTCCAAAAAACCCTCCCCGATGATGTGCATGGTTGGGCAAGGCTTAGCATGTTATGACAGGGGGAGGAACCCAAGAGCCAGGATGGACTATGGTTTGCCTCAGGACCCCGGTGCATAACCTGCAAATACTTAAACATTTCCCTGCAGCACTTTTGGCCCACTCTCTCCTTACAAGCTACTGATCTCTGGCATTTTCTCCTTCTTTCAGTGACTCAGAAGCTCCTAGTGTCCTAGCTATCCCCAAATTTCCCACAAATCATGATAACAACTTATTCCTCCATCTTGTCTCTTACTAATGTACACCTCTGCTACAAAATGCTGACTATCTCTTATGAAATATATCATTTATATTAATCATAGCAACACATAGGTTGGACTTTTAGTCTCATGTCAGAGTGATCCAATACAAATCAGTTTGTAATTTACTGAAGTTCTTTGGCATGCTAAAGGTTATTGGAACTTCAACACACTTTAGTCTGGATATTCCATCTTTGTGTAATGCCTGATTATTAGTTAAAATAGTACTCAAGAGTTCCTTGTGTAATTGTTAATTGTTTTAACTTAGCATGCTCTAGTTTTCAATGAGTCACTCCTTGGTGAAGGCTGGAACAGGCAAAATCTCCCACTCCAGCCTGTAGCCCTAGAGAACTCAGCTCCTGTGGATCCAGAAAGGGATATGTCATCTGATTTATTGGGATACCTATTGGTGAGGTATGAAGCAAATCATCCTTATGTGAGTGCATGGAGTTACATCAGCCACTGTTTAGTGTTATCTCAGAGATATGAGCAGAATTACCTGATATGGATTATCATATTGCATTAAACAGCATTAATATCTAAGGATGTACTGACAATTTGGGGATTTTATTGAACTGTAACAACTATCTCTGAAATGAAACCTTTGCTTGCTCTCCTCTCAGTGGGAGCATTAAGAGGAGAACATCATTTTGCTGGTGGGTGAAGTGGATTGGTAAGTAAGTAATGCTTTAGAAAATCTTAGACCTTAAAAAGTTTGGAGGAAAGGTGAAATAGTGGGGTATATTCTTTAGTGTGTGTATGCCTGATATAAAAAGCAAGCCAAAGGTAGTTAATTCTAGTGTCTGTCTTTCCCTCCCTTCTGCTCTGCTTCCACCCACCCCTAACTCATCCTTTAATTTATAGGCAAGAGACACTTTCAAATTAAAAATCAATTAGGCTGGTATCTAAAACACATGATTGCCCCAGCCCTTATCAAGAGTTTAATTATCCCCTTGCAGGTCACTACCATATTAATAGTGAAGACACCAATAAATGTAAAGGACTCTAATTTATGTATTCCTACTCCCATAGCAACCTAAATTTAACTAACAACAAAACAAAATTAAGATGAAGGCAGCAATCCAGGACAAGAAGGAGGCCTTCCAGTCTTTTGCATCGAGTGTCGCATAAGAGATTGTATGTGTGCACCTGGTACAAAGAGCTCCTGGCTCTCAGAGAAAGAGTCCAATCTCTGGAGGCTAGAGTAGCAGACCTGGAGGAGCAGAGACAGACAGAGATGTATACAGAGAAGAGCTTCAGGGATTTGGTAGCAAAGTCCCAACTCCAGTCTAGGAGCCCTGGTGCTGCCTTGGGAAATGAAAATCTCCTGATCAGAAAGCATCACCCTGGTGTAGCAGGAAGTGAGCCTGTAGAAATGATCTGCTCTTCAGGTGATGCATTGTCCTCTTGCACCAAGGACCAGTCTCCAAGGCTAATGCCAAGAAGGGAATTGTTAGATTGGCAGTCATAGTTGATGATTTGATTATTAGGAATGTAGATAGCTGGGTGGCTGGTTGCCTGGCAACTTGCCTGCCTGATGCAAAGCTAGTGGACCTCATGGCTCTCCTAGATAGGATTTTAGATAGTGCTAGGTAGGAGCCGGCTATCTTGGTACATGTGGGCAACAACAAAATAGGAAAATGTGGGAAGGAGGATCTGGAACTCAAATTTAGGCAATGGAGAAGGTATAGAGAAGGGCAACCAAAATGATAAGGGGAATGGAAATGCTACCCTATGAGGAAAGACTAAAGAGGTTAGGACTTTTCAGCTTGAAGAAGAGATGGCTGAGGGGGGATATGATAGAGGTATTTAAAATCATGAGAGGTCTAGAATGGGTAGATGTGAATTGGTTATTTACTCTTTCAGATAATAGAAAGACTAACGGGTTCTCCATGAAGTTAGCATGTGGCGCATTTAAAACTAATCGGAGAAAGTCCTTTTTTACTCAATGCACAATTAGACTCTGGAATTTGTTGCCAGAGGATGTGGTTAGTGCAGTTAGTATAGCTGTGTTTAAAAAAGAATTGGATAAGGTCTTGGAGGAGAAGTCCATTACCTGCTATAAATTAAGTTGACTTCGAAAATAGCCACTGCTATTACTAGCAACAGTAGCATGGCATAGACTTAGTTTTTGGGTACTTGCCAGGTTCTTATGGCCTGGATTGGCCACTGTTGGAAACAGGATGTTGGGCTTGATGGACCCTTGGTCTGACCCAGTATGGCATGTTCTTATGTATTTATATTCCATTTTTCACACTTTTTTCAGTGCTTCAAAGTGGATTACATTTAGGTACTGTAGGTATTTCCCTATCTCCAGAGGGCTTACAATCTAGGAGCTGGATTTTCTAAGGTTGCAGACCTTAGAAAATCCAGCGGTAATGGGGGGCAAAATGGGGGGGGGGGGCGGGCCTGCGAAAGCCGGCAGACGGCAGCTAGCGCACCAATGCGGTGACCTGGCTGCCGGCTTTCACACCAAATAACTACACCATAAAAGGTGTAGTTATTCGGCGCAAAACTGGTGGCAATAAGGGTCCTTACCTTTCGCCACCAGCGATGTCTGCACAGCGTCAGCCCCAGTGCTACCCCGACTCCTCCTCTTCCGTGGCCGACTCTACCCCCATTTAGTGATCGCACACGAAAGTCCCTTTTCACGCGTGATCACTTTTGAAAATGACCTCCTAAGTTTGTACCTGGGGCAATGGAAGGTAAAGTGACTTGCCCAAGGTCACAAGGAGTGAACCCCGCTCTAACCACTAGGCTACTCCTCCAAAAGCTGAAATCCAGAACTTCCATTCTCTGAAATGTTCCCTGTTCAATGCACAGTAGGGATGTGCAGAGCAAAAGTAAGTTCATATGTCCATATGTCCAAAGGGGGTCCCATTTGCGGTCAATATGGACATAAACAGAATTCAATGAGTTGAGTATATGTCCATATGTGCAAATAAAAATTTAAACCCCTCACCCTCCTTAATCCCCCCCCCCTCCAAGACTTACCACAACTCCCTGGTGGTCCAGCGGGGTCAGGACGCCATTTCTGACCAACTTTGCAAGGAGCACGTGACGTCGGCGTCACGTCGGAGTGACGCGGCGTCATGTGATTCCCCGCGGGTTCACGCCGGAACGCTCGTTCGGCCCAAAAGGAACTTTTGGCCAGCTTTGGGGGGGCCTCCTGACACCCCCAAGCTGGCCAAAAGTTCCTTTTGGGCCGAATGAGGGTGCCGGAGGGAACTCGCGGGGAATCACGTGACGCCGCGTCACTGCGACGTGGCGCCGACGTCACGTGATTCCCCGCGGGGTCGCTTCCGGGATCCTCGTTCGGCCCAAAAGGAACTTTTGGCCAGCTTGGGGGTGTCAGGAGGCCCCCCCAAGCTGGCCAAAAGTTCCTTTTGGGCCGAACGAGCGTTCCGGCGCGAACCCGCGGGGAATCACGTGACGCCGCGTCACTCCGACGTGGCGCCAACGTCACGTGCTCCTCGGAAAGGCTTTCAGAAATGGCGTCCTCACTCCTCGCTGGATCACCAGGGAGTTGTGGTAAGTCTTTGGGGGGGATTAAGGAAGGTGAGGGGTTTAAATTTTTATTTTGGATCAACAATCGCGATTTCCAACGTATTCAACATAGCTATGTTGAATAAGTTGGAAATCCGATCGTTTATGTCTTATCACTTTTTTAAGTAAAAAAAAAAAAAAAGTAGCGTTTTACATTTATGTTCAATACGAATGCACACCCCTAATGCACAGGTCCCCAGGGGCAGGCAGAACTCCAGAGTCTCAAGGTATGGGGGAGGCAATGGCTCAGGAAATTGGGATTCAGTTTTGTAAAGAACTGGGCAACCTTTTAGGGAAGGGAAAGTCTTTTCTGAAAGGAAAGGCTTCATCTTAATCAGGGTGGAACAAGGCTGCTTGTACTAGCCTTTAAAAAAGAGTTAGAGCAGTTTTTAAAACAGAACAAGGAAGAAAGCTGACAGTTGCCTAGGATCTCATGGTTCAGAGAGAGGCATCACTGAAGGATATTAATGAAACAGGAGAGTTAGGGCATCCCAACAGAAATTTCCAATAAGAGCAAAATAGCACATATGCCTATAAGTAAAATGTCAGTTGTGCTAAAAGATTCCAAATTATTCCTGTCAACTGAAAAACAAGTTGTTAATACAAACAAAAACACAGTTTGAAATGTCTGTATGACAATGCATACAGAAGTCTTAAAAGTAAGATGGGAAAGTTAGAGTCTATAGTAGTGAATGATAAGATGGACATAATGGCACCTCAGAGACCTGGTGGAAGGAGGATAAGCAATGGGATAGTTCTATAGCAATGTACAAATTATATTGCAATGCTAGGGAGGATCAATTTGGTGAGGGGGTGGCACTTTATGTCCAGGATGACCGAGTTCAACAGGATAAAGAACCTATAAGAGACTATGGGGCAGATTTTAAAAACTTGCATGAGCGCGTACTTTTGTTCGCGCAGCAAGCGCGAACAAAAGTACGCTGGATTTTATAAGATACGCGCGTAGCCGCGCGTATCTTATAAAATCCGGGGTCGGTGCGCGCAAGGGGGTGAACATTTGTGCAACCAGCGCGCGCCGAGCCCAGCGCGCGCTGCCTGTTCCCTCCGAGGCCGCTCCGATTTCGAAGCGGCCTCGGAGGGAACTTTCTTTTGCCCTCCCCCCACCTTCCCCTCCCTTCCCCTACCTAACCCACCCCCCCGGCCCTATCTAAACCCCCCCCTTACCTTTGTCAGCAAAGTTACGCCTGCTGAAAGCGTAACTTTGCGCACGTCGGCGCATCGGCCGGCTGCCCCGCTCCGTGGTCCGGTCACGGGGGCTGTTCCGGAGGCCGCGGCCACGCCCCCGGAATGCCCCCGGGCTGAAACCACGCCCACGTTGCCGCCCCCTGAAACACCGTGCCCCGCCCCCTAAACGCCGCGTCATCCTGACACGCCCCCTGACACACCCCCGACAGGAAGCCCCGGGACTTACGCGTGTCCCGGGGCTTTACGCGCACCGGTGGCCTAAGCAAAATAGGTGCGCCGGCGCGCGAGGGCCCTGCTCGCTTAAATCCGGAAGGATTTACGCGCGCGGGCCTTTGAAAATCCGCCCCTATGTGCACAGTATAATCTTTATGGGTAGAAATCCCAATTGTGTTGGGGAAGAGTTTAGCGATTGGAATATTAGGGATGGACATTCGGGAGACACGAAATAGGAAATTTCCTATTTTGTTTCATTTCATTCTCAAAGCGAAATGATAGAAACCAATGAAATTTCATTGGAGTTTCAAAGTTTTGTTTTGAAAACAAAATTGATCCATCGAGTTTAGGCCCAGGGCCTTGCCTATAGAATAAGCTAAGACCCAAATCAAGGGCCTTGGCCTAGGCCAGACCACAACATGTGGCTTTGACCTAAATCTAGGCCTGAGGCAAGGGTGTCATCTAGGCATAGGCCACAGCGCGATGCAAGAACTGAAACCTAGACCTGAGAGACACCGAGTTTTCGTCCGAGACCTAAGCCTAATGCTGGGACCTTAACTAAGACACCAAAAGTATAAAAAAAACTTACCTGCTCTGTGGATCTAGGCTGTGATCCAGGCCCAAGTCTGATGTCTGGGCCTCGGCCTGACACCCTGGAGTTATATCAGTTCAATGTTTAGTGAAATCTCAGAATTATGAGTACTTGAGCAGCATTGCTTAATTGGATTACCAGATTGCATTAGAGAACATTAATATTTAATAATGTACAGGAAATTTTGGGACTTTATTGAACTGTAACAACTACCTTTGAACTGGAACCTTTGCTTGCTGTATCATATGTGTACAAGAAAATAAACAAGATGGTTGGGCTCAGTTGGAGTAAATCCTGTGGTGTCATTTCATGAGGCACATGAGAGCATTGAAGTTGGAGGGACCAGGAAGGAAGGTACACTAACAGCCTACAGCCTGATTCTAGGAAACAATATATTGGCAGATTACATCTGATTTAATTTCAGTTATTTTTTACCTCTAATCTTAAAGGTCCCACAGTGGGAACCTCTAGGGCTGGCACCCACAGATGATGTCACATGGGTGGGTATTTAAACCCCAGCCACGCAATGAATAGATGCCTTAGCAATGGGTCAACTACAAGGTCCTCTTCCAGCCTTGATTTCCAGCATTGCCTCATCCAGCCTTGCCAGTCCAGCCTCGCCTCATCTGTTTTCTTTGCTCCTGCCATCAATGTTTCCTCTGTGTCCAAGTTCCCCCCAGCTTGCTGCTCCAGACCTGACCTTTAGCCTGGACATGACTACTCTTGCTTGCTGGTGTCTGACCTTGGTTGTCCTCCAACATCCGTAAGCCTGCTGTTATCTTGTTTCTGGAGTCTCTCTGGACTCTAGCTACTACCTCTACCCTAGGGACCCAGCTAAGTCCTGTTGGCCGCCTGAATCCATGGTATCAACCTGCGGAGGAGGCAGCTGAGAAAGATGAAACTCCAGACTGTCCCACTACAGAGTGAATTTTCCAGTTGCCGGCGAAGGCCTTGGGGGCTCATCTTCGAGGCTGCATCAACTATACCGTAGCGCTAAGGGCTCAAACATCCAATATCCATTACAGGGCATTTCTTCTCGTAACTCTAAAAGTCATGGGCAGGATCTGAAACAGCACCTTGGCTTTAGTTGGAACCCAGTGTAATAAACAAAGTAAAGAGGGCTGCATTTGTCATTGTCATTGTCTTGTCATTGTCATAGCAATACTACCCTGGCAGCTATTTTTTTAATAACCTGCAATCTGTACTTTAGTATCTCAGGGATGCCTACACACAGGTCATTACAATAATCCCATTGAAAAAAAATAGAGTATTATTAAGAGGTTTGAAGTAACCAAAGTCCAAAAAATGGTCAAAGCTTGCTAATCTAAATTTGAGGGAAGCATTAGTTGCAATCAAGGCTAAATACAAATCTATAGTAAGCATAGTATCCAGCTTTCCACCAAGATTTTTAACCTCTGTTGCAGAGGTGATACATTTTTTTTTATTGAGGCAAGGAGTAAAAAGAGGTAGTCTGAGCAGCATTTCCAATCCTCATAATTTCAGTTTTCTGGGCTTTCAATGCTGGTGTGGTTCTCACAGCCATTTGGAAATCTTATGTAAACTCATATTAACCTGTAAACTGCTGGTCAGTGATAGGGTATGTATCCGTCAGAGAACCCTAAGATAGGATAAGTAACACCACTAAAGTTTTAAACGATGCTTAATGTTGCAAGCTTTATTACACAATGGCAAACAATATAAAAACTATTCAAAAAATAAAATTGGCACAAAAACACCCACATATATTTATCAATTGCCCTAGGCAATCATTCCTCATTCATACTGCTTCTAAACTCTCTTTAGTGTTAGGCATTTATAACATGTATAACTATCAACATAAAACATTGTCAAAATATATACAGAGTGCTTGAAATGAAACACTTGCAATAGAACTGGACTTTAAGAAAGATACTTTAAGGCAGATTTTAAAAAATACGTGCGGGCATCCATGCGTGCGCGGTTCCCGACACGCGCACCTGGATGCGGCTATTTTATAACATGCACACATCGGCGTGCATATGATATAAAACACCAGTCCCACATGCACATGCATGCCAGATTTTCATGTCCGCATGCGTATATGTGGGCAGGTGGGGGGGGTTTTAGAAAAATACATGAGGCGATGCAATTGGGCCTCACCCAGTTCCCTCCCAGTCCCCTCCACTTAAGAAGCAGACTGGGAGAGAACTTTCCAATCCCTAACCCAACCCTTTCTACCTCTTCCCCTCTCCTTCCCAACCCCTAAACCTACCCCAACTAACCTATTTTTTAAAATTCTTGAATTTACCTGCTCCTTTGAGCAGTAGTAAGTTCCGTGCGCCAGCCGGCTGCCGGTGTATCCTTCCCCGGAATTGCCGCTAATGGTGCTGTCCCGGCCCTCCCCTGCCCAGCCCAGCCCACGCCCCCGTCCTGCCCCTTTTGCAGGTCTTGGCACTTCTGCATGTAACAGGGGTTATGTGCATGGCCGGGCCTGTTCTAAAATGCATGTGGTGCAAGCAAGGCCCAGCCACGCACGTAACCCCCAGTTTTTACGCACGTGACCCTTTTAAAATCTGGCCATTTATGAATTGCAAATGAGTCACATGGAAGATAGCTTCATTAAAAAGGGGATACAGTTGAATCACAGTCCACGAGAAATTATTCTTTGTAATTGTTTCACAGGACTGTTTTTCCAATGATGTTTCTGTACTCTCTGTTCTACTTCTGCTTATACTGTATTCTTTCTCTCCCTACAAAGGCCTCTGTTTCACTGTACAGGCTTCTTCAGGGGAAAATATAGTTCATAACTATTCTTGCGTTGATACCATGGACTGTATTTAGTGAAGAGAAAGTGATCTCTTATTGTTGATTCTATTTTATACATTGATTTGCCAATTCAATATCTCAAGACTTCAAATGTTGTTAATTAACAGCTTGCTAAATGCAGCATAATCATCTGTGAATTTCCAATGTCTTCTCAGTGTTTTGGAAACCTTTTCAAGTCTCTTTGCTGGAACTGTATATAGATATAAACAGAATAGATATATATCTTATTGTGAACCGTTGTGACGACAACTAGCTTAATGATGGTATAGAAAAGATTTTAAATTTAAATAAAATAAGATAGATATAGATATTAATAGATATAAATGTATAGATACATTGAGTATGTAGAAAAAAAATATATATATTTATATAGATTACGAGAAAAAGTGGTATGCTGAACATGGGACTGCAAATCTTTTAGACTTGTAAGTGGGTAATTCAGCATCAGTAAGAAAGTGAAAACAATTTGTAACTGTTGCAGAGATGTTTCGTTTTTTATTTTCGTTTCATGGTTCAGTTTGGTTCCCCTGGGGGTAATTTCGTTTTTTCCGCAGTTTGGGTTTTTTTTTTTCGTGGTTTACAAATTTCATGTTAACACATGCTAACCATAGTTAGCGCGCACTAACACGAAATACGCATTTTTCTGAAATGTTGGTAAAATCTTTCATTTTTTCATTTTCTTTTCATTTTTTGCCCCGTATGCAAGTTCTACTAAGTACGATCTGTCTCTTAAGTGTTTTTGTAGAGCGCTACATATATTAAGTAGTAGCACTAAAGAAGTGATAAGTAGAAGTAGTAATAGTAGGTATTGTAACAAAACTATAATACACTTCCAGGTGGGTATTATGAGACTAAGGTTCCAGAAGCTGACAAAAATTCTGGGCAAAAGGGAGTAAAAAAGCAACCATACCATTTTGAATGGCAACTGGAGATCTCTTCTGCCTTTTGGAGTATCTTCAGGTTTGAAAATAGGTAAGAGGGAGGGTTGAAGGGGCTTGGAGGCTACTGGGGCAGAAGTGAGATTTGGGTGTGGGTTTCTGAGGAGGTGTGCAGCTTAATATTATTCTTATGTGAGAGTGTAGAGTGTAGGACCAGGAGGGGTATTTCCTGTGTGCAGCGGCGGCTGTTTGTTTTGAGGGGGGCTTATGAATTCATGGGAGGGAGAAGTTTCTTATTCAGTGCTTACTACTCCTTGACAATAACTATGAAGGGGATTGCAGAAGAGAACATTTGCAGGTACTATCTGCTACAAACAATTTTAATATTAATAATTTATTTATTTATTTACTTTTATATACCGGTGTTCGATTTTACATATCACATCGGTTTACATTTAAACAAAATTTGCAGGAATAATCTCCTTTGCATGTATTTTCATGCGATCCAGCTCATTATTTGGCACACATTGCTCTATTTTGTTAGCTGAAATAGGATTCACTGTTTCCAAATACCTGGTGCTCTTTCCTGATAGTATATGAAACATGTTTTTAGTTTATTGGAAATACTGAAATCAAAGTTTACTGCACACTAATGCTTAGTAAATAGGCACCTAAATGAGAATTTAAACATCTGTTCATTACTTCAAAGGTGAAAATTAAGAAAAAGAAAACAATTCAAGTATTTTTCTTACTCATTTTGTTTACTAAGCTTTCAAGAATGAAGAGGTTTGTGCTTTTTTGTAGCCAAACAGAGTTCATGGCCTTGTAAACTTCCGTAACAAATTACTGGAAGAAATGTAGTTGATGGCTTCCTTGTAATCCTCCAAATCTGCCTTGGTTGCTTCAATCATCGCAAATATTTTACTATAATTTAATTTTCTGTTTGAGATGCTTTCAATTTGTCTCCTTAGAGAAGATTCTTACTTCAAAAAAATCATATCTATTCTGGGAAAAGAATTATAAGAGTTTAATAAATGAGTAATATTTTTGCTTGGAGTAAACATGTCTCCTTACATAACTTAAACTTGACTTCCTCATAAACTAAATACATAAATTAGATTTGTCTTGCAAGGATTAATCAAATATTCAAGTTTTATCTAATGAAGCCTCCATAATTAAATTAAATTGCCGACCCAATCATGAATCTTCTTCAGCAAAAGATTGTAGTTCTGTTAAAAAATGTATAATGAAATTGAGTTGTTGCTCATTTGGACTATTAATAGTCCAGCTAATCTTATTTTAATTAAAGCATATCTGCTCTCAGAGTCTCTTGTTAGGATTCGTAGGTTGGTAGGCCCTTGGCCCGAGATGAGAGACAGTACCGCCCATGGGGAAGAGCCCCACTGAGCCTCACCATCGGGAAGTGAAGTCTGAGCAATAGGTGACAAAGCCCAGTGAGTACAGGCAGAGCAGGAGACTGGAGTGTGGATGCATTGCCAGAATAGGTTCCCCTAGTGGTGGAGTGCTGAACAGGGCCCCGGGGAGCAGGGAATGCAGGCAGCATATGGCAGAGTGCTTGCAAGGGCGATCCCTGGTGGTGGAGCCACAGAGAGAGTCAGCACAGGAGATATGATTATAGGCTTATCCTAGACACAGGGAAGCCCAAGGGTCTCTGGCCATGCAAGAGGACACTACCCCCAGGAGCAGGGAAGTGTGGTTCAGTCTCAGAGATAGGCAAGACGCTACCCCGAGGAGCGGAGAGTGTAATGAAGTCACAGCAATATACGAGACGCAGCCCCAAGGAGTGAGGGGGGGGGGGAGTGGCACAGTCCCAAGTTCACTATACATTACCCCGAGGAGCGGGGGTGCAGCTAGTCACAAGCAGTGGCAATGGCTCGCGAAGCGGGATACACCAGCACTAGATCCCATGAAGCAGAGTAGTGAGGCAATGACCTGCAGGGCGGAGTACACCTATGTTGGTGTCCACGAAGTAGAGTAGTGAGGCAGTGGTCCGCAGGGCGGGGTACACCTACATTGGTCTCCACGAGTAGACTCGTAAGGCAATGGTCCACAGAGTGGGACTCACCATGCTGAGTCTCCACAAGCAGAGTAGAACAGCAATAGTCTGCAGAGCGGGGTACACCGAAGTAGAGTCTCATGGGAAAAGTAGTTCCTGAAGCAACCCTGAGAGGAGGGGGATGGGAGACAGCATCCGGGGTGCAGGGCCCTCTGAGGAGCGGATAGCCAGAGACAGGAGCAGGGCCCCTGAGGAGTGGGTACCCGATAGTGTCTCATGCCGGGAGAAGCAGGAACCAGGAACCAGCGCCCATAGCGAGAACAGCAGGATTCAGCAAGGAGGAAACTCGTTGCCAAGTTGATTAGAGTCAGGCCCCATTGGTGCTTTAGAGTCCAGGGCTAGTGATGTCATCAAGGGGAGACGCCCCTGAGGTTCCTGCCCTGGCGTCTCTAAAGGAGGGGCATGGAGTGTGCACGCGCCTAGGAAGGCCCGGGAGAGACATGGCAGTCGACGGCATCCTGGGGAGTCCTGGAATGGAGCCATAAGTGTCTAAAACGGCCAGCCACAGCTGCGAGCCTTCCCAAAGGAGAGAGGGCAGCAATACATGAAGTGAGGAATAGCGGTCGCAGCCATCTGTGACCAATGGTCATAAGAGAGGGGGTATTGTTAAGGCCCCCCTCCCTGGGGGTTTGGGTTTCCTAGGATGTGTGGCATGGAACTGCCTGATTAGATCCTTGTCAAGGATGTTGGCCGCAAGCTACCAGCTGTTTTACTCAGGCCCAAAGCCCTCCCACGAGAGGAGATGTTTCCATCTCTTTCCATGCTTTCTGACATCCAAAACATCTTGCACCTGATAGGTAACGTCTGCCTCCGAGGACAGAGGTTGGGGCTCAGGTGGTTTTTTTGAGAAATCGGACAGTACCAGAGGTTTATGTAGTGAGATAGGGAAAGCATTATGGATTTTAAGAGATGCAGGCAGACAAAGACTGTAAGTAACTGGACCCAGCCGTTGGAGCACGGGAAAAGACCCAATGTATCTGGGGGCGAAGCGGGCCAATGGCAGTTTAAGATGAATAAATAAAGTGCTAAGCCACACTTTGTCTCCTGGGTTCTCTCTGCGGAGCTCCTCGATGAATGGCATTGTAAAACCTTTTAGATCTTTGGATGGTTTGCTGAAGGAGTTGTTTGGTGTGGTCCCAGAGTGCACTGGGGACGGCACTGACAGCAAGAGTGGAAGAGGAGGCAGCGGCTGGTGTCCGTAGAGCACCTGAAAAGGTGATAACCCGGTGGATGCAGACTGGTGGGAATTTAGAGCAGAAGGTCGGACCAGTCATTCTGCTGGGAATTTACATAGGCTCGAAGGAACTGTTTTAGGGTCCTGTTTGTTCTTTCTGTCTGACCATTGACTTGGGGATGGGTAAGCAAATGTGAGGTCCAATGTGATGTTAAACTTTTTGCAGAGGGATTTCCAACACCGGGCGGTGAATTGTACTCCCCGATCAGAGAGAATGTGTCTTAGGAGGCTGTAGAGGCGGAATATGTGGCGGGTGAACACATCGCTAGTTCCAGAGCCGAGGGAAGGCCAGGTAATGCTACAAAGTGAGCTATTTTTGAAAATCGGTCCACGGTGACCCAAATCATATTATTGCCACTTGAAAGAGGAAGTTCCACAATGAAATCTGTGGCTATGTGTGTCCACGGCTCGCTGGGCATTGGAAGAGGCTGCATGAGACCCCAAGGATGACCAGCCAGAGGCTTATGATGAGCGCAAGTGGGGCAAGACTCAACATAAGCTTGTGTGTCCTTTTTTATGGTGGGCCACCAATAGAACTGTTGGAGAGTGGAAAGGGTTCTAGCCTGTCCCGGGTGGCCTGCTGTTAGAAAGTCAATGGCCCAGCAGAGTATCTTCTGTTGGAGTTGCTGGGGAACTACCATTTCCCCAGGTGGCACAGTGAACATGGCATAAAAGGAGGATTTTAGCTGGATCAATGATGTGCCGTGGAACATCGGGCACATCTTCAGTGACAAAAAGAGTGAGAGAGTGCATCAGCACGGCAGTTTTTATTGGCTGAACGGTATCGTAATGAAATTAAATTGAGTAAAAAAAACAAGAGCCCAATAGACTTGTCGATGATTTAGGCATTGCGCACAGTGCAAATACTCGAGGTTCTTGTGGTCGGTATATACTGTAATCTGATGCTACACCCCCTCGAGCCAGGGACACCACTCCTCAAAAGCCAGCTTAATTGCCAACAACTCCTTATCCCCAATTGCATAGTTATATTCTGCTGGAGAAAAGTGTTTTGAGAAAAATGAGAAAGGGTGTAAGGTATGGGTGGCTGAATACTGGCTGAGTACTGCTCCTATGCCAACATCCGAGGCATCGACCTCGATGATGAAGGATAGTCAGAGGTCTGGATAGCACAGGCATGGCTCCTGAAGGAAGGCGGCCTGAGGTCCTGGAAGGTGGTCATAGCTTCGGGCGACCACTGAGACGGACTGGCATCATTGCGAGTCATGGCCGTGAGTGGGATGGTCAGCGTAGAATAGCGAGGAATAAATGATCTGTAGTAATTGGTGAAACCAAGAAATCTCCACAAGGCCTTGAGACTTGTGGGTTGAGGCCAATCGTGGATACTTTTGGAATTTTGGGGATCCATCCGAAAGCCTTTGCTAGAGACCACATAGTCCAGAAATGGGACTGACTCTTGTTCAAAAGAGCACTTCTCCAGTTTGGCGTACAACTGATTGCCCTGCAAACGCTGAAGAACACTGCAGACATCCTGGTGATGGCTCTGAAGGTCTTGAGAAAAAACCAAGATGTCATCCAGGTAGACTACAACATAGCAGTAGAGCATGTCTCTGAAGACCTCGTTCATCATATTCTGAAAAACCAATGCGGCGTTACAGAGACCGAACGGCATCACAAGGTATTCAAAGTGGCCATCCCATGCATTAAACATGGTTTTCCATTCATCGCCCGGGTGGATTCTGACCAAGTTGTAGGCCCCTCTAAGATCTAATTTGATGAAGATCTTAGCACCTTGAAGTCTGTCAAAGAGTTCTGAAATTAACGGTAGAGGGTAGCGATCCTTCAGAGTGATCTCATTTAAGCTACGGTAGTCGATGCACGGCCGGAGAGGGCCGTCTTCTTTCCCCACGAAGAAAAAGCCCGCTCCAGCAGGAGACTTGGAGGGCCATATGAAGCCCTTGGCTAAATTTTCATGTATATATTCCAACATGGCTTGCGTTTCAATCAAGGACAAGGGGTAAATCCTACCCCGAGGAGGTTCTGTGTTGAGTAGCAAATTTATTGCACAGTCAAAAGAGCAATGTGGAGTTAGGGTATCCGCAGCCTTTTTGGAGAAGACATCACAGGAATACTGCAGTGGAAGGCCCATAAGAGAGGCAGAAGTGGTTAGGCAAGGCACTAGTGATACAACCTCCAAGCATTTGTCGTGGCAGGAGCTATCCCATTGTGACAGTTGTAATGTGACCCAATCAAACTGCGAGATATGCAGTTTTAACCATGGCAGTCCCAGGACCATGGGGTGTATAGCTTTATCCAGCATGAGAAATGATATGGTCTCTACATGTAGAGAACCGGTACGGAGCTGGATAGGGACCATGGAGTGAGTAACCTCGCCTGGTAGAGGTTCGCCATGAATGGAGGAGAGTAGTAAGGGCACTGGAGAGTGAATGGTGGGGATTCTGAGATGTTCCAAAAGTTGCCTCAGAATAAAATTCCCACTGGCCCCAGAGTCCACCAAAGCATCAAGTTTGATGGAAACTGGCAGGGATAATGGAGGACAGGAGCAGTTCTCCGGCAGAACCTAGGCCTGGAAGTTTCCTGGACTGACAGGGCATGAAGCTATGGCATGTCCGGGTTGGCCACAATACAAATAAACAGACATCTGATTGTTGGCGACAGCGTTTTTCTTTCAGCGAAAGCCTACTTTGACCCATCTGCATAGGTTCTTCCACTTCTTTATTCTGAGCAATGTTGGGCTTCAGAGAGGGCATACGTCGAATTTGGGGTGCGCTCGGAGCCATCCTTCTAGACACTCTTGCCTCATGAGAACATTCACGAAGGCGGCGATCGATGTGACTGGCAAGGTCTATCAATGAATCCAAGGATTCTGGAAGTTCTCGGGCCACTAGTTCATCCTTGATCTGCTGGCTTAGGCCTTTGAGGAAGATAACACGTAGGCAGTACGAATTCCAGTGAAGTTCAGATGAAAAGGTCCTGAACTCAATGACGTAATTGGTCAAAGACCTGGAGCCTTTTTGGAGATGCAGAAGGGAAGACCCGGATATGGTTTTCCGACTTGGATCATCAAAGACAGGCGAAATAAGGCGAGAAAGCCAGGCAGATCTCGCAGAACCGGGTCAGCTCATTCCCAGAGTGGTGACGCTCAGGCCAATCCCTTACCATCCAGGAGTGACAGGATGTAAGTCATCTTGGTGATTATATCTGGGAAATATGCTGGTTGTAGGCAAAAGTGCATATTACATTGATTCACATAAGAGGATCTCCTGAGAAACGTGGGGGTGCCAGCAAGGGCACAGTAGGCCGAAGGATCAGCATGTGTGTAGCAGAATTAGGTTTGGCAGACGTCGAGGCAGAGTCCAACCGGCTACTAAGGTTATCTATAGCTGCTGCCAGGGTTTCCAAGATTTTTTGTTGTTCAGAAATTCGTTGTGCCAGGCCAGGAATGGCCCTGGGCCCAAGGTGAGAGATGGTACCGCCCACAGGGAAGAGCCCCACTGAGCCTCTCTGTCGGGAGGCGAGATCTGAGCAATAGTTGACACAGCCCAGCGAGTACAGGCAGAGCAGGAGACTGGGGTGTGGAGGCAGTTGCCAGAATAGGTTCCCCTAGTGGTGGAGTGCTGAACAGGGACCCGGGGAGCGGGGAATGCAGGTAGCATATGGAGGAGTGCTTGCGAGGGCGATCCCTGAGGGTAGAGCCACAGAGAGAGTCAGCACGGGAGGTATGACGTAGGCTTACCCGAGACACGGGGAAGCCCAAGTGTCTCTGGCAGTGCAAGAAGACACTACCCCGAGGATCGGGGAAGTGTGGTACAGTCTCATGAGATAGGCAAGATGCTACCCTGAGGAGTGGAGAGCGTAATGAAGTCACAGCAATATACGAGACGCTGCCCCGAGGAGTGGGGGAGCGGCACAATCCCAAGTTCACTACATGTTACCCTGAGGAGCGGGGGCACGGCTAGTCACAAGCGGTGGCAATGGCCCACGAAGCGGGGTACACCAGTGCTAGGTCCCACAAAGCAGAGTACTGAGGCAGTGGCCCGCAGGGCAGGGTACACCTACGTTGCTCACCACGAAGTAGAGTCGTAAGGCAATGGTCCGCAGAGCGGGGCTCACCATGCTGAGTCTCCACAAGCAGAGTAGAATGGCAATGGTCCGCAGAGCGGGATACACCGAAGTAGTCTCACGGGAAATGTAGTTCCTGGAGCAACCCCGAGGAGCGGGGGGATGGCAGACAGTGTCTGAGGATTAGGGACCTCCGAGGAGCGGATATCCAGAGTCAGGAGCATGGCCCCCGAGGAGCGGGTATCCAAGAGCATCTCATGCCGGGAGAAGCAGGAACCAGGAACCAGCGTCCATAGCGAGAACAGCAGGATTCAGCAAGGAGGAAACTCGTTGCCAAGTCGATTAGAGTCAGGCCCTGATGGTGCTTAAGAGTCCAGGGCTAGTGATGTCATCAAGGGGAGATGCCCCTCAGGTTCCTGCCCTGGTGTCCCTAAAGGAGGGGCATGGAGCGCGCGCTCCTAGGAAGGCCTGGGAGAGACATGCAGTTCGTGGCGTCCTCACCATCCTGGGGAGTCCTGAAACGGAGCCATGAGTGTCTGAAGTGGCTAGCCACAGCCGCAAGTCTTCCCAAAGGAGAGAGGGCAGCCACACACGTAGTGAGTAATAGCGGTCGCAGCCATCTATGACAGATGGTCATATCATCTCTCTTTATTCTCTCTAACTGAAAGGGAATATTTTTAGCTAGTAAGATCCTGATCTCTCACTTTTATTCTTTTAGGAGATTAAAAGACATAGACCAAATCAGATTATTTAAGAGGGCAAATTATCTACTTTTACAAAAATAGGTTTCTAGAATAAAACTTGTTATTTTTCAATGATGAATTTTGTGATATAATTGAAATCTCTTTAACTGATGAATTTAGTTAGATAACATTCATAAGGAGCTAGAAACAAAGTGTATAATTAATTCATCTCATTATATGACAGTGTACATGAATATAACTATCCATCCCATAGCAGAGAATAATGTGCTCCTGTGATCAAGGTAATATAATATGTTCACAAGGAATAAAGAGAAGAATTAACACAAAAAAAGTGAACAATTATAAGAAAAATAAGGATCAAGGAAGTTCTCTCTACTAATTGTAAACTCAAGAAGAACAAAATAATATTCCTTCTTCCACTCTGATGATTATAACCAAATGTGGAAAGGGAATTTAAAATAAAAATGAAATCCACTTATAAATAGACACCAAACTATCAATCATATTATACATACAAAGATGTAGATAGGAAAATAAATAAATTGTTATGATTTTAATAATATGAAAATGTTGATTAAACACAGTTATACAAATAAAATAATTATAGCATAAAAACACAAATGAAATTAAATATATCATAATAAAACCCAATATGGTTATGTTTCAGCAGAAATACCTGCATCAGGAGTTAACAATTTGTACAATTCACTCACAATTAATTGGAAAACAAAAAAAAATAACAGATATTATATGTAGAATAATATGAGCCTCAAAGGACAAATGCAACCAACATATAGTCAGTATTTAAATTGGTGGGGCATACCCAATGACATTTGTGGTCCTGTTTGGCTTACCTGTCATTCAAACCTTCAGCAAACATTGTCTATACTTTACTCCATCTATGCTGTGATAGTGCTGCCTGTAGGTCACAAGCTGACCTCTATTAGTGGTTTCTGAGGACTATGTCAGATCAACTCAAATGTTAGATTGGCAGATAATCACCGAGTTGCCTAAACACATGCTTATTAAAACACACCAAGTTAGGATAAATACAGGATATATTGTAGTGGTGAATTTATGCCAATACATCAATCTGAAAACTTTTGGCATTGTCAGTAGCTTGTATTGGTCAAAGAAAAGGAGCAAGTGTCATCGGACCCAAACAGGTTGAAAAGAGGATGTATAGATGGTAGATATAATTGGCATTTCAGATACCTGGTGGAAGGAGGATAATAAATGGAACACTGTGATCCTAGGGAAAAAATTATCAGGAAGATTTAAAAAATGCTGCATGCGTAAAAAATGGGGGTTATATGTGTGGCCAGGCCTTGTGCGTGCTGCGCACATTTTAAAAGGGGTCGGGCTACGTGCTTAACCCCCGTTATGTGCTGAAGTGCAGGGCCTAGAGAAAGGGGCGGTCTGGGGGGTAGGGAGGGGCGGGACTTGAAGCGACTGGTACAGCGGCCACCTGCTGCTGAGTCAGGGAAGCGCACGCCGGCAGTCTCCTAGCGCACAAGTTGCTTCTACTTCAATGGAGCAGTAAGCAACAAAACAAAAAAAACAAAAACAAAGGTAGGAGAACAGGTTTAGGGGTGGGGAAGGGATTAAGGAGCGGACTGGGAGGGAACTGGAAGAGGTCTGATCTCATTGCTGTACATACTTTTCTAAAATTAGGCCCCCCTCCCTGCTTGCACCGCCCACACATGCATATGTGGATTATAAAATTGGCGCATCCATGTGAACGTGCAAGGAAGCACGTGCACATGGACATGCGTGTGCTTCTTTTAAAATCTACCCCTATATTACAATGATAGGATGGATCAAACTGGTGAAGGGTAGCGCTATATGTTAAAGAAGGCATAGATTCAAACAGGATAAAAGTTCTATAGGAAAGAAAATGCACTGTAGAATCTTTATGGATATAATTTTCATGTGAGAAGGGGTTTATGATTAGAGCTCAGGTGGAGAATTACACATATGATTAATGATAGGAAGTCAGGATAAGCTCCCAAAGAATCTCCTAGTTGGGGCAAATCTTTAAACTTACGCAAGGGCGCAGATTTGTTTGCGCAACCTGGCGCGAACAAATCTATGCCTGATTTTATAACATGCAGGCGTAACTTGCGCAAGCCACTGGCTCCCTGCCCCAGCACAGGCCATTGTGCCGGAGCACTCGGCCTCGCCCCCGGAATGCCGTCACGCCTCCGGCCCTGCCCACGGCCCGCCTCCATGCCCCCATACACGCCCTGCCGCCACGCCCCGGCCAGTCCCTTATTTGAAGCCCCAGGACTTATGCGTGTCCTGGGACTTGCGCGCACCGCCGAGCCTATGCAAGATACGCAGCCGCACTCATGTTATAAAATCTGGGGTCGGCGCACGCAAGGTGATGCACATGTGTGCATCTTGCATGCGCCGAGCCCTAGGGGAGCCCCAATCGGAGCAGCCTCAGAGGGAACTTTCCTTCCGCTCCCCCCACCTTTCCCTCCCTTCCCCTATCTAACCCACCCCCCAGCCCTACCTAAATCCCCCCCACCTTTATTTTGTGATTTACGCCTGCCTCTGGGCAGGTGTAACTTGTGCGTGCCAGCCAAGTGGCAGCGTGCGAACCCTCGGCACGGCCGCTGTGCTGGAGGCCTCGGTCCCGCCCGATTATAAGCACAATCCCTTAACTCTCAATTGTATTATGCTCTTAGTTAACTGCCCTCTCCGGCCTTATCTTTCCGGCTGCTTAAGCTTCCAAGTTTACCCTCCTTGTTGAATGTAACTTTTCTTCTTCTGTTAAATGATTGTTCTTTGTTACAGTTTACCCCGTTCTGTGTAAACCAATCTGATATGGTTATTAACCATGAAGGTCGGTATAGAAAAGAGTTAAATAAATAAATTAATAAATAACCCTTTGAAAATCTGCCCCTATATGTCTGGTAGCGGCCTACAGGGGAATGATCAAACTCTCAGTAAGGTGTAGGGAATTCATGAAGAGAAGTTAAAAGGCTGATTAGATTTTTTTTTTTTTTTTTAGTGTGAAAGTGGCACCTGCCTATAAATTAAAGGATGAGCTAGGGGTGAATTTGAAAAGAAGCTTGCTGTGGAAACAAAAACTCATCATAAAAACCTTTTCAGGTACATTCAAAGCAAAAAGCCTATAATCATTAGATGATTGAGGGGCAAAAGGGGCTCTATGGAAGGACATAGTGGAGAGAATGAATTCTTCGATCTTTACTGAGGAAGTGCTATTTAAAGGTGATGATTAAGAGGAACTGAAACAAAATTCAGTGAACCTGGAAGATGTACTAGGACAAATTGACAAAGTAAAGAATAGCAAGTCACCTGGACCAGATGATGTGCATCCCAAAGTGCTGAAAGAACTGAAAAATTAAATTACAGACCTACTGTTAGTAATCTTTAAAATCAGCTATGGTACCTGAAGATTGGAGGGTGGTCAGTATCACCCCAGTTTTTAAAAAGGGTTCTGGGGTGATCAAGGAAACTACAGACCAGTGATCCTGATATCAGAGCCAGGAAAAATGGTTGAAACTATTCTAAAGAACATATAGATAGACATAGTTTAATGGGACAAAACCAACATGCATTTAGCCAAGGGAAGTCTTGCCTCATCAATTTGCTACATTTTTTGAAGGCATGAGTAAACATGTGGATAAAGGTGAGCCAGTTGATATAGTATACCTGGATTTTCAGAAAACATTCGACAAAGTACTTTATGATATACTCGAGGAAATTAAAAAGTCATGGGATAGGAGGCAATATTCTATTGAAGACTGAGAACTGCCTAAACGATAGAAAGCAGAGAGGAGAGCTAAATGGTCAATTTTCTCAATGGAAAAAGGTGATTAGTGGAGCTGCCCCAGGGATCTGTACTGGGAATACTACTTTATAACATATTTAAAAATGACCTAGAGATGGAAACTATGGGTTAGATGATCACATTTGCTGATGATTCAAAATTATTCAAAGTTGTTAAATCAAAAGAGAAATTGTAAGAGAACCTTGCAAACCTGGGCATCCAAATGACAGATAATATTTAATGTGGACAAGTGCAAAATGATGAGAGTTATTACCCAGGAAAAGGATCTAGGTATCATCGTGGCTAATATGATGAAATCCTTTGCTCGGTGTGTTTCAGTGGCAAGAAAGCAAATAGAATGCTAGGAATTATTAAGACAGGAATGGAGAATAAAATAGAGAATATCATAATTATTCTGGATTGCTCCATGGTACAGCTGCACCTTGAGTATTATGTGCAGATTTGGTGACCACATCTCAAAATGATATAGTCAAAATAAGAACATAAGACTTGCCACACTGGGTCACACCAAAAGGTCCATCGAGCCCAGTATCCTGTTTTCAATAGTGGCCAAGCCAGGTTACAAGGGGCTTGGCCAAGGGGCAGACAGATTCCAAGTCACCCCTCCCAAGAAAAAAACAGTGGATTTCTGCAACGCCACCTTAATAATTATTAATGGACTTTTCCTCCAGGAACTTGTCCAAACCTTTTTTTAAACGCAGCTATACTAATATCTTTCACCAGATCCTCTGGCAATGAATTCCAGAGTTTAATTATACATTGAGTAAAAAAATATTTTCTCTTATTAGTTTTGAAGCATTACTTTGGAGATTAAGTTTAAAAGTGAAGTCTTTCTCATTTCTATAGAACTGTGCGGAAGAGAAAGAGATATCAGAAGATGAATAGTCATTCAATTAGCATCATGGGCCAGAAGAAAGTTAAAGAAAGGAAAATTGGGGGAAACGTTACAGAGAACGTCAATGTCACAATGAATTATTTGAGATTGAAAATAAATTCCTTTTTTTTTTTCATATATTTTAAGACTGTTATGAAGCTAGGTGTAAAGCATGGTGAGAAGGAGTCCCCACAGGACATACTGGAATTCCTTTTAAGATGGAATTAGATCTGGAGAAGTAGTTTGTTTAATATAGTAAACCAGCTGGATTTCCTTCAGCAAATCCCAAAGTCATCATTTCCTTTTCCTGGCAATGCCTGGAGAATTACCTCTTGTTTTGCGTGTGGGATCAATACTAATACTAATCCTAGCAACAAGCAGTGGCTATTCCCCATTGATTAATAGCAGTTTATGGACTTTCCCTCCAGGAACTTGTCCAAACCTTTTTTAAATGCAACAACACTAATAGCTTTCACCACATCATCTGGCAACGAAGTCCAAAACTTAATTATGTGTTGATTAAAAAAATATTTCCTCTTATTAGTTTTAAATACATTACCTAGTAATTTCATTGGGTGTCCCCAGGTCTTTGTACTTTTCTAAAAAGTAAACAACTGATTAATGTTTACTCGTTCCAAGCCACTCATTTTTTTAAACTTTTATTTTTAATGTATTTCAATTAACAAAGCATAAAAACTTTGTAACGGAAACAAGAGAATTGATAAAGGCAAAACAGAGAAAAAAATATATGAACATTTTATCCAAAAAAATACAATCAGCTACAAAAAGAAATTAAAAGTTTGGAAGAGAGAAATACAGGAGACTATAAAGAAATATAGTAAAGCAAAGACACTAGCGACATACATTCTGCTATATCAAGACAATTACAAGAATTCACTGGTTCCCTAAGGGAGAAGGAAAAGATGTTAACATCGTGTGAGCCTCAATAAAAGATTTCAATTGATCTAGAGGAAGAAAAAGGAAAACTCTCTGAATGATATTTGACAAAACATTTTCAAGGGTACAAAACAAGTGAGGATCCCAAAGACAAGGTGTCCTTTCTGAGAGTCAAGAAAGTCTTCCTTCTTTCCTGTGTCAGCCATGAGAAATCAGAAAATCCGCATTTAAATTTTAGAGATATGCTACCATTACTTTACTTAAATTAGCTTCAGAGAAAAAAAGAAACTAATAAAGTAGTTCTTTCAATTATTTCTGGACCAGATAACTCCAAGAGGCCTGTCAAATTTAAAGAAGAAACTGCAGGAGCATCTTGAACAAACAATGCGTTAGACTGGAGAGAAGGTTAAAAACCAAAAAAACAGCTTATTCATCGAAGGAAGCAATGAAGCATCTCTGGAGCCAGGTGTAGGATTTCTATTAAATATATATATATATTTAAAGTAATCCAGGGTAATTCACCCATAACTTTATGAAAATTCAGAATGTGAAGATTTAGCCTTTTAGCAGAATTCTCCAATGCTTCAATCCTTTGAAACATTGCTTCTTGTTCCTGCAAAACAGCAGTTTGAACCCCTTGCATTGTCCCCAAGTCATTTTTTATCTCAGTTAATTGTTCCACATGCTTCTGAGCTTATGACTGAAACTTAGAATTCTGGGGTTCCAATTTTAAAGCAAGGGAATCCATTTTTCTTGCAGAAACACAGAATCTGGCCAAACTTTCCCATCATATCCCATAAGGAATCCAGACACTTCTGCTGGTTTATTAAGGAATTGAGTGAACTCACCAGCAAGTAAAGTTTCTCCAGAAGATACAGCAGCCATAGCAGGAAAACCACCCAAGTGAGCTTCCAACTCTCGGCAAGCTATCTCTGGATTCCCATGAGTCACTTCCCAATCTTGCAGAGATCGAGCAGATAATGATACCTCCTCAGCCCCCTCCCACACAGACAGCAGAGGGGCGTCATTCTCCTGATTTGGTGCAACTTCCTAGGAGAAGTCACATCTCATTCATGGAAGAGAATCTTGTGGCCAGGGGCTGAGGGAAAATTCCTCTCCCAGCTGAGCAACACTCCCTCATCAAATCCAGCAACAGGGAACAGGCCACCAGACAAAGCAGAAATCTGAGAAGCGAAAGATGTAACCATTTGCTGGCCAGGAAGGTGAGAAAGCTTGGAGGGAGGAATCTAACCTTCCCCTTTCTTTTTGGATCTATTTAGGGAAAGATATAGGCACATTCATCAGACAGCAAATCTCAGTGTCCTCCTCTCGTTGCCATCTTCCATGCCACTCATTATTTTATAGACCTCTATCATATCTTCCCTCAGCTGTTTTTTCTCCAAGCTGTAGTCCTAACCTCTTTAGCCTTTCTTCATAGGGGAATTGTTCCATCCCCTTTACCATTTTGGTTGCCTTCTCTGTACCTTTTCTAAGTATTCTATATCTTTTTTGAGATGTGCTGACCAGAACTGCTATAACACACCCTTGGCAACTAACATACTAAGTTCTGAAGTTGTAATAGCAAGTCACAGTCACAAACAGACTCAAACAGTAATACTCATCGCATTTGCGTCCCAGTCCCGACACGATCATGTTTCGGACCAAAAAGGCCCTGCCTCAGGGGAATGACTCCTTCCAAACTGCTTATCATTGACATCCGACAATGGCGTGGAAGACTGGGTTTGAAATGTATGCAAGATGAGGGTTGGGGATATATTCATTTTAGCATTTTTGTAAAGGATGAAGTATATGTGCTGTAGACGATCTTTTTCATGCTGTGCAAGTAAGATTAAATAATATAACAGTGGACATATGATAGAAGAATGGAAGAATAACTTCCTTATCATTATATGATGTTATAAGGCGTAAGAGTGGGGGGGTGTTTCAAAATGTTGGACGTGGTAGAAAACTGTCCCTGGGAATTGAGTTCATTTTAAGATGACCTGGTTGAAGACAGAGGGGGTGTGTTTTCTTTTTCAAGTTGGACGTGGTAGAAGACTGTTCTTGTGATTAAGCACTGTGTTTGAGGATGACCTGTTTGGAGAATGAGGGTGTTGCCATAATTACCGGTGTAAGGGGTTAAAAAGAAGTTCCGGAGTGTTGCCATGTTATCATTGAGCGAGCCTAAATGCAGACCGCGGAAAAAGAAATGGATAAGGGCATAGCCATTTGTGATACACGCTGATGGAACGATGATGGACTTTGTCGGATGTCACAGATAAGCAGTTTGGAAGGAGTCATTCCCCTGAGGCAGGACCTTTTTGGTCCGAAACACGATCGTGTCGGGTCTGGGACGCAAAATGCGATGAGTATTACTGTTTGAGTCTGTTTGTGACTGTGACTTGCTATTACAGCTTCAGAACATAGTATGTTTGTTGCCAAGGGTGCGTTATAGCCTGGAGTTCGTCAGCATACTTTGGAGATTGGTTTTATTCAAATATGAAAAATATATAAAAAATGAACAAAAGATAATTAAATAAAGCAAAGTGACCCTATACCATATTAGAGCCTGCTGTTGAACACTGACTCTATGAGTAAGGGGGCCTACAAAACTTGATGGCTAATTGATATGTTATTAAGTAGATACCAGTTTAACCATAGTTTTTGATTTGTTGGATACAAATAAGGTTACTGGAATACACCTTTGTGTGGCTGTGGGTGTTATATGTGAGCAATATTTGCATTGCCATCTTTTTGTATGCTGGGTTCCTGGTGTTAGTACTGGATTGGTAGGGCATGCTTGCTGCATAGGTGTTGGCAAACTTAGGTCAGGTTGAGGAATAAAATCTTGCTGGTTTCTTTAAATCTGATATTTGTCTAAACCTTCAATTTTGCCTTTTTCTATTAAGAATTATGTCATTTTAAAATCTTTTATATTTTGTTCTGATTAGGCCATGACCAGACTAACTAGGGCCCTGGTTCTCATTGGAGGGGGGGACATTGTCATTTAATCAGGAAGGGTCTATGGGCAGTACCTGGAGGTAATCCCTGGAGATGGCGGTGATGTCAGGGCAAAAAGATTTGGTGGCAGATCTTGAACAGGGCAACCTCTCCCCAAGGATATGGATTGGTACTTGGTGGGCTTAAGAAGGAATTGCTTGGAAAGTCCGAAGGCTACATGATAGAGCTGGGTTCCGAGCTGGAATGCTGGTGAAGCAACTTAACACGATCAGACGTGGACTAAGCATTCACAGTGAGTAATGGACTGTTTGACTGAGCTCAGTAATACTTGTAAATAAACCTTTATTCTCTAAATAAAATCCTTGCATTCAAGTATAGAGGAGGACTGTTTTTTTCTGTCCAGAGAGCCCTAAAATGGCACTAAATTTTGCTGGCTATTTTCTCCATTGTTCTCATAGCTTTTGGTTTGGATGCAGCAATTTCTTCCTGCTCCTTTTTATTTCCACCTTAGTTGGAACAAAGGCTGCGATCAGGCACCATGAACCTTCATTTGCGACTACCCAAGACTTATTTCCTACCTTATGTCCTGTATCAGTGTTCATTTTGGAGCCATACAAATGAGGTCCTAAATTTGGCCATGAGGTGTCACCCATGCCATCTGAAGGATTAATATAAGGGCTGCAGGTGGATGAGTGGATCGAGTAATGGTAATACGTAGGAAAAAGCCATTTAGATGGATTACTCACAAGTTATCCATCTAATTGACAACATTTTCCATATTCAGCCACCTATCCAGTTAAATTGCTGTCCATTCTTGGTAGTGAGGATCTTGGTAGGCATTTAACTTTTTTCTTTCCCTTTGAATATTAATGCTTTTTACAACAAGTCATCCAGCAGAAGGATCTTTTATGTTTAAGAATGTTTTGACAGTACATTTTTTAATACAGTACTGTAGGTGTCATTCTTCAACTCTGATACCAGCTAAATATCAATTCTGAAATAGCATCTGCTTCCAAGACTTTCAATAGATACAAAATACTATCACCTCATTAATTAAAAATTTTTGTATACTAAATTTGACTGATATTAAAAACAATTCTCATACCATCTTCATAAATACTAAACAAAAAAAAAAATTTTAGGTTGGAGTGGAACATTTCATACTTTCCTATGTTCCCAATGCCAGTCCTCTGGCAATGGAAATTTAAACTTTTAATTATGAACGATCCACCACCAACCACTTTTTGTCTATATTTTATGCGTGCAAAAAATTATCAAAACATCAAAGAACTGTGTCCATATTTAACTTGTTTGCTTCAAAAAATCACCACTTTTAACTTGTCATGAGTGAATGATCTCTTGAAGACAACAAGTTAAAAGTGGTGATTTTTAACTGTAAATAACGAAGCAAATAAATAGCTAAACAAATAAAAATAAAAAGTGTGAATTCCATTATTTTTAGGGTAGAAATAATACTTTTAGTAGGATAAAGAATGTTTAACGATACCAGCATTCAGGACTATAAAGGTTCCTCTACAGGTATTACAGAGAGTAGGAAATAAACGTTTTCCTGTTCAATTCAAATGACTTGACATGGATCTGTGATCTGATTGCATGAACCAATGTATATGGGTCATTTGTGCAGATCAGTCATACAGGCCTATCCTGTAAAGTGCAGCCGCGTTTACCCTGCTCCTAAGCCGCTTTTAACTCACGTTCCGGCCGCGTTAGCCCTTCCTGCGATCCCGAATCCCCTTTAACCTACTCCTACCGCGTCCTAAATTCCCCGGGTAACCCCTTCCGCCCGCGGCATGTATATTGCATGCAAACGAGCGAATTAGCTCGATATTGCATGCAAACGAGCCAATTAGCTATTCCCCTAGCATCCCGTAACCCGCGCCCCGACTAACGCTACCTTTCCCTGCCGTTTTGTCGCGCGTTTAACCTGCAAACTTACCGCCTACCCTGACCCAGGCGGTAGAGGCATGGGTAAGGGTAGGTGGCAAGCTTTCCCCCAGCCCCCGCTCACCTGCCCCGGCCGCGATCATGGGTGCCGGTCTCCGTGGCAGCTCCAGTCCTCTCCCCTCCTCCCGAAGCCAAAAAAAAAAAAGCTTTTTTTTTTTTGTGGCTTCGGGAGGAGGGGAGAGGACTGGGGCTGCCACGGAGACCGCTTTCCCCCGTGCAAGTAAGTTGTTTTGCCGCTTGTCTCTTCTCCCCCCTCCCGGAGCAGGGCGCGAAAAGCTGCCTTGCTCCGGGAGGGGGGGGGGAGAGAGATGACAGCGGCGAATCCAAAAAATAAGCGAAAAAAACTTAAAAGCTAAAAGTAAGTTGCTTCGCCACTGTCATCTCTTCTCCCCCCCTCCCGAAGCAGGGCGCGAAAAGCAGACATCACGTCTTGAGCGGCCAATTGCACGCTTTCCCCGTGCAGGCGGCCATCTTGTTGGGAGGAGCTAAGGCAGGCCAGATCGTGTTCCTGCTCATGGCTGGCTGCAAAAAAGTAAGTTTTTTGCCGGCGTCCGGGCTGGGGGAAAGCTTCACCGTTGCTAGTGTTCCCCCTCCTCCCGGAGCAAGGCGGCTTTTCCGCCCTGCTCCGAGAGGAGGGGGGACACTGAAAAGTCGTTTCGCCGCTGTCTTCGCCATTGCTTCGCCGCTGTCAGTGTCCCCCCTCCTCCCGGAGCAAGGCGGCTTTTCCGCCCTGCTCCGAGAGGAGGGGGGACACTGAAAAGTCGTTTCGCCGCTGTCTTCGCCGTTGCTTCGCTGCTGTCAGTGTCCCTCCTCCTCCCGGAGCAAGGCGGCTTTTCGCCGTTGTTTCTGCGCTGTCGCCGCCGTTGCTTCCTGTTGTCTGTCATTTCAAATGACATTTGAAATGACAGATACCAGCGTGGCGTGAAGCCTTAGGCCCGCGCACCCAGGATCCTGTATAGGCGCTCTATCCAGTATCCTGGGTTGCGCGGGCCTAAGGCTTTTCGGACGCGGCTTACATTTACATATAATTAGGCTTCAGGATCGAGCGGTAGGTGAGCTGCACTGTGCGGGCGGTAACCGCGGGTGCCGTAGGCACTAACGCAGCTCTTCCTACCGCTCGGTACTGGATAGGCCTGATAGAAAGATAGCAAACGATGGCAGTCGGCCATGCTGTCTTCCTCCCTGGTTCTCCACCACTTCACATAGCTGAACTGATAAATTCCTGCACTTAAACCAACATCAATTCCCCACTGCATGCACATGGAATGATTTGATGCAAAGGTGGGCAAACAAAAAATTGCTAAATCTTATGTGGAGGCGTAGAATGCCTTTTTTGAACAATTGCAGCTGGAATCACGGAAAATTGTATTGGCCCCAGAGTTATTGTCAGGCCTATCCTGTAAAGTGCGGCCGCGTTTACCCTGCTCCTAAGCCGCTTTTAACTCACGTTCCGGCCGCGTTAGCCCTTCCTGCGATCCCGAATCCCCTTTAACCTACTCCTACCGCGTCCTAAATTCCCCAGGTAACCCCTTCCGCCCGCGGCATGTATATTGCATGCAAACGAGCGAATTAGCTCGATATTGCATGCAAACGAGCCAATTAGCTATTCCACTAGCATCCCGTAACCCGTGCCCCGACTAACGCTACCTTTCCCTGCCGTTTTGTCGCGCGTTTAACCTGCAAACTTACCGCCTACCCTGACCCAGGCGGTAGAGGCATGGGTAAGGGTAGGTGGCAAGCTTTCCCCCAGCCCCCGCTCACCTGCCCCGGCCGCGATCATGGGTGCCGGTCTCCGTGGCAGCTCCAGTCCTCTCCCCTCCTCCCGAAGCCAAAAAAAAAAAAGCTTTTTTTTTTTTGTGGCTTCGGGAGGAGGGGAAAGGACTGGGGCTGCCACGGAGACCGCTTTCCCCCGTGCAAGTAAGTTGTTTCGCCGCTTGTCTCTTCTCCCCCCTCCTGGAGCAGGGCGCGAAAAGCTGCCTTGCTCCGGGAGGGGGGGGGGGGGGGGAGAGATGACAGCGGCGAATCCAAAAAATAAGCGAAAAAACTTAAAAGCTAAAAGTAAGTTGCTTCGCCGCTGTCATCTCTTCCCCCCCTCCCGGAGCAGGGCACGAAAAGCAGCCTTGCTCCGGGAGGGGGGGGGGAGAGATGACAGCGGCGAATCCAAAAAATAAGCGAAAAAAACTTAAAAGCTAAAAGTAAGTTGCTTCGCCGCTGTCATCTCTTCTCCCCCCCTCCCGGAGCAGGGCGCGAAAAGCAGCCTTGCTCCGGGAGGGGGGGAGAGAGATGACAGCGGCGAAGCTTTCCCCCAGCCCGGACGCCGGCAAAAAACTTACTTTTTTGCAGCCAGCCATGAGCAGGAACACGATCTGGCCTGCCTTAGCTCCTCCCGACAAGATGGCCGCCTGCACGGGGAAAGCGTGCAATTGGCCGCTGAAGACGTGACGTCACGACATCACGTCTTGAGCGGCCCAGTCCAGGCTGGGGGAAAGCTTCACCGTTGCTAGTGTCCCCCCTCCTCCCGGAGCAAGGCGGCTTTTCCGCCCTGCTCCGAGATGAGGGGGGACACTGAAAAGTCGTTTCGCCGCTGTCTTCGCCGTTGCTTCGCTGCTGTCAGTGTCCCCCCTCCTCCCGGAGCAAGGCGGCTTTTCCGCCCTGCTCCGAGAGGAGGGGGGACACTGAAAAGTCGTTTCGCCGCTGTCTTCACCGTTGCTTCGCCGCTGTCTTCGCCGCTGTCAGTGTCCCTCCTCCTCCCGGAGCAAGGCGGCTTTTTGCGCCCTGCTCCGAGAGGAGGGGGGACACTGACAAGTCGTTTTGCCGTTGTTCCTGCGCTGTCGCCGCCGTTGCTTCCTGTTATCTGTCATTTCAAATGACATTTGAAATGACAGATACCAGCGTGGCGTGAAGCCTTAGGCCCGCGCACCCAGGATCCTGTATAGGCGCTCTATCCAGTATCCTGGGTTGCGCGGGCCTAAGGCTTTTCGGACGCGGCTTACATTTACATATAATTAGGCTTCAGGATCGAGCGGTAGGTGAGCTGCACTGTGCGGGTGGTAACTGCGGGTACCGTAGGCACTAACGCAGCTCTTCCTACTGCTCGGTACTGGATAGGCCTGTGTGTAAATAGGAGCAGTATTTTAGTTCCTTGACTCGTGATTCCTACATTGGAATGAGATGCTTACAATGTGTCATGTTTGTAGTTAGATGGGATTTGGTGGACACAGTTTTCAGTTGGAAGCATTCTCCGGACAAGTGATTTCATAGTGGAAAGAAATTGGAACAAATCAGACATGTAGTTTAGATGTTTAGTTATTTAGGGTCTTTTATAATGTATATAGGGTTGATTTTTGTGGGTTTGATGCATGTAGAAGTACTTCAGATCTGTATTTGTGATTGAAAAGTGGTTTTATTGGGTGAGATGGTTTTGCTGGTGTATTCATTGACTAACTTTTTGTTAATGCACTGAATAATGGTTGAAAAACAATTTCTGTGTATTGTTTGATATTGATATGCATTTCTAAGTTTTTGACATTGTTAATAAAAATGTATGGGTTGGATTTTAAAAGCTCTACGTACGTAAATACAACCATTTGCCTCTGTGTCGGTGGATTGCGTGCCGGCAGGCTCCTGACGCGCACAACTTGCGCCTGCTCAGAGGCAGATACAAAAGGTAAGATAGAGGTCGAGGGGGGTTAGAATAGGGCTAAGGGGTAGGCAGGTTAGATTGGGGGAAGGCTGTGTGTGTTGACGCGCACAAGATGTACTAGTGTGCTCCCCCTTGCGGGCGTCCATGTGTTCATGCCGGGTAGCATGCGCACATGTACGCCCACGCACTTCTTTGAAAATCTACCCCTATATTCATAACTTAATATAGTATTGAAATGGATTAATATACTTACCCATAGTTTTGTAGTGTAATTTTTCTTGGGGAAGTAGAATTGGATATAACAAGATTGGTTTGTTTTGCCTTATTGGGTCTGTAGTTAGTTCATGTCATCTGATAAAATATACAAGAGGTTTTGTATAGGAATTATCAGCTGTTCTGTGCTATTCTGTGGAGAGAAGTGAGTATAAATAAATAGGGTTTTTGAGATGGGAGAGGGGTATTCGGGATGTAATATCGTGTGAGTGTAGATGTGTTTGAGTTTTGGGTGCGGAGTAACTGGGGAATGGATAAAAATGTAAAGTAAAAGTAGGGAAAATGTTTGTGGCACCAATCAACCCAAACAAAAGGAGCAGGGTTGAGAATTAGGGGTGTGCATTCGTTTCCTATGTATTTGTAATCCGTAACTTATAGGGCCATAGTCGTTGTATTCGTGGGGAAGCGAAACGTATCACGATTCCCCACGAATACAACGAATCTTCACCAAATTATTCGGCTGTCTAAAGGAGCCAATTTAAACAAACTCCCCACCCTCCTGACCCCTCCAAGACTTACCAAAACTCCCTGGTGGTCCAGCGGAGGGTCCGGGAGCCATCTCCTGCACTCACACCCTCGGCTGCCTGTATTCAAAATGGCACAGATAGAAGGTCAAAGGCTATGTCACAGGGGCTAACGGTGCCATTGGTCAGTCCCTGTCACATGGTAGGAGCACAAGATGGTGCCGGCCATCCATTGCTCCTACCATGGGGCTGACCAATGGCACCGATAGCCTTTGACCTTCTATGTCACAGGGGCTATCGGTGCCATTTTGAATACCGGCAGCCGAGGGTGTGAGTGCAGGAGATGGCTCCCGGACACACAGCCCCCCCCCCCCCCTCGCTGAACCACCAGGGAGTTTTGGTAAGTCATGGTGGGTTGTACTTAATTCAATTTTAGCCGGGAAACAAATAAGAATTAATGCAAGTACGTATCGGGGGCCCCCTTGCCAAATGCAACATATCTGCCCCCGATGAATACCAATCCTGAATGCAACGTATGGTGTCCCTCTGCAAATCCCTATTGAGAATTCCATTTTTAATGTCTAACTGCAGACAAATTAGGTACGCTTTGAGCATCCTGATTGTCTGCTCTAATTATAACATTGAATAATAATCATTATGTCAATTAGTTTGTATGTGGAAATATCTGGGAACATTCCTTTATGTTTCTATTTAATTTGATTAGATAATATCTGATTTATACCATTGGAAAATTAAGAAAAACAGGTATGCTAGTTGATGGGTGAGGGGTAGGGTAGGAGGGAAATAAACTCTCATTCAGAACCCCTGGTAGAGAGACTTCCTGCCAACCAGAACCATACTGTAATATAGATGTAGCCCTTTTCAACCACAAAAAACAAAGCAGGGTGACGTTTAATATTTTAAACAAGCAAAAATACAATTTTAGAGACAAAATTTAAAACAGCACATTATAAAGGCAGAAAAAGCAATTATAGATGCAAATTCAGCTTTAGAAAAGCAAATTTTAGAGGCAGAAAAAAAATTTGAAATATTTATTTTAAATCAAAACAATGCTTTCTTGCAGAGTTTAGTGCCTGTTTGAAGCATAGAAATTAATTATCACTCTGTACCCATTCTCATCTAGTTTAAAACTGTTTGATTTTTGAAACCCAGCAAGGAGGCCCAAATTGTAATTCAGAACCTCTGCAGAGAGACTTCCTGCCAAACAGATCCAAACTGTAAAACAGATTGTGCCCCCTTTTTAACCACACAAAGCAGGTTAACATATAATAGCTATTTTTTGCCAGTTAAATCTTCTAAGGACAAGCAATTAGTTTAAAAACCATAAGCCATAGGAAAGTCTTTGGACTTCATTTCTTTCTTTGTTCAGCAGGACCAGTCTCTTACTATCCTTAGGGAGCATCTCATTTCATGAGTGTTTCTCGTCTCAGATGTCCAGAAGTCATCAATACATCCCTGCATGCATCAAATTCCCTTTTATTTATCCTAGAAATGTGTTTCTCTGTAAAACTGCTCCTGCTTCTCCTTTCATTTTACAAATCAAGAATTGCTATAAATCCATGTACTTTTCTAAATTATTTTGCTTTGCTGCTAGTGCGAACTGGTTGTTTCCCTTAATTGTATTCCTTACATATCTCTCACAACTTGAATTTCAGAATCTTGGTTTCACAAAAAATAAATCTTTCTGAAGATATACTGTTTAGTTGAGTAACTATTTTCCTTAGGGATCTCAGCATTTTGTGATAAACTGCTTGAATAGGAGAACCTGAATGCTAGACCCCCTAGTCACTGCTGTCTGCCTTTTGAATATCAACATATTATACAAGGTCATTGCAAGAATGCACCCCAATCTTGCTTGGGTACTTGTGATATATTAACATTGTCATTTTGTAAAGAAAACATAAGAATAGTGTTCACTGTAAATAAAACATATGCAATGAAAACTAATTTTTGACAATTTGCAAAATGCTCAAAAGATTTTTTTTTTTTTTTTTTTTTGCAACTTTAGACTATCTTAAGATTACACATGGCTCATTATCCCTCAGTTAAAACAGTAGACTATCTCTAGTGAAGAATTTGATGAGAGACTGTACAAGGATGAAAGAATAGCAGTATTTGGGGATGTTACACCCGTCAGTCGCAGACGGCTGTGACCTCTCATGCTCACCTCTTTTTTTTTTTTTTTCCTTCAATTCTGGGAAGAGTGGCAACCTCCGCCAGTCAACACCGGCATCCCTGGGACAGCGTGGGCAATGCCGATCGCCATCTTGAACCTTGAATCACTTAGGCGCGCGCACAAGGGCACGCTTTGTACACGTCAGGGTGGGAACCTCAGGGGCGTCCCCTCCAGATGATGCCAACATGATGCCGTACTTAAGCCGACCAGCCATCTACACCGACGAGTTAGCAAGGAGTATCATCATTGCTGAATCCACTCTGCATGGGAGTTTCTGTTCCGGACTTCTCTCTGGGTAATTGGACGCTTTGGGTACCCGCTCCTCAGGGGTCCTTCCTCATTCTCGGCTATCCGCTACTCGGAGGGCCCAGCTACCCTGGGAACTCTCCTGTTCTACAATTCAACTTCTCTTGGACCTCCACCTGTGAGTATGTCTCAGACTTCCATGAGTCAAGCATTCTCTAAAGCTTTCCTGCGGGTTACCCCGTACCCCGGGCCACTACTGCTCCTGCGTCAGTGAAGCCTATTACTGCATAGCCTGAGCTACTGAATATCCATACTACAGCTTCCAGTACCAGTTCCAGGTTCTACATCTCAGTCTTCTCATCTCTGTGCAGACTCCTCGGCGTACCCCGCTCCGCGGGCCACTACTGGAGCTGCACCCCTGAGATTATCTATACCAACGGAGGGAACATATCGGCATACCCCGCACTGCAGGCCACTACCGGATCATCAGCTGTGGTATCCCATTGATATACCTTCTTGCTCAAGTACTGTGTTTACTAATAATCCCGCTTTGCGGGTTCTACTTTCTCTCCTCATAATAAGGTTTCTAACTATAGCCTTGTCATACGCTGCTGAGACCATGCCTATTACAGGTGAGACTCACAGGGATCCTCCGTGTCGGCAGAGACAATGCTCATCTCAACCCAAGGGTTCACATCTACCCATGATCATAACAGGGGACAGTACATATTCTGATATGTACTATCCCTGATAAAAAAAAACAGTCAGACTGAATAACTTTATTTTCTGATTGCATGCAGGTGTGTTCTGAGTACACGCAATGAATTAAGCAGTCCTTCTCCTGATCATTGAGACTTTCCTGGTTCCTCAGCCAGAACTCTCCCCCCCCCCCCCCCCCCCAGTTCTCCCAGACCTCCTATCCAGTCAGCTCTACACAATAAACACATTTACCATCACTTACACCATAATTAGCAGATGTAAAAATACATGAGTAAGTGTGCTTGGATAAATTTAGCCTTAATTGGCTACATTAAAAATATATAGCTAGTTAAGTGGTTGTAATAGGGGAAAAAAATCAGTGCAGCCTCTGGGCCCAATCAGCCTCCCCCCAACTCGTTAAAAAAGTAAAACTAATGCAGGCCATAATGTCCAAACCCTCTCCATCTCCCCCAAGGAGCTCCAAAAGATTCAAAAAATGTTGCAGGCATATCGATCAAGAAGCCTCCACCCCCATCCCCCAAACAAAATTTGGAACACAAATCTTGTATCCAGACCCTGTCCTCAAGCCCACCCAAAACCCTCAGAGCTGTCAGGAGTTCAGTACAAGCATCCATCTCCTGACAACATCCAATATTTCTTTCAGAATAATATTCTGACAGAAGCATTGAATGTGTTTTGTTTTGGGGGATTTTTTTTTTTGAGGGGGAGGGACTGAGGGAGGCCCCATCCATAGATAATTAATTGGTTCATTGTTTATCTCGGCCTGTGCTATCTGTTTCATTTACTACTTACCTCAGAAAATTACTTGACCTTGACTTGAATCTGTGCTGGGTTCACTCTGTCCACTAAGCTATCGGCTCACATTTCTTGCCATTTTCAGTTATGTATTTGAAGCTTTGAAAGAGTATTGTTAATTGCTTAGAATACCTCAAACCAACAACATTTTGCATAACTCTTTATTTGGATAATGTTCATTTTAAAAATAAAATTGGATATGATCGGAACTAAAGCTGGTAAAAATTCAGACACATGACCTGGATTCAAATTCTCTAAAAGGAAGTTTGTCCTATATTGGAACGAATCCACTAAATCTATAAAATGTAATTTTCTGAATTAAAAATATATAAAATCCTCTTTGAATTAGCAGCTTTCCGTAAAGGGACCAATACCTGTTCAGAACTGAGTAACTGTAACTGACTAAAATTATTCAGATTTAGAGGGTAAAGTAAACCAGAGACCAGAGATCTTTAGCCAGTTAAAATTATTCAGTTCTGAATGGGATTGGTCTCTTCACTAACAGTTGTTAGTACATAGCAACAGAAGATCATAATAAAAGTCATAGTGGCTCAGACCAAGGATCCATCAAGCCTAGTATCCAATGTCCAACAGTGGCCAACCAAGTCTTAAGTTCCTGGCAAGTACCCAAACATTAAGGGGTGGATTTTCAAAGTGTTACACGCGTAACATACGCGCGAAACCCTTTAAAACCCCTCCTGCGCGAGCCGAGCCTATTTTGCATAGGCTCGGCGACGCATGTATATCCCGGGGCTTTGAAAAAGGGGCGGGAAGGGGGCAGGGTGCCGAGCCGGGGGCGGTCTGGCGGTGGGACCGAGGCCTCCGGCACGGCGTCCGTGCCGGGGGAATCATGTGCCGGCAGCTGGCCGGTGCGCGTAAGTTATGCCTGCCAGACGCAGGCGTAAATAGGACAACAAAGGTAGGGGGGGGGATTTAGGTAGGGCTGGGGGGCAGGTTAGATAGGGGAAGGGAGGGGAAAGTGGGGGGGGAGCGGAAGGAAAGGGATTTTGGAGTGGCCTCGGAGGGAACGGGGAAAGCCATCGGGGCTCCCCTAGGGCTCGGCGTGCGCAAGGGGCACAATGTGCACCCCCTTGCGCATGCCGACCCTGGATTTTATAACATGCACACGGCTGCACGCGCATGTTATAAAATCGGGCGTAGATTTGTGCGCGCTGGGTTGCGCACACAAATCTATGCGCTCGCGTAATTCTGAATATCCGGCCCTAAATGAATAGATCCCAAGCTACTAATCCTTATTGATTAATAGTAGTTTATGGACTTCTGCTCTAGGAACTTATCCAACCCTTTTTTAAACCCAGTTACACTTAACTGCCGTAACCACATCCTCTGGCATTAAATTCCAGAGTGTAAGTTTGTATTAAGTTAAAAAGAATTTTCTCCCATTTCTTTTAAATGAGCTACTTGCTAACTTCATGGAGTGCCCCCTAGTCCATATATTATCCAAAAGAGTAAATAACCAATTTACATTTACCTGTTCATGTTCTTTCACAATTTTGTAGACCTCTATCATATCCCCCTTCAGCCTTCTCTTCTCCATGCTGAACACTCTTAATCTCTTTAACCTTTCTTCATAGGAGAGCAGTTTCATCCCCTTTATCATTTTGGTAATGGGACCAATTGTTGGCCTTTTCATCCAGAGAGATGTTTAAATTTATTCTAATATGCTGGGAGCTGGGACCACTTTTGGGGATTCAGTGTATGTGTGTATATGGGATAGGAATTTGGCCAACACCTTTTTTAAGGTAGGGGATTGAGGGAGGCAGGATTGGCATCAGCTTGGCACCCTAGGGTTTTTTTTTTTAATGTAGCTGATTTTATGCCTGAGATTTTTCCAAACAGACAGGGTCATTTATCAAATCATGATAGGGCCCTAACACCCACAATAACGCCATAAAGCCCATGATAAATAACTCATCACGAGATGCGTAGGCAAATTTTAAAATGTTTCCCTACTGGGAGGAGTTTGGGCAGAGTACATTAAAATGAGGTGTGCTTAGCATTGCGTGTGATAGTGTAATGCATGTTTTTGTGGGGTTTAAAGCTGGAAAAAACTACACCTTTTTTCCTGGAATTATGCTTTGCAATATGCCCGAAACGAGGTTTATGCTAAAAATTGAAAATCCCGTGTCGGGCAGCAGAGAGGGAGAGGGGAGGGGAGGAGGGGAGGAGAGAGGGAGAAAAAGAGAACCTCTAGGGAGGCTATCTTTCTGCTGCCATGCGGGTTTTCCCACCCCACCTCCTTTATGACATCATCTGGGGATGACAGCTCAAAGGGGCCGAAGCGTTCTCCGAGGGGCCTAGTGCCTGTGCCTCCACGCCAGCTCCTCTCTACCATCTAGAGCTATGCTTCTGCCTCTGTGAATGCTGTCTGCTGCCTCCATCAGCCCAAGCTGTCTTGTTGCTGCCATGCAGATTTTCCAGCCCCGCCCCCTTTCTGACATCATCCGGTGGTGATGGCTCAAAGGCCCAAAGTGTCGCCGGAGGCACCGCGCGCCAAAGGAGCGCAACAAAGGGGCACGCTCCTTTGTGCACTCCTAGGCGTCTCAGCGTGGCACCTCTCTTGCATACACATACTTTAAATCTTTACAGCTAAACATCTTTGTCGTTAACTATTGCTGTGGCGCCTGTAAAACCTTATTCCTTGATTGTTTACATCTAAAGATACAGAAATCCCTACAATATCTGGTCAAGGCAGATATGGACACCTCTGTAATCTACACCGCAATCCAAAACTGAATGCACATAATTCCCTGATTTTTATTGCTCTGGCCCTTGTTAACTCTATGGCTGTTTTTCACCTCTCTCCCTCCTTATTTGTAATGTACAATCGCTCAGGAAAAAAAATGCTATTATTCATGACCTCTTAATGGAACATAATCCTGACTGCTTTCTAATTTCTGAAACCTTGCTTAGATACTGTCACAATTAACTCCTTTTGTCCCCTGGACTATATACCAATATGTTATGTTATTAGTCATACACTTAGTGTAGTTTTAATTAGAGTTTTAATGTATATTTAGTTTTAAGTTAGATTTTATGAATTTTTTTTAGTGTTTTTATGATTTATTGTATGCTATGTTGAATTTATTGTACAGAAACATTGTAAACCGGTGTGAAGGTTTATACCATCATCGGTCTAGAAAAAACCAGGAAATAAATAAATAAATAAATAAATAAACAAATAAATAAATACCTTTCTCTGAACCTAGGCCTCACCGCCATGGCCATAACCTCCTAGCACTAGTCAAATGTTCCTTAAAACCTCTCAAATTTTATATTGTTGATCCATCCATACGAACTACTTCTCATTACCACAATTACTGCAAACTTTCTGTCTGCTGTCCACTGGGTCTGAGACATCATGACTCAGCTTTTTTACTTGATATCATTTCAAGCCTTCAAGTTGACTTCACTAAAACTATAATTGCTGGAGATTTTAACATTCACTTAGATTCTCTCTGCACTCACCCTTCTGAATCTTCATTTCTAGATGTCAAAGAAGGCCACAAATTGGACACAAATTGTTGAAGCCCCCACCCATAAATTAGGTCGTAGTCTTGATCTGGTGTTCTATAATCTTAGTTTCATCTCCTTTCTGCCAAACAGATTTTCCATTCGCCCTGTACCCTGGTCCGATCACTCACTTTTCCACCTTTCCATTAACATTAAGGATAATTCCTTAAATTCCAAGACTAATAAAAACCCAATGACTCGCTTTAGAAGAAAGAAATTCACCACAGAAATATTTATCGAAGCTTTTCTTCCAAATGTGCCCTCTATAATAAGTTCTGACATAAATAACACAGTATCCCTTTGGAACTCAGCAATTAATACCACTCTTAATATCATAGCGCCACTAGTCCCTGTAACTGTAAAAGTGAGGTCTTGCGCCCTTTGGTACTCCAATTCCTTACAAACTCTGAAATCTATACTCAGATGCCACAAACGATAATGGCGTAAACATTATACTCCCTCTACCAAACACTCATATTTCATCTGTTTGAGGAAATACAAAAAACAAATAGATATTGCTAAGAAAACCTATTATTCCCAAAGAATAACTGCCTCCAATGGAAAACTTTCTGTTCTGTTCAACATTTTAAAATCTTTAACAACTACTTCTCAATTGGATTTCTCTGAAGTAAACAATTCTCTTTGTGACCATATCATGACCCGTTTTCAAGATAAAATCTCTAAGATTACCAGTAGCTTCCTGCAACTCCCCAACCATCAATAAATTCTTCCTCCTCCAGCATGCAATTGGTCTGTTTTCTCACACGCAAGTCCCTCCGATATCACCCACATACTACACAAAGTCAAAATATCAATCTCTCATTTCAATCCCTACCCTGACCAACTTCTAAATGAATTCACTGAACTTGCCAGCCCTTTTCTAAGCCACCTTGTAAACCAATCCTTAGACTCTGGCATTTTCCCAGATATACTAAAACAAACACCAATTCACCCAATTCCCAAGAAAAACAATGAGAACATTACTAATCTTCATCCTATTGCATCTCTCACCTCCTTGGCTAAATTACTTTAATCTGTAGTTTTACATCAACTCTCTGGAATAGCTATCTGAAAACTCTCTTCTTCACCCAAACCAACATGGATTTTGTAAGGGCCACAGCACTGAGACTTTACTACTTATCTCTTTTGACACCTTACTACGAGGTTTTGACACCAAAACTGATTATTTCCTTGAACTTCTTGATATTTCTGCCACCTTTGACACACTTGACCATAAAATTATTTTTCACCAGTTATAGTCCATTGGTATATCAGACACTGTATTAAATTGGTTCAGCTTATATTTATCTAATCGTCCACATCAGATTTATATTGGTCCTTATTCATCTAATTGGTATACCCCTTCTTCCGGTGTACCTTAAGGTTCATCTCTTTCTGCTATCTTATTCAACATCTACCTATTTCCACTCTGCCATCTTCTCAATAGTCTCAGCATTCAATTTAAGATTTATGCATATGACATCCTGTTCTTTGTACCATATTCTATATCCTGGTCAAATACCCTCACTACTGTATGCCTTCATATTAAAACAATTAATTCATGGCTATCTCATAACCATCTCAAATTAAATACTTCCAAAACAGAAATTCTACACTTATCAACTCACCAGTCCTCTTGCAGTCCTCCCTCACATTGACTTTTAGACGCCCTACCAATCCCTATTGTATGTAAAGCACGAAATCTCAGAGTACTCCTTGGCTCAAGCTTCACATGCTAAAACATTTCTGTTTTTTACTATTCGCCAACAATTTCCATACAGTTCTCCAATTTCTTATCCTTATAGGTATAGACTACTGCACTGCCCTCTATCTTGGCTTTCAGGAAAATGCACTCCGTCCTTTACAACAATTTATTTATTTATATATTTATTTATTGGTTATTTATATATTTATGTATTGTTTTTGTATACCATCACTCGGGTTCCATCGTAATGGTTCACAACAATAAATAATAATGCACAATAAATACACTAAAATCAACTTCCTAGGACTAAAAAATAAAACAAATTACAACCATTCGAATAAAAACAACTCAGAAACCAATTAAATAAACTTATCATACAACTATCCCTCCCACCTCCTATCTTATGACCAATGTATGGTGGAAACAATAACACCCACATCATCTTCTATAAAACAAGATAAAAATAGTTAAAGCTGTAAAATCATGACATAAGTGTTGTGGAGCGCTAGAAGAGCGGTCCCACTTACCAAGAGATTAGTGTTCTTGGGCCACGGCTCGACCCCAGAGGAACTCCAAAGAGGTGCCGTGGTAGGTGAGGCATGCCCGAGCATGGGCTGGACAGGAGCGAGGCTGGACTGAAGACTGGAGATACTGACCCTCCTCCGGACCTGCACGCTTTGGAAGACCAACAAAGCAATGATGGTCTTATGAACAGTCCTCCGACCATTCCAAGCCCTTTCGGACCTGCCGCAGGGTACTGCAAGAAGCGGCAGGCCGGATGGAGGCCAGGGCAGCGAAGACCGGAACATGGAGATTTAGACGAGACTCAGGAATGAGGTATTTGGATGCACAGACGTAGACTCAAGCACAGACATAGACTCAGGAATGAGGTACTTGGATGCACAGACGAGACTCGGGTATTCGGACAGTGGCGCGATCCCTCAGGGCGCCCTATTCAGCCAGTACTACTGGTCTTGTCACGGACCACCCTGTCTTACATCCGCGGGAGCGGGACCAGTGCAGGAAGAAACGAGGTACTTGGCTTTCAGAAGACTCAGGAACAAGGTACAAGGCTTGCATCATGAAGCGCCCTACTCAGCCCACCCATGGGGCTGGTCGCGGACCATGACATGGCTTGCCACGGGGTACTAAGCTTACAGAAGACTCAGGAACAAGGTACTTGGCTTTCAGAATACTCAGGAACAAGGTACAAGGCTTGCATCATGAAGCGCCCTACTTAGCCCGCCTGTGGGGCTGGTCGCGGACCACAACATGGCTTGCTGTGGGGTACCAAGCTTAAAGGAAAGCTCAGGAACGAGATACAAGGCTTTCAGAAGACTCAGGAACGAAGTACAAGGCTTTCAGAAGATTCAGGAGCGAGGTACTTAGCTTTCAGAAGACTCAGGAATGAGGTACAAGGCTTGCATCATGAAGCGCCCTACTCAGCCCACCCATGGGGCTGGCCGCGGACCACGACATGGCATGCCAGGGGTTCAGGACAACTGGACAGGATCACAACATCAGGATTAGAAGAAACACATCTGGACTGGAACACAGATACTGGATCAGGAGACAGACCTTAGACGTGGTACACGAACAACAGGCGGACATCAGGACTGGAACAAGCTTACTGGAACAGCAGGCGGACATCTGGACAATACAAAGAGCTCCAATGAAGAACAGGAAACACAGGACCTTGAAGAAGTGCTGGAACAAGGACAATTCCTGGAGTGAAGGACAGCAGGATCCCAGGAGCGACCAACTCCTTGCGAAGGCAAAGCTGGAATGGACGCTGAACCTTTTTGTAGGTCTGAAGAGGACAACGTCCAGGGAGGGGTCAGCAGAGAGCCACACCTGGCTGGCCCTTGAAGAACAGACAAGAGGCGCGCGCCCGCACCTAAGGAAGCTGGAGAGAAGAGAAGCAGGATCCACAGATGGCGTCTTCAGCCACATGGAAGGCCTGAAGAAGCCAGGCAGGCAGTGGAGCAGCCCTGCCCTGAGGCTGAAGAGGTGGCAGGCTGCAGGAGCGGCTCCCAGCCGCGAAGACAGAAGCAGGAAGCAGAAGAAGGACTACAGGCACCAGCAAGGATGGCCTCCCTGCTGGCCTAGGACCCGGGCTGAAGCAGGCACCGGCAGGGACGGCTTCCCTGCCGGCTGAAGACCCTGGCATTGGCTGAAGACCCTGGCATTGGCTGCAGCACATCGGAGGAAGGCAGGAGCGGCAGCAGAGGAGCCGGCTGCATGGGAAGGCTCCCAGCGGCCCGACCCTGCCGCACAGGACAGGAGGCAGCCAGGGAGGAGCCTGGCGATGGTGGCAGGCCCGCCGCGAAGAAGAAGACATCAGCGGCCCGACTGGCTGCGTAAGGTGAGGAACCTGCCTGCACTCCTTGCGGGCAGGACCGCAACAATAAGAACAACATTTAAGATGGGTTAGGGTAGGCCTCCTTAAAAAGCCAAGATTTTAGAGCCCTCTTAAATTGTTTAAAATTCATCTCCATTCAAATCTCTACGGGGAGCATGTTCCACATTTTAGGACCTGCCGGGGACAGAGCCCTGTCCCTCACTTCATTCAGCCTTGCTGATTGTACTGCTGGAATAGTAAGTAAACCTTTATTGGCAGAACGTAAATTTCTCTGGGGACATATAATTTGATGGCAGCATTTAGCCATCAAAATACAGCTGCACGGATCCTAACAGGTACTTCACGGAAAGAACACATAACCCCAATCCTACATTCTTTACACTGGTTTCCAGTCAAATACAGAATACAATATAAAACTGTGTCCATTATACAAAATCTAATTCATAATGACTACTCAGCATGGCTATGCTCACTTCTTCATATTTATCAACACAGCAGACAGTTGTGCGCCTTACATAAAAATCTCCTAGCATTACCATCCATCAGGCTAGCTAGACTAGACATTACTAGAAGACATGCTTTCTCTTTCACTGGCCCTTTGCTTTGGAATGCAATCCCAGATCACCTAAGGCAGATAAAATCACACAAAGTTTTTAAAAAAAATCTAAAGACATTCCTTTTCTTGGCAGCCTTTAGCTCTCTTTCGATTCCTCAATAAGCATTGTCATGACTCTGTTCTCTGTTGGACATCTTTTGGAGACTCTTCCACCCTAGATCCCCATTTTCACATTCCTTCCTAACTTCTGTACTCTAAATTTTTCTGGTCTTATTATGTTTTATATTTATGCTTTTATGTTAATTTTTAATTATACTTATAACAATTATAAACCGTTTTGACCAACTTCTTAGTTGTAAAAGCAGCTTATAAACCCTTTTAAACAAATAAATAGACATATTAGTCAACTTTTTATACTACCGTAGAAGGGACAACTAGTAACTCGAGGTGAGGTTTTGGTGGTGGTCTAGATTTTGGAGGGCAGTTTTACATGCACAGTCAGAGGTATGAACAATAAAGATTTGATGTGATTTCTACACTGTACTCTCGACCTAGCTGCTATCAAACATGTTAAAACAAATTTAACATGCATTTGGTACATCAAAAATTACCCTAACCACACCCCCTTTTTTTTTATCATGGAGGTTGTTCACGCAAATTTTATAGCAAAATGATAAATTTAGGTTACAGTTAGTCAGATAATTTTACTTGGTAACACCGAATATTAGTGCTAGCCAGGTAACATTTAAGCCATGTTGGGAATTATTAGAAAGGGAATGGTGAATAAAACACAATGTCATAATGCCTCTGTATCACTCCATGGTGAGACCGCACCTTGAATACTGTGTACAATTCTGGTCGCCGCATCTCAAAAAAGATATAATTGCGATGGAGAAGGTACAGAGAAGGGTGACCAAAATGATAAGGGGAATGGAACAGCTCCCCTATGAGGAAAGACTAAAGAGGTTAGGACTTTTCAGCTTGGAGAAGAGACGGCTGAGGGGGGATATGATAGAGGTGTTTAAAATCATGAGAGGTCTAGAACGGGTAGATGTGAATCGGTTATTTACTCTTTCAGATAATAGAAAGACTAGGGGGCACTCCATGAAGTTAGCATGTGGCACATTTAAAACTAATCAGAGAAAGTTATTTTTCACTCAATGCACAATTAAACTCTGGAATTTGTTGCCAGAGGATGTGGTTAGTGCAGTTAGTGTAGCTGTGTTTAAAAAAGGATTGGATAAGTTCTTGGAGGAGAAGTCCATTACCTGCTATTAATTAAGTTGACTTAGATAATAACCACTGCTGGGTTCCAGGGGCGTTCCAGGGGCGTGACCGAGACCTCCGAAACAGCCGGGGGATGGCGCGCTGGCAGTTGGCTGGCATGTGCGTTACACCTGCCCAGAGGCAGGCGTAACTTTCACGATAAAGGTCAGGAGGGGGTTTTAGATATGGCTGGGGGGGCGGGTTAGATAGGGGAAGGGAGAGGAAGGTGCAGGAGGGCGGAGGGAACGGAGGAAGGCTGTGCGGCTTGGCGTACGCAAGTTACACAATTGTGCACCCCCTTGCACGCGCCGACCCTGGATTTTATAATATGCGCGTGGCAGCGCACGCATGTTATAAAATCGGGCATAGATTTGTTCGCGCCCAACAAATCTACGCCTGCGTACAGGTTTAAAGATCTGCCCCAAATGTATTTGTCAGATTCAGAGAAAAACCTTCGGCTGTGAATTTTTCTACGTCCCAAGTAGGAGTGAGTTGAACCCATATTAATGCTTCTTACTATGAGGTTTGTATGCAGAATCTATTATGAGCAAACAATTTTTTTATTGAGCATAAACAGAACACGAGATCCGTGCCGTGGGAGCATATCCACAGCCCAGGAATAGAGAAAAACAACAGTGTACACTAGCTCATTTACAGTTCGCAAACCTCTCCCCCTTAAAGGCATTGGGTTTTGGGGAAAACAGAGTTAACTGAACAAATAAAAGAATAAAAACCCCAGAGATGCAGGCCCTATTCATTTAAAAAATATGCTAATACTATACTGACATACAAAATGAAAACTACAATGCATGCTGCAATATTGAAACAATATAGAAACATAGAAATGACGGCAGAAGAAGACCAAACGGCCCATCCAGTCTGCCCAGCAAGCTTCACATTTTTTTCTCATACTTATCTGTTTCTCTTAGCTCTTTGGTTCTATTTCCCTTCCACCCCCACCATTAATGTAGAGAGCAGTGATGGAGCTGCAACCAAGTGAAATATCAAGCTTGATTAGTTAGGGGTAGTAGGGGTAGTAACCGCCGCAATAAGCAAGCTACACCCATGTTTATTTGTTTTACCCAGACTATGTTATTCAGCCCTTATTGGTTGTTTTTCTTCTCCCCTGCCGTTGAAGCAGGGAGCTATGCTGGATATGCGTGTAGTATCAGTTTTTCTTCTCCCCTGCCGTTGAAGTAGAGAGCTATGCTGGATATGCATGAAGTATCAGTTTTTCTTCTCCCCTGCGGTTGAAGCAGGATATGCATTGAAAGTGAAGTATCAGGCTTATTTGGTTTGGGGTAGTAACCGCCGTAACAAGCCAGCTACTCCCCGCTTTGTGAGTGCGAATCCTTTTTTCTTCTCCCCTGCCGTCAATTATAAAAAAGTACAGTAGAACCCAAATCAGAAATACTCATAGAGAACATACTTCACATTCTAATTTGTCATTGAATTGCCATCAAATTTGCAATGCATGTTTTTAGTATTCCATAATACTCATAATGTAAATAATCTCATACAGATTTCCACTTATGGGGGTAATTTTCAAGAGATTTCAGCGCATAAATTTGGAAGTTACAAGTGAATGTAGCATGTGTGCACAAATACTATTTTGTAAAAGCCTGAAGTATGTGAATATTCGCAGTGTCACACGTCATAGTATGCACACAAAAAAGCGGCAGTTTAGAGGCATTCCAGTAAAAGGATTTGGTAGTTGGTGTACAGTTTAGTATTTCATAAGCAAGCAGTATATGCCCTTATATTACCAAACATATACACATTGTTTTACCCCTGCTGAGTTGCTGAAATGAAATTGCACTTGTCTTTTGTCTGTAGTTTTTGGGTGGGAGCTGTGTGTTAAGGGGTAAAGAGTCTGGGTGAACTGTTGGAGGTATCCACAAAATGGGCTTTTAAAAATTGATGTTTTCTACACGTGTAATTCCTTTGAAAAGTCACTCATAGGGATGAATTACCAAAACGTTTTATGTCTGTAAATGAGCTTTTGAAAATTGCTACTATATATGCTACTTTTAGGCATGTAACTCCTTTGAAAATTACCTCCCTATTTTCAAAAGGCTTTATATGCTTAAAACAGGGTTTTACATATGTAAATGCACTTTACCTTTGTATGTGAGCTTTTTAAAATTGCTACAATATATGCCATTTAATTGTCAAAAGGTTTTACCCGTGTTAAGTACACTTAATGTGAGTAAATGGCTTTTGAAAATGACTCCGATAGTACGTTACATTTACTAAATGCATAACTCCTTTGAAAATTCACCTGTTAGGAGAGGAAGTGACGTCAGCCGTTGCAAATGGCTGCTTAAAGTTCGAGCTCAACATGGCATATTTATAAAAGTGGCCTTTTAGTATGCTCCGAGTACTCTCTGCGAGTTATTTTTGCAGCGAAATTGCTGTTGGGACCATGACAACCCGGCAGAGGATGGTGGATTTAGCGACTTTTCCTATCCCAGGAATATGGCAATTATGAAAGAGGCTAATCCCGGCACAGCTGAAGGGAGCGCGCTGGAGAGGGATGCGGCAGTAACGACTGCCACAGCTATCAGAGGCCTGGCAGGCCCGACAAGGGAATAATTTCTTGCATGGTTTAAAGATTTGAAGAGCGACATTACCACACTTAAACAAGAAATGCATGAGGCGGTGGGAGAACTGCGGTGAGATGTTGATGATTTGGGATAGAGAGTGCATGAATTGGAGCAAACATCAGAAGAGATATGATGCAGCATTCAAAAGACTTCCAACTGTTGAGAAAGGTTTCTGAGGAGATTACTTCCAAATTAGAAGATCTAGAGAACGGATCTTGCAGGAAAAACCTTAGAATTCTTGGTGTTCCTGAAGAGGAGGACTCCACAGATTACAATGTGCTAGTCCAGGATATCTGTAAGGCAATTTTGAGTTTTGACTTGGCTGACTCTCCTGATATGGTGGTGAAAATTGATCAGGCTCATCGGTCTTTGGGGAGAGTGGTCAATAATAAACCCTATGATATTATAGCCTGCCTGCATGACAAAATGTACCACTGTAACCCGCCCCGAACCTTGGGTGGTGCGAGATATAAATTCCTTTTAAATAAATAGATAATGCAAAAAGCAAGAAGTTTGGGACACATCACTTGGAAAGGGATGAAGCTTCAGGTATTTAATGATCTATCTGCCATTACTCTACAGTGGTGCAAAGCTAAGAAACATATCACTGACTCACTGAGGACTGAAAATATCAGTTATAAATGTCTCTATCCCTTTGGAATCTCTTTCATCATTAGAGGCCATTCCCTGAAAGCTTGCATTCCTAAGACAAAGTCTCTTGTGGCAGAAAGGCATTGAAATCAAGGATACAAAGGTTGATGACTGGTCCATTCCGAGAAGGGAGGTGACCCGTTTTGCAAAGGAGGCAAGTGCTTGAGGAGAAATTCCAACAGGACTCCGGCACTTGATCTGTGCTCTCTGCTTTTCTTGATCTGTGCTCTCTGTTTACTTGCTATTGTTGCACCCGTCAGTTGCAGGAGGCTGCGACCTCTCATGCTCACCTCTTTTTTTTTCCCTGCACCTTCAATCTTTGGAAGAATGGCAGCCTACGCCGACCTCCCCAAAGTCTCTGGGATGGTGTGGGCACTGCCGACTGCCATCTTACTTCCGGAATCACCTAGGCGCGCACGCAGGGCATCCTTTTGTATACATCATGGCGGGAACCTCGGGGGCGTCTCTTCCTGATGATGTCAACCCGCTGGTGTACTTAAGCTGACCAGCCCACTGCTAAGACGAGTTAGCAAGGAGTTATCTCATTGTTATATCCGCTCTACTATTGGATCTCCTGTTCCTGTATCTCCTCGTGGCATTCAGACGCTCTGGGTACCCACTCCACAGGGAACTTTCCACATCTTTGCTATTCGCTCCTCGGAGGGCCTTCCTGCCTTGGACTTCACCTGACCTGCTCCTCGGGCCTTTCGCCTGGAACTTCCTTGTGTGAGTACCTTCTTCAGTTTCCTACGATACCAACATTGCTGAAGTCTCCACGGTGTACCCTGTGCCTCGGGCCACTACCATTCTTCATCATTATCACTTCTACACATCCTGAGCTTCAGGGTATTGCTGCAGCTACGCAAGATCCCCTGCTTGGTTCTTGTATCTCGAGACCTCATCTACCTCGTCACCTACAGTACAGTTATTCTCTGCATACTCCGCGCTGTGGGCCACTACTGGATCTGCACTTCTGAGGTATCTCAACCAGCCTGCAGGAAACTCCTGGAGTATCCTATGCTGCGGGCCACTACCTGACCTTCTCATCTACAGTACCACCCTGGGTATATCCTTTGTGCTCAAGAACTGTGCTTATTGCATTTCCCCCTCCTCTGGTTATTCCTTATCTTTTCTCTCTAATAAAGTCTCTTTCACAGGTGTGTCCTACGTCGCTGAGACCACACCCACCAACGATGAGGCTCCCAGGGCTCCTCCCTGTGGGCAGAGACATCTCTCATCTTGGCTCGGGGTTCACAATTTCCTACAAAACATAACAGCTATTTTTTTTCTATTTCCCTTTGATTGGAGGTACTGCTTCTCAGAACTTTGCACATGAAATTATGGTTCTGAATATTATTTTGGTCCAATCTTTAGCAATATGCACTTATTTATTTATTTAACTTTTTTCTATACCGTCATTAAGATGGATACCGTCATAACGGTTTACAGTAAGACACATAAAAATGCTGCTAAAATATATCAAATTACACAGGTGCCGTAAAGTTTCGGTAACATCATTTGTAAACTATATTAATTGGTAAGTGTGATAAATCAAGTCCATTTCTCACTCTATCAGTTTTGGATACAAGATTATATAATATGGAACACCATGCCGGTAGAAATCAGATTGGAAAGAGACATCAAAACATTCAGAAAAAATTTAAAAACATGGCTATTTAAGCAAGCATACCACAAAGAGAATCAAGAGTAGAACCCAGGGAACTGTTAGGTGCGGTCAAGCAAACACCCACACAAACACACTCCTTCCTTCTTAAAGTGTGTCTTCTCTCCTATATTCTAATTTCTTCCTTTATCTTAAACAACAAAGAACTAAAGTTAAATAACACCAAACGTTTAGCAGAGTTAGAAAAACTAGACATGACTTATAACACTCACCAAATAGTATTTATTATGATATAATGTTACAGTATTTTTTATGGCACCTGTTTAAGAGTTAGAATTCTAGACACTTTATTCAACATAGTTTTTGTGCCTTATTGTGAACCGTTGTGATGGCACCCGCTTAACGACGGTATAGAAAAGATTTTAAATCAATCAATCAATAAATAAATAAATAAAGATTAGCTTTACTATTTTTCTTTTTTATTCCTCTGTGGTGCATTCTGCTGATTTGTATGCACAGCCACTACTTGCGGTTCTATTATAGAATGCCATTTCAAGGAGCATCATTCCTCTTGGTTAGTGTGAGGGATTTATACTCACACGGCTCCTTGTTTAAGGAAAAAGGGTTTTTGGGAATAGGGGGGATGTAGGAGGGAGGCCAGGGTGAGATCGGAGTGCTATTGGTGTATTATAACCAAGGAGGTGGGTCGGGCTCATTGGCTATTATCTTTATCCATGTTTCTCAATGGTTGATGTTACACTTTTTTCTTTAAATTTGCCTCGGAAGAAACAACTTTTATTTGAAGAGATGCGAGCTAGATGGGCCTCAATTTTTTTCATACAAGAAACACATTTTGTTTGGAAAGACGAACATCCACTAAGAAATAAATATTTTTGGTGACTAACACTGTGAATCGGAAAAAGGTATGGGTGTGTATAATGTTTTCTAAGGATTTGCGGGCTGAAGTCCTGGAGTACAGGAAAAATAGGAAAGGTCAATTTATAGCCCTTAAAGTTCGGCTAGATACTGTATTAGTGACTTTAAGAAATGTATATGCAGTGTGCACCTAATGTTAATCAACCTAATGTGCGCCTTGAACATAATTTGAGTGATATGTTACATGGCCCTGTCCTGCTGGGGGGTGGGTGGAGATTTTAATCTTTCTTTTAATCCTAACTTGGATATTTACCCTCCTCCCAAGGATGGGTTAAAATCACATAGATCTATATTAAAATTCTTTAAAGAATCTTGGGACCTGCAAGATATTTGTTGGGTGTTGAATCCTATGGTAAAAGACTATAGGGTGGATTTTGCGCACCGGGCCTATTTTCAAAAGACCTGGCGACGCGCGTAAAGCCTCGGGACACGTGTAAGTCCCGGGGCTTTACTAAAGGGGCTGGGGAGGGGCGGCATGGGGTCAGAGGCTCCAGGCACAGTGGCCATTTGCCATTGTGCTTAGGATCACATGCTGGCAGTCGGCCGGTGCGTGCAACTTATGCCTGTCCAGAGGCAGGTGCAAAAGGTAAATTAAAAATTTTGGGGGGGTTAGAGTAGAGCTAGGGGGAGGAAAGGTTAGGGGAAGGGGTGGGAAGGTCAGGTTAGGGGGGAGGGAATGGGGGAAGGCAGTGCGGCTCGGCGCATACAAGGTGCATAATTATGCACCCCCTTGCGCGCGCCAACCCCAATTTTATAACATGCGCGTGCGTGCATGCACAAATTATAAAATTGGGCATACATGTGTGCACGCCAGGCGTGCTTCTTTTAAAATCTACCCCTATTCTATTTTTCTAGGGTACATGTGTCTTATTCCAAGATAGATATGATATTGGGTAGTAAATTCTGGGTACAGGGGTACAGTTCTATGGGTATAGACCTAATATTATGGCCAGACCATGCACCTGTTTTTGTTTTGTTTTTTTCACCTGCAGCAGGAAGAGAAAAGGAGAAAATACTGGAGGTGAAATGACTCTTTACTTTCTGATAAACAGACATGTGAGGGCATAAGGGAGGATATTAAAGAACATTTCCAATACATAATACAGGGGAGGTATCGATTCATACAATATGGGTTTGTTTTAAAGCTGTTCTCCGTGGTAAATTGATTTCTAGAGCAGCAGCTACAAAGAAGCAAACACAGAAAGAGAAATCAGCTTTACTGTTGTCTATTCAACAGTTAGAACATAAACATAAATTATTTGGGGGCTATAAAACCCTCAGAGATTTGGATAGGAAAAGGAATAAGCTACAGACACTTTTATATGGGGAAATCCAATTTTGGTTAGATGGGTTTCGACAGACATATTTTGAGGAGGCAATAAACCTGGTAAATTACTTGCTTGGCAGTTATAATGGCAGATTTCCCAAAGTCAAATTTTGAAGATCAAAGATGAGCAGGGAATCATTGTCTCAGATAATGTTGGTTTAAGGAACAGATTTACCCAGTTCTATAAGGAACTCTATACTTGTGAAAGTTCTATTTCAGATGTTGCTATCGATGAGTATTTGGAGGGGGTTTCTTTGCCTGTTCTTTCTGATGAGCATTCATAGAGATTGGACGAGGAGAGTTCACAGGGGAAATATTTACTGCTATTTCCTTCCTTAAACTTAACAAGGATCCTGGCTTGGATGGTTTTATGGGAGTTTTTTTTAATAAGAAATTTCAGGATTTGCTGATTCCCTATCTTCAATGTTTTACATAATGAGCTATTGCCTAATACAGTTTTGCCCTCTTCTATGGGTATGGCAGGGGCCACAGTTTTACCTAAGCCAGGTAGGGATAGTTCTTTATGTAGCTTGTATCGGCCAATCTCGTTATTAAATTTAGATTTGAAGATTTTGGCAAAAATTTAGCTGGTAGATTGAACGTTGTGTTGCCAGATCTAATGCATGTGGATCAATCTGTCTTTATACCAGGTAGACAAGCTGCAGATAATATCCGCAAAATTGTAAACTTGATGTGGTATGCCAGAAATGGAAAGATTCCAGCAGTGCTATTAGCTATCAATGCAGAGAAGGCTTTTGACTGGGTTCATTGGGCATTTATGTTTAAAGTTTTATAGAAGGTAGGATTGGGGCATAATTTTTGGATGTGGCTGAAAGTTATGTACACCGCTCCCCAAGCAGGCATAAAAGTCAATGGCTCTTATTCTGATACTTTTCAGCTGGGTAGAGGTACGAGACAGGGTCGCCCGCTCTCGCCTCCATTATTTGCTTTGGTTATGGAGCCCTTGTGGGGGTGATTTGTCACAATAGAGATATCAAAGGAATTTCTGTGGGTCATGCCCAATTTAAAATCTCTTTATTTGTGGATGATTTCCTCTTCTCTATTGCTATGCCACATTTGTCATTGCCTGTGTTAGTTAAGGAGTTGGATAGATTTAGTAATATTTCAGGCTTTAAAACAAATATTAATAAGTCGAAGTTATTAAACATCTACCTTTCTGAATCTTCTATTAATCGGATTAAAGGGTCCTTTCCTTTTAAGTGGGCGAATCAAAGTATACAATGGGCTTTCAAATGGGAGCAGATTGACGACAGTTGTTTGCTCTGAGTTACATTCCTTTATTAGAGAAAATATTCAGAGACTTAGATATTTGGATCCCTTATAATTTTTCCTGGTTGGGCAGAATTGCTGCTGTCAAAATGACAGTTTTGGCCCGATGGTTTTATCTTTTTCAGAAACTCTCTATTGAAGTCCCACTTAAATATTAAAATCACTCCATAAAAAAGTATTTCATTATATTTGGAGGCGGCAGCCACCCAGGGTAGCTAAAAGGGTGCTGTTTTTACCCAAATTAAAGGGGGGGGGGGGTGTTGGCTGTACCTAATTTTGAGCAGTATTATGCTGCAGCACAATTGAGAGCTGTTTATGAATGGTCCTCTAGATCTATCATTAAACAATGGGTATATATAGGCAGGCTGCTCTAAAAGGGGGCTCGTTATATTCTAGGACCTGATGATTGCTGGAGAAAGGGAGTTCACGTGTATAATCCTTTCACTAAATTGACCTTAATGATCTGGAGGCAGTGGAGAACCATACTGTCAGGCTCTGAAGTCTATTCACCTCTATTATCTCTGGGTCTTTACAAGGGGAACCATTCTCTCCCTAGTTCTGTGAGTATTTTTAGGAAGTGGAATCAAAGGGGGGTGTGGTTTTGTGGTCAGTTGTTTGACAATTTAAAACCGCTACCTTTTGCAAAAGTGCAATTGCAATAAGGTTTACCTGGTTCTGAATAGAGATGTGCTTCAGGTTGGTATATCGTGTTGGGCTTCGTTTCGGGGCCCCCCCTGTGGGAATTTTGTTTTTCCTGTGGTTCGGGGTTTTTTGTTTCGTGTTCCCTGATTTTCAGGTTAGTGCACACTAATGGGAGTTAGTGCACGTTAACTCCCATTAGTGCGCTCTAACTCCCCGTTAGTGCACGCTAACCCTGCCATGTTAGTGCGCACTAATCCAAAATTAATTTTCGTTTTTCGGTTCTCCTGAACCATTCTGAATTAGGCAATTTCATTGAAAGTTTGTTGAAATTGCATAATTCGGGAAATACTATAGTTTTCTGCAATTGTCTCATTGTTTGTCTCATTGTTTGTCTAGTACAGTTCTTAGGAGCCAGGTAGCCTGAGCTTTCTCTGACTTTGACGATATATGTTTTCAGCACACTGTCACTAAAGAGTTGATTTCTAAACAGTATGCTCTGCTGTTTTCCAAACAGCTAACTTCCTTAAGATATAGCCTGTGTTGGGAATCTGACTGGGGGCATACCTGGTCGCTGTTACATTGCCATAGCGAAAAGCTCTCTTTCAGCCAATATTGTGGAAACTAACTATAAACTTTTGTACAGATGGTACCTCACTCCTCTTAAGTTATGTAAGATTTATCAAGATCATTCTGATCAGTGCTGGAGATTATGTGGGAAGGTATGATCATTTTATCATATCTAGTGGACCTGCCCTAAGATCCTTCATTTTTGGAGGTGAATTGCCTCAGTCCTTTCTGAGCTATTGCCGTAAAGATCCCCTTTATTTCTGAAATTGTTCTTCTTTCTCATTATCCACAGGTTTGGCTTTCTGCTGAGAGGTCTTTAGTAAATCATATCTATGTGGGGCTCAGCAGGAAATTGCAGTCCATTGGACGAAGAAGGTTGCCCCTTCCTCAACGAGGTTTTTTCACTAGTTCTGGAATATTCAACATTAGACTTATTTAATGGCTATTCATGTTTGGGTTTGAGAGCCTTTTCTTTAGTGACATCAGCAATTGATGAGCTGATATATATATTTCTTTACTGATCTTTTCTTTTTCTTTCTCTTTTTGTCTTCTCCAAGACTTACTGTTGATATTGTTTTTCTTGGATTTTGTGTATTTCTAGCTCAGCATCCTTGATTATCCTTTTTGGCTTGATTGCATGGAAATCACACATTTAAGACTAATCGGAGAAAATTATTTTACACTCAACGCACAATAAAGCTCTGGAATTTGTTGCCAGAGGATGTGGTTAGTGCAGTTAGTGTAGCTGGGTTCAAAAAAGGTTTGGATAAGTTCTTGGAGGAGAAGTCCATTAATGGCTATTAATCAAGTTTACTTAAGGAATAGCCACTGCTATCAATTGCATCAGTAGCATGGGATCTTCTTAGTGTTTGGGTAATTGCAAGGTTCTTGTGGCCTGGTTTGGCCTCTGTTGGAAACAGGATGCTGGGCTCGATGGACCCTTGATCTGACCCAGCATGGCAATTTCTTGCGTTTTTATGTTCTTATGGTTTCAGTAGTCTGAAAATGCCTAAATACATAAGATATGCCATGCTGGATCAGATCAAACGTTCATCGAGCCCAGCATCCAGTCTTTGACTGTGGCCAATCCAAGTCACAAGTGCAAGGAATGATCCCAAAAGATAGATCCATCCCTTTTGTTGCTCACTCCCAGGTATAAGTAATGGCTTTCCCAAGTCTACCTGACATATAATGGTTTATTGATTTTTCTAACAGTAAACTGTTTGAACCCCTTTTAAACCCAGCTATGCTAGATACCTTGACCACATCTTGCAGCAACAAATTCTCAGCTTGCTTGTGTTTCCAGTTACTCAGTAAAGTCAATGAATAACTTTCTCCTGAATATTTTTCTAAGTTCTGAATTTGGATGAATTAAAACCATAGCTGTTGTTTTGTTGCATCTGAATTGCTGAAGAGGTGCATCAGCTGTACTGAAGATTTCTTGCCACATTTTTTACCTTGCTGACATAAAGGCCAATGTACTAAGATGACATTTTTTTCACAAATGGGGTCCTATGCACAGGAATACAGCCAGCAATAGACTCTTTTGTGAAAAAAATGTGCTACAATATCTACTTTGCAAACTTTGGTGTGAGGTCTGCAATGTGAAATAACTCTGAATTAATGAGCTACTGTGATGCACTATCATACAAAGCAGCTCATTAATTCGGAAATTTGTGAAAAGTGGCATGGTCAAAGGTTTGGCAGCTTTATTCAATGCCACGAACTGCAGAGTCATGCATGTTGGGTACAGTAATCCAAAAGAACTGTATATGTATGGGGGGTGAAAGACTAATGTGCACAGACTGAGAGAAGGACCCTGCAGTGATAGTTTTTGGTGATCTGAAGGCAACAAAATAATGTTGTAAGGCAGTAGCAAATGCCACATAAGAACATAAGAAAATGCCATACTGGGTCAGACCAAAGGTCCATCAAGCCCAGCATCCTGTTTCCAACAGTGGCCAATCCATGCCATAAGAACCTGGCAAGTACCCAAAAACTAAGTCTATTCCATGTAACCATTGCTAATGGCAGTGGCTATTCTCTAAGTGAACTTAATAGCAGGTAATGGACTTCTCCTCCAAGAACTTATCCAATCCTTTTTTAAACACAGCTATACTAACTGCACTAACCACATTCTCTGGCAACAAATTCCAGAGTTTAATTATGCGTTGAGTAAAAAAGAACTTTCTCCGATTAGTTTTAAATGTGCCCCATGCTAACTTCATGGAGTGCCCCCTACTATCCGAAAGAGTAAATAACCGATTCACATCTACCCGTTCTAGACCTCTCATGATTTTAAACACCTCTATCATATCCCCCCTCAGTCGTCTCTTCTCCAAGCTGAAAAGTCCTAACCTCTTTAGTCTTTCCTCATAGGGGAGTTGTTCCATTCCCCTTATCATTTTGGTAGCCCTTCTCTGTACCTTCTCCATCGCAATTATATCTTTTTTGAGATGCGGCGACCAGAATTGTACACAGTATTCAAGGTGCGGTCTCACCATGGAGTGATACAGAGGCATTATGACATTTTCCGTTTTATTCATCATTCCTTTTCTAATAATTCCCAACATTCTGTTTGCTTTTTTGACTGCCGCAGCACACTGCACCCACGATTTCAATGTGGTATCCACTATGACACCTAGATCTCTTTCTTGGGTTGTAGCACCTAATATGGAACCCAACATTGTGTAATTATAGCATGGGTTATGTTTCCCTATATGCATCACCTTGCACTTATCCACATTAAATTTCATCTGCCATTTGGATGCCCAATTTTCCAGTCTCACAAGGTCTTCCTGCAATTTATCACAATCTGCTTGTGATTTAACTACTCTGAACAATTTTGTGTCATCTGCAAATTTGATTATCTCACTCGTATTTCTTTCCAGATCATTTATAAATATATTGAACAGTAAGGGTCCCAATACAGATCCCTGAGGCACTCCACTGTCCACTCCCTTCCACTGAGAAAATTGCCCATTTAATCCTACTCTCTGTTTCCTGTCTTTTAGCCAGTTTGCAACCCACGAGAGGACATTGCCACCTATCCCATGACTTTTTACTTTTCCTAGAAGCCTCTCATGAGGAACTTTGTCAAACGCCTTCTGAAAATCCAAGTATACTATATCTACCGGTTCACCTTTATCCACATGTTTATTAACTCCTTCAAAAAAGTGAAGCAGATTTGTGAGGCAAGGCTTGCCCTGGGTAAAGCCATGCTGACTTTGTTTCATTAAACCATGTCTTTCTATATGTTCTGTGATTTTGATGTTTAGAACACTTTCCACTATTTTTCCTGGCACTGAAGTCAGGCTAACCGGTCTGTAGTTTCCCGGATCGCCCCTGGAGCCCTCTTTAAATATTGGGGTTACATTTGCTATCCTCCAGTCTTCAGGTACAATGGATGATTTTAATGATAAGTTACAAATTTTTTCTAATAGGTCTGAAATTTCATTTTTTAGTTCCTGGATGCTGGGCTGCATAGAATGAGAAATAACTAGCAGGAAAAAAGAGGTTATAATTCCTTTGTACAGGTCTTTGTTGAAGTTTCACCTAAAGTATTGTGTTCAATTCTGGAGACCTTATCTTAAAAAGGATAAGGAAGGATGAAAGTGGTCCAGAGAAAGGCGCCCAAAATGGTGTAGGGTCTCTATTGGAAGTCTTATAGAGGAGAGGCTGAAGGATCTGAATATGTATACACTGGAGGAATGAAGGTATAGGGGAGCTATGATACAGACCTTCAGATACCTGAAAGGTTTTAATGACGCTAAAACACCAAACCTTTTTTGCTGGAAAGGAAACTCGCAGGGCTCAGGATATAAAACTGCAGGGGGGACAACTCAGAGCCAATATCAGGAAATATTTCTTCACAGAGAGGGTGGAGGATGATTGGAATGCCCTCCTGGAATAGGAGGTGAAGACAAGGAAAGAGAATGGAACTCAAAAGGGCATGGGATAAGCACTGGGGATTCCTACAGGCTGAAGGATGGAAGTGAAAAAAATGGGGTACTCTTCTTAACAGCAGGCACGGGGGTAACCTGCACAGAGTGGCAGATATTACCAAAAGCAACTTCCTGGGCAGACTGGATGGACCATTTGGTGTATATCTGCCATCATTTACTATGTAACTATGTTCAAATTTAGGAAAGTAGTAATTTACTTGGCTACAATTTATCTGCTTAGTGGAGCAGAAAATCTTAAACTCAGTGTTTGTCGAAGTAACTAATAATGTTCTGATGTGTCCAAATAAAGCCCCGAGTATCATATGTGGAGGAAGCAAACAAAGTGCCCTAAAAATATTTGTTTGGGGCTGTTGTGAATCTGAACACATTTTCATTGTTTAGTTGTTAACTTCTTTAATTTTCTATTAAGTTGTGCAGCTTAAGTTTTTCATTTCTGCATCATCTTGATTGTTCATTTTGGACTTGCTCTTTTTCACATGTGTGGTGTATTCTCTTTGCAGCTTTTGATTCCTTTCAGCATCATAGGAAGAAGTGAGCTGAAATAAACACTAAAATATTGTTGATATCAAGTGACAAAGGGTGAGCTCTTCAAAGCCAATGAAAGCTTTTCATTATTCAGAAAGCATCCCTGTGTACATGTGTTCTCTGTTCAGGTGAGCACGACTCATTAAATTACAGGGTTAGCGCTTTGGTAGGTAATCAAATACTCAGTTTACTCCTATGCTTTCAAGGATAGCAGCTCAGGTTTTGCAAGTCTACAGGTTTTTGTAAAAAAGAAAAAAAGCAGCCATATTTTTTATTTTTGCTCAAATCCAAAAGGTAGCTTTTTGTCAGAGAGAAATGTGGCAAGGAAACTAAGCACCATAGGGGAGAATTTTCAATAAGCCATTCAGCAACAAAATAGATGGTTACATTATGCTTGACTAGATGTTAGTACATTTTCAAATGCAACCTAGTCATTTAGGTTGAGATTGAAAATGTGCCCATATGTATCCAGCTATAATGTAGCCAGCTAAAATTATGTCTCCTATTTGAGCCAATTCAGAGAGGGATACATTTTCAGCCAGGTCCTCAGTGTATTTAAGAAAGGCATGATCCGCGTGCACATACTTCCATTTACATCCCTCCTTTCCATCTCTTCCTCTGTGGAGAAGTTGCAGATTAAGTTTAACTGCATGTGATATTTTTTCGAATATATTGGTGTTTTTCTGAAAGACTTTAATACCAGCTGTGATATGATTGCTATCAATTTTAGAGAGCAATTTTCAAAGTCATTTACCCAGATAATTGTTTGCTGAACTAGCATGGCTTGAATGAAACTTGACATCCTAGAATGATGCTGAATGCATGCACAGGTTCCATAGTGTAGGTACTTTAAACCACAGGAAAAAGTAATCCCTGAATATGTTTAGATCGGGGAGGAAAACAGCACACATCCTATTGATTTCCAAAAGAACACAAGCTGTTTTGGCACCATCTTCACTCTTTCCCCCCACCGCCTGTACAAATAGTAGGTGCAAAGTACATACAGGTTTACAGCATAAATATTTTGCATGTGATAACTTTCAAAGAGAAAACACAGGGTGGGGGTGGGGAATTTCACTTTGGAAATTTGCATAAAATAAGTGATTTAAAGTGCCAATGTAATTTGCAACAATTCAGGCTCCATAGTAATATTTGTCTAAGAAATCCTCAAGTTGTTATGTCTCAGAAGGTAAGCGGCATGAGGGTTAGCTAGTATTTAGAATGGGGACCATCACAGATGATAAAATGCTGTGAGACTATAAGGAAAACTATAGCAAATCTGTGCCATACTCTGTAATGAAAAAATCACAGGCCATGATTGCTGAATACCCAAAGGAGTGAATATTCAAAATGATACATGCATAGAAATAAACATATATGTGCGCATGTGAAGCATCCGCACACACTCCATAAGAACATAAGAAATTGTCATACCTGGTCAGACCAAAAGGGTCCATCAAGCCCAGCATCCTGTTTCCAACAGTGACCAATCCAGGCTACAAGCACCTGGCAAGTATCCAAAAACAAAGTCTATCCCATGCTACTGATACTAGTAATAGCAGTGGCTATTTTCTATGTCAACTTGATTAATAGAAGGTAATGGTCTTCTCCAACAACTTATCCAAACCTTTTTTAAACTCACCTATACTAACTGCACTAACCACATCCGCTGGCAACAAATTCCAGAGTTTAATTGTGCGTTGAGTGAAAAAGAATTTTCTCCAATTAGTTTTAAATGTGCCACATACTAACTTCATGGAGTGCCCCCTAGTCCTTCAATTATCCAAAAGAGTAAATAACCAATTCACATTTACCCATTCTAGACCTCTCATGATTTTAAAGACCTCTTATCATATCCCCCCTCAGCCGTCTCTTCTCCAAGTTGAACAGACCTAAACTCTTTAGTCTTTCATCATAGGGGAGCTGTTCCATCCCCTTTATCATTTTGGTCGCCCTTTTCTGTACCTTCTCCATCACAACTATATCTTTGAGATGTGGCAACCAGAACTTTACACAGTATTTAAGGTGTGGTCTCACCATGGAGCGATACAGAGGCATTATGACATTTTGCGTTTTATTAATCATTTCCTTCCTAATAATTCCTAACATTCTGTTTGCTTTTTTGACTGCCACAGCACACTGAATCGACCAGTCTCCTGTATGCTGCCGTGTCAGCAACGTTTTTCCAAAGCACCAGCAGTAATATGAGACCACTTGTAAAATCTCTCTCTTTATCCAGGCCAGTTTTTGTCATATTTTTTCATTTGTACTCTATCAACTTGGGCAGATAAGCAGACAAATCTCCCACTTACTTCACACACAACTCCCCTCTATACCCAAGTCTAACTGCAAGGCTTTTCAGTAACCTAAATACCTACCAATACTAATGTACAGTGCATTCAGAAAGAATTCAGACCCTTCACTTTTTGCACACTTTGTTATGTTACAGCCTTATTCTAAAATGGATAATAAACATTTTTCCCTCTTCAATCTACACACTATACCCCATAATGACAAAGTAAAACCAAGTTTGTACAAACCATGCCACTGAATATAACCTGCTAGTTAGTCAGATAGGTTTATCTGACTAACCAGCTGAGTTGCTCGGCGACTGAATATTGCCCCCAAAATGTCTTCCCTCCCCCTTTAAATATAAATATGTCCCACATGGTCCCCCCAGTGGTGATAAAAGATTCACTGGGGTATAGGATCCCTCCCAAAACCTCCCTTACCTTCCCCGGATCCCTGAGTCTAAGAAAACATAGTTGGTTTCTAGTATAGGCCCCATCCCCACCCCAAACTCAAATTTGAAGAATCAATCAAGCAATGGGGCCCTGGGATGTCCCCTAGCCACGGTCGGCACCATTTTTCTAAATGGCATCATCCTGACCTTGCCCCAGGGAAGGGGTCCACTATTATGGTGACACATGTAAAAAGTATGTGTGTGAAACTGGGGGTGTTAGGGGCATGACAAAGCATCATTTGCATGTATGAACATAAATCGCTATTTTAAAACTGACTTAACGCATGGATATCATCAACAGTTCTAATCTTATGCACATATGTAATAATGCATTTAGCGCAGAAAAAATGTGTGCAAAAAGCCACGGCTGATTTAGCACAAATCCATGCTAATGCCATATAAAGGAGGCAATTAACCATTCACGGGCAATGCAGAGAACCGTGAAGGCATTAGTGTGGATCTTTTTAAGTAGGTTTTTTTTAGCACCTGGGAGAAGTTTAAGTGCATACCTGGAGGTTGAAGAATAAAGCAGCAGAGGCCAGAAGAGAAGTCAGAGATGGAACTGGCACATTTCAGAAATGCTGAATGCTAAAGGTTTTGTGCTTTGCTAACTCTGGCTTCACAATGCATATCACTGCATAGTGAAATGTGCAGTCGCTGCTGTACCCTTCAACAGATAACTCCTGACATACGGTCGGCGATGGATCGTGAAGGTGTTAGACATTGCTCTACCCATCTTCAGTCCTCTCCCAGACCACTAACTTCTTTTCTATCTTATAAAAAGGGAAAGCTTTCAACTGATAATCAATCACAGGTCACCACATTAATGTAGCTTTATGTGCAGTTTATTAGATAGGGCCTTCAGTGCGTTGTAGTGCATATATCTGCATGGATATTTATATTGCATAGATTTTCTGCATGTACCTCATTTGCCTGCCATACTCTTATTACATCCTGTGGAGGCACCTGCTTTAGCCGTGTGTGCTAAAAAAAAATCAGGCCAATATAATACCAATGTACTAAAAAAGTGTGTTTGTTTCGGGCGCCCACACTTTTAATGTGTGCACAACTCAGTCTCTTAGATGCACAGTACAGTATTCAAATAAGACACAAATCAAAACAGTGCCAGAAAAGCACATGGAGGTCGGAAAAACAGCGTCCATAACGCTATGATTTTACTGTATCGAGAACCCTGCGCATACTGGAGAATGCGTTGAACTTCTGTCAAAGGGGCATATAGAAACATAGAAACATAGAAATGACGGCAGAAGAAGACCAAATGGCCCATCCAGTCTGCCCAGCAAGCTTCACACACTTTTTTCTCTCATACTTATCTGTTTCTCTTAGCTCTTGGTTCTATTTCCTTTCCACCCCCACCATTAATGTAGAAAGCAGTGATGGAGCTGCATCCAAGTGAATATCTAGCTGATAAGTTAGGGGTAGTAGGGGTAGTAACCGCCGCAATAAGCAAGCTACACCCATGCTTATTTGTTTTACTCAGACTATGTTATACAGCCCTTATTGGTTGTTTATCTTCTCCCCTGCCGTTGAAGCAGGGAGTTATGCTGGATATGCTTGAGGTATCAATTTATTCTTCTCCCATGCTGTTGAAGCAGAGAGCCATGCTGGATATGCATCGAAAGTGAAGTATCAGGCACATTTGGTTTGGGGTAGTAACCGCCGTAACAAGCCAGCTACTCCCCGCTTTGTGAGTGTGAACCCTTTTTTCTTCTCCCCTGCCGTTGAAGCAGGGAGCTATGCTGGATATACGTGAAGTATCAGTTTTTTCTTCTCCCCTGCCGTTGAAGCAGAGAACTATGCTGTATATGCATAGAAATAGAAGTAACAGGCTTATTTGGTTTGGGGGTAGTAACCGCCGTAACAAGCCAGCTACTCCCCCCTTTGTGAATGCAGATCCTTTATTCCACATTTCCTCTTGCTGTTGAAGCTAGAACGATGTTGGAGTCACAGTAAGCATGTGTACATTTATTGAATAAGGGTATTGTCTCCAGGCAGTAGCCATCATTCTGGTGAGTCACCCACTCTTCATTGGCGGCCTCTTGACTTTATGGATCCACAGTGTTTATCCCACGCCCCTTTGAAGTCCTTCACAGTTCTGGTCTTCACCACATCCTCCGGAAGGGCATTCCAGGCATCCACCACCCTCTCCGTGACGAAATACTTCCTAACATTGGTTCTGAATCTTCCTCCCTGGAGCTTCAAATCGTGACCCCTGGTTCTGCTGATTTTTTTCCTACGGAAAAGGTTTGTCGTTGTCTTTGGATCATTAAAACCTTTCAAGTATCTGAAAGTCTGTATCATATCGCCTCTGCTCCTCCTTTCCTCCAGGGTGTACATATTTAGATTCTTCAATCTCTCCTCGTACGTCATCCGATGAAGGTCCTCCACCTTCCTGGTCGCCCTTCTCTGTACCGCTTCCATCTTGTCTTTGTCTTTTTGTAGGTACGGTCTCCAGAACTGAACACAGTACTCCAGGTGAGGCCTCACCAAGGACCTGTACAAGGGAATAATCACTTCCCTTTTCTTACTCGATATTCCTCTCTCTATGCAGCCCAGCATTCTTCTGGCTTTTGCTATAGCCTTGTCGCATTGTTTCGCAGACTTCATATCATTAGACACTATCACCCCAAGGTCCCTCTCCTGCTCCGTGCACATCAGCCTTTCCCCCCCCATCAAATACAGTTCATTCGGGTTTCCACTCCCCATATGCATGACTTTGCACTTCTTGGCATTGAATCTCAGCTGCCATATCTTCGACCACTCTTCCAGTTTCCTTAGATCCCGTCTCATTCTCTCCACTCCTTCCGGCGTGTCCACTCTGTTGCAGATCTTAGTGTCATCCACGAAAAGACAAACCTTGCCTTGCCTTCTATTAGGGATGTGAATCGTTTTAGGACGATTAAAATTATCGTCCGATAATTTTAATATCGTCTTAAACCGTTATGGAACACAATACAATAGAGATTCTAACGATTTATCGTTATAAATCATTAGAATCGTGAGCCGGCACACTAAAACCCCCTAAAACCCACCCCCGACCCTTTAAATTAAATCCCCCACCCTCCCGAACCCCCCCCAAATGACTTAAATAACCTGCGGGTCCAGCGGCGGTCCGGAACGGCAGCGATCCGGAACGGGCTCCTGCTCCTGAATCTTGTTGTCTTCAGCCGGCGCCATTTTCCAAAATGGCGCCGAAAAATGGCGGCGGCCATAGACGAACACGATTGGACGGCAGGAGGTCCTTCCGGACCCCCGCTGGACTTTTGGCAAGTCTCGTGGGGGTCAGGAGGCCCCCCACAAGCTGGCCAAAAGTTCCTGGAGGTCCAGCGGGGGTCAGGGAGCGATTTCCCACCGCGAATCGTTTTCGTACGGAAAATGGCGCCGGCAGGAGATCGACTGCAGGAGGTTGTTCAGCGAGGCGCCGGAACCCTCGCTGAACGACCTCCTGCAGTCGATCTCCTGCCGGCGCCATTTTCCGTACGAAAACGATTCGCGGCGGGAAATCGCTCCCTGACTCCCGCTGGACCTCCAGGAACTTTTTGCCAGCTTGTGGGGGGCCTCCTGACCCCCACGAGACTTGCCAAAAGTCCAGCGGGGATCCGGAAGGACCTCCTGCCGTCCAATCGTGTTCGTCTATGGCCGCCGCCATTTTTCGGCGCCATTTTGGAAAATGGCGCCAGCTGAAGACAACAAAATTAAGGAGCAGGAGCCCGTTCCGGACCGCTGCCGTTCCGGACCGCCGCTGGACCCGCAGGTTATTTAATTCATTTGGGGGGGGTTCGGGAGGGTGGGGGATTTAATTTAAAGGGTCGGGGGTGGGTTTTAGGGGGTTTTAATGTGCCGGTTTTGCGATTTTTTCGATTTTTCGATTTCTCACGATTTTTCACGATTTTTCACGATATTTTACCCCCCCAAACGGCAACAATACGATTCCCTCCCCCTCCCAGCCGAAATCGATCGTTAAGATGATCGAGGACACGATTCACATTCCTACCTTCTATCCCGTCCGGCGCATACATGTCAATTTTAATAATGACAATAGCAAATAATAGAAAACAAGAGTTTCCAATTATTCTTTTCCAATTTTTCATTGATCATATCTAACTTCTCATTGCTCCTCCACCATGACGTCAAGTGGCACATCATAATCCTGCCTCAGAGGTAATTAAATCGCTGCTCGGAGGAAGACAGTCCTTTTCTATTCAGTTCAGGTCAGTATCATATACAGACTGCTTTGAACTGGTGTTTTTCATATAAGAGCAATTGGAAGATCAACATCGGCATCCTTTTATTTTCAAAAGGTAAGAGACGCAGTCATGGAAGCTAGTTTCCTGGATGTCCAGAGTCATACACATCCTGGAAAGAAGTGGGAATGTCCATGCTCGGAGTCCCCACTACCTTTCTGGGCACTCAAGGCTCCGACGAAGACACATGAAAGATGCCCGGAGCCATGGATGTCTTGGAAAGAAGTGGGAATCTCCATGCTCAAAAGTCCCACTACCTTTCCAGGTGCTTAAGGCTCCGGCGCTCAGGTATAGGCCCGTGATGGATGCCTGGAGCCTGTACCATTGTCTGTATCAAAAACAAAAGAACAGAAAACCATAATACATACAGGGTTCATCAAGTATCTGCAAGAATAGCTTGTATACATTTTTTGGACTTCCATGCACAGCCATTTCTCTCATAGATATTCATGAATGCAAGGCCCCACATGTTGTTGGCGTTTGTACATCCAACAGGCCGATACCAACATCTTGGAAATGCATCAGTTTTGGCTATTTTCGTCTGGTTAAAGACATCTAGAATTGGTGTTGAATGGATGTTGACATTTCTCAACAGCTAAAACAAGTGAACAAAGATGTTGGGAATGGGTCTAAAATGAGAAATACATGCTTTCCTTATGGGTGACCGCTTCTTATCTCCTTGGGTCGTGCTGCTGGGTTTTCTTGTCATTGGGTGTTCTCAGCAATTGCTCTCCTTTGCCTAGCATTCCTTATTCTCACTTTCATATGGAAGAAAAAGGCTAGCAAAGCAAAAATGTAAGAATAATCCATCTTGGATGCTATCTGATACATCTGCCATGAGTAGCGCCAGCACACTAACACCAGGGTGAGGGTAGGCGCAAAAATTCACGCATTAAAAAAGCTCGTTATAGATGCGCTACTTTTGGCGTGCTTTACTGTATCGAGCGAAATAGCTAATCTAGTCATTAACATCCTATTTACATGCGGTGGGTGCAATTGTCTATGTGCCTGCTAGCGAGCATGCTATGGATACACTAATACCTTTACGGAATAGGGCTCCCGAATAACGCGTCTAAAACACGGGTCCAAAACACACCTCTAAATCCCATAAAACGGTGTGCTTCCCTCTCTACGCTTTATTGTATCAGCCTGATAATGTGCTGAAAAATAGCCCCAATATTATCGCTTGTCTTATTACATCAGCCTCTACATAAGATTATAAGAACATAAGATATGCCATACTGCGTCAGACGAAGGGTCCATCAAACCCAGCATCCTGTTTCCAATAATGACCAATCCAAGGCACAAGTACCTGGCTTGTGTCCAAACATTAAATAGATCTCAAGCTACTATTTCTTACTGATTAATAGCAGTTATGGATTTTTCCTCTAGAAACTTATCCAAACCTTTATTAAACCCATTGAGACTAACTGCCATAACCACATCCTCTGGTAATGAATTCCAGAGCTTATGTTGCGCTCAGGGGTGGACCCTTATCCTGGAGCAGTGGAGAATGGCTCCCTGGTAGGGACCAGGAAGCACCTGCCCCCAGGGAGTGGAGCACTGGAGGAGACAGAGGCTAGGATGAGCTTCACCACTGGAAGCCCGCGGTACCCCCGGGTGGAGCCCATAGGAACCAGGGCCGCTTGGACTTAGGTGGGTCTCACAGGGTCTCCTGGAGAGATGAGAGACAGATGTGCCCACAGACAGGAGAGGAACACGATTGGGTTCGAGGCTGGAGGTCAGGTGGAGCAAGGAAGACCAGAACAGCATAGGCAATGACAAGGCAAGGGACAGAGCCAGAATCAGGAGACGTGGTCAATCAGGCAGAGGTCAGAATCTGAGGGTCAGTCCGAGGAGTGGTCAATAATGCAGAGGTCAGGTTCCGGAGGTCAGACGAGGTCACAGGCAGGCTGGAGTCAGAAGGCAGACAGCATGCAGAGTAGTCAAGGAACAAGCTGAGGTAAGAAGGCAGGCAGCAGGCTGAGGGGTCAAGGATCAGGCCGAGGTCAGTACCAGAGTGACAATCCTAAGGTACTACCTGGGGAGACGACAGACGAACACAGGAACAGAAGGATGCTGGAACAGTAAGATGCAGGAACAAGGCTGGAACAGAAGGATCCTGGAATGAGACTGGAACAAGCTTAGCATGCAGTGACAATCTAGCAATAAAGCCGATCCGATTGCCAAGGCAAGGAAGTGCAGGCAGGAACTTCCTTAAGTAGTTCCTTCAATCAGGGCGCGCCACAGAGCTAGGACCCACCCCTGGCCCTACAAGAGGCCAGGCGGTCCGTGCGCTTAGGGGCATGGCCAATGCCATGGAAGGCACCAAACTCTGGCGTGAGGCCTGGTGCGGAGTGGAATGCCCGGCGACCACCGCTGCGGGACGCCGAGACCTGGAGGAGCTTGCGGCTGCTGCTAGGATGGCCGACCCGGGACCTGCAGAGGAGCCAGAGAGGTGAGCAGGCCCATGTGCGGGCCAGACACGACCGGGACATGCAACAACTTAACTATGCACTGAGTGAAAAATAATTTTTTAGATTTGTTTTAAATGAGGTACTTGATAACTTCATGGCATGCCTCCTAGTCCTTTTATTATCTGAGAGAGTAAATAACTGATTTACATTAACCTGTTCAAGTCTTTTCATGATTTTGTAGACCTCTATCATATCCCCCCTCAGTCGTCTCTTCTCCAACCTGAACAGCCCTAACTTTCTTAGCCTTACCTCATAAGGGAGCTGTGCCATGCCCCTTATTATTTTGGTCATCCTTCTCTGCACTTTCTCTAGTGCAACTATATATTTTTTGAGATGTGGCAACCAGAATTGCACACAGTATTCAAGATGCGGTCTCACCATTGATACCGAAGCATTATGTCATCCACCGTTTTATTCACCATTCCCTTCCTAACAATTCCTAACATTCTGTTTGGCTTTCTTTTTATTGACATATATGGCTTTTGGGAAATAGAGATATTTTGCGACAATGTGCAACATACTGCTTCTGATAAAAGGGTCTCCTACCTACACATCTATATAACTCCCTCTTCTCTGCTGGAAGTAGTGCTATAATTGATATGCCCACTTATTATGTTTTGCTAGTCTCCCCATGCAGTCATTTTTTGTACTGGGGAATCATGCAAGATGTTTCTCTATAGACTATACCTATGCTTGTGGATAGACTGCACTCACTTCTTTGGCTCTTTGAGAAGCTAAGAAGTTAATTGTGACTAAATGTATTAAGTGTAGTCATTATAAGAGTCATTCAGAGAAGCTAAGTATAGACTGCATACCCTAATAATCAGAAGTTACACGTAGGCAGCTGTAAGGATAGTTAAGTGGAGGATAGAGATAACTGTACAGACCTGCATGGCTACCCACAAGCATGACAGTGCGTGGGTGAGAGAATGATTGCAATAGGCTGTCCTGAAAGGGTCTTTACTGGGAGTAGAACTAAACCTATGCTTGCATAAAAAAAAAGTGACAAACACAGAAATTAGAATAACAGAAAAATGTTTATATTATTAATATTCATTTAAACTTTAATAACTATTTACCTATAAAAAAATGAAATGGGAAAGAGGGTGGGAAAAACTAATAGTATTATCTCTAATGTAAACAAAAAAAAGCCTAGGAACCTTGGGAGTCCAGGTCCTGAATGGCCTAGGGAGCTGGGGGCTGTGGATGTGATCTCATGGCCATCAGCTCAAGAGCATTTGTGAAGTCCTCTTGAGCTTGAGCAAGGCATTCCAACACCTTCATCACCTCCTGAGGTCAGCTCTGACTCTACTAAGTTCCTCCCCCATCCTCTGCATTGCCAGGTCCATTACTGCCTGAGACCCAGCCTCCTGGCCTGGAGCGGGTACTCCAGTCACTATGGTGTCCTCTACAGCCAAGGGATGAAGTGCTGAAAAAAGGTGGGGAGTCTCCAGCTAAGTCATCATCTCTCTCGCATACCAATGGCTGGGCAGCCTCAGGACCAGTGTCCCAAGGTCCCAGGACTGAAAGGGGAAGGGCCCTACTGGGAACAGGAGATGGATAGGTGCTGCATTAGGCCCAGGTCCTCACAAGAGGAGAGAGATAGAGGCTGCTGCACCATATGTATGCACCCATCACTTGGGCTTTTAAGGCCAAAATGGTCAGCTCTGATCACTGTATCAAGCGTAAGGCCACTCCAGGTACATTACTTCATTGTTTCTGGGACTGTATTACAATTTTCTGGAGTGTGGTCCTGGGTTTTTTAAGCAGACGGCTCCATTTTGCTGTATCAGATTCTTCACTTTTGTGTTTATTTGAAAATCTGGAGGAGACTGCAAACTTCAGCACAACATCACAGTGGATATTCCTACAAAAAGGATTTCTCCTTGCAAAAAAATTGATTTTAGATCATTGAATTGATGAAGAATCTCCATCTCTCATATATTGGACGTTATGATTACATAAAATGGCAGTTTATGAACACTTGACAGCCCACAGGTCATCTCCACAGAAATATGTCTCCTTTTTGGATGCTTGGCAAGCCTATTTAATATCCAACAGTGCAAAGGCGTGGAATGACTTGTTAGCCTTACAGTGATGGAGGACAAAGCATCCCATTCTATGGTCTTTGTGTTTCCCCTTGGACCTTTTAATCAACCTGGTTTATCGGGACTCCAAGAAGAGGTATCCTGGGGCAGATACGGTATGCCTCTCTTTTGGAGAACAACTCACAGTTCTTTGCCTCCATACATTCAATGTACCAAAACAGGAGCTGCTAGGATTTTGATTGGGGGGGGGGGGGGGTGAGATGGGGATGCAGGTGAAGTTATCTGATTGTACTTTGTATCTTGTTCCTGACTTATTTTCTTGCTTGGTGTAATTTTTGGAAAACGATAAATAAAGAAATTTTTTTTAAAAGTATTCATTCCAATGCTGTTTTTAATCGATGAACATGAGGCTTTACATAGGTGACTTTACATAGGCAGCTTTAACCATTCCCAGCTTTTACTAAGAACAAATATTGACAAAGTAGCATATAATAAATGATAATTAAATTTAGATTTGTAAAATTAATATTTGAAATCTTATGAGAACATTAAAGAGATTTCCTTAAAATACAATTTGGGTCTGTTAATGTGTTTGTGATTTATACTAAAATGTTCAAAGTGTGACTGGATGATATATATATGCAGTAAGTTGGTATTCAATCATCATGATTTGTTTTCAAATGGGGTTTGGGGGAGTAGATGTTTAAGATAGAATATTGTACTGGTCACCTCAACATGATGTTGCCTTGGTATGTGGCCTAGTCAGGCAACAGATCTTAATTTTGATAAAAACAATCTATTCCCTTGATTCAATACACGACAAAATGTCATTTTGATTAGTGCCCTCTCTGCTATAGTGAAACTGCTTAATTTTGTTAAAGAATGACTGTGATTTATATGTAATAGGGAAGCATGATAAAATAGATGCTGTTGGCAGGCATAAGTAGGAACATGTTTTATGGTGCTATAATTCTTATTCTTAAGAGTGTATCAGGAAATTAAACATCTAGGATAGCACATTTAACTGTTGATGGCATTGTGAAGTACTGGCCAAGGCTGTTTCACAGAAAAAGGATTTCAGTAATTTACAGGATTATCTGAATCACAGTTGCAGATCTTGGGTGAAGTGATTTGCCATATAGTTGCATCTTTGCAAGATCTTTCTTACATATCAGTAAGTATATAGTCATGTGCGCCTAACACAGTGTCAGAACAGTATATGAGGAGTCAAGGGCAAACATTTCTTCATCACTGTAAGAACATTTTGGGTGCTGCCTATGTTCATGAGGCATCACAACCAGTAAGAGAAAAGTGCAAAACTTTATTATCACAATTGTCAAAACATTTTTAGAAAAAATCACACATTTATTTTATTTATTTATTTAAGGGTTTTTTATATACAAAACATCACCTCGGTTCACAATGTAGCATAACTTAGCAACAAGCTTTACAATAATAACATTAACAGGGAGAGGGTTAACAAAGGCAGGGGATGATAATACGAGAATTATATACATATGTACATGTTGGTTTTAACAAGTGAGTTAAACAAGGCAATCAGGATAATTAGCGGGGAAAAGTAATAAAGGGAAGGGGAAGAGGAGGAGTATACCCACAGTGGGTGGGGGGTAGGGAGAGAAAATAGAAAGGGCGAGGGTCAGTTGGGCGGTCATGTCGCATCTTTGGGAAGAATCAGTTCGTTAGTCAGGGTAAGCTAGTTTGAACAGCCATGTTTTAAGATTGTGCTTGAATTTTTTGTGGCAAGGTTCCTGGCGTAATTGGGAAGGCATTTTATTCCAGTGGGCGGTTCCTGCAATGATGAAGGATCGCTCTCTAAAGGTGGTGTGCTTCATGAGCTTAGGAGAGGGTATTTGGAATTTGGCCAGGTGATGCGTTCTTGTGGGTCTTGTCGGAGTGTGAAGCCGGAGGTGTTTTGGGAACCATTGCATGTCATGGTTATGAATGGCTTTGTGTATGAGCGTGAGTACTTTATATACTATCCTGGAGGTTACGGGGAGCCAGTGTAATGATTGAAGGACGGGAGTGATGTGGTCATGACGGTGAGTGTTGGTAAGAATGCGTGCCGCGGCATTTTGTAATAACTGTAGAGGTTGTAGAGTACTTTTTGGTAAGCCTAGGAGGATAGCGTTGCAATAATCAAGTTTGGACAGGATCATAGCTTGCAGAACTGTGCGGAAGTCAGAGGTATGTAGAAGAGGTTTGATTCTCTTCAAGGTGTGGAGTTTGAAGAATCCGCTTTTTATGGTGGCTGAAATGAATTTTCACATACACTCATTCACACCTTAAAACATCACAGAATACACACAAGTGCCAGTATATAAGACTCCATAGAGCCTCTATAAATATACAATACCCTTTTAGATGTTACTCAAATTCCCTGTGGGTTTTCCACTTACAATCTATATATTTCTAACTTACTCCTCCATTATCCAGTTTTTATAAACAAACTCTATTATTTCAACACATTAAAAAATGTATATTAATGATAGCACTAGTCACTGGTGTGGAATTCTGATTCCTGGTCCGTTTTCAACTTCAAATATAAATTCACGTGGTCTGACCCCAACAAGCGGCCCCTGTTTCACATGCATATGCTTCCTCAGGGGGACTGCAACCACTGAGAAAACCAAATTTAGATTTTTAGAACAGGATCATAGGACACATTTTATAACTCAACTGGTTAAACTAATTTTTTACCTCAAAATCATTTAAATTCAAAAGTTTTTCCTCCAAGCTGCATATATGTACATCTTTTCAACCATTCTCATAACTTGAGTACTCGACACTCCCCAAGACGCTGTTCTCTTCGTTTCACAGCAGATGTCTCTCACAAAGCTGTTCTTATCATTTCACAACAGATATTTTTCAAAGAGCTGTTCTCATCAACTCACAGGATCTATGAAAACCCCAAACACATATGTATTGAACTCAAAAACCGCCCAACAATCGAAACAAATATTTCAGTGATATGTGTTCATCAAAATGTCACAAACTTACCCACTTCGTAAAAATATTTCGTCAAACGCCACGATATAGAACATTGTCAATATGCTCCTCCATTCACTAAGACCTCCAACTACGCCACATTTTTACCAAGATTTCACCGGATAATACCTCGCTTAATTCCACTAACATTTTAAAGCGTTTCTCGAGGGCCTCCGCCCTGCCGTGCTGAATAGCACGCCCCAGCGTCTCAATCAGACGTGATTACGTAACGTATCTCAAGGTACTCCATCCTCTCATGCTAGCACATCCTGGTATTCTAAGGTAAACGCACAACGTCATGATGTCCTTAATGTTACGTATTCCATCAACCTTATGCTCATCTATACCCCGTTCATATAAGCCACACTAATGTGTATGCAAGTATGAAAAAACACACATTGTTCGCCTAATTCACTATATAATAAATTGATGTCAAAATCACTCATACATCCTGTTCTTAACATTCTATCAACCCATAGCATCTATTTCAACCAACTTTATTTAAACAAAAGCAGTCCATTCTATATCAGCATTCAAACCCAAAGGGCTCAAAGTTTGCCATTCGAAAATACACTGTTGTTCCCATTGTGTCAATAAACGTTGAGTATCCCCTTCAGGGTTCAAACATTGTCTGACCACAAAAAACTTTATATCATTGATAGTATGGGCATACTGTATCCAATGGCTCACAAAAGGAGCTGATTCTTTTTTCGTTCTCACACAACTTTTATGTTCTATAATTCTCTGTCTTATGGATCTATTAGTATGGCCAATGTATACTAGTGCACACGGGCACACTATTGCATACACGACACGTTCTGATGAACAAGTAAAATGTCCTAACAGGGTATATGGACGCATAGTTTTTTTAAATTGGTACTGATGTATTTGTAGAACATTATTACATACAGAACAATGGCCGCACTGAAATTGGCCCAAAGGTGATTCATCAATCATCGGACGCTTTTTCCTCTTCAATCTGACTGTCCAGTGTCTCATTATACTTTGCTTAATGGCAGAAATCTTAGAAGAATAAGGTAATGTGCAGATAATTCTTGAAATGTTTGCCTTCTGTTGAACTCTTAACAAATGATCACGATTTGCATAAAGACCTCTTTTATATGCCTTCTTGACAAGACGTTTATCATACCCATGTTCCACAAATCTATCTGAAAGTTCCTGAGCTTTAGATCTATATTCTTTATCAATCTCCTATATCTCAAGAACTGACCACATGGACGGGATGGAAGCTAGTGGCATGTAATAATGTGTTTCTATCTGTGGACTTCCTGTACACAGTGGTATCAAACTAGGTAGCACCTCTAATAACCTTAATATCTAAAAAAGGAACTGAAATAGTGTCTCTAACAAATGTGAACTGTAAATGAACATCACATTGATTCATATATGTTTGAAAATCAGCTAACAGCTCCTCATCTCCTGTCCACAAAAAGAACAAATTGTCTATATAACGCTTCCAAATAGTAATATGATCAAAAAACTTAGAAGAGTAAATGAACTGATCTTCATATTGAGCCACATACAATCCCGCAACCGTAGGTGCAAATGGGGAACCCATGGGAATGCCCCTCACTTGTTTGTAAACCACATTATTAAATCGGAAATAACTCTCAGTTAATACTAATTTTACCAATCGCATTAACAACTGATATTTACCGCTAGATATATCAGCCTCTTTCAATAAAGTTTGTACTATTAAAAAGGCCTGCGATTGAGGAATGTTGGTATATAGCGATGATATATCAGCTGTAACTAACCACTGAACCGAGTGCACTTGTACCTGAGCCAAGCTATTCAAAAAATCCATAGAATCTCGAACATAGGAATAGACATGAGTAACCATAGGTTGAAGTAACCGGTCCACATATTTAGCAATGGGCTCAAATATGGACGCAATGCCAGACACTATGGGCCTTCCTGGCGGCCGTTCTACTGATTTATGGATTTTTTGAACAGTATAAAAATACGGAACAGACGGATAAGGTTGAAATAGCCACTTAAACTCCTGACGAGAAATAATATGACTCTTTAACGCCCCTTCCAACAAATCCTTAACTCTTATCGCCATTTCTTCTGTAGGGTCATCTCTTAATACAACATATGTAGATGTATCTGCCAACTGTTGGGCTGCTTCCTGATCATACCATGCTGCATCTAACACCACTATTGCACCTCCCTTATCTGCTGCTGATATAACTATAGACAAATCTGTTCTCAACTCTTCAATAGCTCGATGTTCAGCTATACTTAAATTATACTTAAGTCTTTCTGTATCTGTTTCTATAGCATTCAGATCTTTCATAACCAAAGTTTCAAAAGCTAAAACTAATGGATGAGGGGGAGTGGGTGGCATCCATTTAGAAGGTCGATAAAGTTTTTTATCATGAGCCAAATCTTCTATGGGACTACCAAAATAATCTCTTAGTCTGACTCTCCTAAAAAAATTTTGTAGCTCCACCCTTGTAAAAAAAAGGGTCATGTCTCTCAGATGGCACAAACGTTAACCCTCTGTTCAAAACAGATAACATGTCAGTAGATAATTTTTTAGATGAAATATTAATAACTGCGCTAACAGGTGTACTCTACTCTCGATTGTCTCTCAATATCTCCGATAACGGTTGTACCCTCCTCTTTGTATATTCTTTTGTCCTGTGTCTGTCTGAGGTTGCTTCATTTGAGACCTTAAAAAAGGTATTTTCTGATTACTCCCTTCTGGATTAGATCTATCATCCAACCCGGTTTTAATTGTAACCCGTTTTCCTGGCATATCCTCCAATGGTTTATCATCATCCATAACACATAGCAACATACCACCACCTCATCAATGATATTTCTCACTGTCCTTGTATCAAGGAAGGCCTGTAGATGGATACTGGTGCCTCCAATCATCAGGGACACTGGGAGTATAATATGAGGAGAGGTGTAGTGTCGACCTAGGGTGGCCTTTCCTACCACCCCTAGACCACAGATTTTCCTGGCTTGAAGGGACTGTTAGCTGCAAAATGCCTGGAGCCTGCACAGTACAGGTACAGGTTTAGATGTCTATATTGCTGGTGTTCCTCTGGAGAGAGCCACTGTGAAATTAGAATACAAAAACACCCTCTAGGTGTCTTAGGGTCTTCATTACTAGGCCAGTACTACAAAGAGTAATGCTGTAGAACAAAAGAAGCAGAGCTAAGTAATTTGTTTTTACATGTGTTTAAAGTCTTAGGATCTGATTAAGAAATGAAGGATTAAGTCATACCTGTCTGAAATCAAGAATTATTTTAAACCTACATCTGGAGTATTAAATCATAAATGAAACTATAATTGTTCCCCATTTCGTAGGAGATTAAACTGTTTTCTAATTGTAAGAATGAAAAACATCACATGATGCTCCATCTAAGATGGAGGACAAAAAGACATCTTGTCTTTGGATCTAAAATGGTGGATAAGATCTAAGATGGAGGAAAGGGGTGTATTATAGCTTACATCATACTAATTACTAATCAGTATATCTTTGGATGAAGGAAGAAACCCTATACATGATCGGCTTTATGAGATGATGATGTCATGAAAATAGGAAGCAAGGAAATGGGCAATCAAAGAATAATGTATCGATTAGCTGTGTATGTATGTAATGAAAAATGAAAAATATATAATGAGTTGCCTGTACAGGATGTGGGGGAGAAAACTGAATTTTAGATTTTACTGTTAGAGCTGTACTTTTTGCAATAAATCACATAAAAGAGGAAGGTTTGGTTTCATGTCATATTTTCTTGGTAAAGACACCATGCCACTTTAAGAGTTTGCTCCCAGAGATAAAAAGACCTGTGATTAGTTTTATTCTGACATCAGGATTTATGGAAAAAGAAATATGGGATATTTTCCTAATTTCTGCAGCACCTGCATGGTTTCTTCAGGGGAATTGGGTGGCACCAAGGTCCGGGATAGAGCTATTGGCCACTAGGGATGTGCAGAGGGACGCCATACGTTGCATTCGGGATTCGTATTTGTTGGGGGCCGATATGTTGCATTCGGTAAGGGGGCCCCCGATACGTACATGCATTAATTCTTATTCGTTTCCCGGCTAAAATTGAATTAAGTACAATCTTCCACCCTCCTGACCCCCCCCCCCCCCCAAGACTTACCAAAACTCCCTGGTGGTCCAGCGGGGGGGTCCGGGAGCCATCTCCTGCACTCACACCCTTGGCTGCTGGTATTCAAAATGGCACCATTTTGAATTCTGGCAGCCGATAGCCTTTGCCCTCACTATCTCACAGGGGCTGACCATCCATTGCTCCTACCATGTGACAGGGGCTGACCAATGGCACCGGTAGCCCCTGTGCCATAGAAGGTCAAAGGCTATTGGCGCCATTTTGAATACCGGCAGCTGAGGGTATGAGTGCAGGAGATGGCTCCCAGACCCCCCGCTGGACCACCAGGGAGTTTTGGTAAGTCTTGGGGGGGTCAGGAGGGTGGGGGGTTTGTTTAAATTTGCCTCTATAGACAGCCGAATAATTCGGCGAAGATTTGTTGTATTCGTGGGGAATCGCGATATGTTTCGCTTCCCCACGAATACAACGAATATGGTCCTATACGTTGCAGATTACAAATACTTAGGAAATGAATGCACACCCCTACTGGCCACTGAAAGTGGAGTGCCAAGTATACAGGGCATCAGACCTGTCCTTTTTCCTTTGCCTGTTATTGGAAATGGAGGTCTAGCCAGATGGCAAACCTGATAAGGTCCTCCAGCGAATCTGGCAACTCCCATCTAGCCAGTTCATCTTTAATAGACTCCAACAGGCCCTGTCAGAAGATATATATTAATCAAAAAGAGAACAATACTGTTCAATCGCTGTGCTTGAAAATACTCTTTAAATTCCAATTCATCAACATGTTAGTTGTATTGTATGAATATTTAGCTTTTAAAAGATGAATAAACTTTAAAGCCTGGGGCAAGATGGCCGCTATATGAGAAGCACATAAAGAGCTCTATCTATGCTTGTTCCTGGAAATTTATAATACCTTGGTTATTTCTCCCTTCTTGAAATTCTATAATGCCTCACACAAAGCATAAAGCTCGTTTGAAAGAAAATATAATCTTAAAAGAAGAAGGCAGCCAGCAGGCAAAGATCGAGAGTTTTTTTTATCTTATCCCAAAAACGCCGGGAGTGAAGACCGCGGAGGGAGAGACCCAGGAGCTCGGGTCGACCCCCATGGTTGAAGAAATCTCACTGAGCCCTGGGGCTCCAGAAATGCCACCGCTCCTGGGAGGTCAGACAAGAGCAGAGGGGGAGGAAACACCGCGAGACTCACAGGAGGAGAGGAGCAAGCAAGCCCCCCCCCCCCAATCGGCCCGACGGAGATAGCGAGGAGATGGCGTTCAGAGGAGTTGGAGGAGCAATGGAGGGATTGGCCACCTCCACCCCGTTACCCCAAAGAACTTTGCCGGCGTGGGACAACGTAGGAGAAACAGCACTCCAAGATCTGGTAAAGTTACAAACAAAACCTGTATTTTCTCTTCAAAAGCCTCCCGTGGTTACTTTAGACACTTTATGGAATGCACTGGTTTCAATAAAATCTGCTGTTACTACCTTGACTCAGGCTTTTCTAGACTCTAACAAAAGAGGTTTAAACATTGAAAAAGTGGTGAAGTTCAACAGGAAAAAGTGGAGAAACTCGAGGAAAAGATTACTAAAATGGGAAAAGTACAAGAGACCTTAATAAAAGCTGAAGTAAATGCTGAAAGAAAATTTGAAAATATAGAAAACTCACTCCGCTATTTAAATCTTCGATTTGTGAATTTCCCTGTGGTGAAGAGATTAAATCCAGTTGAAATGTTAAAGGAATATATGTTAGAATCTTTAAAGATACCCAAAGAAATTACACCGGTTGTTACAAAAGCATTTTTTGTTTCTAAGAAATCTGTGATAGCTACCGGAGAAGAAGAGGAAGCACAACATTCTTTGCAGCAATCATTGAACACCACCGATTTGATCGAGATATCATTACACACTGAGATTAAGACAAGAGGAACATTACTGGCTACTTTTGCTTTCGAACAGGATAGAAACCTTGTTTTAAAGTTCTTCTTTAGAAATAGAACTGTTCAATATTATGGTCAATCTGTGTGGATATACCCGGACATTGTCCGTTCTACGCAAGAGCGAAGGAGAAAGTTTTTGCTTATGAGATTAGAAGCGCAAAATCTTGGTGCCAGTATTATGTTGAGATACCCTTGTAAATGTCTTCTAAGATATCGGGAAAATAAATACATCTTTTATGAACCTGATCAATTAAGGGGGTTCTTAGATGGTAAAAGTGGTAGTGCTGTACCCTAAGTAAGAAATAAGGGGAAGTGTTTCTCAATGTCGGTTTATTCCTTATATTGATGTAATACATAGTAATGGAGCTTCATTATTGTTTATGTACATATTGCTCCCTATATTTCCTTAGTTCAGAGATTTGAGATTAATGTGTATTACTATTGGATAATCTTTTTCTTTTTATGTGTATAATTTGAATGGATCTCTTAATACTTGTTTTGATATATGATGTAAATATATCTGAAAATTGCATAAATAAAAATTAAAAAAAAAACAAAACTTTAAAGCCTACACGACTGTGGTGTGTAGAAATTTTTTTTAACCTTTATTAATTTGTATATAATTTTACTGGTGAAAACCTTTATTAGGAATTGGTTGAAAGTTTCATATACTCGTGTAGGCATCCCTGCACCTCAAATGCATATATAATCATTAACTTCCAACCTCCTTGTGTGAAGTAATTTTTTCTTTTTTTTTTTGTAATAAGATTTTATTAAATTTTTACTATAAAAAAAATACAAACATATCAGGAGGTGCGTGACACTTCAACACCTCCCGACTTACAATCAAAAATACTTTGAACCTGATACAACCAAGAAAATATACTCCCTCCCTTCCTGAAATCTCCCCCCTCCCCAAGAGACTCTGATGTGAATCTTGACATTATATAGGATTCAATGGTCTCTCCCGCCAAACACAACATGCAGCGTCCATCCATGTCTGGCGCGCGTGTGTATGCTCTCTTCAGTCTTTAGTGTTTAAAAATCCTAATGATATTATATGACATCCATTAATGCTATTACTATGAAATATTGCCTTCTAAATTCTTTCTCGCGACGTTGTGTATTGGTTAGTTGTTAGCTGTTATAAAATGGTAAGAACCTTAGTTGTTAACTGTTGTGAAATAGTGAGTTCCTTAATACTTCTGTATGGACGAATTTTGTTGTTAAAGTCCTGACACGTATATGTTTCAGACGGATCGTCTTTCCTCAGGAGATTCTGCACTGAAAAACAAAACTATAACAGATGGGTTATTGCCACACTGTCCTTTGTAGAAAACCATGTCCCGACATGAATATATCCACTAATCTTCTTATATTCCTCAAGGTTCGCTATTCATCATTTATCCGGAAATCCAAATATCTTCCGCTCTGGTTCTTATCAACGCCGGATGTCAACCGTCCCAGTATAAAGAACGGATCCCTTATAACCACTGCTTCCACATGAAAATTTACCAATCCAACAGCTTTAACAATCTTGTGAGCCAATCTTGAGTGACCGTGGTCTATCACATATCCATTCATTGGTTTCTCTCACCTCTATTTGGTTGTTAAATGAGCGTTACTATTTTAAACTTGGCGCTCTGATGTAAACCACGCCCCCTTAAATGTCAGTTTCCCAAGATGGGTGGAAATGGACCTGATTGAAACATCAATCAATGTGCTTTAGTACTATCAGACTTGATTGACACAGGCTTCTCAACTCAAATTTTCTACACACCACAGTCGTGTAGGCTTTAAAGTTTATTCATCTTTTAAAAGCAAAATAATCATATAATACAACTAACAAGTTGATTAATTAGAATTTAAAGAGTATTTTCGAGCACAGCAATTGAACAGTATTGTTTACTTTTTGATTGATATATAAATCATATATCCTGGTGAGGACTCCTAGCCATGGCGGTGTGAGAGGACATGCGGAGAAGTCGCTCTTCACTTGAAATTGTTTTCCTGTAAAGTATGCCTGCAAAATGTAAGGGAAAGTTTCGAGTGTTCCCCCCTGCACCCGACTTACCCTTGGGACAAAAGAGGATCGACACCTTCACTACCCTGATGTTGGCAGAAAAAGAGAGCGAACACCCCGCTGTAGCGAAGGGAGGAGTCCTTTCGCCGCCTGGGGATACTACTCTAAGCCCTCTGGATTGCAAGCCCCCACCGGCACCGACGATTCTGGCAGGATACCTAGAGGTGATGCAGGGAGATGACCTCATTCTCCCGAAGAGAGGGGGATGCCGAGGGAGCAGAACTGTGCCTGGAGAACAGTCCTCTTCCAGCCCGATACAAACACCAGGGCCTGAAAGATTTGAGAGGCTTACTATATCGTTGTCTCCAGTCTGCATGGCCGAGGAGGAAACCAGGCTGCAGGAAATCCAGATGAAGGATGCTGGAGGATTTCAAACTGTCCTGGCATGGGGTTGAGTTGTTCATACCACCCCCAAAGCCATCAGTAGTCACCTTAGATACACTCTGGGACTTAATGGTTGCAATTGGAAAGTTGGTGAATGTCTGTGAGATTAAACATAATAAGTTGGAGCATGAACTCTTGACAAACAAACAAAACCTGGACAGACAAATGAAAGAGATGGGAGAAAAGCTAACGGATTTGGATAGTAAAGTCATGCAAGTTCAGACCGTTAATGTGAACCTTATTAAGGATATTGGAGTCCAATCTAAAAGATTGGAACATTTGAAGAATTATTCCAATCATTTAAATTTAAGGTTCACTAATTTCCCTAGAGTTTTGGGTGAAAACACTCTAAGCATGTTAAAAAAGTGTTTTTCTGATTGTTTAAAGTTTGAAAGTGAACAAATGTCATTAGTTAACAAGGCTTTTTTCCTGACAAGATCATTAAAAAAACTCATCAAAGATAGACATTTGAAATTGCAAAAACTGCCAAAATAACTATTGCTTACAAAGTGCTGAATGTATGACTTTTGAAAGTATATATTATTTCAAATCTGGACATCAGAAATACCAGCTATCTGATGGCAAGTAATATCTGCTGAAATGGGAAACATTTTCAATAACTTGCATGAACAATGCTGGTATGATGTCATGGTAAAATTTCTGCTGATTGATTTCTAAAAGTATAAGCAACTAGGAGACAGTTGCTGGTACAGTTACTCATTCTTGAGATAACTTCTTACTTTCTAACCAATTCACTTACACATAACCAGCTGTGCATAACTGCAATAATAAGTTACTGTAATACCAGTGCAGTTACATCCAGCTATAAGACAGATTCTCAACACTAGAAATAGACAAATAATAATGATCTGCTAACAGTTAAGTTCATAGATAGTTAATGTTATAGTGAGTCATGAAACCATTGTCTCTGTGTTCAGACCTAGGGTGATGGTTCAGACATAAGCAGTGCTGGCTTATTCTGTGCTTACTTCTCCTGTCTGGAGCCTCTCCTTTCTCTCATGGGCCTACTCACTAAATCTCCCAGGTCCAGGATTCCCTTCTGGATTGTGCCTTAAAATGGACCAGGTTAAATGTCTGGTCCTAGTCTTTTAAAGGGGTTCTGAATCAGGACTCCTGATGCACACTTCTTTACACTTTTATTCCAAAAAGTATAACATGAGAAATAAAACAAATATCAAGACAAAAATATAAGGATAATAGAAACAAGACTAAGAGGAGAAGCCATGTAGTCCTCAAGCTAACAAACTGATAATATAGTCCCTGGTTTGTCTTGCTCTAAAGGAATACTTCCAGGGAATACTTCTATGACAATACATCTGAACTGAACTGTGCATGTTAGTAATACTTTAGAAATTATAGATAGGAGTAGTAGCACTGTAAACTACAATAGAAGAAACCCTGGTAAATTATCTTTAAATTTACCCCCCAAATCTCTTCACATCAGCTAATTTGGTATAAGACTACCCTAATAAACTTCTATTGTTTATCTCAAGGCACCACCCTACACCAAATACAACAAAAGAAACCACCCTGTTGAACCCAAAAAATAAGACTTTACCATGACTTATTAATAAAGCTTCCTAACATTAAACAACAAATATTTCATAATAGCAGACAAGATACATCATCACACCTCTTCATGGCAAATTTTCAGAGGCTATCAGTTTGATTTAAAAACCTTGGTGCTGGACATAACAATTCATAATATTCTCAGCAATTCCTAGTTTAAAATCAAGCATATCTCTGAAAACTATAAGGCAATTTTTGTTATTCTTTTACCTTAAACTTATGACTGCTTTTTAAATGTGTGATCAGCTCCATTTTAAAATAGGAAAACATTTACAAAACCTACCCTTCATTGAAATTTCTTACCCATAAGCTGGAAATTGGGATTTGCCAGTGGCTGTTTGTCTCTTCCCAAATGTTCTGAAGTTCTCTCCTGCAAATTTCTCTCTCTCTCTCTCTCTCTCTCTGTCCGATGATAATAAGGATGCTCTGGATGCTACAGCATTTGTGTGTATATTCTGTCTTTTCATACTTACCTCAGTTATCAGTAGGCTATGCTTCAATTCTATTAACACGCTCTCCACATCATGCCCTGCCTAATCCAATGCTTTCTCTCTGTTCTGAATATATTTTACTCATCTCTTATAAATCACTTCATGCATCTGACAAAGTGGACTCTATCCTCGAAAGCTCATGCTTTAATGAATTGGTTAGTCTATAAGGTGCCACTTGACTCCTGCCATTTATGTTTGATTACTGTGAACATTCTTTTAAAAGGCTGCTGAAGTAAGCAGGTCTTTTTTAGCTTTTGTAGTATAAATAATAAAGGATTTATTTTGTGAAGAAAGCTAGAGTTCAGACTGGTCTGTACTCCAGCAAGCCAAGGGCTACTCCATAGTTTTATAAAAAGTTTTATCTTTTATTCTGGTCACATTCTCAGATTAAATCATTGCCTACTCTGAATGCCATTTTCATACAGTACATGATTTGTATCAGTGTGATGCCAAAACACAGTTCTGGAACATATATCCCAGGTTATTTTGGCTCTACTGGTGGAAGTGGCTAACCTAATAGTGCTTCTAAAATATTGTTAACTCTAATATCTAGGAATTTAATATAAAAGTATCATAATGTTTTTTTTTTGTTTTAATTGTCAAACTAAAATATTTGGGAAAGTGTTAATGCTTCTTTTAAGCATTTAGTTTGCCAGAATCATTCCTGTTTATGATAGGACAGGGAGATATAGAATGGATTAAGTCCCTTGCTGTATGGCCATTACCATTTGTCATGGACATAACCTCCTTCAAGAATTTCGACCACTATCTGACTACCAGCCTATACTGGTACATCAATCTTAATTTAGCTCCTTAACTGCCTTGTATCCATAAAGTTAAAATAATGTGTTTTGCTTTGTTTTGTACATCTATGATATATTCTTAGGGGAGGAATGATGTGAATGAAACAGTAAATAATTCATGTCACTGCATTGCAGAAATCAAATCATCTGAGATCCTGAGGAGTGTAAGCAGATTAAATGCCATTTCATTGATTGCTCTGTTTTATTATTCATCAGTGCTTAGCTCCCTTTGATTAGCACTGTTTCACCTTATAAAATGCAAGCATTCCATTTGATTTTACTCCGGAAACAGAAAAGGTTATTTTCTGATTTTTATTGCACAATTACAGGCTGCTTTTGACAAAAGAATTGCTACTGTCAGTTCAGAGATGGGTTGCAACATTCATTTTCTTTAAAATGAAAAGGTCAAATTCCTTGTTAAAAGTTCACCATAAAACTATTTCAATATAGGTTTAATAAATACCTGTCTCACTCAATTATAATTTCAGCATTAATTTAAAACAATTGTATGATGATCTTTTTTCACTGCAATTAAGTGTCAGTCTGTCAAATCTGCCTTATTCTGGAAGAATATGTTCAGGTTTTACATATTTCTCTGATCAACATTTGCCTATTTCTTTCATGAACCACTAATAATAACAAGTTACAGTAAGTGTAGTAATACCATCTGGTGGTTATACAGAAATACTGCATTTCAAAAAACTTGGCAAGGTATAATAAGACAAATTCTAGTGTTTGAAAAAGAGTTGTTTAGCATTCTATAAACTTAGCATTATTATAGCATTGCTCAATGTACGCAGTACTGCGCAATGGTAATAAGTATTCAGGTAAAGGAAGTCTTTCCTCAAATAACTTTCAATCTAAGGGGGACTATTTATCAAAGTGAATTTAACATGTGCATTGATGTGCAACATTAACACAAATATTAGCAATGCAATTGATGCAAGATTCACTGAAGGGCTTCAGGCCTTTAGTGAATTGTGTATTATATGCGCTGATAAAGTGAGCATTAAATATTGGTGCGCTCATGTGTGTTTTTAATTCAAATACTTAACTACACCTCTAGAGTTGTAATTACATTTTATGTTAATGGCTGCGTTTATATGCATAAACACATTAACTCCAAACACATTACATTTAAATGAGCTGGTTAGCATACTGGTGCACATTAATCAGCTCATTTAGATTTTGATGCAAAATTCCACATTAATTGAAAAAGTTATGCAATTTGTTATTGGGTGTTAATGCATGGTAATGTCTCTTTAACACATGTTCAACACTAATGTGCGTTAATGGCACTTAGTAAACAGGCCGGTAACTGAACAAAAGACAAAAAGGATTTTTACTAAAGTGTACTAAAAGCGTGTGTTAATATATGTTTTTATCAATTATTATTGCAGTGCATTAAAGCTCTTTATATCCTTATTTAAACAGTATCTTAGCATGCTGCAATAAAGCACATTAAATATGTGTGGTAGCTTCTACTTTTAGTGTAATAACCTTTAACCATATCTGCAGAGGTGTATATAATGACTTTTGTTAATGGATGTAGTAACACAGATATATTATTTAATACAAGCCATAAATATATTTAAATGAGATGCTTTATATGTTTGTTTTTTTTTATTTTAGCAGCTCATTTAATGGGGTGATTTTGTATCAAATTGCATATCATGCACATAAGTTATACCACTTTTCTAAGCAAAGTTAAGAGCATAAATCCACTTTGAAAATGATCGCAGAAAAACTACGCGCACACACAATATTTGATGCACATAGTTTTGCCAAGATAATTTATGTATATGCTTTTTAAAATAAAAATATATGTGTAAGTCCCAACTTCACCTAGACTTTACCTCCTTGAACACATCTCCCCAATGCACATAATTTTATGCATGTATTGGTGGTTCAGTTTTCTAAAGGACTATTAACCTGGGCAGACCAAACCACCCTCTCCTTGTAGATAATACCGAATAATAAACAGTACAAACAATCCAATTGTAATGGATACATTTGGCAGCAGCTTTTATTATTAGAACTCTAGCAATAAAATCTAATTTAAGGTTCTTGAGCCTACTTGCAACCTAAGTTCCTCCTAGGACCCTATGAAGGGGGCCCTCAGCCCCACCCCCCCCCCCCCCCCCCACCCCACCCCCCCCCCCCCCCCCCCCCCCCCCCCCCCCCCCCCCCCCCCCCCCCCCCCCCCCCCCACATGCTGACAGCAGCTCAGCAGTCTTCAAGTGTACATCTGATCAACTGGTCAAATGCAATCAACTGCAATCCTCAGGGAAGATAGCCACCACTCAAGGCAAGAATTCTGTCCCCCTCCAATCATCTGTGGAGTACAACCTCTGGGTGCTGGGCCAATTCACTATTGCATGTCCAGATATTCTACACCACTGGGCTAAGGATACTGCTCTAGTTGCATCTTTCTCATGTGAGCCTTCCGGCACCTCCCCTACACTACCATTCTCCCTGAACTAGGCTAGAGCAACCCAGTGCTACAGGGATATCAAATAATAAAGAGCAAGTTAGCTGATTTGTGTATAATATAGCATGAGTTCTGTAATGTAGGGGGAAAATGACCTTTAAGAAGGAGAGATGTTTGATAAACTGATATAATTTTAATTATTGATGCATTTAATGATTTGAATTATTGATGTTGTTGTTATGCTTTAAATTTATTGCTTGCTATTTTAATTGTATTTTTGTTGTAAGTTTGCTTTGGACATAGATAAAATGAAAGACATTTTTCAATAAAAATCAACTCTCTTTGAACATCGCCTTAATAAGTTTTCTTTCAAAGTCCCTCCTCTAGTCAGAGTCTATGCTGGCAGGGAAGCCATAGTTTTCAAAGAATTGCTTCTATTTATTCAGTCAGCAGTCTCTGTTCTTTGGTCCCTTTTAGTTAAGCCTGAAGGAGTTGTTGAAGCAAGAGCTGCTGAGACTGTGGTCTGTCTAGCATGCTTAACTAAACCACAACTACTTTGGGTACAATCGCCTCCTCTCACCTACTTTAATTATCTCCCACCCACTTCTTCTCTCTGATTCTGAAAATAGACAACTCTGCCATACCATTATTCACAAGCAAGATTTTTTATTCGATGGACAATGCCGCCCCCAGCATAGGTTAATTATACACAACAATTAAATCACCAACATCATTTACTAAGCATATTCTCAAATCCAATGGGATGACCAACTCACAAATGTGCCATAGTATCATGCTACTGTAATGAATTGGGGATGCAGGACCGTCAAAGCTTTGCATCTCTGGTTAGCCTGCAGAATGATGCTTCATTATCAATTTGTCTGCGGTGCAACGATTACCTGGTCTGTCAAAGAGCAGCAGAGTTCACTCATTAAGTAACACCAACACAATTTTTGGCTGGTAAGCAGGCAAACCACCTGGCTGTCAAAGCTGAAGACTTCACTTGCAACTCGTCTTGTTCTCACCTACTGATACAATGTAAAAACAAAAATATAGCATTACTTGCATGCTCTGCCCATCCAGCTTTGAACTTTACACTTGCCATGCATCTCAGGACATGGTCAATCCCCCCTGCACAAGCCCCACGGTAGCAACACCTCACTTGCCATGGGCTCCCCACTCATCTAGCTGTGGCATATCCTGGAAGCACTAAAAGGTTCTCACAACCCCTACCTGGTGTTTGGTGCTCCAGCCGCGGTGGCTGCGGCTGGTCCCCCTCACCTCCATTTCCGGAGCTGGGGCAATCATCGAAGCTCGCGTGGCAGCAGGGAGACGCTCCCTCTGCAAGCGTCCAGCCTCCTTCTTTTTCGTGGCTCTTGCCATCAGCCTTGCACCGCGCTCTGCAGCAGCGGGAATGACTTCTGGTCCCCCCATTGCAGAGTCGGGCAGTGGCCCAACGCCATCAGCAGCCTGCTCCTGGTCGTGGCTTTCTTAGGCTCTCAGCCGCACCTCCTGCCAATCCTTAAAGGGCCAGCAGCAGGAACTTCCGGGACCTCTCCCTGATGACATCATCGACTCAGGCCTATTCAGGCCCCCCTCTCCGATCCTTCCATGACTTGGCAACGAGTCTGCTTCACTCTGGTGAAGTCTTCTGAGTTACGTTGGTTCCTGTTCCTGCCTTCCAAGTCCTGTTCCTGCCTTCTGAGTCTTATTCCTGCCTTCCAAGTCCTTTCCCTGCTCCATCTCACATCCTTGTGTTCCTGCGGATGGATCTTCTGGCTTCTGACCTCAGACTGGCTTTCAGTGACTCTTCTGGCTTCACTCTCGGACTGGCTATCGGTGACTGTTCTGGCTTCGACCTCGGACCAGATATCGGTGACTCTCTGGCTTCTGACTCTGGACTGGCTATCGGCAATCCCTTGGCTTCTGATCTTGAACCAACTTTGGACGACGCTCCCGGCTGCTATCTGGCTGTCTTCACAGGGGCCCAACTAAGACCAGACGGCCCCCACACCCAAGGGCTCAACCTGCGGAGAACGGGGTTGGTATTGGTGAAGCTCCAGTCGGCCCCTGCAACAGCCGGCCTCACCTCCAGATGGTGGGGACCTGTGAGGGTTCGCCCTCTCAGGTTGTGCCAACTCCACCTCGGGCAAGGGTCCACATTTTTCGCCCATCATCACAACACCTGGTTGAGCTACAAAATCCCAAATCATCAATGCTGCCTACTGGCTTTTCCCAGTCCAATGCCTGAACTTGGTAGAACCACTATATCACTGTAAACAAGTTGTATGCTACTGCAGAGGTAAAGGCACCATATTGCTATAAATATGCTGTATGTTACTGCAGAGATAAAGGCACCATATTGCTGTAAACATGCTGTGTATTGCTGCAGAGGTATAGCCAACATAAATGCTGTATGCTAGTGTTGAGGTAAAGACACCACATTGGTGTAAACATGCTGTATATTGCTGCATAGGTAAAGGCACTATATTGCTCTAAACATGCTGTATGTTGCTGCAGAGGTAACCAAGTTCCATGGATAGGCATAGTGCTGCAGGGCACCTGCATACATGTCTGCTCATCTTCATTAATGTCAGATGATGAATGCCCCAGACCTTTGCATCACAACCCTGCAATAATGATGCCACTATGGGGCACTTAGTGCTGTGAAGGATGTTGCATCATGTTTCGGGGCACCACTAAGTGTATCCAAAATAGAGTGGAGCCTGCAGGACAAGGATGATTTTAGCTTAGGCTGTCCAACCTCAAGCCCACATAGGAGGCAAAAGGAATGAGCATCAGCCAATCCTAAGTTGAAGGGATCTTTATCTGGTGTGGTAAGGAGGGAATCCAGAGAGTCTGTGGTAATAAATTACCTTTTTGTGCCTGTTTGTGCTGTAGATTCAGCAAGGGATCACAGCAAACAGTATTGCCAAGCTTCTGGAAACTAAAGGAGAATATTAAGGCCTCATTAGTGGATGAAGGACATGAGGTTGCAAGTGCAGGGAGACAGCCTAGCCTTGCAAATCCCAGTCTGCTGGAAGAACGACTGTGCGTCATGCTCCAGAGAAGCATCCCCAGGTTTGAACAATACAGGGTTACCCAGAGACCATGACATTGCTACAGGTATCAACAAACACTGTACAGCACATCTGTTGCTCCCATCAGTGATAGGCTGCTGCCACAAATGGAACCACGTGGCTAACAAAGAAATCCCATGAAACTGCCCTGCTTATGGCAGATGAATTGAAGACAAACCATTTGATAAGAGAGTGTGAGATGTCTTGCTTGATTAAGTGATTCACAGGAATAGATACACCAAATCGCATGGTGTTAGGTCTGGAGCATTGCAGTAAGAATTATATTGACCAATAATCCATATTTTGCAGATTATAAGTCACTGCTGTTGTCGCTGGAGTGGTGGATCAGCCGTGCGGATGGTGGATAGAAGGACAACGAGTCTCCACTGTGATGAATGGCCAGGTGGCGGCACGGAGTCGGGAGACCAGGCACGGAGTCGGGAGACCAGGCAGGTCAATGAGACCTGTGAGGACCCGGAGCGCTGGTGCTTAGGAGAGGTCTCCCGGAGCAGGCTATAGTCCATAGGAGCAGTCCGAAGTCTGGGCAGGCAGCAGACAAGGGAACAGAAGACGTACCGGATCAGATACCAGGGAGTCAGTCCGAAGATCAGGAACCAGAACCAGGAGAAGGAACTGAAACAGGAACACAGGAGCTGGATTAGGAACACAGGAACTGAAGCAGGAACACAGGAGCTGGGTCAGGAACACAGGAGCTGGATCAGGAACCCAGGAACGCAAGGCAACTAGTAACTTCGAGGAGTGAACCCTGTTGCAAGGCAAAGTCTTCAATCAGACACCGGGTTTAAATATCCTGCCGGCGTCTGATGTCATCTTAGGGGCCGGCTGCAGTTTCACGCCACTATGCCTTTAAATGGCTCGCCCTCGCGTGCTCATGCCTAAGGGGGGAAGAGTCTGGCAGCGTAGCTCGGTGGTGTCTCCCTCATGGAGACGTTGCCATGGAGAGGCCTGAGAAGGCCCAAAAATGCCGGACCCCGTCACAGGACATAGGGCAGACAAGAGGTAAGGACCCAGTCGCGAATCCAGCGACCGGGACCATAACAACTGCTGAGTATAGCTTGCATTAGTGAAAAAAGGGCAAAAATCTTGTAAAGTTAATAAATAAGATGCCACTTAATATAGGTCTCACCCCAACCATGATCACATATACCCGATATTGTTAATGAAAAAAGGTGTATTTAAAAATTAACTTTATTAAAATTGTTTACAAGTTAAGAAACATTTATTGAAAGCAATGGAAAGCCATCAAAATCTTCTTCTTCAGTATCTGTCTCAAAAAGTCAGGCTATCTTGGCTGGCAAAGTAATGTCATTACCGGTACTATTTTGTTCCTGGTCGTCATCTTCTTCATCACTCTCATCATCTGGATCTTCCAGAATTTCAGATTTTTGAATCCCAGTAGTTATTATTCTTGGGATAAATTGTTCCAAGCAGTGCCTACCCACTGCGTAACTTCATCAAATGAGGCATAGGGCATACGGCCAATAGCTGTAAAGCTGGGCTCACCATCACTAATCCAAGGTTCCCAGAGGCAACTCATGACAGCCTTAAAACTTCTGTTAACTAATATGTCATGTGGTTGCAACACCTTTGTAAGGCCACCAGGTATTATAAATGGAATTGTGTTGACTTTTTTTTTTTTCACCTTTTCTGTGAGGTGCGCTCTCATGCTGTCCATGACCAAAAGACCTTTACGTTGTTTGAAAAAAACATCTAGATGCTTTCCAAAACAATGTTCCATCCATAAAATCATTGTGTCCTTGTCCATCCAGCCTTTCTCATTTATGTGGACTACAACATTAGGTACAAAAGTTTCAAGTAACATTATCTTCCGTTCGAAAATGATCATAGGCTGCAGTTTCTTGCCATTGGTGCAGCAAGCAAGAACTACAGTGAAGTGTGATTTTTCATCTCCAGTTTTTTTCACATTCACTGTTCTTTCTCCTTTTTGGCTAACTTTTCTTCCCAGTGATATATCAGAGGTCAATGAGACCTCGTCCATGTTGATAATGTGATCCAGTGTGACACTGTATTTATTTATATCAGAGAAAACGCAATCCATGAATTCCTCAATACCCATTTCTCTTGCAATGGGTATTGAGGAATTGTAATGTAGATAAACCATGACCTTGAGCACTCTGTTCGATGATACATTTTCATAGACAATCCTCTAACACTGGCCACTTGGCCTTTAGCCAGTGATTTGCTTTCTTGGTCAGCTTCATTAATAAAAGGAAATTCTTTGCTTTCCACCAGTCTGTAACAACCTTCTCGCTGACAACGAAGGCCCCTCTGTAACTCTGTTGCCATTATCTTTAGTGTATTTAATTAGCTTCAGCTTGAATTCTGCGGCATATGATTTTCTTTTTGGTGGCTATTCCATTTTTCTTTAATATTCAAACTGGAAAGATTTAAAATCTATTGCTGTTATTAAGCAATAATCTCTCTCTCTCTATTGTTGTAGTTAATAAGCACTAATGTCGCTCTCTATTGCTGCTGTTAATAAGCACTAATGTCAACCTCACTCCCCTGATACTGCCAAATTATTATGAGCCTTGCTTCCCCAATACCGCCAAACATTAATCAGTCTTGTTCCCCCGATACTACCAAACTACTATGAGCCTTGCTCCCTCGATACCTCCAAACATTTATGACTCGCTCCCCAGACAGCGCAAAAAATCTACTAACAATCCATTGCCTTTCCTATGGTCAGGAAACCTCTTAAAAGCACTCACCATCTGCATTCTTAAACATTGTGCCTATTCATCCTCAAACGATGCCATGCCTAATATGTCCCAGGCAGCGCTTTTAGAATATGATGATAATGCCTTGCCTCCTATTTACAATTCACTCACAATTCTTAAACAATTGTAACAATTATTTTCTTTGTAAATTTCATACATAGGCTGCCCCTTTATATAGGTTGCACCCTCCGTGCGGAATGTAAAAACTGTGTATGTATATCTAAAAAAATACGGTATATAGTATAGGGTCGCAAGGGCCATATGGCTGTATTAGTGAACACTAGGACTGCAATGTATGCTGGAGATAGGAGATGGCGAATTACACACAATATTACAGGGTTGTTTTTCCAGGTTCCTCTCAAACTTCCCTCTTTGCACTATAGACTTAACCAGGAATGCATATCTGTCACACTTGAATTTACCTGCCTGAATGAAAATCATCCACAAGATAGCATCCATGCTGCACAAGATATGATGGTGCTTTATTGAACACGTGAAGAAATGTACTGCCTGGAAAACTCACTGTCATTAGCCAGAAACAAAAAAAGTCTTGGAAGGGAATGTGGCATGTTGCAAATACTGCTGAAGGTAATCATATAAAACTCTTATCACAATATGTTATGTACCAGTCTTGACCAGTTCTATCAGTGAAAGAACACTTGAAAATCTAGTTCACTGTCCTCATCCATAGGTATACTTGAATAACATGTAGGCACAAGAGGATGTAGCACACCTCTCCAAAAATAAAATATAATGTAACTGGTCAACTCAGTCAAAAAATGCAAAAAAAAGAATCATATTTGCACTTGAATCCCACATGCCCCAAATACCATAAATAACTTACAGGCCAAAGGCTGACATAGAATTTCTTACACCCTCAACAGAGACCCAGCATATGCGTGTTACCTGAGGTCAAGCAACACATATGCCACTGCCAAAGTGAACCCAATAGGTGACAGGTTCCTGGGTGACATAAATGACTTGCAAAGGAAAGAGAAAGATGACATACTGAAAATGCTAACATGCAAGCGCTGGAGTGAGGCAACTGTTACGCTTGACTCAGGAATTGTACAATGATCAGACATTAGCTGAGTGGACCAGACAAATATGTCAAGAAATACTCAAGGAAATTACCAGTAAATGATTTAAGGAATATTGTTGCAGCAGAGTGACTTTTTTTTTTGTCATTGATGGCAGCCATGTGAAAATAAGAAACTGGATTTCTGTCCTCTACTGCCAAGACACATGCTCAACCGAGCATAAGAACAAAAGAACATGCCATGCTGGGTCAGACCAAGGGTCCATCAAGCCCAGCATCCTGTTTCCAACAATGGCCAATCCAGGCCATAAGAACCTGGCAAGTACCCAAAAATTAAGTCTATTCCATGTTACTGTTGCTAGTAATAGCAGAGGCTGTCAACTTAATTAATAGCAGGTAATGGACTTCTCCTCCAAGAACTTATCAAATCCTTTTTTAAACACAGCTATACTAACTGCACTAACCACATCCTCTGGCAACAAATTCCCGAGTTTAATTGTGCGTTGAGTGAAAAAGAACTTTCTCCGATTTGTTTTAAATGTGCCACATACTAACTTCATGGAGTGCCCCCTAGTCTTTCTATTATCTGAAAGAGTAAATAACCGATTCATATCTACCCGTTCTAGCATGTATGAGCAGTCTCAATGCAAAGGGATATGGAGTATTTTTAACACAATGTTCACAGGCAAATTGATTCCAAGAAACTCAAGCCCAAGGCCTATAGCTAAAATCCCTCTAAACTGCCCATATCATTGGCTAACAAGCAGGCAGTGGATGCATATATACGTACTCCAAATTGTCTGCATGGCAATGCCAGAATTCTGGACATAAGAGTAGGGGGTTAGAATGTCTGGCTCCCCAAGGAGAAGATACAAGGAAAGGCAAATAGTTTCTCTGACTTTCTACATAAAATGGACAATATGGGTTCAAAGGACCCGCCATATGCTGCGAGCCAAACATGCCGGCGCTGTTTAACAGCAAAGTGATATGAGCACCACTGTGTTGGTTGAGCCACAGCATAGCACAGATATCTGGAAGAAAATCAATTTAGTGTATAAATATTATTAATAATATTAATAATAATAATTATTATTATTATATAATAAGACACAGGACCAATACACTGAGGTAAGGGTGCTATGAGAAGAGGCAAGGCAAAGTATGTGATGCCACCAAGCCAACAATGTAAGTGCTCAGGAAGGCATGGGCTTAACATTGAAGATCCCTGGTTGCCTCAAAGTGTAGTTAAATGCAGAGCATCAAAATTAGGATGACTCCTAATTCTGATGCAGTGATCAACTCTAACTGCTTATATTTTCTGGTAATAAATTAAGCAGATAGACCAACTTTAAACATCCTGTATACCAATGCCCGAAGTCTAAAAGAAAACCAGACTGGGAGTTAACATGAATAGCTCTAAAAGGCAGAATGTCATTTTTGTTTTAAAAGGTCAAAGGCACAACAAAATTGTAACATGGACCAAAACAATGAGACACAGGCACAAACATACACACTGACAAGCTAGATGCAGAAGCAAGGGAGAGTTCAAGCAGAAGCCCACCACAGAGGGAAAGAGAATACCTAAAGAAAATAAAAACTTCACTCGTGCCATGCAGCTCAAGGATCGCCAGCATCATAAGAACATTAGTTTTCCCATACTGCTCAAATCAAAGGTCCATCAAGTCCAGCATTCTGTTTCTAACAGTGACCAATCACTTCACAAGTAACCTAGCAGGATCCCTACAGTTTGATAGATTCCATTCTGCTTATCCCAGGGCTAAACAATGGATTTCCCACCTCCACCTTAATAATGATTTATGGACTTTCCTTCCAATGCAAAGCCAGCAAGTAGCAAAAGCTACAAAACACAATGGGGCTTTCAGGGAGCAATATCCCCACTTAACCACTACCTTTCTCTTATTTTAGTAATTTTAATTAAATATTAGGGATGTGAATCGGGTGACCGATCGTCTTAACGATCGATTTTGGCTGGGGGGGAGGGAAATCTGATCGTCATGGTTTTTGTTTTTTTTAAATCGTAAAAAATCGTAAATCGGGAGAGGGCGGGAAAACCGGCACCCTAAAACCCACCCCGACCCTTTAAAATAAATCCCCCACCCTCCCGAAGCCCCCTAAAATGTTTTAAATTACCTGGGGTCCAGTGGGGGGGTCCCGGCACGATCTCCCGCTCTCGGGCCATGGCTGCGTTAAAAGAAATGGCGCCGGTGGCCCTTTGCCCTTACCATATGAGAGGGCAAAGGTAACGCCGGCGCCATTTTGGTTCCTGTCACCAGACGTCACGAGTGCAGGAGATCGCTCCCGGACCCCCGCTGGTCCCCCAGGGACTTTTGGCCAGCTTGGGGGGGCCTCCTGACCCCCACAAGACTTGCCAAAAGTACAGCGGGGGTCCGGGAGCAACCTCCTGCACGCAGGCCGTATTGCCAATATTCAAAATGGCACCGCTACTTTTGCCCTCACTATGTCGACATAGTGAAGGCAAAAGTAGCGCCGGCGCCATTTTGTATACACATTACCTTCTCCAGCTCTATATGTAAGCCGCTGCTGGAAACTATATATCCCGGGAAGGTAGGCTCTCCTTCTTGAAGATGCTCTTGTCCAGTTTAGCATATAGTTTATTTGCCCATAGTCAATGGAGAACATGGCAAACTTTGAGATGATGAGAATGTCATCGAGGTAAACCATGACACAGATGTACAGAAGATCCCTGAAGATTTCATTCAGCATATTTTGGAATACCATGGGGGCATTACACAGGCCAAAGGGCATCACCAGATACTCATTATGCCATCCCACATTTGAACGCCATCTTTAATTCGTCACCTTGCTTTATTCGAATGAGATTGTACCCCCCCAGAGATCCAACTCTGTGAACACTCTGTTATGAACATGGACCCTTGGACTGGCTAGAGACTCATAGCTGGCAGGCGGCATAGGACCAGGAGACTGGGCATGACCTTCACCTATACAAGCCCTTGTTCCCCACAAGTTGAGCCCTTGGGTGCCAGGGCCAGCAGGACTTAGGCAAGGGTCTCCTGGCACGACGAATCCAAAGGATGGCCCGAGTTGAGGCAGGCAGCAGTATGGGAGAAACTGAGGCAGGTCCAGAGGTCGTGGCAGGTGGCAGGGGTACGAGGCGGAGATCCAGGCCAGTTGTCGGGGCAGGCTGAAGACAGACGAGGAGATGGACGAGCCAAGGGTCAGGGCAGATGAAGAAGTACCAGAAGCCAAGCCGAAGTCAAACCAGTGAAGCAAGCTGAAGAGGAACAGGAGCAGGACCAGGAACTCAGGAGTGGAGCAGGGCAGGAGCACGGAGGACAGAGGAACAAGAACGCAGGAAATGAAGAACGCAGGAACAGGAACACAGGAGCTGAAGAACGCAGGAACAGCAACTAGACACCCAGCGAGTTGACCTGTTGCCAAGGCAGTGAACAGAGATCCAGGCTGAGTTTTTTCAGTTTTCAATGTCCTGTGTTAAGGATTCAACTGCAGTTATTATTATGGATAAAACTCCATTCCCAGGCATCATGGATACAGGCTAGGCTAGACCTGAAACCTAAAGACTGTAAGATAACCCTTTGAGAAATCTTGGTGGACTCTTGTTTGTTCCTAATTGGTGGGTTTTGTAAAGCAAGTAATATACCAGCTTGCATCTATAATGATGCTGAAGCTTTTTGTGTGGATTCAGCAAGGCCACCAATGACATCCAGACCCAATGTCCAGGCAAGGCATTGCTGAAATAGTATAAGAAGAATTGAGCAGATTTGGGCACCTGTTGTCTTCTTACAGAAAATGCATAGATCTTTGCAAACTTTTCACAGATGATACTTTTAATATCTTGGGGTCAAAGTTTAAATGTGGTTGACACTCTGGAGGATAATTCTTTTGACATCTGTGACAAGTCAATGCTAAATTGAATTTTTGAGCACCTGGCCTTTTCTGGTGCAGTTTTTGCCAGATAGCACCACTGAGTATTACTGAAAAATAGAATATGATAGCAGGTCTAGATCATATGGCAAACTGAAGAGACAGGGCAGCAGACTAAAGAGACAGAGGGAACTCTAAAAGGAGAATCAGGTGTAGCATTGCATTTTGGTAGAAAGAAAGAGTTGACTAGGGAATTGTAAAACTAGAAGGAACAGGAAGCACATAGATGTAGTTTGGAGAGCCTTTCCATAGAACCAATTAGGATGAAGGTAGCAGCCATAGAAGGTTGTGGTAATAAATGGGAGACACAACTGAGGCTAATTACAGTGTGTCTCTTAAGGAAGAAAGCACTACCTTTCAAGATGCAGATATGTGGGGAGCCAGGAGAGAGAGAGCTCACCCAAACGCAGATACTGAGGTGCCCACAGCTTTTGGTAGGAATTTTGAATCTGCTATGGTATAGTTGGGAGAGGGTTCCATATGGCTGGTTATGGAGAATTGGGTCAGCTTGCATGTGACTACCAAAATATCTTACTGGGGTGGTCTAGTGTCTCAGGACAGGAGCCGAAAGCTAAAAATGTTAAGTGAACACTGATGCATGGAATAAAGTTGTTTTTTTACTACAAGTGGCTGGCTCTGAGCTGTGTTCCAGAGTGGCACAGATGGCAACTTGTGATACCATCCATATCTTATTTCTGCTTTATAGCCCCTTCCTCTCTCTCAGAGATGATCTGTGCTTATCCTTTATTTCTTAAATGCTGTTACTGTCCTTTTCTCTACCACCTCTACGGGGAAGCCATTCCATGCATCCATCCACCACCTGTTTTGTAAAGAAATATTTCCTTACATTACTCCAGAGTCTAACCTCTTTCACCTTCATCCTGTAAGAAACCTCTGGTTTCCTTGCCAGAATGAATGTACTGTCTAACTGGGGAGGTTCAGAGAGATTTAGTGAAGAGAGGTTTAGGTTTTGCTCCCTCATGTGGGAGTTGTAGATGGTGTGTTCTAGCAGTATATAAACTCCTGCCACCATCTTAGGGTGTGGATTTCCTAGCTGGACTTTTTGGTTAACCTTTCAAAAGGCAGATTGTTCCTGCCTTCTGTTAATTATTTTTGCTAACTTAGTTCAGATAATTCTTCTGAGTTACCCTTGTGAGATCAGTCTTTTGTCTGATCTATTTTTGGCTTATTTACTCTTTTGAGCCACGATTTGGAGACTTTCCCTGTGAGAGCCTTGGTTCTCCTTCACAGAGGATTTGGAGAGTCCCTTTGTAAGGTTAGATTAGGGGGTAAGGAAGTTTCTGCTGCTATTTATCTCACCTCCAATGGATAAAATAGTCAGTGACCCAATGCAGAGTAGTTTCATTTTTCAGTTGTTCTTCCTCATTGACTATCCTCTCATTTTAGAGACAAGAAAGTTTTCCCACCCTTCCTGTCTTTTGTTTTATTTTTCCTCTTTTGAGTCAAAGTCTATTTTTGTTCCTTTTTGAGACTGAGAGCCCTTGTTACAAGGGAATCAGTTTCAAGTCTATTGGGAGAGGAGGTGTCTTTCACTAGGAAAAGCCTGAGGAATGGAGGTTTCATCAGAGAGGAATGGATCCCTGTTCTTTACCAGAGGGAAGGAATTTGTTTTTTTTCTGCTGACTCAAGTGTGCTGCACTTCAGAGGAGAGTTGCCACTGGTGCTTTCAGAAGGAGAGTTTAAGAAGACTACAGGAGAGGTAGTGTTACATTCTACTTTCTAATAAGCATTTGGGATTTCTAACCATTCTACAGTAGGGAGAAGATTGAGATAAATGTGAGATGTTGGAAGACGGATTATGCTTTCTTCAATCTGAGTAATTGAAAAGGAGAAGGAAATACATTTCTAAGGAATTGGCTTTCATATCTTCAGGGACTTTATGAGAAGATTCAGGTTACAAAAGTATTAGCCTTTATTCTTCACTATTGTTCATCAAATGTATTTAACATCTAAGTGCTGTAAATAATCTTAATTCAATTTAATCAACTATCAATTGGAAACCACATTGCTTCTCAGTGGGATTCTTGCTTTTATAGACAGTGGAGATTATCAGTGCTGTCTACAGAGACTGGGAAAAGAGCTGCGCACTTTGGTTAATGCAAAAGTACCATCAAGCCGCAGTTCCACCTCAGGGAGCCCTGGACCTCAGAAGTAAAAAGCTATCCATGGAGAATTGGTTGCAGATAGGGTCTATTTTAATTCCATGTGCTTTTGGGGACAACATTGGGGTTCTATCCCACCTTTGGTTTACAATCCCATGACCTTTCATTCAAGAGCCTTCTTTCTGTTGAAAGGTGTTACTTTTCATCCATTATAATGACTACAAATCTTTAATGATATCAATTTTTCTATGAATACCTCAGAATGTTTCTGTAACATCACCCCCTAATCACCCCCCTAACCTTCTGAAACCCACCCCGATTCAATGAGCCCCTTTACAGTGGTACATATATAGAGAGTGTCAGAGTGACTCTATGCAGAGTCTCTCTCTTTCTCACAGGACAAGCAGGATGGTTGTCCTCACAAATGGGTGACATCGAGGATGGAGCCCACCACGGAAAACTTCTGTCAAAGTTTAAACAGAACTTTGACTGGCCCCTACTGGGCATGCCCAGCAAGGCACTGACCCTGCAGCCAGCAGGGGTCTCCCTTCAGTCTTCTTTTTTCCGCGCAGCAGTTGCCACGCGGTGAAAGGAGCTCTCTAACCACGTTCCTGACAGGAATTTGGAAGTTAATTTCCTAAGAAAATTTGCCCCTCAGGGGTCTCCCTTCGACAAATTTTTAGTCATCTTACGGAACCCGGTAAGTTTTTTGCCTTTTTCCATCGACTACCGTCGAATTTGGCCCTTGAGGCCTGTTGGCACTTACCGATCCCCAGCCTAAATTTTGGCTTCAGGCCATGGCAACGGGGGTTCCGCCGTTGTCCGGATTGTACCCGGACTATGTCCATCACAGACCCCCACAGGGTTTGTGTGATGTGTTTGGGTAGTGAGCATGATGTCCTGACTTGCACCAAATGTGCCTTAATGACACCCAAGGGTCGCAAAGCCAGGATGGAGAAGATGGGGCTCCTCTTCCATGCACCCACCCCAACGCCATCGATAGCATCGACGTCATCGGAACCGGCACCGTCGAAGTTGTACCATCATCGTCAACCCTCTGGTGACCGTCCGCCATCGATCGCTTCTCGGCCGTCGACTCCCGTCCCTTCCCCGGATGGGCGAGGGGATCGGAAGGAAAAGCACCGCTATCTACGGCACAAATCTCGGCCTGTCGAGGATCTACAGCCATCGACCTCTGCTCAAGCCGAGCCACCGACAAAGAAGCCGCGAACAGACCGGACACCCTCCACGTCTCGTTCGCAGGCATCGAGGAAACCCTCACCCTCCCGGGGTGCGGGGGCCGTGATCCCACCGGTTACGGTGGTCCCTCCGGCCCTGCCTCAGCCTCCCTCTCCCGTCGAGCCGGGTATGGTTACCCCTGGTCTCCGGGCAGAACTGGACCGGCTGGTCCAGGAGGCCATCGAGAAAGCGATGAAGAAATTGCAACCTCCATCGGCACCGTCTCCGGCACCGGTTCCAGTGCCGCCCCCGGCACCGACACCGGCACCGGCTTCGCCACCGAGGAGGGAACCGACCACCGAGCCGTTGATACAAGCGCTAGCACCGCTACTGAGCCGCATGGAGGCGCTCATGACGGCCCTTCCATCGGTGATTCCAGTGCCATCGACAACACCACCGTCTCCGACTGGATTTTCATCGGCAGGAGAAACACCGTTCCGGATTCCCCCTTCCGGGGTGGTTCCATCGGTGCCTTCTGGTATATCTCCACCGATATATCCTTCGGTTCCATCCATTCCACGCCAGGCACCGATTCCATCGACAGCACCGAAGCCATCGATGCCATTTCTGGTTCCACCTACGGCACCGATTCCACCTCGGTTTCCATCGATGCCTTTAGAGCCTCAGCCAGGTCCATCAGGGTTACAAACCCCACTTGATCCCTACGATACCTGGGGTGATGATGATGATACATCTTCTGACACGGATTTGCCTTCGCCTCCATCTCCTACAGAGAGTAGAAAAAGATCTCCTCCTGAGGATCTATTTTTCATTAACTTTGTGAAAGAGATGTCAGAAGTTGTACCTTTTCAACTACAATCTGAAGCTGATGACAGACACCAGATGATGGAACTCCTTCAATTTCTGGATGCTCCAAAAATCATCACTTCCATCCCTATACACCAGGTGTTTTTGGATCTGCTCAAGAAAAACTGGGAATCTCCTTCATCAGTGTCCCCAGTTAACAAAAAAGCTGACTCCACCTACCTTGTCCAGTCAGCACCAGGTTTCCAAAAACCTCAACTGGATCATCGCTCTGTTGTGGTTGAGTCTGCGCAGAAGAAGGCCAAGCGTCTTAAGCCACACTCTTCTACCCCACCTACCAGGGACAACAAGTTCCTAGATAGTGTTGGACGGAAAGTCTATCATGGAGCTATGTTGATTTCACGCATAGCTTCATATCAACTTTATATGACTCAGTACAACAGAGCCATCCTTAAGCAGATGCAAGACTATGCTGACACGTTACCAGACCAATACCAACCGCAGCTTCAAGCCCTTCTTCACAAGGGATTTGAGGCAGGGAAGCACGAGATTAGGACTGCCTATGACATATTCGATGCTTCCACAAAAGTTTCAGCCACAGCCATCTCAGCCAGACGTTGGGCTTGGTTAAAATCATCCAACCTTCGCCTAGAGGTTCAGGATCGTCTTGCTGATTTACCCTGCTTAGGCGATAATTTGTTTGGAGAGCAAATTCAGCAGATTGTGGCGGAGTTGAAAGACCACCATGAGACGTTGAAACAACTCTCATCTGTCCCACCTGAGCTGACCTCCAAGCAACCGCAAAAGAAAGACTCTAAGAAGTCCTTCTTTCGACCACGCCGTTATTACCCTCCATCGGCCAGGCCTCGTCCAGCTCGATCCTCTACTAGGCCTCAGCCGCGTCAGCCTAGGAAACAAAGGCCTACTGTAGCCCCTCCTCCTGGGCCTGCGGCTGGCCTTTGACTCCCCTGTAGGGAACACATGCCAAACCCCTCTTCCGGACATCCCTGTAGGAGGTCGACTGTACCATTTTCTACAACCTTGGTTGCAGATCACCTCAGATCAGTGGGTGCTAACAATTATCGCACAGGGTTACCACCTCAACTTCATAACTCTTCCGGCAGACTCCCCGCCTCTTCAAGCGTGGAGTCTATCCACCCATTTGGCTCAATTACAACAGGAAGTATCCCTTCTTCTGCAATCAAATGCTATAGAACCTGTTCCTCCCTCTCAACGAGGCAAGGGATTCTATTCCAGATACTTCCTAATACCAAAGAAATCGGGGGGACTACGTCCCATTTTGGACCTTCGAGCCCTCAACAAATACCTTCAAAAAGAGAAGTTCAAAATGGTAACCCTAGGCGCGCTGCTCCCTCTGCTACAAAGAGGGGATTGGCTGTGCTCTCTCGACCTCAAGGACGCTTATACCCACATTGCGATCACACAATCCCATCGCAAATATCTGCGGTTTCTCGTAGGCCACGACCATTATCAATACCGTGTCCTACCTTTCGGTCTGGCTTCTGCCCCACGAGTCTTTACCAAATGTCTCGTAGTGGTAGCAGCATTCCTCAGGAAGGAAGGTGTCCACGTCTACCCATACCTGGACGATTGGCTAATCAGGGCCTCCACCCAACAGATAGCTCAATCCTCCCTAAAATTGACAATTCAAATACTTCTTTCCTTAGGGTTTCTCGTCAATTACGAGAAATCTTGCTTAGTCCCGTCTCAAACCTTATCCTTCATAGGGGCAGACTTGGACACCTTACAGGCAAAGGCTTACCTTCCTCTCCAGAGGGTCCACACCCTAATGTCCCTGGCTCGCCAGCTCCAGTCTCAGAACACTGCCACGGCTCGCCAGTTCCTCATTCTCCTAGGGCACATGGCATCCTCGGTTCAAGTCACTCCCATGACCCGACTAGCCATGAGAGTAACACAATGGACTCTACGACACCAATGGATTCAAGCTTTTCAGCCTCTGTCCTCCATAGTCACAGTCACACAAGCGCTGCGCCTATCCTTAACCTGGTGGACGACTCAGGTCAACCTCCTTCAGGGCTTACCCTTTCTTCCACCGGATCCGCAAGTAATCCTAACCACCGACGCTTCTCACATCGGTTGGGGAGCCCATGTGGACGACTTTCAAACCCAAGGGTTATGGTCCAAAGAGGAAGCCGAACACCAGATCAATTTCCTGGAACTTCGAGCAATCCACTATGCGCTCCGCACTTTCAAAGATCATCTCTTTCATCAGATAATCTTAATCCAGACGGACAACCAAGTGGCCATGTGGTACATAAACAAGCAGGGAGGCACAGGCTCCTTCCTTCTGTGTCAGGAAGCTGCGCAGATCTGGGCGGAAGCCCTCTCCCACTCCATGTACCTTAGGGCCACTTACCTGCCGGGAGTAGACAATGTATTGGCAGACCAGCTGAGCCGTGTCTTCCAACCGCACGAGTGGTCACTCGATCCTCTGGTAGCAACCTCTCTGTTTCACAAGTGGGGTTCTCCCCGCATAGACCTCTTTGCGTCCCCTCAGAACCACAAAGTGGACGATTACTGCTCTCTCATTCGGAGCCGGCACTCTCGGCCGAGGGATGCATTCTCCCTCAAGTGGACAACCGGTCTGCTCTATGCATTCCCTCCACTTCCTCTTGTGTCAAAGACTCTCGTGAAGCTACGCCAGGACGAGGGAACCATGATCCTGATAGCACCTTACTGGCCACGCCAAGTATGGTTTCCAATACTCCAGGATCTCTCCATCCGCAGGCACATTCCTCTGGGAAAGGACCCGCATCTGCTCACTCAAAACAACGGATGCCTCCTCCATCCCAACCTCCAAGCCTTGTCCCTGACAGCATGGATGTTGAAAGGTTAGTCCTTCAGCCTTTCAACCTTTCAGATTCCGTTTCTCGGGTCCTGATAGCTTCACGAAAGCCTTCCACAAGAAAGTCTTACTCATACAAATGGAAAAGGTACACATCATGGTGCACTTCTCAGTCCCTTGATCCCCTTTCCTGTCCAATCTCCAAATTCTTGGACTATTTATGGCATCTCTCTGAATCAGGTCTTAAAACCTCTTCTATCAGAATGCATGTCAGTGCGGTAGCCGCCTTCCATAAGGGTATTGGGGGTAATCCTATTTCAGTACAACCCCTAGTAACACGCTTTCTTAAGGGCTTGCTCCATCTAAAGCCGCCCTTGCGTCCTCCAGCCCCATCCTGGGACCTTAACCTGGTTCTTGGTCATCTTATGAAACCTCCTTTCGAACCTCTGCACTCCTGTGACTTTAAATATCTCACTTGGAAAGTGTTATTCCTTTTGGCTATTACTTCAGCTCGCAGGGTTAGTGAATTACAGGCCCTAGTTACCTATCCGCCTTACACTAAGCTCCTGCAGGACCGGGCGGTACTCCGCACTCACCCTAAATTTTTACCTAAGGTAGTTTCTGAGTTTCATATCAATCAATCCATCATACTACCTATCTTTTTTCCCAGGCCCCACTCCAACTCTGGAGAGCAGACCCTGCATACCCTAGACTGTAAACGGGCTCTAGCTTTTTACCTAGACCGTACAGTTTCTCACAGGAAACTGTACGGTCTAGGTACAGTTGTAGGACAACCTGTGGGTAAGCCTGCTTACCCACAGGTTGTCCTAACAAGTTAGGACAACCTGTGGGTAAGCAGGCTCTTTCCTCCTGGTTGGCGGACTGCATTTCTTTTTGCTATGAGCAAGCTGGCATTCCTTTTCAAGACCGTGTTAAAGCACACTCTGTGAGGGCCATGGCGACGTCAGTGGCACACCTTCGATCGGTGCCGCTTCCTGACATCTGCAAAGCTGCAACCTGGAGTTCTCTCCATACCTTTGCAGCCCATTATTGTTTGGACAAGGCTGGAAGACAGGACTCCATCTTCGGCCAGTCTGTCTTGCGTAACCTTTTTCCAACCTGATGTACCAACACCCTTCCACCTACCCGGTTGGGTGCGGATGCCCTTTCCCAAATTTCTCCTCACTTATTGTGCCTGCTGCACACCGTTGGGTACATTTGGTGCAAGTCGGGACATCCTCAGCTCGGTACTCACCCATTTGTGAGGACAACCATCCTGCTTGTCCTGTGAGAAAGCAAATGTTGCTTACCTGATGTAACAGGTGTTCTCACAGGACAGCAGGATGTTAGTCCTCACGAAACCCGCCCGCCTCCCCGCGGTGTTGGGTTCGTTTTATTTTTACTTTCTAGGCACTGCCTGTAGCTTTGAAAATCAGACTGAAGGGAGACCCCTGCTGGCTGCAGGGTCAGTGCCTTGCTGGGCATGCCCAGTAGGGGCCAGTCAAAGTTCTGTTTAAACTTTGACAGAAGTTTTCCGTGGTGGGCTCCATCCTCGATGTCACCCATTTGTGAGGACAACCATCCTGCTGTCCTGTGAGAACACCTGTTACATCAGGTAAGCATCATTTGCTTTCTCTCTCTCTCTCTCTCCTGCCCCCCATCTCCAAAAATATTTTTGCCTCACATTGGGTACTACTGACTCGCATTACCATTAACTCTATGGAATTTGAGTTATGTTATTTATCAAGTGCGTTAGGGCATTAATGTTTGTGATAACGCCCTATCGCTAAAGGACCTTGTTGGGTTTCTATGACCTTGCATTTTTTAGCATTAAATCTTAACTGCCAGAATTTAGGCCATTTCTTATGTTTCACTCGATCCCTCCTCATGTTTTCCACTCCTTCTAGGGTATCTAATCTGTTACAGATTTTGCATCATCTGCAAAAAGGCAAATCTTTATCGTAGCACTTCCACAATAATACTAATGAAAATGTTGAACAGAACTAAGAACATAAGAACATAAGAAAATGCCATACTGGGTCAGACCAAGGGTCCATCAAGCCCAGCATCCTGTTTCCAACTGTGGCCAATCCAGGCGTTAAGAACCTGGCAAGTACCCAAAAACTAAGTCCATTCCATGTAACCATTGCTAATGGCAGTGGCTATTCTCTAAGTGAACTTAATAGCAGGTAATGGACTTCTCCTCCAAGAACTTATCCAATCCTTTTTTAAACACAGCTATACTAACTGCACAAACCACATTCTCTGGCAACAAATTCCAGAGTTTAATTGTGCGTTGAGTAAAAAAGAACTTTCTCCGATTAGTTTTAAATGTGCCCCATGCTAACTTCATGGAGTGTCCCCTAGTCTTTCTACTATCCGAAAGAGTAAATAACCGATTCACATCTACCCGTTCTAGACCTCTCATGATTTTAAACACCTCTATCATATCCCCCCTCAGTCGTCTCTTCTCCAAGCTGAAAAGTCCTAACCTCTTTAGTCTTTCCTCATAGGGGAGCTGTTCCATTCCCCTTATCATTTTGGTTGCCCTTCTCTGTACCTTCTCCATCGCAATTATATCTTTTTTGAGATGCGGCGACCAGAATTGTACACAGTATTCAAGGTGCGGTCTCACCATGGAGCGATACAGAGGCATTATGACATTTTCCGTTTTATTCATCATTCCTTTTCTAATAATTCCCAACATTCTGTTTGCTTTTTTGACTGCCGAAGCACACTGAACCGACGATTTCAATGTGTTATCCACTATGACACCTAGATCAAGAACCAATCCCTGCAACATGCCACTGGTAAACCCTCTTTCCACAGTATGAGCTCCATTTACCACTACACTTTGTGACCTCCCACTCATTAGTCACTTTAGGGCCCGTACCTAGGTTGCTCAGTTTGTTTCTAAGTCATCTATGTGGAACTGTGCACAGAGCCGGTGGAGGGCGATTAGGTACCCTAGGCACCTTCTGCCTTGCGCCTGCCCCCTCCCCCAGTTGCATCATCACCCACCCCCCCCCCTCGGTCTCAGCCTCGACTCCTACCTTGTTCTCGATTGCACCCACAGAGTGTGTGGTTTTCTGGGCCGCAAGGAGTTTGGGTGCTGCTTGTGGCCCACTGAATCTCCACTCCTCTTTGACACCACTCACGGCCCCACATGGCTCACACCCTCTAATGATCAGCACCCTAGGCCCAGGCCTAGTTCACCTAGTGCTTCTGCTGGCCCTAACTGTGCAAAGACCTGACTCAAATCCACTACATCTACTGATCTCCCTGAGCTATTGAAGTACTAGCTTCAGAATCATTATTGTGCTCAGATTTGATGCAGCACAACATTGTTGGTGTGGTCTTGAAAGCAGCCTCTGTAGCACTTTCTGGATCTTCCATGTCTAATTTTTCCTCATCCTTTTCAGTGCTTTCCTTCTCCTCTGCTGCAATTGAGACATGAGATGCACCTTCATTTTTTCTGTTGTTTGATCTCTGTTTGCATTTCACCTCCTCTCTTGAGTTCCAGCAGCTCTCCTGCTTTATTTCTCAGCATTAACAACTAGCAGCATGTGCAAGTTGATTTTTAAACCCTTTTGCAGAGAAAAGGTGGGACCAAGAGAAGGGAAAAGAGCAGACTCCATTTCATGCGCTCTTGATAATTAGCATCATATGTACTCAGTTTTTAACGTGATCACACTATTATGTAGGTGGTTTTGACATCACCATGCCTGGTGCTAGTGTGTGGGTACTTAATTTCCACCTACACAGCAAAACTTACTGCATAGCCCATTAAGTGATTTTTTTTAATGTGCATGCTAAAGTTTTACTGTAATGTACGCTGACATTTTTTCAGTGCAGTATTCTGTAAAGATGGTGCTACAGATATGACAGGAAGGAACAATGGGATTCTAAAAAGAGTACAGGAAGCTACATGAAGTGAAATGGACTCACTGTGTTATTCACTGGGACATTTCTGAAATATCTTTATTTCTGTATGTGTGGTACAGTTTGTTCAGGGTGCCACTGACCAGTTTTTCACACAATCACTGCCACTTCTATGGCCCCCCTGTAAATCTCAGTGAGTCTAAGCTAGGCCATGCCTTCCTCACGAGGAACAGCAAGGACCAATGGCGGGAGGAGCAAACAGCAACAGGAGAAGCACCTGAGTAGGGGGTTGATGCATCTGCCCCTCCCCATGCACTTTTCACCCACTATGTACTCTCCTTCAATGCATTTAATCTCTCCATGCACTTATACATCACCCCCTTGTCAATCAACAACCCTATCTTTTCCTGATTGATAAAAAAAAATAAAAGAAGTTAACCTACCTACCTCCTGCCAGTTGTTGTCTGTCAAATCTGCCAGAAATTCACCCAGACAGAGAGGATGAGGAACTAAGAGGATCTACTGTCCCAAAAGGAATTGGGAGGGCCCAGAGCTGAAGGGTGCCTGTCCTAAAGAGCTTACCCTTGTAGGCAAGAGTGTGAGAAGAGACTGAGCTTTATTATAGTGCTTTTGGACTTGGTTGCTGTTGGTGCTCTACCTTCTTGTGTACTTTCCTGGACTTGTTTTCCTGCCCCTAGTTTCAGTAAAGACTTTATTTTGAACAGCAGCTTTGGAGGGAATAGTGTTTTGTTACCCAACCCTCAGGGTTGTAGAAGAGCCCCACAGAAAGGCAAAATCTGAAAGGCCTTGAAAGGCGCTGCTTCTCCCTGTGTGGCAACCTCAGGATGTGATGGGGGTCTTTCATGGTCTGAGGCCCTTGCCATGTGCCCCTGTGTCAAAGAGCTGATCAGGATGAGCTGCAAGTATAATAATCACTTCTTATTTGCCATAGATTAGTCTAGTGCTTAACAAAGTTGGAGTCAAATATAAAACTAGATGGGTCGATTTCTCCTTTTTTTGCATTTAGCTGATTTGCAATAAAACCCAGTTAAGTTTAGAGTGGGGATAACTCAAGTTTATTTTAAGTGCTTTATTTTCATATTCAGTTACTCAAATATATTAATCAGGTACAAAACCTTACCAACTCCATCAGATGAGATCTGGCTTCTGCATTGTTGCAAACCACTAATATATTATACAGTACTTCTTCAGTTGAAAATTGAGTGCCTTTTTAACTTATTGTAATGTTTTAGTCATGAATAAAAACAGCATCTCTAATTGGCAGCTTCACGTTTTACTGACTGTGCATTAAAACATTTTAAGGTAACAATCAAAGGATGCTGTCCAACCACTGGGAGGATACTTTTCGAAAGCCATTTAACTGGGTGAATTGGCCCTCTCAGAACTGCCCACCCTTTCCTGGGGGTGAAACTACGCACGTGGATCGACAACACATAGAGTTTTGTCCCTGTTCAGAGGGAGGATTAGATTGGCAAAGGCAACAACTCGCATCCTTTTGCATTTTCAAATCTATGCGCTATGGGGTATATCTTTAAAAAATACGCGATCGCGTACTTTTGTTCGCGCACCAGGCGCAAACAAAAGTACGCTGGATTTTATAAGAAACGCACGTAGCCGCGTGTATCTTATAAAATCTGGGGTCGGCGCGCGCAAGGGGGTGCACATTTGTGCAACCTGCGCGTGCCGAGCCCAGCGCGCGCTGCCTGTTCCCTCCGAGGCCGCTCCGATTTCGGAGCGGCCTCGGAGGGAACTTTCCTTCGCCCTCCCCCCACCTTTGTCGGCAGCCCCACTCTGTCCTCCGGTCCCGGGGGCTGGTCCAGAGGCCTCGACAACGCCGCGTCGTTTCGGGAACGCCCCTGGACACGCCCCCTCCCACCCCTTTTCGAAAGCCCCGGGACTTACGCACGTCCCGGGGCTTTACGTGTGCCGGCAGACTATGCAAAATAGGTGCGCCGGCGCACGAGGGCCCTCTGCGCGTAAATCCTTCCAGATTTACGCGCGCAGGCTTTTAAAATCTGCCCCATTGTTTTCCGGGGAAGAAGTATCCATAGAAAAAGTAGGCATAAATCCCTGCATGTCCTTTTTTCCCTAGACAATTTTCATAGGGAAATGTACCTGTGGACTTTTCAATAACCTGAATAGTGTTGAGAATTGCCCCCCATACCCATAGAAAATAAGCTTCCTACATGCCTTTTGCACACGAGCACATATTGCAAGTGGCAATCATGCTACAAATGTGTAACAAGCATATCTGCTTTTTTTCCCCTTGTCAGTCATTTCATAACCTGGGATATCAGCACCTTAACCATCAGAAAATATGTCATGACAGGATATAAAACCCTGTTGCATATAATTGTTTGAGTAAATATACAGAAAAACACAAAGTAAATATTGAATGCATGCTAAAACACAGCAAACAAGGGCTGAAGCCCTGGCCATGGTGTCAAGGCTCAGAAGTGTCTGTCTTTTCAGTGTAAGACCTCTTGGGACTGAATTTCAGAATTTGTTTAGTATGTTAAACTGCTGCCCTCCAGTGGTTTATTGTGAAAATGACAAGCAAAAACTTTTATACTGCTTTCAGGTCCGTCAAATAATGTTTAAGTAAACAGGTTCTATAAGAAATGTCCTTTATAAGGCATATTATTTCATTGTCATTGCACACAAAGGGGTCAATTTTAAAAGAGTTGATTGTGCAAACAAAATCCCATACGCAGATGAGAATCCGGGCCGTGCATGAGCAACGCCAGGTATGAGTGATTGAGATCCTCGCTCTCAGCAGGAATGTGATGTTGCCATCGCTGAGGAGGATGCGGGAGTCTGGAGGTGGAGGAGGTGATTAGTGGTCATTGGCATCTGTGGGGGTGGCGGCTCCATTGGTCTTTTTGACATGAGACCAGGTAAAGATGGCCATGGGGTGGGGGGAGGGGAAGAATCAGGGCCTTCTTTTATGGCGCATCATGAAGGTCGGTATATAAAAGAATTAAATAAATAAAAATAAATAAAAATAAATGGCTGAGGGGCTCAGGGCCAACACACACACACACAAATATACTGACCCCTAAGGGAAACAGCACTACAAAAAATGCTGTAAAAACAAATCTTTATCTTAATTGAAAAAATATTTAGAACATTGTATCTTTAAAAGACTGTAATATTAACAGTAATATATATTCTTTACACAAAATTTGAATTTAATACATACCATAAAAAAAATTCTTAGAAACATTACAAGCAATATTGAAAATACAAAAATACACAACTTACATAAAATGCGCACACACACTGCACACATACTCCAACAATATTGGAATTAATATGTGTTCATTGAGCAAATCAACTGGCATCAAATGAAGATAGGTAAACTTGATTACATTTCAGTGGTTTTAATCATAAAACCCAATGATGAAATTCAGACTTGAAGAACCCCTGAAAGGCTTCTTCAGGGGGAATTTTAACTTGATTTCCGCACGGTCCTCCAAGCCACAATATTCTCCAAAATAGACAACTGCAACTCCCTACTCCTAGGTCTCCTCAAAGCCACCATCAGACCCCTCCAAATGCTACAAAACTCCACGGACAGAATCCTCATAAATACCCGCAAAAAAGATCACATCACCCCCATTCTCAAAGATCTCCACTGGCTCCATATATCACACTTTATCCTCTACAAGACAATCTCTATATTACATAAAACCCTACATGACCAGAGCATGCTCTGGCTTAATGACTCCATACAATTTCAGACTACTAACAGACCAACCAGATCCTCCTACAAAGGTACCTTACGCATACTCTCCCCTAAATTCATCCATCTTACTACCATGAAAGAACTTTCACTTTCTATTGCAGGCCCCTCAATCTGGAATTCATGCCTCCTGATCTGTGGCAAGAACACTGCACTCAGAAATTAAAAAAAAATAAAATAAATAAAAACATGGCTCTTCAAACAAGCATATGCCTAATCTCACCTCCTCGCCGTTACCCCCCTCCCTTCTCCTTTCATTTAACTGCTAAGAATCTTCTCCCCACCTGCAGCCCACCTGCATGCTCTGCTCTTTCCCTGCCCACCTTATCTCCCTCATTCACCTCCCCCCCCCCCCCCCCCCGCAATTGCACCATTGGAACTTCCCATGCCATTATTGATGCTACTGTTGCTAACATAACCTCCTAGTGCTACTACTGTACATATCGTTAATATTCTTTACTACCCTTTCTTTTGTATTGCCGTTATTTCTGTATTAGCTATTTCTCCCTAGTTTCTTGTATTTCCTTCGCCTTGTTATTACAGTTCCATGTATTTCTCTTTCCTTGTTATTACAGTTCCATGTAAACCGACATGATGTACATAAGAATGCCGGTATATAAAAACCTTTAAATAAATAAATAAATAAATAAGCATGGACTGATATAAGACAAATCTATAGAACTTTGAAAAAATATTATGTGTTGAAAAACAACACTGATTTGAAATTCCTGAGGTATGAATGGTGAGAATCTTTCTTCCAATGATGAGCAATATATGTGCCTGTTATGGAACAAAATCTTCATCTGCCAAAAGCAGCTTTAATATATATGACTCAAAGACCAAAAGATCAACATTAAGTTTGACGCGGCAAGAGCTCAGTGGACAGTTGACTCAGCTTGTATATAGTCATTTCAGCAAATCATTCTCAAAGTGTTTCACTCAAAACTTGCCTTCCTCCCTGACAGCCATTACAGTGGGAACTAAAATCCCTTCAATGTAATTGTTTAGTTGATGTAAGACCACAGATTCTATTATTTTGGCAAGGGTGGTTAAACACGTGATCGGACAGTAATTAGAGAGAGTGGTTGGATCGATTGTTTTCTTTTTAGGAATGAGGAGAATAAAAGTTTGTTTGAAGGAGGTTGGAAAGGAACCAGAGGTCAGGGATAGATTATCTAGTTGAGGCAGAGAAGGTAAAATAATCTCGCGGATTTCTCTTAGTAATCTACCTGGGCATGGATTGAAAGGACTATTGGAAATTTTTATTTTTGAAAGAATGTGAGTTATGGTATCAATAGTGACTAGAGAGAATTCAGACCAAGTGTAAGCAGGTAAAGATTGATTGTTTGTAGGTAATGGGAGGAGACTGAATTTTGCGGTTAGATTTAGAATTTTATCTTTGAAGTGATTAGCGATGTCATTACAGAAAGAATCGGAAATATGGACTGGGAGGTCATTTTTTGTTGTGGTTAATGATTTAACAATATTAAATAAAACATTGTTACCCTTAGCAGCATGTATTCTGTGTGCATACTATGTTTTTTTAATGAAGCTAATTTGTTTTTTGTATTGGTATAGGTGTGAAAAATAAGCATTTTTCTGTTCAGTTAAGGCTTTTTTTTTGGCCAACAATATCCTAGTCAGCGTAGATTTGTTTTCATAAGATGCAATGAGGGAGGGAACCATGGAGCATTTGAGCAAGAGGGAGCAGGACAGTTTTTTGGGTGCTAGTTTATCTAGACAGTTTGAATGTATATTGTTCCAATTTTCAAATTCACTGTTAATGTCAACTGAGGGATTAGAGTGAATAGTTGCAGGAAGATGTTGATGAAGACAATTTCCAAATAGGTCAGAGTCTGCTTTTTCCTTTTGTAGATCAGTATAGGGTGTGAGTTGGAATGAGGCTTTTATATTTGGAGGGAGCCAGTTATCTGAATACAAAAATGGTCTGACCAAGGTACTAGAGAAACAAAGGGTGTTAAAGATGCAGAAGAAGTGTTATAGAGAAAGAGGTCAAGGGTTTGACTGAGTTTATAGGTGGGTTGGCTGATTAGTTGAGACCCGCCTAGACCAGAGAAGGCTTCGGAGAGGTATGTTACAGAACGGGGATGGGGGTCAGCATTATAATGTAGATTGAAGTCACCAGTTAAATTAGTATTAGTCAAGTCAACGGGTAAGGTGGTTAAGGATTCAAGCAGGATGGAGGGGTCATGGGAAAGTAGACCTGGATGGCAGTAAATTATACATAGATTAGCAGTAGCAGTAGAAATTCAAAGCATTTCAAGAGGACTATTACAATTTAAGGTTTTTTTACAAGGTTGAAGTGATGAATTAACGATTGCCAGTAAACCTCCTCCACAATGATTTGGGTGTGGCTCAGAGAAACAAGTGTAATCGTTTGGGCAAATGGAGTTAAGGATTATATTATCTTATCTTAGTTTCAGTAATAAGTACAGCATCGGGGGAATGAGTCAAAATTAAATCGTGGATAATCTGAGCTTTTTTCTGAACTGATTGTACACTAAAGATCAGAATACAGATAGCAGTGTAGAGAAGGGCGGTTGATTTATGAGTGGTTGTAAGTGGAATTAAAAGCAGGCCGCTAAAATGAGATTAGATGAGATTGGCAGTGCACAGCTACTGTCAGGTGCACTTTGGGAGCGAGATTAGTGGCAGGCAGGAATGGCAGAGGCAGGGATGGAGGCTGTCTCTCCTTAGTAGGCGCCTCTGGATGATGTCAGAGGGGTGGGTGGGCACAAGCTCGCAGTGTACAGCTGCCAATGGAACAGTCAGTGAAAGAGTTCCAGCGCTGAGATGAGATGAGATTGGCAGTGCCCAGCTCCCATCAGGTGAGCTTTGGGAGTGAGATTAGCAGCAGGCAGGAATGGAAGAGGCAGGGATGGATCCTTCTTCCAATTTTTGAAGGATTTTTTTTTGGCTAAAATAGCCTCTTTCACTTCACCTTTAACCATGCCGGTAATCGTTTTGCCTTCCTCCTACCTTTCTTAATGCATGGAATACATCTGGACTGCGCTTCTAAGATTGTATTTTTAAACAATGTCCATGCCTGTTGTACACTTTTAATCTTTGCAGCTGCACCTTTCAGTATTTTTCAATTTTCCGCATTTTATCACTTTCCCTTTTGAAAATTTAGTTTTAGAGCTTTAGATTTACATATTGTGCTGCTTCCAGTCATTAGTTCAAATTTGATCATGTTATGATTATTATTGCCAAGTGGCCCCACCACCATTACCTGTTAGACTCTATACCCTCCTGGACATAAAGTGCTACACCCCCACCAAGTAGATCCTCCCTATCATTGCAATATAATTTGTCCCCCCCCCTCCCCATATTACTGTATTTGCTATTTTTGCTTCTATTTGAATTTTCTCAATCCTGACTACTTTCCCAACTTCTCTTAATTTTCCAGATATTGTCGCCTGTTTTCCTCTTTCTGTGATCTCTTGTCAATTATGGATGCTAACCTTTTCTTCCTTACCTTTTCAGCTACTTCTTTAGAAAACCATAATGGTCTTTTTTTTCCCTCTTGCCTTTATTTACATTCCTAATAAAGTCTAGTTGCCGTTATGATAGCTCCTTTTACTTTTGCTCACTGTCCTTCTATTTCCAGTAGATTTTACCATCTACCTAATGACTCCTTGAGGTACTCCCCCATTCCTGAAGACTTAGATCCTCATCTTAGAATGAACCTTCATTTCTTGCATCCTAATATTGAACCACTCCATCCGGTGGTCACTGGTTCCCAGATGATCATCCATTACAACATCAGAAATACATGTGTTTTTATGCTTGCATTTATGCCTGTATTTTTATGCTTCTGCGTCATCTGCCCCAAACCTTGGAAGGCGCAGGATAAAAATGTGCTAAATAAATAAAATATTGTCCTTATTGGTATGCACCAAGTCCAGTATCATCCATATGGGTTCTGTTATCAGTTGACAGAACAATTCTCATTGCAGAGAATATAGGATCTTTCTGCTTCTAGAAGATACTGCAGTTGGGATGTCCCAATCAACATCTCAAAGATTAACATCCCCTAGCAGTAGCACGCACCACCCCTTTCATAGCAATCCTGTGAATATCTTCCATTAAATCTCTAACCATCTCCTCTGTCTGTGATGGAGGTCTGTGTATTACACCAATATAAATAGATGTTCCATTCCTCCTTTCCAGATTAACATACAGTGCCTCCTCCTTAACTCATAAGCCCAGCAATGCTATTGCTTTAATACTGTTCTTTCAATAAAGTGCCACAACTTCTCCTTTCCTTCCTACACTGGCCTTCCTGAATAGATTGTAGCTAGGTATAACTATAGCCCAGTCATGGTTTTCCTTGTACCAAGTCTCCATGACAGCTACTAGGGGTGTGCATTCGGATTGACCGCATTAGTAAAACGCAACTCATATTTTTTTTTTACTTAAAAAATTGATTCGACATAAACGATCGGATTTCCCACATATCGAACATAGATATGTTCGATATGTTGGAAATCGCGATTGTTGAGCCAAAATAAAAATATAAACCCCCTCACCCTCCTTAATCCCCCCCCCCGACTTACCACAACTCCCTGGTGATGGAGCGAGGAGTGAGGACGCCATTTCTGCAATCCTTGGCGAGAAGCATGTGACATCGGCGGCACGTCGAGTGACGCCGGCGTCACGTGATTCCCGGCTCGTTCGCGCCGGACGGCTCGTTCGGCCCAAAAAGAACTTTTGGCCAGCTTGAGGGGGTCAGGAGGCCCCCCCCAAGCTGGCCAAAAGTTCTTTTTGGGCCGAACGAGCCGTCCGGCACGAACGAGCCGGGAATCACGTGGCGCCGCGTCACTCAGACGCGACGTCACGTGATTCCCGGCAAGTTCGCGCCGGACGGCTTGTTCGGCCCAAAAAGAACTTTTGGCCAGCTTGAGGGGGTCAGGAGGCCCCCCCAAGCTGGCCAAAAGTTCTTTTGGGCCGAACGAGCCGTCCGGCGCGAACTTGCCGGGAATCACGTGACGTCGGCGTCACGTGATTCCCGGCTCGTTCGCGCCGGACGGCTCGTTCGGCCCAAAAAGAACTTTTGGCCAGCTTGGGGGGGTCAGGAGGCCCCCCCAAGCTGGCCAAAAGTTCTTTTTGGGCCGAACGAGCCGTCCGGCGCGAACGAGCCGGGAATCACGTGACGCCGCGTCACTCGACGTGCCACCGACGTCACATGCTTCTCGCCAAGGATTGCAGAAATGACGTCCTCACTCCTCGCTCGATCACCAGGGAGTTGTGGTAAGTCTGGGGGGGGGATTAAGGAGGGTGAGGGGGTTTCAATTTTTTTTTTGCACATATGTACATATACCCAACTCATTGGATTTTTTTTATGTCCATATTGGCCGCAAGTGGGACCCCCTTTCGGACATAAAAAATATGAACATAAAATTTTGCTCTGCACATCCCTAACAGCTACTACAGTATATTTAAATCAGCTTCCTCTAGAACTGGCACTTTGTTCCCCTACTATGATCATTAGTGTACATATCTTTCCAAATATTGCCTTTTTTCCCCATATTTCCCATTTCTTTATGAGTTTTTAATGTTTTACTTACCTCAAGGTTTTGTTCACCCATCCCCAATGATTTTACTTTAAAGCCCTCTTTAGTAGGTTTACCATTTTGTGTTGAAAGATGCTGTGCCCCTTCTTCAACAAGTGCTCTACTCAGCAATCATTGAAATATTATCCCATGATCCAGGAAGCCAAAACAGTCATATCGACTCCATTTATGCAGCCATTCATTTGTCTCCAGAATGCGAGCTTCTATGCCTGGGACTTTATCCTTAATTGAGAGGATTGGGAAAACATAGAAATGATGGCAGAAAAGGACCAAATGATCCACCCAGTCTGTCCAGCAAGCTTATACCAGTATCTGCTGCACTGTGCAGGTTACCCCCATGCTTATCAGTTTACCAGACCATAAAAGTCAGGGCTCTCGGAAGCTGTTTGAATCCAATTTCCCTTAACCATTGCCGTGAAAGCAGACAGCAATGTTGGAGTTGCATCAAAAGTATCAGACTTAAGCCTAGATTTTCTAAGACACCGCGGTGTCGTGAATCGCACAGTACAGGGGGGCGGGTCTGCGACAGCTGGCAGCAATCGCATCTCTGCAGTGCGATCGCTGCCGGCTTTTGCACCCAATAGCACCATCATAAAAGGTGGTGCTATTGGGCACGAAATTGCAAGCGAAAAGGCTCCTTACCTTTTCGCCATCCACGCTGTCTTTGCGGCGTCTGCCCTGGTGCTGCCTCGACTCCTCCTGTTCTGGTCTTGATGCCACCCCTTTTTAGTGATCGCACGCGAAAAGGGACTTTTCGTGTGCGATCACTTTGAAAAATGACCCCCTTAGTGATTAAGGATAGTAAGCACCACATCAGCTAGTTATCCCCATGTTTAATTGTTCTCCAAATCGTTAAATTCGGGGCCCTTGTTGGTTGCTGTCTGAATCCAGTTCCCTTTTCTCACTACTGTTGAAGCAGAGAGCAATGACAGAGATGCATCAAAAGTATCAAGGCTTAATTGTTAAGGGTACCAACTGCCTCACCAGCTAGTTACCCCTAGTTACACCCATGTACTCTGTTTATTATATCCAACCTCTAGACTTTAGGGATCCACAGTGTTTATCGCATGCCCCTTTGAATTCCTTGACTGTTTTCATTTTTACCACCTCTTCTGGGAGGGCATTCTAGGCATTCATCACCCTCTCTGTGAAGAAATATTTCTTGACATTGATTCAGAGTTGTCCTCCCTGGAGTTTCATTTCATGACCCCTAGTTTTACTGATTTCTTTCCAATGGAAAAGGTTTAATGATTGTGCATCATTAAAACCTTTCAGATATATGAATGTCTGTATCATATCTCTCCTGCACGTCCTTTCTTCCAGGGTGTACATATTCAGATTCTTCAGCCTCTCCTCATAATTCTTCCAGTGCTGACCAGCACCATTTTGGTCACTCTTCTTTGGACCACCTCCATCCTGTCTTTATCCTTTCTTAGATATAGGCACCAGTATTGAACTCAGTATTCCAGTGATGCTCCACAAAGGATCTGTACAAGGGCATTATCACTTCTTTTTTTCTTTCTGGTTATTCCTCTCTCTATGCAGCCCAGCATTCTTCTGGCTTTAGCTATCGCCTTGTCACATTGCTTCACCATCTTCAGATCATCAGACACTATCACACCAAGGAACCTCTCCCAGTCTGTGCGCATTAATCTTTCACTGCCCATCACATAAAGCTCTTTTGGATTTCCGCAGTCCAGATGCATAACTTTGCACTTCTTGGCATTGAATCCCAGCTGCTAAATCTTCTACCACTCTTCAGGTTTTCTTAAATCACTTTTCATTCTGTCTGCTCCTTCAGACGTGTCCACTCTGTTGCAGATCTTAATATCATCTACAAATAGACACATTTTACCTTCTATCCCTTCCTCCAGGTCACTCACAAAGATATTGAACTGAATTGATCCCAAAACCGATCCTTGTGGCACTCCACTTCACGCCATTCTTTCTTCACAGTAGGTTCCATTTACCATTACATACTGTCTCCTGTCAGACAACCAGTTTGTAATCCACACTACTACCTTGGTACCCACTCCCAAGCTTCTCATTTTGTTCACAAGTCTCTTATGTGGGACTGCATCAAAAGCTTTACTAAAATCCAAGTAAATCACATTGAGCACTCTTCCCTGATCCAATTCTTTAATCACTCAATGAAAAAAATCAATTAGTTGGGTCTGAAAGGACCTTCTTCTGGTGAATCCATGCTGTCTCAGGTCGAGCAACTGACCAGATTGTAGAAAGGAGAATAACACCTATGTACTTATCTGCTTTACCCTCTCTCCCAGAGCCATGAAATCACTTTTGATATGATCTGTGTGGTACCTTGCAGTATCAATTGTGCTAACATGGATGAGCAGCATCCATGGATAGTGGTCAGTAGGGTTGAGGATTCTTGGCAATCTCTCTGTAATGTCTTGGATTTTGGCATCCGGCAGACCGCACAATTCCCAGAACAACATGTCTGGTCAACAGATAGATGCCTCTGTGTCCCTTAGAGGTGAGTCACCAACAACCATTACCCTCTGCCTCCTAGGTGTAGTAGTTGCTGTTCCCACAGCTTTGGAGTTTGCATGTCCTGGTTCCTCCCCAGCTTTTCATTGCAGCCTTACAAATGGACATGTAACAAACTAAAAATATCCAAAAATTGTTGACTAAGACTATTTTCAGTTTATTCCTTTCAGAACAAACCAAATATAGGCTTTTTTGTGAACTTTGAAGCAATAGTAGGCTGTTAAGTGTAACCACTCTGTTGCACATACACAAAATAATGGTAGAAAGAGGAAATGTCAGTGCCCTTCTGAGCCAGGATGGCTAGATTTCTCCCACTTGCATGTTCCCTTCTGTTCTTAATCACTATCAGATCCAGCTAGGCTTGAATCAGTGGTCCTGGAGACTTGGAGGCAGGCATGACTAGCAGGCCACTACACTCCTAAAAATATAGGGGAAGAAAGAACAGTAACTTAGCCTGAAAGTGCACAAGGGAAGGAAAGGCTCCCATCAGCCCAGCAAGTAAGTTGCCCCTAAATGGCTAGAGTATTTAAATCCCAGGCTTCTCTAGCTTCCTTGCTTAATTCTGTGTCTTCCTTCTTGATTCCCGCTCCTGTGATCAGGTGCATGGACTCCAACCTAGAATCATTTGTCTGGATTCCAGCCTAAAATCATTTGCTTGGACTCCTGCCTAGAAGCCTTCATTTGAACTCATCCTAGACATGTTTGCCTGAATCCAAGGCCTACATTACGATCTACTCAAAGGTAGGCCATCTCCATGTTCCTGCCACAGGAACTCCAACCCTGTCTGCCTTGGAAGAGCCTGCTGATCCTGCCATGTACTTGTGACCTGCATTGGACACTGTTGGAAACAGGATACTGGGCTTGATGGACCCATGATCTGACCCAGTATGGTGGTTCATATGTATAGTCTGATTCTGAAATCCCAGAACCTCTGGACTAGCATTCTCCAGACCTTTGCAAGTATTGGTAGTACCTGACCTTGTTGGTCACCTATGTTCTGTGTCATACCTGACATCATGTACAAATTATTCTTATCTTTGAATATACTTATTGTCACAGACAAGAAATAAAAATAAGAATCAAAATGATGAATAGATTTAGCTGACCAAGGCCTAGATTCATCAAATTGCTATATTTAGCATAGGAATATGGTGCATTAGCAGCCATATTTTAAAAAAGGGGTGAGGTTAGGCAAATTGTTGGCACCATGTAGGTAAAAATTGTAACCCGTGATAATTTTTTGCACCACAGGACACAGTATCATGGTGGTCGATGCATTAGTGCGTCACGCATCCAAACTGGTAGATATGCACACAAATCAAGCTGGTACATGCAGAACTGGTTTTCAAAGCCGTCCGAGTATGCACTTATCTCCCACTATGCATGCATGTGAAAAGTATCAAAAAAAGGGATGGTGTGTAGACTTGTGGGGGGAGGCCAACAGAAGTGCGCATAATTACTTAGGCATACAGGTTTGCGCCATGGTCCCCCTGCCTCTTAACTTTACTACTGCATTGGATGGCATGTAAGTCATTAAAGAAAAAATCTAGGCTAGTCGGCAGGTTATTACAGATTGGGTCTAATAAGGGGAAAGGAAAACAAAGCAGTCCTATCCCTAGCCTGAGTGAACTGGGAACAAACTGGTGAAACTGGCAATGGCGTTGACATGTGTCCCTTTTAGTGTACACTTTTTATTAACCAAAGTTATCAAATACACAAACCATTAGAGTGCAGTGCCTCTTATGAACTCCAAAGGCAAATCAGAAAAACAATAACAATTTTTGACCTTCTTCTTTCCTCTCAATCCCCCCCTTGCAGCCCAAAACAAAACCACATGACCCTCTATCCCATCCCCACTATGTGATGGAAACATAATTTGCATGGTGTGCATATTCATTTCAAATAGGGGGCGCATGTATGTGCTTTCAGCCTATTTGATAGCATGCATGTATATATGTGAGTATGTAATACAATAGCCGCAGCCATTATAACACAGGCGCATATATGTGCTCATGGTATCAAATAGGCTCAAAGCACTTACATGCATGCCCTATTTGATATATACAAGCACATATACGCGCAAATCCCGCTTCCATCAAGTAAGTGGACCAGTGAAGCAGCAGTATCCCACAACATAGGAGATTTAGGAAGACAGGACAGGTAAGAAAAGGTTATTATTTGGCCTAGCAGGGATGTATAGGTGTGTGTGAGAAAAGCCCTTGTTTTATCGCTTGCGATAATAGCCACCATTATAGTCACAACTCGTGATAATGGCGGCTATCCCATAATAAAAACTTTTTTGCCCTCTACTGCCAAAAAAGAGGTGTTGTATTTCCGACATTAAATTCCATGTTAGTATGTGTGAAATATTTGTGACATGCGGTAGGTATTCTACATTTGCTTAAATAGCTAGCTTTTGCATACTCATTATAATATTTACATAGAAACATAGAAATGACGGCAGAAGAAGACCAAAAGGCCCATCCAGTCTGCCCAGCAAGTTTCACACTTTTTTTTTCTCATACTTATCTGTTACTCTTGACTCTTAGTAACCTTTTGGTTCTATTTCCCTTCCACCCCCACCATTAATGTAGAGAGCAGTGTTGGAACTGCATCTAAATGAAATATCTAGCTTAATTAGTTAGGGGTAGTAACCGCCACAATAAGCAAGCTACACCCATGCTTATTTGTTTACCCAGACTATGTAATTCAGTCCTTGTTGGTTGTTGTCCGTATATAGATCCACTTTTCTTCATTCCCCCTGCCATTGAAGCAGAGAGTTATGCTGGATATGCATTGAAAGTGGTATCAGACTTACTCCCCTGCCGTTGAAGCAGAGAGCTATGCTGAATATGCATTGATAGTGAAGTATTAGACTTTCTCCCCTGCCGTTGAAGCAGAGAGCTATGCTAGATATGCGTGAAGTATCAGTCTTTATCCCCTGCCGTTGAAGCAGAGATCTGGATATGTATTGAGCTATGCTGGATATGTATTGAAAGTGAAGTATCAGGCTTATTTGGTTTGGGGTAGTAATTGCCATAACAAGCAAGCTACTCCCCACTTTTTTGTGAATGCAAATCCTTTTTTCCATATTTCCTCTTGCCATTGAAGCTTACAGTAATGTTGGAGTCCTAGAGCATTAACAGTCGCATTAACTGTGTGTATGTTTATTGAATAAGGGTATTATCTCCAGGTAGTAGCCGACATTCCCGCGAGCCACCCACTCTTCATTCACGTCCTCTAGACTTTATGGATCCACAGTGTTTATCCCATGCCCCTTTGAAGTGCTTCACAGTTCTGGTCTTCACCACTTCCTCCGGAAGAGCATTCCAGGCATCCACCACCCTCTCCGTGAAGAAATACTTCCTGACATTGGTTCTGAGTCTTCCTCCCTGGAGCTTCAAATCGTGACCCCTGGTTCTGCTGATTTTTTTCTGATGGAAAAGGTTTGTCGTTGTCTTTGGATCAAACGTGTGACGTGATAAATATTGTGTATTTATCATGCATTAAATCCATTTTATCATGCAACGAGGCCCTAATGTAATTTGATGATGACCCTGCAAAAAACGAAAAAAAATTAAAAAATGGACAACACTTACATAAACCAAATAGCAGAGAATAATTGACTAATTAAGCAATTTTAGTAATGCTATTATTTATATATATCAAAAATCACTGTGAGAGTCAGAAAACCTTTTACTGAAGCACAAATCTAAAACTAAAATTATATATTTGAAGGACCTTCATCCAAGGGCACTGGTCAAAGACCCATACTCATAAATTCTTATTATCGTTCCAAATTTCATATTACTTTTTGTAATTTTGAAGAAGATGAAAATAAAATAACTTCTCATAATGACTTGTTTTCTTAATATATGTGTATATGTGTCTTAAGTAGAATCGAAGTCCATATACTATTACTATATGTATGCTGGAAACACTCTATATTATCCATTTTCTCCAAAAACCCATCTGCACTAATAACTGGATTTGGAGCCATGTTTCAAAAAGGACATCTGCATCAGGACATCTGCATTGGGGGTACAACTCCAGTGTACCCCTGATGCAGCCATTACTGCAAAGAAGAAAGAGGCAGATTTTAAACATGTAGCAAATCAACATCATGATGAACGTTATGACATCATGGACTCACATATTCAGTTTGTGAACCCTCAGTGAAAATCATAGCATTGTGCTGCTTCAGTACAGGAACTATAAAATATACCATGCTATCTCACATTTCATGCCTTAATGTTGTATTGCCTGTAGTGTAAAAATCCAGTATTGTCCACATTTATTAAGTTCCACCTCTAGATCTGGTCTATGTCAGTGAGGGGAAACCTGATCAAGAATGTACCAATGCATATCCTGAAATGGGTGCTTATGAAAAACACAAAGATCTATTATGGGTGCTCACAGTTTGCCAGTTTGTTTATATAACTATAATGTTCTGTAAGTCTTGTCTTAGATTTACATGAGATGTTTAGTCCATTACATGTAAATCTTAGGACATGGATACTTCATCACATAAACCGCAAATCTGGAAGGACAATTTGCATTGCTTATAAGACTGTATATATCCCCTGTAGAGGGATGTATCCAGAGAGGTCCGATCTCTGCCATATCACAGAAAGAACATGATTCATATAGTTATGTTCATGATTGCCTTCCGATAATGTTTGAACTGGTGGTAATGCTGACCTTACTAGATGTTCACATATGTTCTTCCCCCTTGAAAAGGCAAATGCAGGCTGTTGATGAAATACCTCATATATGGACAAAACATGACACTACTTGAGTATAGCTGTAGATTTATTCATGTATCACAGAATGCATAGTAATCGAGATTCTCTAGTTGGTTGTTGGTACTCTAAAAGTAAATCACCAAACTTATAGGGTCATTTATCAAAATGCTATAAGGCGTTTTCACATGCGTTAAGGCATTTTCAAATGCGTTAAGCATCTTTAATGCATGCAAAAATGCCTTTAACACATGCGATAGCACCAAAACGTATGGTGCGATGCAAATCCGAAAAAGAGGAGGAGTGGGCTTACTGTTTTGCAATGCTCTAACTACATGTTTTTCAGTAATGTTAAGCCATTCAATAGGTTGTGTTAAGGCTTTATTGCATTTTGTTCTCAAATGCCTGTGAGAGAGAGAGAGAAAGACTAGCCATAATGCCCTAACAAAAGATAGGTATTTATATTTCTATGGGAGGCCCACCTAGTAACTTGAGGTGAGGTTTAGGTATTAGTGTAAGGGTTAGGGGCCACTTGACATTCAGAATGAGATGTACGAACAGAACAGTGCTCTTTTGTAAAGACTTGATGACCTTCGGAGTGAGGAAACTCACCCAAAGATGATATTTGTGCAATGTTCTAGGTTGAGAGAACATTGCACAAATATCCTCATTCTGAGGGTCATCTTTCAGGACTATTCAGTAAAGTTGGCTGCACAAAAACGGCAATTTGCCTCAGCCTGTTCTAAGCTTCACTGGATGGGGCTGAAATTTGCACTACCTTAACCTGCAAAGTTAAGGGTTGTCCTCCCGGAAGGAATTAAATGGTTCTACACAGTGGGAGAGGCCAATAAACTTGTGGAAGATCTGGAAAAGAAGGCTTCTTTAACTACTTGAAAGTTCTTGGACTCCTGCCGAAATTAGGTAGTCTGGTGTTGATCAGATCTTTGTGACGGGCCTACAGACTTTGCATGAATGCCTGCCGAATTCGTTGGATGGCTATATGTTTTGGCGTTCTAGTGTCTGCATTTATTCATTGACTGATTCATTTGATAGGTTATGTCTACATTGAGCTTTAATGTATCATATTGCACTTGAGGTGCTTTTTTCTTTTTCTTTCTTTTGAGACTGTTTTCCCTACAGGTCTCTTTCTCTCTAATATTTTTCTCTCTACTAGTTCCTCCATATTTGCAGATGTTGTTAAGTGTATTTGCAGTAGACTACTGGGAGTGGTGGGGGACTGAGGTTTGTTGAGATTGGTGTGCTGAGTGGTGGTCTGATTTATGTGGGTTGTTTCTCACTGGGGTACAGAGTTGGGGAAGGGGTATTTTAGCAAGAATTACATTTCAGTGTCCCACAAAGGCCTAGGATATATTGGGTTATATCTGCAACTCCTTTTACTAGTAGTACAAATGACTAAAACAGATATACGAATGGTTTCCTAGAATGTATATAGTATTAACTCACCCATTAAGAGAACTACAATTCTATCAGTATTGCATAGCATGTCAGCTGACATAGCATTGCTGCAGGAAACTCACTTGTCTGGGAAGGAACATAAAAAGTTGCAGCAATGTTGGGTGGGGGAGGTGCGATGCACTCCAGCAGCTACTAAAAGAGCTAGTGTGGTAATTTTGATAAGGACAAATTTGCCCTTTGTGGTCAAAAAGAAAAGTAGAGATCTTGAGGGATGTTATATCATTGATTGCAGAGATTCATAGGAAACCTGTGATTATATGTAATTTATATGCCCGGAACCATTATTGTCATTCCTCTTTTATGAACATAATCCAATTATTATTGTCACATTAGAGGATAATAGGGTAGATTTTAAAAGGGTGCGCACGGGCGTACATGTGCGCATGCTACCCGGTGCACGCATATGTACACCTGATTTTATAAGTTGGCAGGGGTTAGCGCGTGTAGGGCTTTTAAAATCCATCGCAATGTGTTTCTGGGAGGTGATTTTAATTTGGTGTTAGATCCTGATCTTAACAAATCCCACCTAATTCTAGGAGATAGACTGTGGAGAACTAATGTTTCTCTCTTGTGACTACTGACTTACAATTAGTTAATGTTTGGCAGATATTTCATCCCCTGGAAAAAGATTATACCCATCTTTCAAGAGCACACCGCACCTTTTCAAGGATAGATTATTTTATTTATTTATTTATTTATTTACTTATTTAAGAACTTTTATATACTGACATTCATAGACATATCACATTGGTTTACAAATAACAGGAGGATAAATAAATTGAAACTGAGAGGGAAGAATAAAGTTACATAGACGGTGATATTGAATCTACTTTTAGAATGATTAATATGTACTTAAAAATTATGTCAACTCCTTGCTCAGATGAAATTAGTACTAAATATGGACAAATCCGTTTTTATGGTTTTAGACAGGAAAAATTTTAATTTAGAAAAAAAAATAACTCTTGATGATCAAACTAGTTTTAATTTGAAAGATATATCCAGGAATTTAGGATTAATTATTGATTATGAACTAAATTTTAAGGCACACGTATCTACAAAAGTCAAAGAAGGTTTTAATAAATTGAGGCTATTGAAACACCTTAAACCTTTGCTGTCATTTAACAATTTTAGGTATGTTTTACAAACATTAGTGTTTACAGGACTGGACTATTGCAATTCAACCATGCTGGGACTCCCTAAGGGCCTCATTTTCCAAGCACTTTACCGCGTGCGAATGCAAATTAGTATGCAGGGGGTGTTAGCGCGGCTAATAACTACAACTCAAACCTCACGTTATGGACTGCGTTATGGGCCTGAAAAGGAGAAGGAGAGAGAGAGAGAGAGAGAGAGAGAGAGAGAGAGAGAGAGAGAGAGAGAGAGAGAGAGAGAGAGAGAGAGAGAACCTTACTATAGTGCCTATGCCCTACATAGGTATTTTAACCCCTATGGGAGGGCCACCTACTAACTCGGGGTGGGGATTAGGTATGAGCGTCGGGGGTTGGGGGCCACTTTCGCATTCCACATGAGACCTACGGACAGAACAGTGGTCTCTAGTGCAGATTTGCTGGCCGTCGGAGTGAGGACGCTCACTCCAAGCGGAGATTTGGCCAACATTCTCTCCACCTAGCATGTTGTTGCCCAGGTAGAGTGTCCATCAAGCTAGGTAGAGAGAACGTTGCCCAAACCACTTCTTGGAGTGAGCGTCCTCACTCCGACAGCCAGCAAATCTGCACTAGAGACCACTGTTCTGTCCGTAGGTCTCATGTGGAATGCAAAAGTGGCCCCCAACCCCTGACGCTCATACCTAATCCCCACCCCGAGTTAGTAGGTGGCCCTCCCATAGGGGTTAAAATACCTATGTAGGGCATAGGCACTATAGTAAGGTTCTCTCTCTCTCTCTCTCTCTCTCTCTCTCTCTCTCTCTCTCTCTCTCTCTCTCTCTCTCTCTCTCTCTCTCTCTCTCAAAACATCACGTGCGGTGCTAATGTTTTCGTGAATGGCGAAAACATCGCCGCACGCGATTTTTCCCCACTGCACGAAAGAAGCCTCATTTGCATTGGTAACGCCCCCTAATGCATTACCAATGCGATATTGGAAAATAAGGCCCTAAATCTACCCTGTGGCCTCTTCAGGTCATACAGAATGTTGCAGCAAGGATATTAACAAACATGAAGAAAAGAGACCACATTACACCAGTATTGAAATCATTACACTGGTTGCCATTAGAGTATAGAATCAAACATAAAGCATTATGTATGATACATAAGATAATATATGAAGACAAAAACAAATGGCTGAACTCTACCATCAAGCTACATGTGCCTCAAAGGGATCTCAGATCCTATAATAAAGGATTATTATCAATACCAAATATAAAATCAGCACGCCTGAGTGAGGTTAGAGACAGGGCAATTTCGGTCGCAGGACCGAAACTTTGGAACAGCTTGCCTCCAGAGTTGAGAATGCAGGAGGATTTGAAACGATTTAAGAAAGACCTGAAAACCTGGTGCTTTCAAGAAGCTTATGGAACCGAGATTTAAAAGATCATTGAAAGCTGGACTCCACACAAAAATTTTTCCTATTTTTCTTATCTATTGAGTTCCTCTCTATTTTATCCTTTTTTAGTTTTTAAGCTTTTAATATGATGTTTAACTTAACTAATTATTCTTATTGTTTTATTAATATTATTGTATCTCATGTTTCTTACTTGTTTTAGCTACATTGTAAACCGTAAAGATAGAATCTTGTGTTCTGACTCACGGTATATAAGAAATGCATAAATAATAAATAAATAAATAAATACATGTAACAGGGGTATAAAAAACTTGGGAGAGTGGAAGAAAATGGTCAGGTGACCTAGGCGAGAGGGTTAAGTAGATAGAAAAGAAACTATAACAAAAAATATAAAAATATATAAATAAAAAATATTAAAAAATTATAAAAAATCTTATAAAAATATAAATAATATAAAAAAATGTAAAAAAAAATATATAAACAACAATATAAAAAACATAAGGGCCCTTGTGTTTTTTATATTATTTGTGACTGTGTATTTAGAAACATGTACCATGTAGGTGATTGTTTGTAAAATTTACATTTCTATGTTGTTAAGAGATATTGATCAATATATTGTTTGCCACACATTACTTTTCTTTGTATAGACATGAAAGAATGCCATAGTTGCTGAAGGTAATAGCAAATAATGAGACCCTTCTTCCCATTAAAAAGCAGATTTAATTACCGATGTGGGCTGATTCTGAGGTTGTGAGATTGGAGTGAAGCAAACTGCATCTCACTTCACTCACTGTACCACATGATCCTCTGCACAGGAATTCTGTAGTGAGGACAGGCCCAGCAGGCTTCTTCTATGTAGCTAGCACAGGAACTCTGTAGCTAGCACAGGAACTCTGTAGAGGGACCTACCCAGAATTGTTGGTAAAACTCTTCTTATTTGGCATTTCATGCCACCACCTTTGGTCCTTTATGGCCCCTTGCCATGACGTGGTTTGCCACTTGGGGAGGCATGTATTTTGGGGGCCTACCCCTTGGGCATCTGTCACCCCAGGGACTGCAGCAGGGTGTAGACTCCAGTGATGATGGGGAAGACTTTGATGGCTGTTCAGATATCCTTTGAAGAATCTGCATCAGCATGTTGGTCATACTATTGACTGCTGTGGCCAGCATCATAACATTCTGTGTATTTGCGGCAGTCTGATCTCACAGGATCTGGTTCTGCCTGTTGAAATCCCTCCTGAGGTGCAATAGCTTTGCCCATATGTGTTGGAGGTGTATCCCATGCCTCCTTTCCAGCTGGTCCATTTGCTCATGCATGGACTCCTCTGTTGGTGACAGGGATGTTGTTGGTGCTGGTGCTGGGCCTGGTGCCAGTTCTGGTGGCAGTATTAGTGGTAGTGTTGTGATGGTGGTGTGGAGTGCTGGAATTTAGGCCTCCAAATGTGTCATGATGGGACTTCTGGGCTGCTCCTGCCGAGAGCATGGTGCTTCATGTTGGCGCTGTGGTGTGTTGACTCGAGGTTGTGCAGCATCTATAAGCTCCCACTGAAGACTAGGTTTTTTCATGAAGCCAGAGAATTAAGAGACACATAGAGTGGGCTGGGTGAACCCAGGAGTTGCAGCATCTGCAATGTTTCTTGAGCCTGAGGCTGCTGCTGCTGCTCCTCCTCCTCTTCCTCACTTACCTGGGAATGGGCATCCATCAGGAAGGTCCTCTGCAAAAGGGCTGCTGCACTGCTGGTCCCTGGGGCTTGCTGGCTGGTCCCTGGAGCTTCCTGGCTGGGACCAGCCAGCTTCGTGGGCAAGAGCTGCAGAAACAAAACATAAGACATAAGTACCAATACTAGCAAGTATTCTTTTTTCATTTGGCATCAGAGTGCACTTTGGTTCTTAACCATTGTGAGCATCTTATGCCAAATGATGTGTACACCTGGTGCAACCTGCCCATTTACAGGTGAGGTGAACTTATTGGCTACAGCTCGCATGGTGTCTAGTCGCTCAGCCATGCCCTCAAAGACATCTGGTCCCAGCCTTTGCATGAAGTGCATGAAGTGCTCCTCCATGCGGATGAGGATGATGGGACAAGGGACTCCTCCTCCGGACCGCCGTATGTATTTATTTCTGGCTGCCACCTTGGCTTTCAACTGCGCCTTGATATACCAGTACCTGTGGGCCACTTGCTCCCCACTATGTTGCGCCAGATCTGGCCCTTGGCTGCCTTCGAGGTCTTGGTGCATGGTTGCCAGACAGAATGGCATAATGCTCCAGGAACCCTGCAATAACCATCTCATTATCCTGGATGCTAAACTTGATAGCCCTGAGTCCTGCTGCCTGCCTGCCAGAAGGGGGTGCCACTTCTACTTCTGGAGCAGCGTCCTCCCTTTCCTCACTCTCCCTTCCAATCCCCTCTCCCCTCCTTTCCTCCACCATCCTGCCCCTGCCCTGCCAACTCCCTATCCCTCTGCCCTCTCTCTCTATCCCTAGCCTATCATCCTCCTTCCTCTGTCCTCACCTGCCTATCCCCTTCCCCCTCCCACCTCCTATTCCTTCCCTCCTACCTATCTCTACTCCTGTCCTTGTCCTTGCGTCTATTCCTACTCCTCCTCTTAGCACTCCTGCCCTTGTCCTCCCATCTCCTCTCCTCCCTCCTCCCCCTCCTCTCCTCATGCCTCTCTACTCCTCTCTCCCCACACCTTTCACACTCCATCCTCCACACTCCTTCTCCACACTCATCCACCAACACCTCTCTTCTACTCACACAACTCCCCCTCACTCCTCCACCAACACAATTTCTCACTCCTCCACTTACACCACTCCAAATCACTCCTCCACCAACACTATCTTCACTCCTCCACGCAAACCAATTCTCTTCACTCCATCACTCCTCCACCATCTCTCCTCTACACCAAAAGACATATAAACTGGCCAAACAAACAAAAATATTCACTCCAACAAAGAAGACAAAAGACCAAGGTAAAGATTATAACAGAAAATCAAACAATGCACTCAGATAATCAAATCAGAAAAAGCTTCTACTCCCACTAAACCATTCTCCAACTCTCCTCTCCTCTCTCTACCATGTCTGACACAACCTTAAAGAGGCAGCTACAGGAAGCAGGAATATATAAACTGATTAAAAAATTTAGGCTAGCCACGTAAAATGACGTGGCACGCAGTGACGCAAAACACAATGCAATGACAGAACGTGCCATGCATTATTTACCTATGTGATGCGGGAGGCTGCAAATTATGCTAACCATGCCCCTTTTTTTTTTTTTTTTATCGCTGGTGCTTTTTTCACTATATTTAGCATGTTTCCCATAAAGCCTTAGTAAATCAGGCTAGGGCTGGTGCATGGGTATTAGGCGCCCTAGTCAAACCTTCTACCATGCACCCACCTCCCATTCTGGTAGAAATGAACTGCACCGTCTGTTTGATCAAGCCTGCTTTTGAATCTGGTAACCTAGGCAGGGATTAAAACCATCCTATCACCAAGGGATTATATCTAAAAAGAGAAAAATTATTTCATGCCTTCTGTAAGGAAACTGACACACTTGGGCAGGCCTACAAACTTTGATTATTTGGCATCTCAAAGATACACAAGGCATCTTGGCTGCCTTTTAAAAATGTACAATAGCTAGGGATGCTTCGGGTTAGTGCACACTATCCGAAATTCGGGTCCCCCCCCCCCCCCCCACCGAATCACAAAGGCCCAAACTGCGGGAAACATGATATTTCCCATGGCGGGCCGAACATGAAGCCCTGAAGTATAAGCCTTTAGTCTATATAATCTGATGTCAAATTTCTGACACCAACTCCGGGTCTAATTCTTACATCTTTTATTTTGAACTATATCTGTTGTACATAAATGTTGCAGTTACCCTTTTCCTGAGGATCCTAAGGTGCAATAAATACATTTCCTGAATGATGCTAACCAGGGGCCTGATTCATTAAAGCTTTTCTCCCATTCTGTCTCTATGGGACAACGCCTTCCTAGATGAGGAAGAAAATAAATCAGCTGGAATGCCTTTAGTATTCTGATGCAAACGTGATGATCTTTTCCCTTCACAATGAACTGTTCACTACCACAAAGTGGCACTGTGATACTGTTATAAAACTATTATGAAAACATGCAAGCAGAGGTGGTTTTGATTACTAGCGTGATTCACATATAATTGTAGAGAAAAACTGTTTAAAACTAGACTTGATTTAGACCATGAGTCTTGAAATAGAAAACGAAGACACCTGATGGCTCAGAGGACCATTTACCGTACTGTTATTATATTGCCATGTATGTAGCAACCTAAACCAAGATACTTTACAGCAAGTCACATACCTGTACAATGAATCCCTTCTATATTAACAATCTATATTAACCCATCTATATATTAACCCATCTATATTAACAATCTATGTGGGTATCTGAGGCAATGGGAAAAAAGTGACCTGTCCCAGGAGAACTGGTACCCTAGTCTACTGGTTTCCAATTCATCAATCTAACTACCATTATTTTTTTTAATGTGGAAGGCATTTTTTAAATGATTTGCCCTAGCAGTTACCCAGTAAAACTGATGGATGAAAATGGTGTTGCTACTATTAATCCTGCCACAAATGGGCAGGAATGAGGACAGGGCAGGACAGAGCCAGCAAGCAATGCACAGGGATTTCATTTTAAATATTCTGTGCATGCTATTGCTTTACTCTATTGGCTTTGAATCTCCTACAAAGCAGGTACAAAGTCTGAGGGGATTTCCCCTTTGAAAGTTTTCTTACAAGCCACAAGGTAATTTAAAAAAATTGTGTCCTTAAATCCAAAATGAATTATAAAAAAGTTTGACAATCATTCATAATAAGGATTATTAGTTTAAATGTTTTGGATGTTACTTTTTGTGATGCTACATTAATAGGTTTAAAACGAGGGTGAGACACTATGAAATATTACATCTGTCTATCAATTTGCAGCATTCATGAATTAACTTTAAGGCCAAATAATACTAACTATAGTAAATGATGACTGAGGCCCAACCTTTGCATTAACATTAACATTAACATTAAATTTAAATTTTATTTTTTCAACTTTTTGTATTACAGAATAATAAAGATGAACACCAAGGTCTTTACCACCCAATGAATTGCTCAAAAAGAGAAACCAATTGTTATGCTCAGGCTTGTGAACCCTTGGGCCGACGGGAGGCTGGTATACCTTGGAGGAAGATCCGTAGGTTCTCCCGTCGGGTGGCGAGGCAGGAACAGAAGATGTGACCAGCTAACCCTCGGCACTGTAGACAGGCGCGACTGTGAAGGCGGGCCAAGAGTTGTGATGTCGAGGGACAGAGGTGTGTCTTCACCACTGGAAGTCCGCGGTCCCCCATGAGGAGCCCGTAGGGACCCGGACCACTGGGACTTAGGAGGACCTTTGAGAGGTCAAGGAACAGACGTCTGGTGCAAGGGCTGACTGGAGCTTCACCCCTGGAAGCCCACGGTCTCCCCGGGAGGAGCCCGTAGGGACCTGGGCCTCTGGGACTTAGGTGGGCCCTTGGAGATGATGGTCAGGAAGAAGTCCAAGGTCAGGTGTCAGAGGGTCGCCGCTTACCAGTCCGAGGTCACAAACCAGAGAATCACCGCTTGCCAGTCCGAAGTCAATACCAGGAATCACCGCTAGCCGATCCGAAGTCAGGAACCAGGAATACCAAGATGAAGCAGGAACAAGGAATCAAGACACTGGAAAATCACCGAAGCAAGCAGACCTGATGAACAATGAAGTTGCCAGGACAAGGAATGGTCAGAGGAAGTCTCCTTTTATACTTCCTCTGGCCCTGTGGATAGGAATCAGCTGTGAGCGATTAAAGGGACGAGGTCCCTTTAAATCTGGTGAGGAGGCGCAGCCTCACACCTAAGATGGCGGTGGCCATCTTGGGTCCCGGGCCGCGGAGGAAAGCAGCAGCTGCTGTGAGGGAGGAGCAGGGACGGCTCCAGACCCGGCGGCTAGCCCGGAGGCCCGCGCCGATGCGCGGGGGCACCGGGCCCAAACACAGGGCAGTCTGCCCCGACGCTGCCACTGGTGGCCCGATCAAGGAAACAAGGTAGGGGGCCGTGCCCGCGGATGGCCGCAGGTGCGAAACACAACAGTATCCCCCTCTTTAGGGCACCTTCCCGGAGGCCTGGGTTTAGCCAGATGGTCTCGGTGAAATTGCTCAAGCAGGCCCCGGTCCAGGATGTTGGCCAATGGTTCCCAGGTGTTTTCCTCGGAGCCGAACCCCTCCCACGCTAACAGATACTCCCATTTCTTTCCACGCTTTCTTATGTCCAAGACCTCGTGGACTTGAAAAGTGAGGTCATCCTCGGAGGCAATAGGTTGGGGAGTCGGAGGCATGCTGGAGGGCCAAGACAACACCAAGGGCTTTAAGAGGGACACATGGAATGTGTTGTGTATCTTGAGGGAAGGCGGCAGACGAAGCTGATACGAAACGGCACCAGCCTGACGAATGATAGGGAAAGGTCCAATAAAATGTGGGGCCAGTCGCACTGATGGCAGCTTCAGACGGATGAACTGAGTACTTAGCCATACCCCCGGCGGTCCGGAACCCCTGCTGAACGACCTCCTGCAGTCGATCTCCTGCCGGCGCCATTTTCCGTTCGGAAAACGATTCGCGGCAGGAGATCATTTTCCGGACCCCCGCTGGACCCCCAGGGACTTTTGGCCAGCTTGGGGGGGCCTCCTGACCCCCACAAGACTTGCCAAAAGTCCAGCAGGTGTCCGGAACGACCTCCTGCAGTCGAATCGTGTTGGTCTATGGCCGCCGCCATTTTGCGCCGCCATTTTGAAAAATGGCGCCGGCTGAAGACAACACGATTCAATTGCAGGAGGCCGTTCTGGAAAGCTGCCGTTCCGGACCGCCGCTGGACCCCCAGGTAATTTAAGGCATTTGGGGGGGGGGGGTTCGGGAGGGTGGGGGATTTAATTTAAAGGGTCGGGGGTGGGTTTTAGGGGGTTTTAGTGTGCCGGTTTTCCTGCCCTCCCCCTTCCCACGATTTACGATTTTTTGACGATAAATCGGGGTAATTGGTATTGTATCGTGGCCCTAACGATTTTTGACAATTTAAAATATATCGGACGATATTTTAAATCGTCAAAAAACGATTCACATCCCTACTAAGCAAAACCTGTCCTCTAGAGTAGTCTACAGCAGATATGGTGCATCACCTCTATGTATGCACAGGAAAGTTATAGACCTACATATGGCAGAAAGAAGTAGTCCTACCCTGCCAGCATATACAGATGACAGAGTGAGTGTCCAGTGATGTGGCCTGGGTGGTAGCTTCTATGTCTACCATGCATGATATAATTAACAGCATATTTGATGTGTGATGCTGTCAATTTTCATACATTCGCCCCTCTCTCAATGCTAGGTATAGACAGTGAGTGATCTAGGGGAAATTTTAGAGTATAAGGCCTGAGGCCATGCATACTGCAGCCCATACAGTTGACTCTCAGATGCACTCCTTTTCAAGAGTAGTAGCACTTGATCCCTGCTGCTCAAAAGCAGTTCTTACAAAATGAATGCACACAAATTGCCAGCTCTGGGATATGGATTGCTGTGGTAAGGGAGGAACCTCCTAGATCAACAGCACTTCCAGAGATTGACAGAGATTGATAGCATGTCACTCACCGAATCACACACCGAGATACTTATCTTTTGAGTACAGACTACCTGCAGCACATGGGCAATCCTTATGTTTCTGTGTTTCTGTGCTGTTTGCCACAAACACGTAGCCAGAGATGGAATATAGAAAGAAGCATCTCTCTTACCTATGAGCCAACTGTCACCATATAGTCCATCCTCAAAAATTTCACATAGGCCCAATTGCCCAAGTATAAAGGAATCATGCACGGCTCCGGATACCTGGACACCATGTCAAGGATGCGAATTTGAGCATCACAGACCACTTGCACGTTGATGGAGTGGAAGAGCTTTCTGTTGTGGTTCATCTCCTTCTTGTCACGGGGAGGATTGATCGCCATGTGAGTGAAGTCAATAGCTCCCAGAACACTGGAAAAGTTTGTGAAGGCATAAAAGCCTCTCTTCAATACCATCAAGTCCTGCCTGTTCTGAGGAAATGCTATGCAGTAATTAATGTGCTCAGAGATTGCTGTGAAGACCTGTTCCAGACAGCACGAAAAAGTGATTTGGGACATTCCCCCAACAGTCCCTACTGTCATTTAGAAGGAGCCGCTTGCCATGAAATGCAGGGTGGCCAACAGTTTGGTGAGGCCAGGCACAGCATGGGACCTTTCTGTGACCAGATCCAAATCCCTTTGGATTTCTTCTAGAGATGTGAATCGGAACCGGAATCGGTTCTGATTCCGGTTCCGATTCACATCGTTAATTGTTTTTTGTGCGGCCCGATTGCGGTTTTGTTTATCGGCTGCATCCGAGTCAATAAACAAAAAAACCTACCCGACCCTTTAAAACTGTTCCCTTAGCTTTCCCCACCCTCCCGAACCCCCCCAAAACTTTTTACAAGTACCTGGTGGTTCAGTGGAAGTCCCGGGAGCGATCTCCCGCTCTCTGGGCCGTCGGCTGCCACTAATAAAAATGGCACTGATGGCCCTTTGCCCTTACCATGTGACAGGGTATCCGTGCCATTGGCCTGTCACATGGTAGGAGTAATGGACAGCTGGTGCCATCTTTAAAAATGGCGTGGGCCATCCAGTGCTCCTACCATGTGACAGGCCAATGGCATAGATACCCTGTCACATGGTAAGGGCAAAGGGCCATCGGCGCCATTTTGATTAGTGGCAGCCAATGGCCCGAGAGCTGGAGATGGCTCCCGGGACCCCCATTTATTTATTGCTTTTTTTATACCCACATTCATGATACAGATCATATCGTATCAGTTTACAAAGAACAAGGGAAAATAACATTAACATAAACACAAGGATAGTGGAAAGTTACAATAAAACAGGGGTACTCAAACTGGGAGGAAGAGGAGCCAGTGGAAGTGGTAACTCGGAACTAAACAAAAATCATTTATAATAACGGTAATGGGGTGCATTGACTAGGGGGCTTTGGAGTCTGACTGTGGCTGAGGGGGTCCCAGATTAAGGGAAGGTTTGTTGAACTAGCCAAGTCTTGAGTTTTTTTCTGAACGTTAGTAGATAGGGTTCTTGTCTGAGGTCAGGGGGCATAGCATTCCAGATGGTTGGCGCCGCCTTCGAGAAGGCTCATTCTTTGGTGGCTGAATGGATTGTGGATTTAGCTGGGGGGGATGTAGCGATCACAATCAATGTTCTTTAATTACATGTGTGCATGTGTGTATGTTATTTTATTCATTGTAAGCTTCTCTCTGTCTCTTTTCATGTCTGTCGAGCTGCCTTTTTCCATATGCATATTGTTGACTACCATGTTCTGTTTCCTTTCCCTTTCATGGGCTTATATGATGCTTGTCAATGCCAAAGGCATGAACTGTTGCATGAACCACTTATTGCTTCTATTATATTTTTAGTATGTTATACAATGTAGCATAGAATGCACATTGTGGTGCTAATGGACTGTATAAATGTATCAAGTTTTCAAGCTCAGCTACATCAGCATTTATCTAATGTTATTATGGAATTTGATGTAAATCTCAGAAAAGATATTCTACTTTAGATGAGCAATGAATGCAGACAGCTTATTGTGAGATGACAAATGAAGGCTGACATCTTATTCTTATATATGTATAAATCAGTTTAAAGGTCAAGATGCATTAATGCTTGCAATCTGAAGAGTGCAGATACAATAATGAAATATTCAACTGAGATAACTATATACATATAGACACAACTCACAAAAGATAAGTTAATTTAGGAAAGAAATAAAAAAGCAGTCATTATTATTCTCATTTTCTAGCTGATAAAAAAATATATTACTGTATGTAAACCATAATAATGCTATTCTGATTTAATGCATTTAAAATAAATCTTTGCACTGATACGGTGTATAGTTTGGTGTTTTTATTCCTGTGTTCATGTTATACATCTCTTTCTGCACCCATTGATAAAACAAGCTATGCTTAGCCCATCAAATTAGCATTTTAGGCTGCTGTAGACTGAAAAAGCATACAGTACTAGTGAGTACATGGTAGAAGATAGAGAAATGATAAAATTAGTGCAAATTTGAAACTTAGGAGCAGTATCATCATCATCATCAAGCTTTAAGTTTTGTTACTGTCCTTTCACTCCTCTCTCATAGTGCATAAGTAGTTATAGAAAACCACAACTCCCTTCCAAAATGCCCCATGTATCCATGCATCCTACCACCCAAAGATATATAATTCCTAAAAAAACAGAAATAAAAACATGGAATAGCTTGGCTGGCTATTTTTGAGCAATCCTAGTGCCTGATTCACTAAGTTTTTCCCATAGACACAAAATGGGAGAAAAGCCTTAATGAATCTGGCCCCTAAATACTTAAATTCTGGTAGGGATGATCATATTTTTAACATGAATGGGCATCCTGAAACAAACTGGGCCCAATTTGTTTCTTTCAGGGGTCTGCAAAATGAATGGAGAGAGACCCCCAAAGTAAATAAATCTTCAGGACCACTTTTAGTAGGAAGGTCATCCCCACCCTATATCTATACAACCAGAACTGTAGTTACATTCAGGCACTGCTGACTAAGGTAGAGGGAAGTAGTGTGCATTTCATCAATGTCATCTGGACCTCCATGAATACTCCCTGAGGGCACACTGGCGGGATCTGGCATAGGCAAGAGCAGGCAGCAGCTCTAGTGGGGACAGAGCATCAGGGTGCTGGTGGGCTTTGCTGCATACCTAGTCAATAGATGGTTCCATATCTCAGCCAATATTCTATCAGCCATAAAAGAGATCCTGGAGGGTTGGCAGCTAGACAGGAGAACTAGGAGTTTAAATGCAGGTTTCTTTGTCACAGACAATGGCACAAATATTGTTAAGGCAATATATCATGGAGGCTTAGAGGGTATCTGATGTTTTACACATACTCCACCTGGTAGTGAAAGATGTCCTGGGGCTGGGGTACAAGGCCTATCAGAATGAATACTTGGCAGAGTTTTTATAGAAGTACAGGAAAGTTGCAGGGCACTTCCACAGAACTGTAAAGGCAGGCAGCTTCTCTGGGAGAAGAAAGAGGATATTGGAATGCCTCTCAAGGGCCTCATTGTTGATATTGCACCTGCTGGAATTCAATGTACCACATGCTACAGGGGTTAGTAAGCAGCGAACACCCATTCATAATCTGTCTCAGTAAATAAGGATAGGTCTGAATTGCCCCCTAGAACATCATAATTGGGCATTCATGAGGCAGCTGGTAGACATACCTAGAAGTCCTTCAAAGATGCCACAGAGAACTTGAGTTCCAGAAGCACCATCTTGGGTAATGTGATCCCAATAGTAAATTGTCTGATGGAAAAGTTGGAGGGCTTCTATCAGGATATGAGAATGAAAATAGAAGTACCAGAGGCATGGGCAGAGTAAGTTAATAGCACAAGAGGAAAATGGTTCTTTAAAAAAAGAATCCTCATAACTTAATATAAAAGCTAACCACACTCATTTGTGAAACTATTTTCATGTTCTAAATGTGATATCAGTTTCATTTGGAAAACCCATTTTACATGAAAATCAAAATTCCACCCAACATATAGGGAGTCTTTGTGCCACTCAGCCTTGCTTCCATGCCTAGGCCTTATATCTTGGAGTTCTCTTTGCCATTGTGCCTTGCTGTTATATCCCAGACCTTATACCTTGAGTTGCTCTTGCCAGTCACTGGGGCTACTTTGACCTCTTATGTTGCTTTGGTGTCTTGAATCCACATTTTCATGCCAATGCAATATCATAGCATAAAAAATGTGCGTTCAAACTAGGTGCACCTTTTTTTTAATACCCGCACATCCACCTCTCTTAGGCACTCGATGCAATAGGCAAATGAGCTGCCATGCTAAAAGGAATGTGCAATGGGTAATTTGTGCATCCCTAGTACTTTACATTGGGCAACCAGAAGATGTAGCTGTGTGCACACTAGGGATGTGCAGAGGGACGCCATACATTGCATTTGGGATTCTTATTCGTCGGGGGGCAGATACGTTGCATTGGCAAGGGGTCCTCCCGATACATTTATACGTTAATTTGTTTTCGTTTCCCAGCTAAAATTAAATTAACTACAACCCCCCACCCTCCTGACCCCCCCAAGACTTACCAAAACTCCCTGGAGGTCCGGGGGGTGGTCCGGGGGTCCGGGAGCCATCTCCTGCACTCATACCCTCAGCTGCCAGTATTCAAAATGGCACCAATAGCCTTCGACCTACTATGTCACAGGGGCTACTGGTGCCATTGCCTGCCACATGGGAGGATAAATAGATGGCCATCTTGTGCTCCTACCATGTGACAGGGGCTGACCAATGGCACCTGTAGCCCCTGTGACATAGTAAGGGCAAAGGCAATCGGCGCCATTTTGATTACTGGCAGCCGACGGCCCATGCAGGAGATCGCTCCCAGACCCCCGCTGGACCACCAGGGACTTTTGGCAAGACTTGGTGGATGCTCCTGACCCCCACAAGACTTGCCAAAAGTCCAGCGGGGGTCCAGGAGCGACCTCCTGCACTCGGGCCGTCAGCTGCCAGTATTTAAAATGGCGCTGATAGCCTTTGCCTTCACTATGTCACAGGGGAAGACCGGTGCCATTGGTCAGCCCCTGTCACATGGTAGGAGCATAAGATAGCACCGGCCATCCATTGCTCCTACCATGTGATGAGGTTGTCCAATGGCACCGGTAGCCTGTGACATAGTAGGTCAAAGGCTATCGGCGCCATTTTTGAATACCGGCAGCCGAGGGTGAGAGTGCAGGAGATGGCTTCCGTACCCACCCCGCTGGACCACCAGGGAGTTTTGGTAAGTCTTGGGGGTGTCAAGAGGGTGTGGGGGGGGGGTTGTTTAAATTGGCTCCTTTAGGCAGCCGAATAATTCGGCGAAGATTCGTTGTATTCGTGGGGAATCGCAATACATTTCGCTTCCCCATGAATACAATGAATAAGGCCCTATACGTTGTGGAATATCAATTTGTAGGGAACAAATGCACACCCCTAGTGCACACAACAGGTAGGTCACAGCTCCCTCCCCAACCTTGGCAGGGCTGTTCCCGAGTGGTTCTTTTCACTGACACTTTTCAGTGAAAGAGCCAGTCCCCTTTCAGGACAGCTTTCTGAAAGGGGATTGGTTCTTTTACTGACATGTGACAGTGAATGGACCAATCAGCAGTAAATGAAGTGAATAAATTAATATTGTATGCCCAACACTTAATGTTAATTTATTCATTTACTGTCAGCAGGGGTTCCAATTGGGCAGATCTTGGGGATGCTGCTTTCTGTGGTTCCCCCTATGAGGAACCACAGATAGCAGGATTATTTTTTTTTGGTTGAGCCTTTGAGCGCGGCATGATTCTGTTTTCTGTGGGTCCTCCTACTTAGTATCACGACAATACAAATAGGAGGAATCACAGAAAGCAGGATTTTTTTGTTTTTTTTCAGTGAGCCCTTGAGCATGGCATGCTTTAATGCCAGATCCAGGGCAGGCTTTAATTTTGCCGCATTAAAATGGGCACCTTGGCCACATGGCAATTTTTGGCATGGTGGGGTAATAGCTCATCTAAATGGAATTTGCTTGTGATGAGCCTCATCTACGTTGAATTTGCATGTGATAAGCGCTATTAGCTATGCGCTCGATTGGGCATGTGTTTTGGACATGCTAATCCCCATATTGTATCGGGGTTATTTTTAGTATGTCCAAAACTTTTGCCAGTAGAGCATTACCCAGTGTGCTAGCCCGCGAGCACTATATTGCATTGGCCTATTTGTGTTGCTTGGCCCCTTTATCAGTGCCTGCCTGGAGTTTTTTTCTGCCACCTATTCTGCTTTGTTCCCCCTTCATGGTGCCTTAGGATGCTGTTGCCACTTTTGTTACTAGTTTATCACTCGTCTTTTTGCTGGCATCTCTCTCCTTACCTTTTTACCAACTCAATGTCAGTTTCTGCTGCTGTCTTTCTTGTGGCGCTCAGCTATGACTGAACTCCTCTTCCATGGACATTCGCTGTGACTGAGACCAACCACCAGAGCCTGGGCATCCACAATTCATCTGTCTCCCAGAGGTTCTCTTTTGGTAGCTTAAGGTAGGGCCTGGTGTTGCTTAAGGTATAATGATTTACAGGAAAGCAATACAGAGTAAACAGCTTTTCTTTCAGCTTTTAGTTTCTATAAAGTACCATTGAAGCATCTCCAGAGATAGTTCATTCATTTTTTTAGGAAAGTTAAGACATCTTCGATTGTTCATCCTCACTGTGTTTTTTCCATTGACTCAATTTGATTGTATAACACACCTGAATCCCTGAACATAGATTAGTCAAACACTTTAGAAGCAGACATTTGAAGTTTTAAAGAATTCAACTCTCTTGACAATATACAGATTCTAAGCCCTCTGGGGATAGATAAATACCTACAGTACCTGAATGTAATCCACTTTGAAGCACTGAAAAAAAAAGTGTGAAAAGCGGAATATAAATAAATAAAATTAAAATAAAATAAAATAAAATAAATATACTCACTGTATAGAATTACCTTGAGCCTGGGCATGTAATTCAGTCACATATCTTACAACAACAACAATGAAATAAAACAAAATATTTAAAAAATGACACATACAAAAATCAATACCCACTCTTACCCCACCCCCATAAACAAAATCTTTTCCCATGCAACATGCATACCCGTAAATTGCTTTTTCTGTTATTCTGATCAGTGTACTGAATATAAAATTAATTTAGCAAACAAATTTGACCAAAAGTAATTTTGTTTCAGAATCACCAGATTAACCATAGTGGTGGTAAAAATAAACATAAATATAATGTGGCACATTGTGGTGTTCTGCATCTGTATTTAGTTACGTCAGATCTAGGCAGCAGTATTCTGGTTCTCACTGCTTGTAATGACTGTGATTTGTTAACTGATTCATCAAAGAAGTTCATTCAAAATGCTGTTTCAAGAATTCTGATCCACTCTAAATCATGATTGCATTGGCCTATAAAGCATTTAGAACCTGATTCACTATGGATTTTCCCATAGACACAAAATGGGAGAAATGCATTAATGAATCTGGCCCTGGGCCCTTAAATAACTTCCTAGGGTATTCACACTTATTCTGTATTTCTTGATATAGCATTTACAGAGGTTTACTAAAGTGAAAGGTGCTTTGAAAATGTTAATTGCTTCTGATGTCTAACTAGAGAAAAAGTATCACTTAAATAGCTCGAAAAGATGTTTTTTTGTTACTGATTGAAATAGAAAAAGCATGAGTTGTTCTTATGAGGTTTTTTCTCACTAGCTTCTAGATAGTAATTGATCTTCTTTTTCTCATGATGGGGGTTAATGTAGTCAGACCTCATGCCTGTGTTATTTCTACAGCAATGCTTCTAAAAGAAGGATGAAAAGATGAAAACATAGATGTTGATATTCAGTACCACTTAGCCAGTTGTTCGGACTTAGCTGGCTGTGGCGTTGTTGCAATATTTGGACATGGCGAGTGGCTGGCAGTAAACTGCTAACTGTCCAGCTAAGTGAAAGGCAGAATATGGGGCATTTCGGAGCAGAGCTATTCATTCTGGCTAACTATGGTCTAGAATCATCAAAATACTATAACTAAAGCAGAAATATGGTTTGTTAGCGTCTGCGTTAATAGATTGGGCATGGTTAGGGAACTTTCGGATATTCCACATTGGGTAGGTAAATTGCACAAATCACGATAATTTATTATGTTGAGTGACTCAGTATCATGTTGTTCAATGCATTAGCATGTCGAGTGTCATTTTGTGTGTCACCAGTCATTTTACGTCTGGTGGATAATTTTTTTTGTTTATATATACCAGCTTCCACAGCTGTCTCTTTTAGGGTGTGTCAGGCGTAGGAGAAGAGGTGAATTCTTGGCATTTAATGAGTTGGAGTTTAGTGATTTCTGAGTGAGTTGTGCTATGATTCTACTGGCGGGACTAGTCGCGAGCAGCCTCTCACCTTCTCTCTCTGCCTGCCAGCTGCTCTGACACAGTTCTTGCAGCCTGGAGCTGCTGCTGTTCCAACTTGCAGCCCGGAGGCCGCCCACACCTTCCTTCTTGCACGGTGGGCTGTGCCGCCAATCTTCCATGCAGCCTGGAGGCCGCCAATGTCTTTCTTTCTCCTGTGTGGCCAGGAGGCCACCGCTATGCTTCCTTGCGGCCTGAAGCTGCCGCCATTGTCCTGTTTTCGTGGCAGGAGCCGCCGACATCCTTCTTCCACCCGTGCAGCCAGGAGGCCACTGACAACATTCCTATGTGGCCTGGGAGCCGCTGCCATCATCCTGCCTTCGTGGCAGGAGCTGCTAACATGTTCTTCCCTCTAGCTTCCTCTTCTGCGGCCTGGAAGCCGCCCTGGAGTTCCTCTTCATGGGCCGGAGGCTGCCAACGTCTCTCCGGCATTGCAGGGCCACCATGGTTTCCCCTGCGGCATGGAGCCACTCTCGCCAGGGCCCTCTTGTGGCAGGGAGTGCCGCCTCCGGCTTCCTCCTCACGGCCTGGATGCCACTGTTCCTGGTCCTGCCTCCTTAGGTGCGGGGCCGTGCCTCTCCTCCAGATTTAAAGGAGGAGACAGTCCTCCTAGCTCCTCCTTGTGATGTCATCCTGGGCGTTTCTCTTCAGCCCTACAAAAGAGCTCAGCTTTCAGTTCTTCTTTGCCTTCGCAAGGAGTCAGTCATGGAGCTGGACTGCTCCTGGATCCTCCGCTCCAGATCTTTGGGCCAGGAGACTCCGATGTCCACCTCCACTTCTTCAAGGCACTCTGTTCTTTGTGGGAAATTCCCTTGTCTTCATTTGTGGTTCCTGATCCTTCGTCTACATCTTCGTTCCATGTTTTGGTTTCTCGCCAGATCCTGTCCTTGTCTTCAGATGTCTTTGTCGTCCAGCCTTCCTGATGTCCTCATCTTCAGACCTTCCTGAAGTCCTCGTCTTCTGAAGTCCTGTCCTTCCTGAAGTCTGCCATCCAGTTGTTCTACCTCTCAGTGCCTCTTCGATGCTCTTGTTTGAGTGACCTGGGGGTCTGAAGTCCAGATGTCAAGATGTTCCAGATGTCTTTATCTCCAGTTCTCTTGACACCTCCTTGATGCTCTTGGCTGAGTGTCCTGGGGGTGAAAGCCCTGATGTCCTCATGTTCCAGATGTCTTTGTGTCCAGATTACCTTGTCTTCAGATCCTCTTGAAGTCTTTGCCTTCAGTCCCTTCACTTTCAAGCGTTCAGACACTTTGGCTCCCTTTTCAGGGAAGCCTTCTTCTCAGATGTCCTGGTTTAGGATTTACCTCCTAATGGGCAGACATCCTTTCTTCTACTTCAGGATGACCTTCTGGTGCATCTTCCATGCCAGGTATGAAGCCTTCGCTTCTTCAGGTTGGCCTGCTTCGATCACACTGGATCTACGAAGTTCAGTCCAGGTCGGTTGCCGCTACGAGTCTTGGCCGGATTCTTATTCATGCTGAATTTTAACTCTTCTGTCATCTTTCCACTCATCAAGTGTCTTCATCACTGTTCCTGATGTTCTTCTCTTCAGCCTTGCCTTAGCCTTGTCAAGTACCTACATCTGACCTCAACTTCAAGTATTGTCTGACCATGTCTTCAGTCTTCCAGTTCTCATCTTGTTCCAGTTCCATCGCCTGCCCTCGACCTCTGTCCGTCCTGACTCATTTGCTGTTCCCATACGGCAGGTCCGAAAGGGCTATCAAGTGGCCAGAGGGCTACCCAGAGACCAGCATTGTGTTGTTGGGTCTCTTCTGATGCATCAAGTTCGGCAGAGGTCAGAGTCCCAGGTCTTCAGCCTGTCCGCCTGTGCTTGGACATGTCTTACCTGCCTCGGTGCTTCTACAGAGCTCTCTGCAATTGTGCTGTGGTCCAAGGGCACACAACTCTCCCTGGAATTGGGATCACTCCCTAGCACCCCCCCCCCCCCACAACAGTTGTCCTGTTGTTTAGTGTTATCACCTGTTTATCTTTATTTACCTTTGCTTTTGTCTTTATTTGTGTGTGGAAGTTTTTATGTGTTTGTTGAGAGTGTTTGTTTGACTTTTTGTGGTCGAAGAATGGTGGAGGAGGAGTGGTGGTGAGGAGGAGTGGTGGTGGAAGAGGAGTGGTGGTGAGGACTGTTGGTGGAGAGGATGGATTGTGGAAGGCATGAGGATAGATGAGAGGCATGAGGAGAGGAGGAGGGAGAAGAGGAGGAGAGCTAGAGGGAGGAAAGGAGGAGGGAGGAGGAGGTCGGGAGTGGTAGGAGGAGGAGGAGGAGTAGGGCCAGTAGGTGTAGAGATAAGGAGGAGGGAAGGTATAGGAGGAGGCAGGAGAGGGAAAGGGAAGGCAGGTGAGTGTGGCGGGGCAAGAATGACAGGGTAGGGCTAGACAAAGAGCAGCGGGGTATATTGACAGGGCAGGTGCAGGAGGGCAGGTGCAGGAGGAAGGAAGGGGAGCAGGGAGTGAGAACAACAGATATTTCCAAGTTCAAATCAAAGACATAATGTCAGAGAAAATACTCCTACAGACAGGGGTCCCACAGGGGTCAGCTCTATCCGCTACCCTTTTTAACATATACCTATTACCATTGTGCCACCTACTAGCCGGTCTAGGCATAACACACTATATATATGCTGACGATATTCAACTAATACTACCTATAGATGAAACTCTGGAAAAAACACTCAACTTAGCCAATATGTACCTTGATATCATAAAACAACTACTAAACCAAATGGAGCTAGTAATCAATATTGAAAAAACAGAGTTCCTACACTTAGAACGCAAAAAGAATGAAATCATTCAAAATACAATCACACTCAAAAACAACCAAAAAATAGAACTAGCAGAGAAAGTACGGAACCTAGGCGTTATAATCGACTCAGAACTAAGCCTAAAACAACATATATCATTAAAAGTGAAAGAAGGATATGCCAAACTCATGATTCTCAGAAGACTTAAACCACTGCTAACAACTAAAATCTTTCGTATAGTGCTATAAGCACTGATTTTTGCGAGCACCGACTACTGCAATGCCTTACTACTAGGTCTACCATACACATCACTCAGACCACTACAAATACTACAAAACACCGCAGCAAAAATTCTGACTGGAAAAAGTAAAAAAGACCACATCACAGAAACCCTAGCTGAGTTACACTGGCTACCAGTCGAACAAAGAATCCAATACAAAACGCTTTGCACCATACATAAATTAATACACAACGAAAATGCAGACTGGCTTAACACGGCCCTCCGCGTTCACGTACCAAACAGAAATCTAAGATCAGCCAGCAAAGCACTCCTTACAGTTCCATCAATAAAAACAGCTAGACTCACCCAAGTAAGAGAGAGAGCCCTGTTTCTAGCAGGACCCATACTGTGGAATACCATGCCTTTAGAGTTAAGATTTCAAAGTGACAATAAATCCTTTCGAAAACACTTAAAAACCTGGCTATTTAAGCAAGCTTATCAAAAAGAGTGGGGGAGTAGAGAAACCGGCGAAGTGCGTGGTAGGAACAAATGAAAATGAATATCAAACACACACCACCACAATCAATACGTGTGTAGCTGTATTTTATTCTATATTACTTTATTTTATCATCATTCACGTTAAGATAAAGTGACACTTATAAAGTTAGTATTGCTTTTATTTCTGAAAAAATAAAAAACCTCCAAACAATATTGTATCACATTTCAATTATTTTATTATAAAAAAAAACTATGTACCGAACCGATATGGCACTTGTGTAAATTAATGTCTTAGCATCCCTATCTTTATGTGCCCACTGTAAACCGTTGTGACGGAAGCTACTTAACGACGGTATAGAAAAGTCTTAAATAAATAAATAATAAATAAACTAGAGTGAGGAAAGTGACACCTCTCCGAAAGTGGAAGTGGCAACTTAAGCATCTAGCAGCCAGGCAGCAGGGCGGGCTTGTCTTCGTGCAAACAAGTTTGGCATCAAGGACAACGAGATGCTCATTGTTGGGGTACTGAACAACTACAGCTTGCTGTTTGGAAACCATGTAGCAAAGATGTCCAGGGCAGCCAAGGGCCAGATATGGCATATCATCACCCATGCCTTATCACGGCTCAGCAGAATAAAAAGGACTGGAGAGCAGGTGGCTCACCATTACCACAACATCAAGGCTGAGCTGAAGACCGAGGTGGCGAGCTTCAATAAGTATACGCATCAGATGGAAGGAGAAGCCCTTTGCCCCATAATCCTGACCCCATGGAGCACTGCCTTATTGAATGGCTGGGACTGGATGTCTTCGGGGTGATGGATTAGAACCTGGACACCATGTAAGCCGGGGCCAGGAAGTATACCTCACCTGTAAATGTCAGGTCTGCCACAGATGTCCAAATATTTTGGCAAATGATTCTCACATTGATTAATGCAAAGTGCACATCTTAGGCCAAATAATACATGTGTACTTCTTAGCATTCATACTTATGTCTTCTTCTTTGTTTCCACAGTTCTCACCCAGGAACCTGCTGGTCCCAGCCATGAAACTCCAGGGATCAGAAGCACAGCACCAGGAACCAGCAGCACAGCACCAGTTCTAATTCCAGCCTTGCAAATGGATGCTGAGACACAGTAGAGCAATGAAGAGGAGGAGCAGCAGCAGCCGCCACTAGAAGAGCACCAGCTACTTCTACCCCTTGCCTCACCCATCCAATTTGACTTGAGCCTAAACCTCTCCAGTCTGATGACATGGGATGAAGCTAGTCAGTCCCTACCTGTCTCCAGCTACCACATTGCCAGTAGGATGCAACAGCCAGCCAAGCAGATCAGTTCACCAACCCAGACATGCCTGCTTTGGAATCCCAGAGAGTGCCTCAAATACCACCAACCACAGCACCAGAAGCACCAGCGGCACCGGAGTGTACAGTAAATGACATGCTCGATAGCATCAAAAGAGGCCATGGACTCCACCTCCATCATATATGGGCAGAGCTGGTGCATTTAGGGAGGGCTCAAATCCACCACACTCAGGCCCTACAGGCACAGACAGCAGTCCTTATACAGGGCATAAGCAACGTTGCTACCTCCATCAACAATCTCACAAAAGAAATAACACAAATTGTTCAACGATTTCCAGAGCATCCATCTGTGACATCCCTGCAGACAGATATCTAATGTTTTACCAATGAATCACCAAAAATGAATCATAATAGCCATAGAAGTATACAGACTAATGTGCTGACAGGCCCCAGATGCTGTCACAGCAAGAGAAAGAATTTACCCAGGTGAACTTTAAAACAGCACTGTCTCAGTGGAAACAAGAGGCCTTGTCCTGATACACTGAAGGATACCTTATCAAGATGTGCCTGTTTGCATGTTCCTGTGTCACTAGGAGCAAAGCAGACAGAGAGACAACAATGTAAGCTCATAAGCAGGAGTCATGGATGGGTCAAGCAGCCAGAGGTCACAAAGACCCCCCACCCTTGGAAGAGAGGGGGGAGGGCAGTCAGAGACAGAAAAATGCTGATACTAGCAGACAGCTTGGCATATAGATAAGGCAGTTCTCCCCCTGAAGAAATGGGGAGAAGGAAGAAGATCTGCAATGTGGTAGGATCCCCCCAAAGTAATGGGGAGGGGGAAAAAACCTGCAATGCGGCAAAAGACCCACCCACCATGTAGTTATGCAGGAGATTATGTTTCTTCATCAGCTGGGAAGTATAAGATAAGGGGTCAAAGAAGAAGAAAAAAAGAAAAAGCACAATCCCTAAAAGGGAAGGACCCCCTGGGGAAGCAAAGCCTGAGGGGAGCAAATGCAGAGCACATCCCTGAAAAGAAAGGGGAACCTGAAGCAGACCAGCAGCCCTGCTATTGAGGAGGGAGAAGACTAGGTGTGGCCAACAAACAGGTATGGAGAGAGTCACGGAGTCTGAAACGGTGAAGGGTGAGAGCCAGTCTCAGGCAGCTTGACAAGTACCAGAGCCAGAAGCTCATCTCCTTCCCAGACCACCTCCAGCTCTGCCTGTTCCAAACCTAAGAAGCAAGTCTTCCCCTGCACACATTCTCCAGACCTCCAGCGAGTGTCTGCTTCAGAGGTAAACAGGGATATCGCTTGAAGCGGTTCCAGGGATAAATAAGTTAGCCACAAGTATTATTAGATAAAGCAAGCTAAGGTTTATGGCAGGTCTGCAATCATCCATGATACAGAACTTTCTTTAGGGAAAACTGGTGCTTAGTGGCCACGATGTTAGAGACAGAAATTGTTATTTTCTAAATGCTAAACCCTACTGGATCTGATAAATTAAAGCCTATTTCTGAGGAGAATATGTGTTGTCTTTTCCTGACTTAAGATCGCAAGTAACATGGGAGGGCAGCTGGCAGCAATCCCTGCCTAGCAGGATGGGCCAGGGGTATGCCCCCAAAAGGAATTCCACCCCCAACCAAAAAGCCCTGCAGAGGAAAAGGCCCATCAGGCCCCAGTTGTAAAGAGAAAAAAATGTTATTAAAGATGACTTTCTGAGGTGAGAGTGAGATAAGAGTGAGGAAAGTGACACCTCTCCGAAAGTGGAAGTAGCAACTTAAGCATCTAGCCTAGCCAGTCCTGACTACAGATTGATGGAAGAAGACTGCTAGGACCATCCTGACTACAGAGTTCCTATGCCAGATAGATAGAAGAAGACTGCTAGGCCCACCTTGACTACAGAGTTCCTGTGCTGGCTTACTGATGTGTATGATCTACTGTCTGCCTGTATTGTAGTGCTGCTTACTTGTAATGACCTCTTCTATGCTCTGCCTGCAGTCTTTCCTCCTCAGTGTAGTCTCCAGTCATAGTCCTGCTGGTGTCGCTTCTTGTCTCTTCCTGCTGCTGGTGTGACCTTTCATCTCATCCTACTGTTACCTCTGTGCTGATGTCACTTCTTATCTCATTCTGCTATGGTGTCACTTCTCGTCTCATCCTGCTGCTGGTGAAACATATAATCTCATCATCCTGCTGCTGCCTCCATGCTGGTATTATTTCTTGTCTAATCCTGTTGCTGCATCCATGCTGGTGTCTCGTCTCCTGGTCATCCTGCCTCCATGCTGTGCTCTCCGTTCCTGGTCCTGCTGCCTGCTACTTACTTTGCTGGCCCATTTGATTGGACTCTTTCCACATGGACTGTCTGGCAATTCTTCTTGAACTTTGCTACAGTGGCCCTTAGTCTTCCCATTTGAGTTCACTCTTTCAACATGGACTGTCTGGGCCTTCTTCGTGAACTTTGCTGTCATGGCCCTTAGGCTGTCCATTTGAGTGCACTCTTTTGACATGGACTATCTGGGCCTTTTTCTTTAAATTTGCTGCCTCGGCCCTTAGGCTGATCCCTTTGAGTGCATTCTTTCAAAATGAACTGTCTGGGCCTTCACTTGCCATCATATAATTGTGATGGCATCAGCTCTAACATTAGTGCTGTACTGTAGCTATTGGGTTGCCACTTCCACTTTCTAGTTTCTTTGCAGTTATCATGATTTTGTAAACGGATAAGATCATAATACTGTATATGTCATGTTGCCATTTGTAACAATTTATGTACATGCCTCAACTAAATGTGCTTGCCATTTCAGTTACAATGTCATGTGCTATTTGATATCTTGTCCTTGCAGAATGTGATTACTAAAGATGTTGACTTGCTTTGAATCTGGTGACTACAATTATTTAATAAAATGGTTACAAGATATAGAAAGTTCACTCTCTGGCTGTGTCTTTTCATTGCATGTTTTTTATCTTAAGGTTTCACAAGGTAAAAGGTTGGGGACCCAGATGACCTTTCATGCTAGAGTGACATTGGCCATTCCAACTAGGCACATTTCTCACATGGAAGATCATATGGCCTAGGCCATAAAAATGAAAACTCATAGTATGCTCCCAAGGAAGACAGCAAGAGCAAAACAGGAAACTCTTTACTGTGGAGCTTCACAAGTGGCTCGTGTTGCCTTCTCCAGAGAGCATACTCTTAGCTAGGGATGTGAATCGTTTTTTAACGATTAAAATTATCGTCTGATAATTTTAATATCGTCTTAAATCGTTATAGAACACGATACAATAGAAATTCTAACGATTTATCGTTAAAAATCGTTAAATCGTGTTAGTGCGCACTAACGGGAGTTAGTGCGCACTAACTGAAAATGATACAAATTGACACTTTCCAGGTCAGTAAAGGTCAGTTAGGAATGAATATGTGTTCCTATTGGCTGGCTGCCCTCTTATCTATTGATGTTAACCAGGTTCCCACTGAGGTGATGGTTGGGGGGATGGGAAATGCAAATGGAAACTCAGGAACACTAACAGAAAATGATACAAATTATTGACACTGTCCAGGTCAGTAAAGGTCAGTTAGGAATGAATATGTATTCCTATTGGCTGGCTGCCCTCTTATCTATTGATGTTACCAAGGTTCCAACTGAGGTGATGGTTGGGGGGATGGGAAATGAAAACTGTTGGTAGTTGACAAAAAAAGTAATGTGATCAGTCAATATGACTAGAACCTGTGCCCTATTCCTGATACCAGGGGTGTTGTGATCTTCCTGCACTCAGTGCCCTATCCCTGATACCAGTCTGAGACAGCTCCCTCCCTGCATTACTAGTGAGAGGCTGGCTTCACAGACAGGGGGGAGCTGCCTGACCCTCACTCCTGACTTCCCCCATGTCCCAGCTAGTGAATGGTGTGTGGGTGAGGGGGGGGGGGGGAGGATGGTGAAGTCTGAGACAGCTCCCTCCCTGCATTACTAGTGAGAGGCTGGCTTCACAGACAGGGGGGAGCTGCCTGACCCTCACTCCTGACTTCCCCCATGTCCCAGCTAGTGAATGGTGTGTGGGTGAGGGGGGGGGGGGGGAAGATGGTGAAGGCTGAGACAGCTCCCTCCCTGCATTACTAGTGAGAGGCTGGCTTCACAGACAGGGAGGAGCTGCCTGACCCTCACTCCTCCGGGGTATTGTGATCTTCCTGCACACAGTGCCCTATCCCTGATACCAGGGGTGTTGTGATCTTCCTGCATGCAGTGCCCTATCCCTATTAATACTAGGAGTGTTGTGATCTTCCTGCATGCAGTGCCCTATCCCTAATACCAGGGGTGTTGTGATCTTCCTGCACACAGTGCCCTATTCCTGATACCAGGAGTGTTGTGATCTTCCTGCATGCAGTGTCCTATCCCTGATACCGGGATGTGTGCACGAAGATCCCAACACCCTCGGTATCAGGAATAGGGCACTGTGTGCAGGAAGATCACAACACCCCTGGTATTAGGGATAGGGCACTGTGTGCAGGAAGATCACAACACTCCTGGTATTAATAGGGATAGGGCACTGTGTACATGAAGATCACAACACCCCTGGTGCCAGGGATAGGGCACTGTGTGCAGGAGGATCACAACACCCCTGGTGTCAGGGTTAGGGCACTGTGTGCAGGAAGATCACAACACCCCTGGTGTCAGGGTTAGGGCACTGTGTGCAGGAAGATCACAACACTCCTGGTATTAATAGGGATAGGGCACTGTTTGCAGGAAGATCACAACACCCCTGGTGCCAGGGTTAGGGCACTGTGTGCAGGAAGATCACAACACTCCTGGTATTAATAGGGATAGGGCACTGTGTGCAGGAAGATCACAACACCCCTGGTGCCAGGGTTAGGGCACTGTGTGCAGGAAGATCACAACACTCCTGGTATTAATAGGGATAGGGCACTGTGTGCAGGAAGATCACAACAACCCTGGTGCCAGGGTTAGGGCACTGTGTGCAGGAAGATCACAACACTCCTGGTGCCAGGGATAGGGCACTGTGTGCAGGAAGATCACAACACTCCTGGTATTAATAGGGATAGGGCACTGTGTGCAGGAAGATCACAACACCCCTGGTTCCAGTGTTAGGGCACTGTGTGCAGGAAGATCACAACACTCCTGGTATTAATAGGGATAGGGCACTGTGTGCAGGAAGATCACAATACCCCTGGTATCAGGGTTAGGGCACAAGTTCTAGTCCCATTGACTGATCACATTACTTGTTTTGTCAAGCTACCAACTGTTTCCATTTCCCATCCCCCATATACTGTCAGTGGGAAGCTTGGTAACATGAATAAATAAGAGGGCAGCCAATAGGAATACATATTCATTCCTAAACTGACCTTAACTGACCTGAATAGTGTCAAATTGTATCATTTTCAGTTAGTGCGCACTAACTCCCAGTTAGTGCGCACTAACTCCCGTTAGTGCGCACTAACTGAAAATGATACAACTCCCGTGCACTAACGATTTTTTAACTAAAAAATTGTGCCTAACACGATTTTCTTGCCCTGCCACACGATTTCTATCGTTAAGACGATATAGAAAACGATTCACATCCCTACTCTTAGCTAATTATTGGGTACATGGGCATGTATGTGAGATGGGCACTATCTAGCTAGTGTTCACCTTCATACGCTGTCCAGTGGAAGAAATGTAGAAATGCTTGGTAATATCTTCACTCTGTTGGTAATTAAAAGGTTATACAGCTATGCAAATGTCATAGTGCAGCTCTAACAAACAAATGGTCTTTTTCCTAGGGAAGATCTATCATCTATGACCAAACAATGGGCCTTTTCTCTGGGACTAGCACCAAATATTGTCATCACATAAAACTTTAATCAGAAGCTTACTTGAAAAGTACATAAAGCACTAGGTCTTGTTCATCTCTAGGAAGCAGAAATGTGCAGCTGCAGGTACCAGACCTAGAGAGTACATTTATGTATTTATTTATTTATTTATTTATTTTATTTATTTAAACATTTTATATACCGGCATTAGTTGTGGACATCATGCCGGTTTACATCAAAAACTGGTAAAGTTTGGAAATTACATTTTAACAGGGAATAAGAAACTGGGAGGGGGGTAACAAGAGAATAGGATAGACGAGAAATAACAGTAACATTAACATTAACTTGGTTCCTCGGTGTGAGCGAGGAGAGAGGATAACAACATGTGGTTCCTCAGTATGAGGAAGATGGAGTAGACGCAATGTGGTCTATTTTTGTTGGTGGCGGTGTAAGTTTTTTATTCTGGGTAAGCATGTTTGAACAACCATGTTTTCAATTTCTTTTAGAAATTGTTCATACATGGTTCAAGGTGTAGATCAGGCGGCAGTGTGTTCCAATGAGTGGGACCTGCTATGCAAAAAGCATGGTCACGTGCAGAAGTGAGATGGGCTGTTTTAAGGGAGGGCACAACTAGGGTGCCTTTATTGGTCGTTCTAGTCGGACGATTGGATTGGGTGGTTGTGAAGGGGAGGTCTAGCCAGTTGGAGTTGTGGATGTAAATTGCTTTATGCATTATGGTGAGTGTTTTGTAGATAATACGGGAGGCTATGGGGAGCCAGTGTAGGTCTCCAAGGATAGGGGTGATGTGGTCGTATTTATGAAAGTTTGCAATGAGTCTCGCTGTGGCATGTTGTAACATTTGTAGTGGTTTGATGGAAGAGTAAGGGAGTCCTAGAAGTAGAGCATTACAGTTGTCTAATTTGGATGATATAGTGGCCTGTATGACTGTACGGAAGTCTTGGGTGTGAAGAAGGGGTCTGAGTTTTTTAAGTACGTTAAGTTTGAAAAAACAGGCTTTGAGAATGGAATTTATGTAGTTCTTCATGCTTAGTTGGTGGTCAAGGAGAACTCCAAGGTCCCTCACAGCTGGTTGTGTTGAGAGGAGGTGGAGTTTGGAACTATCAGATGGCGAAGGTGCGGGGGCAGAGTGAGGTGAGATGAGTAGAAGTTCAGTTTTGTTCGTGTTGAGGGCGAGGTGTAGGTTAGTGAGCAGGGAGTTGATGGCTGTAAGGCATTTCTCCCAATGTTCTAGTGCGTCTAGTACATAGTGTACATGTAATTTTTATGTGGTGTCAGGTGATGTGACACTTATCACCCCTCAAGAGATTACTTAGGACCCCTTATTTATGACTTTACTCTACTTAAAAGGCACTCAATAAAAAGCTTTTTTAGGTATGACAGTTGAAAATAAAGTCATCTACTTGCAGTCTGTTAGAACACCATGTCAGCTCCTGTGTGACAAATATGGATGAGTCACTGAGGTGAGAAGGTTAGAGATTGCTATCCTCTGCTAAGGCTTAGAGGTATGTACAGATCACCAAGTAGGAGTGGCAGCCAGACTGTTGAAGTCTAGCTGCTCCCAAGCAACAGCTGGCCTCATCATTATCTGCTCTTGGGCAGTGGGGAATCTCCATCCTCCACACCTCCATGACTAATCCACAGTTGTCACACAGCAGCTGACATAAGGGCCGATACAGAAAGAAGCATTGGGAAGCGTTGGGAAATACCTGCTTTCCCAACATGCGCACAGGCCAGTGTCTTGGGCGCGTGATTCAGTATCGGCCCGCATGCAAATGAGGGCCCATGGTAAAAGGAGGTGCTAGGGACACTAGCGCTTCCCTAGAGCCTCCTTTTTGACAGAAGCAGTGGCTGTCAGCGGGTTTGACAGCCGACACTCAATTTTACCGGTCAGTTCTCGAACCCGCTGACAGCCACGGGTTTGGAAAATGGATGCTGGCAAAACTGAGCATCTGTCTTCCAACCCGCGGGCCGCAGGCAGATTTGTAATTTTTTTTTTATTTTTGGGGCCTCTGACTTAATATTGCTATGATATTAAGTTGGAAGGTGTACAGAAAAGCAGTTTTTTCTGCTTTTCTGTACACTTTCCCAATGCTAGCCGAAATTAAAATGTGCGGCTTCGCTGCACATTTTGCTTTCTATATTGTGCGGGAATGACTAATATACCCATCAACATGCTATTAGTTTTGGGGGGGTTGGCCGCACGTTTTTGATGCGCTATTAACCCTTACTGTATAAGGAGTAAAAATAACGCGTTGAAAACACGTGGCCCGATAGTGTTCTAGAAGGCTGAAAGTAGACAGAGGTGCATAATCATTAGACTGACTAATGGATAAGTGATGTGGTTCCAGTTAGCAGAAGAGCCTGTCCCTATAATCAGCAGGATTAAAGTGCCACCTAATCTATACACCCAAAATGTATGCAGCTATATAAGGCAGATTCTCTGTAGGCCTTCCCTGCTAGCATAAACATATGGCAGAGTAAGCCTAAAATGTTGCTGTCTTGTGTGGCAGGCTGTTATTTTCTACAGATAAGTGGGTAATTAGAACTCTTAGAAAAAGACTACATAAAATAGGGGTCCTGTAAAGCCTCCTGCTACCCCCTTCCTCCAGGTTGCATCAACCCATTGGCCCAGACCCCTCCCCCAACCCATTAATTAGGTGAACCTGAAAGTACCAGGCATGAAGGCACTTTTTGCCCTCCCACTTCCCTCCATCAATACATCCCTAAAATATGTTAAATCATCTAAATCCTTCCCAAAACACCACAGTTTCCCTGGCAGCTAAAGCTTTTCCAACCAAGCATACCCCCAATACCAAAACAAATAGCCTCACTCCATATACTGGTTGGGAAAGCCTCAGGTGCTGGCGGGTATTGGGGGAAGTGTACACTATGGGCAGATATCTATTCATCCGACAAAGTGGCACAGCATTTCTGAGCTCTGACACTGTCAATTCACCCCCCCCCCCCGACACTGAGGGGCGGATTTTAAGAGCCCTGCTCACCTAAATCCGCCCAAATCCGGGCGGATTTAGGCGAGCAGGGCCCTGCGCGCCGGTGAGCCTATTTTACATAGGCCTACCGGCGCGCGCAGAGCCCCGGTACTCGCGTAAGTCCCGGGGTTTTCTGAGGGGGGCGTGTCGGGGGCGGGCCCGAACCGCGCGGCGTTTTCGGGGCGTGTCGGGAGCGTTCCGGGGGCGGGCCGGGGGCGTGGTTACGGCCCGGGGCGGTCCGGGGGCATTTTGCAGACTCACATATATTGGGACAGCGGTGCTCTTTGAAGCCAAATCCCCAGTAGGTTTCTTTTGTAGTTACAAGTTTGGTTTGTGCACATACAGCGGTCCCAGTTGAAGTGTACATCCAGGCACTTAATCGTGGGCCTGTGGGCAGTTTTGCAGACTCACATATATTGGGACAGCGGTGCTCTTTGAAGCCAAATCCCCAGTAGGCCTCTTTTGGAAATAATTCTTTTAATTGAAATCCCTAGTAGGCAGTGAAATTAAATCCATGATGTCAGGGAAAGCTAGACATGGTCGAGCGATTAGGACTGGCAGAGGAGGCACTAGCAGAGGAGGCACTTCAAAAGGCAGTGCCAGTCCCCATTAAAGTTAAAAAGGGACTTGTTCCAATCTAAAATCTCTGGATGGGCAGGCAGTTTCATCCGGAAAAAATTGAAATTTAATGATGATGCATCGCCACCACCTTTTTCTGATCCTGAGGTTTTGGAGAGGAGGGAAGGGGAGGCTGAGTCATGCAAGACAAATGGGCGAGACCCAAAAGCAGCAGTGCTACAGCAGACTCAACTTAGCGTTGAAAATGTAGCACAGTCACAGTTTGCTTCTGATTCCGATGAAGAATCATCTTGTGTGGGATTCTCATCATTAGAAATGGAAGAAGTAATAGCTGAAGAAGGTTTAGGAGGATTAGTTAGTTCTGTCTTAGCCTCCACTTCAGTGCTGCAGGGGAGAGATGAAACTGATGATGAGGAGGAGGAAGAGCAGTCAGCGTAGGCACAGAGTGTGACTGATGCCCTGGCATTGCTTCTTAGGGTGCACCCACTACTTCAGCTCCAGTGCCAGCATCCACCCCAAAGGCTATAGAGAAGAGTTCACGAAAGAAATCTGGGATCTGGAGCCACTTTAAAGTGACAGAGGACCCGCGTTTTCCTCAGTGTAATTACTGTGCCAGGGCTATTAGCAGAGGCAAGCAAATGGGACAACTAACTAATTTTGGCATGATGCATCATATGCAGAAGCAACACCCAACAGTATTGCCATCTAGGGATGGTGGCAGTACCAGTCAGGGGACCCCTTTTTCCAGGCAGTATAAAGTGGTAGAAAAGGAGCAGAGTCATCCCATGCCCTCAGCCCCTTCTAGCAGTCAGGTGGCAGGCAGCAGCCCCCTGCCATGTGTCAGAAGCGACAACCCACCATGGAGGAAATGGGGTGGTGTTCAGTATCGCTATCCTAGGGAAGGAGGCAGGCAGCCTCAAAAGTTGTAACCAGGAGCACTGGGGTAATGATTGCCCTTGATGACCAGCCCTTGCAGGTAGTGGAGACTGTGGATTTCAAGCTTTTGCTGAAGGTCTTAGTTCCAAATTACAAAGTCCCCTCCAGAACCACATTTGGCAGAAAGGTCATCCCCAGCCTGTACAACCAGTCTTGCAGTCGCATCCAAGCACTGCTAGCTAAGGCAGAGGGGAATGTGCATTTCACCTGCGATATCTGGACCGCACTGAATGCTGCACACTCTTACCTCTCCCTGATAGCACACTGGTGGGACCTGGCTGAGGCAGGGGCAGGCAGCAGCTCTATTAGTGAACAAGTATCATGGTGGAGGTGGTCTTTACTTTACCCATACCTCAGCCAATATTCTAGCATGCATCAGTCAGAAGCTGGTGGGCTGGCAGGTACACTAGAGAGACAGGAATATTTAGGCAGGGTTCTTTGTCACAGACAATGGTGCAAACATGGTAAAGGCAATATCAGATGGGGGCTGACTCTGCACCTGGTAGTAAAGTTAGTTCTGGGGTTGGAGTCCAAGCACCAAGAGAATGAATACCTGCAGGACTTAAATCACAAGTGCAGGAACATAGCATCACACTTCCACAGAAGTGTGAAGGCGGGCCAGGTTCTCCGACAAAAGCAGACTGATTTGGAGATGCCTCACAAGCATCTTATTCAAGACATTGCCACCCGGTGGAATTCCACCTATATTTATTTATTTATTTTATTTTAGTTAAAATATTTCATATACCGTCATTTGTGTTTACATCACAAGAGTGTACAAAGACAAGAAATAATAATTAGTAGAAATTAAAAGAAGCATAAAACAATATAACCTTAAAGTATGCATTGTAACAAATCAGATGTTATTCTAAAATTAATGATTTGTTTGTAGACTATCCCTAAAGGCTTGCTCGAAGAGCCAAGTCTTCAGTCCTTTCTTAAATTTATTTAGCTCAGTCTCCAATCTTAAGTCTGCTGGCATGGTATTCCAGACGCTTGGCCCTGCAATCGAAATAACTCTGTCTCAGACTAATGCAAGGTGGTCAGTGTTTATAGAAGGGATGTTCAGCAGCCCCTTATTTGAAGATCTTAGTGATCTGTGAGGAATATGCATATGATGCTGCAGAGGTAAATGGAGCAGCAGACACCCCTTCATGAACTTTCTGCGGCAATGGACATAGGTGTGCATAGTTCCTTAGGGTATCATGATTGGTTAGTAATGAGTCAGCTGGTAAAAATCCTGCAGCACTTTAAGGAAACCATGGAGGAGCTGAGTTCCAGAAGTGCCATCTTGGCAGACATAATCCCTATAGTTAATTTTCTGGAGGAAAATTTGGAGGGCTTTAAACAGGAAGATGGAATGACAGTAGAGGTGCTGCATTGCCTGGACTTTTTGCAGAAGCAGATGCAAGAGAGATTAAGAACTTTAACTGAAGACCACACCTACATGCTCGCCACAGTCTGTGATCCTCGTGTGAAAGGAAAACTCACCCTACAGACTGATTGTCTCATATTTGTGATGGACCTGCTGCTAGTAAAAGTCCATGAACAGGAGCGGCATAGGCAGAGATAGATTAGGCATGAAGCAGAGGAGGAAACAGTGGGCACTTCAGAGAGTAGTGCTAGCCCAAGCAGGAGCAGCACTTTGTGGGTGACAGTTAGTACTTCCTCCTCCACTTCAGTACTCCAAAGCCATGTTGACCCTAAAAAAGCATCTGTTCTGGAATGTGCTACAGAGAAAGTAGTTGGCATGAAAGACTCTCAGCCCACCCAAGCAAAGGAGACACCAGCACAAATGTCAGTGACACGGTATCTCTCAGAGCCCACAGAGGACATGTAGACAGATCCGCTGGCATATTAGGCACACAAGTCCACTGTCTGGCCACATCTAGCCAAAGTGGCTCAGCGACATCTGTCATGTCCACCAACCAGTGTGCCCAATGAACATGTATTTTCAATGACAGGAGATATCATGAGCCCTCACTGCTCAAGGCTGGTACCAGAGTTGATGGAAATGCTAGTGTTTTTTAAAATAAACATGCCAATGCTTGGGTTTCCAAATTTTCCCTGTGAATGGCAAGATGAATAAAACCAATTGAAAGCCTTGCAGCAGCTCCAAGTGTCTCCTATGCTCCAGATAATATCAGCACATGTACTTGACCTGAAATGCTGTGCCACTGTCCACAGTCCAGGCTGCAAGTCACTACAAGGGCCTGACCTCTAACGCTGTGCCTGTCTGAGTTTAGTTCTAGTATTTCTAATTTCAGTTTCATGTATTTATGCATCACTTCTTTCCAGAATATTATTTTTCCTATTTTGCAACATTTGGAATGTAAGAACATAAAAAGTTGACTTAAGATGTTTGGAACTTGCATATTTCATATGCTTAATAGTTTTCATGACCTTCATAATATGGGCCATTTTCCCTAAATCTTTCTTAGGTGCCAACATTAATGTTTCTAGTACTATAGAAAACTGGTGGTAGTTGTACTCTAGTTCATCCTCTGTGTTCCCATAGTTTATAGAGGCACTGTGTAAACTACAAAGTCAACATAGGCTGATATTGTAGATTTGGACTTGAGTAGCAGTTTTCTTATTTCTGAGAGCTCTTCAAGTTCATTTGTCATCAGCTGATGTGCATAAGTACAGTTAATAGCTTCTGGGTATTTACAAGGGCTTGACCTCAAATGCTGTGCCTGTCCATCCAGGCCTTACATCCCTACAAGGGATTGACCTCTAACACTGTGCCTGTCCATCCAGGCCTTATGTCCCCACAAGGGCTTGACCTCTAACACTGTGCCTGTCCATCCAGGCCTTACGTCCCTACAAGGGCTTGACTTCTAATGATGTGCCTGTCCATCTAGGCCTTACTTCCCTACAAGGCCTGACCTGAAATGCTGTGCCAGTCTGTCCACTGTCCAGGCTGTACATCCCTACAAGGGCTTGACCTCAAATGCTGTGCCTGTCCGTCCAGGCCTTATGTCCCTAAAAGGGCTTGACCTCAAATGCTGTGCCTGTCTGTCCAGGCCTTACGTCCCCACAAGGGCTTGACCTCTAACGATGTGCCTGTCCATCTAGGCCTTATGTCCCTACAAGGCCTGACCTGAAACACTATGCCAGTCTCTCCACTGTCCAGGCCAAACATCCCTACAAGGGCTTGACCTCAAATGCTGTGCCTGTCCATCCAGGCCTTAAGTCCCTACAAGGGCCTGACCTCTAAGAAGGTGCCTGTCTGTTCAGCTTGGAGCTTGGATATTTTGATATGCTGAATAGTTTTCATGACCTTCATAATACAGGCCATTTTCCCTAGATGTTTCTTAGGTGCCAACATTACTGTTTCTAGTGCTAAAGAAAACTGGTGGTAGTTGTAGTCTAGTTCATCCTCTGTGTTCCCATGGTTTATAGAGGCACTGTAGGGTATAAAGTCAACATAGGTTGATATTGTAGATTTGGACTTGAGTAGCAGTTTTCTTATTTCTGAGAGCTCTTCAAGTTCCTTTGTCATCAGCTGAAGTGCATAAGTACAGTTAATAGCTTCTGGGTATTCACTAGATGCCAATGGAACCACCACACTCTAGCGGCCAACCCATTTCAGGGAGCCCTTTCCTGCACAAAGGAAAAGGAACTCTCCCCGGGTGTAGCCAGCCTATCTCTTAGCACCCTCTGACCCATGTTGAACCTCTGTTCACATGGAAACCTCCTCCACGTTGACTCGCCACACTTGAAGGCTCGTGCTCCACTCTAGGGGCCAACCCATTTCAGGGAGACCTTTCCTGCGCAAAGGAAAGGGAACTCTCCCCGGGTGTAGCCAACCTATCTCTTTACACCTGCTGACCCAAGTTGAATCACTGTTCACATGGAAACCTCCTCTGCCTTGGCCTTCAAAATTCTCGTTTGTATATCTGCTATGACCACCAGATTTTAAAAGACCAGCGAGAGCTCACTAGACACCAACGGAAACACCCCAGTCTAAGGGTGAACCCATTCTAGGGAGCCCTTTCCTACGCAAAGGAAAGGGAACTCTCCCCGGGGCCAGCCTGTCTTGCCCCTATCAAAACCACAGGGACCTGACTACCTCACCTCTGCCAGCCTGTCTTGCCCCTATCAAAACCACAGGGAGCAGACTTCCTCCGCTCTGCCAGACTGTCTTGCCCCTATCAACTTTCTGCCACTCTGCCTTGCTGCCATACACCAGACGACTCACTCTACTCCTTGTGGTGTTCTTGCCACTATCATGGTTCCTCAGTGTGTTGGTGCTGGTCTTTCTGCTGCTTTGTCCCTTTATTGGCGCCTTGTGGTTTTTTCTGACACTCTTTCTGCTTGCTATGTACCCCCTTCATTGTGCTGTAGGATGTTGATGCCACTTGGCTTGCCACTTTGCCTGTCGTGCTGCCTTCGAGGGTTCATGCATCTGTTATCAGTGCTCTCTTTTGAAGCTGTGGTGTGTTTTTGACACTCTCGCTGCTGCTTTGCACCTCTGTTAAAGCACTCTTGTCACTCCTGGTACCCCTTTGCCCCTTTACAGTGCCTTAGGCTATTCATGCCACTTTGGTGCCACTTTGCCACAGTCTAAGTACCTTGGAGCTCTTTTCTCGTTCTGATGATTGCTCCCCAGAAGTTTAATCAGAATTGATAAGAAAACTCCAATTCTGCAGCCAAAAATAGGCTGCAAATACTTCCCCCATTGACTTTAATGGGAAAACGGAAAACGAATGAAACTAATCAACAAATTGGTATTTCCCCCTATGAAACTAATGCAAAGAATTTGGGTCCCAGTGAAATGAAAACCAAATCAAAACACATTTTTCCTTCTGCACATTGCTAGGATTTTCATTATTTCATTTGAACAACTGTTCTTCTGACAAAAGATATTATTAATTTCCACATTAGTCTTCTCAACTTCCTTCAAAGATACTTTATTAAAATGTTCCAATTCTGTTTTCTCTGATATATTGGTGTTTTTTGACTGAATTACCTACCCAGTCACAAAATATTTCTTTACAGTGAGTATATTGTCAATAGAGTTGAATTCTTTAAAACTTCAAACTTAGTGTTCAGGGATTCAGCTGTGTTGCGTTATACAATAAAACTGAAAAAAAATGGAAAACACGGTGAGGATGAACAATCTAAGGCAGAGGTTCCAAACCTGTCCTGAAGGACCCCCAGCCAGTCAGGTTTTCAGGATATCCACAATGAATATGCATGAGATAAATGCATATTCATTGTGTATATCCTGAAAACCTGACTGGCTGGGGATCCTCCAGGATTGGTTTGGGAACCACTGATCTAAGGTTTATTCATTTTCCTAAACAAATGAATGTACTGTTTCTGGATAGGCTTCAATGGTACTTCATGGAAGCATCCCTAAAAGTAGAAAGACAAGCTGTTTACTCAGTATTGCATTTGTGTGGATAAGCAAAAGGCAGAGTTCACCAATATTTTACACTACAGTTTTTTCCCACTCATAATGGATTATTCTCCCTTCTATATATATGGCCTTTATTTGCATCTCCAGGGTTTCTACTCCAATTATATTTACTGGCTTAGCTTTTGCTCACAAAGGGCTAGATTTTAAAAGCCCTGCGCACATAAATCCTGCCGGATTTATGCGCACAGGGCCCTCGCGCGCCGGCGCGCCTATTTTGCATAGGCTGCCGGCGCACGCAAAGCCCTGGGACGCGTGTAAGTCCCGGGGCTTCGTAAAAGGGGCGGGAGGGTGCGTGGCTGGGGACATGTCGGCAGTCTGGGGGCATGTCCGGGGTCAGGGGCGGTCCGGGGTGGGTCCGGGGGCGTGGTGATAGTTCGGGGGCGGGTAGGGGGGGTGGTCCCGAGTCCCCCGGCACTGCGGCCTGTGCCGGGGGATGCCGAGGCGGCATGGGCAAGTTACGCCTGCTTCAAGCAGGCGTAACTTGTACAACAAAAGGTAGGGGGGGATTTAGGTAGGGCTGGGGGGTGGGGTAGATAGGGGAAGGAAGGGGAAGGTGGGGGGACGCGGAGAGAATGGAGGCAGGCTGCACGGCTTGGCGCATGCAGGCTGCTGATTTTGCGCAGCCTTGTGCGCACCGACCCCGGATTTTATAAGATACACGCGGCTACGCGCGTATCTTATAAAATCCGGTGTACTTTTGTTGGCGCCGGTTGTGCCAACAAAAGTACGCGCGCGTGTACTGTTTTAAGATCTACCTCAAAGGGTTGGATTTTCTAAATTCCCAAAACTTAAAAAATCCAGTGGTCACAGGGGGCGGAGGGGGCGAAACGGGGGGCGGTCCTGCACTGCCGGCATCGCGCCGAATAACTACACCATATTGGGCGCGAAATAGGCAGTGAAAAAGCTCCTTACCTTTTCGATTTCCGCGCCATCCTCGCAGAGTCGGCCCCGGTGATGCCCCGACTCCTCCTCTTCCGGGGCCGACTCCACCCCGATGTAGGTAGCGCAGGCGTGCGCTACCTTCGCTAGCTATCGCAGGCTTGCGCTGTTAGTGCAAGCCTGCAATAGCCTTAGAACAGTGGTTCTCAACCCTGTCCTGGGGACCCCCCCAGCCAGTCGGGTTTTCAGGCTATCCACAATGAATATGCATGAGAGAAAATTTGCATATTATGGAGGCAGTGTATGCACATTTTCTCTCATGCATATTCATTGTGGATAGTCTGAAAACCCGACTGGCTGGGGGGGTCCCCAGGACAGGGTTGAGAACCACTGCCTTAGAAAATAAGGCCCATATCTCCCAATTCTTCATATAGATACAAAATTAATTTTTCTTTCTTCCTTTGAAAAATTCATGAGAGCTGGATTATGCCACTGCCTTCTTTATATTTAGGGTCCTTCACTTTCAGTTTTTATTCTTTTTTCCTGGGAATTTCAAAGTTATAACAAAAAGAAATCTGTGGAAAAATGGCTTTATTGTAAAAAGAAATAATGAAAATGATTGTAAGCTTCGTGGACCCTTGGGCCGATCGCAACCAGGAGATGGGATACCTTTGAGGTTGTGACACCGGTTCCAACCGGGAGGCGGCGGAGGTAGGCTCACGGACAGCTGAGAGGAAGACACGAAGGGCCCTATGCGACCAAGGGCCAGGAGAAGGGGCTGACCTGGTGGAAGAGGATCTTCGCCCTGGAAGCCGGTACTCCCCCGAGAGGAGCTCGTAAGAGTCCGGCCGCTGGGACTTAGGAGATTCACCCTGGAAGCCGGTGTCCCCCCGGGAGGAGCCCGTAGGAACCCGGCCGCTGGGACTTAGGAGATCTCTACCGACGGAGTCGCTGCTCACCAGGCCAGGGTCAGGTGCCGGAGTATCGCCGTCAGCCAGTCCGAGTCCAGAGCCAGAGGATCGTCGTCAGCCTGTCCGAGTCAAGAGCCAGAGGAGTACCGTAAGCCGAACCGGGTCAAGAGCCAGAAAATCACCAAAGCCAAAGAGAAGTCAGGAGCCAGGAAGAACCACAAGCCAATCCGAAGTCGAAAACCAGAAGATCAAGAGACGAGCAGGAACTCAGCAACTGGGAGCAGGACGAACCTGGGAACCTCGTTGCAAGGCAAAGGTTCAGTCCAGCTGCAGGGCTTAAGTACCCTGCAGCGTCTGATGTCATCAGGAGACGTCCCCGAAGATTTCCCGCGCTGGCCCCTTTAAATTTACAGCTGAGACGCGCGCGTGCGTCTAGGGGGCAGGGCCTACCGCCGAGAGACGCCGGCTGCTCCGGCGTGGCGAAGGGGCAGGAGCTGAAGGCGCTGCAGGCCCGGGCGAGGTGGGGAGACGCCGGGCCTGCGGCGGCAGAGATCCCCGGCGGCCCGGGGAATGCGGGGCCTGTGCGGATGCGCGACCAGGTGGGTGGCGATTCCGGGGGCGGCCCGGAATCGCAACAATGATGGTCCCTATTTATATTCTATCTGATTACAATCCAATTGAGTTCAGGTAAAGTTTCAGGAAAATTTTGTAAATAATGTTCAACTTTCTGCTGCTGTTCAACACTTTTAAAAGACCAGTACTATGATGGCCATAATACCAATGCCAGTAATAGTCTGAAAGGACCAGTTTAAGTGAGAAGCATAGTTATTTGGCACAGCTCATATATTATTTATCTACTCAAAAAAAATGGCAGTCTTTTCAATTATACATTAAATTATGTCAAAGTTCGGAAATGGAGACTTCATACCCGGTTCCCAAAATGCCAGCTTTCGTCGCTGGGCTCAGGTAGGAATTACTCATCTAGGACATATATTCAGTGAAGAAGGAACTTTACGCTCCTACACTGAGTTTCAAGATAGTTATCATTTGGGAAGTAAATCTTTATTCCCATATCTGCAAATCTCCCACTATGTGAAATCTATACCTACTACATTTTGCAACCTAGACACACTTAGTAAGTTGGAACAGTTATTTCAAGTTGGCAAAACCGTTGCCCCTACAATATCATATTATTATAAATATTTAAGTAAGTTGAGCCAGGTGGACATATGTGAGATGTTAGCAGCAAGATGGACGGGGGATGGGGAATTTGTGCTCACTTCCATAGTGATTCGTTCATGTTTTGGTGGAGTGGCCAGGATATCGCAAAACTCTTATTATAGAGAAGTACAGTACAAATTTCTGGGGAGAGCGTATGTCTCTCCTCAAATGGCATGGTGGCAACATATTACGGGCACCCCCTATTGTGGTCGTTGTCCATAGGTCGTTGGTACCTTGTCCCATGCCTTTTGGACATGCCCAGGGATTAATTTGTTGTGGAAGAGGATTGCGAGATACCTGGCTACTGTACTAACAATTTCTATTCCAGTCAATCCACTGTGGTTACTGTTTGGATATACTTCGCCTCAGATGATTGGAGACCCGGGCGTTCATCTCCTTCTCCAGAAAGCATCACTGGTTGGAAAAAGGGCAATACTACAGCAGTGGAGAGAGGTTGAACCACCATCATTTTGGACTTGGAGAAACTTATTCCATTCGCTTATGCATATGGAGTATTTAGCTTCTCGCAGTTCGCCACGTCACAAAAGTAGATTCTTGGCGATATGGGACATTTGCATACAGACTCTTCCACATCGAGCCAGAAGTCGACTGTTCAACGATTAATTGATCGTCATTTGGAAGGAAGAGGCGATTTTGGACGGTATCTGAATACTCCAGGAGTAGAGACAGTTTTTGTTTTTTTTTAATTTTATCTTAACCAATGGCCATCCTTAGATCCCCTGTGGAAAAAAAAGGGGGGGGGGGGATAGGGGGGATGGGGGGGAATAAAAGAGATAGTTTGGATATTCGTTATCTTGATGTATAAGTTGGGAGGTGTAACAGAAACACGCACCTCTTAAGCTGTTTGTATGAAGTATGTTTATTAGAAAATTAATAAAAATGTTGTATCATAAAAGTCTAAGTAAAGAAAATCTCAAATGGAATCTGTTCAATTGTAAACCTGGGCATTAAATCTAAGGATCTGTTCAGTCAGACTCTGGTATTAAACCCAGAAGCTGTAACATCTGACTGAAGCACAAGTGCCCTAACAGAGTCAACTGCTGTTATTAAAAAAAGTTTTGCTTTGAGACCTGCAAAAAAAAAAAAAAAAAAATGTCAAAGATTGTGAATTAAAACCTAACTGGCTAATTTTAAAAAGAATGTGCCTGTGCCCATAAATCACGTATCGGCATGGAGCAGAGATACACTGCAATTTTATATCATGTTTGCAAATATGCACATATTATTTAAAATACCCTTGTCACGTGTATATTTGCATGACATCTTAAGAGATGGCTTGAGAAAATGTCCGGCGTGTATTTCCGCTAGGGCTTTTACTCGCATATGCAGGCAGATTTTAAAACATGCTTGCGTGAGGGAAAACACAGTTTTTACAATTAGTCCACCAGTTTACATAAGAACATAAGACTTGTCATACTGGTTCAGACCATTATCCTGCTTCCAACAGTGGCCAAGCCAGGTCATGAGTTCTTAGCAGGATCCCAAGGGGTAGATAGATTCCAAGTGGCTTAACCCAAGAAAAAGCAGTGGATTTGTGCCACCCTACCTTAATAAAGGTTAAAGGACTTTTCCTCCAGGAACTTGTCCAAACCTTTTTCAAACTCAGCTACGCTAATAGCTTTCAGCACAACCTCTATCAATGAATTCCAGAGCTTAATTATGTGTTGAGTAAAAAAATATTTTCTCTTATTAATTTTAAATGTATTACCTAGTAATTTCATTGTGTGTCCCCCAGTCTTTATAATCTTAGAAAGAATAAACAGCTGATTATCATTACTCGTTCCATTCCACTCATAATTTTGTAGACCTCTATCATATCTCCCCTCAGCCATCTCTTCTCGTTGCTGAAGAGTCTTAACCTTTTCAGCCTTTCTTCATAGGGAATTGTTCCTTCCCCTTTAACATTTTGGTTGCCCTTCTCTGTACCTTTTCTAATTCTGCTATATCTTTCTTGAGAGATGAGGTGACCAGAACTGCACACAATGCACCAGATGAGGTCACTCAATACTCAAGATGAGGTCATATCATACAGCGACATTATGATATTCTCTGTTTTATTCTCCATTCCTTTTCTTAATAATTCCTAGCAATCTATTTGCTGTATTTATTTATTTATTTATTTATTTATTTATTTAGGTGTTTTATATACTGCCGTTCCAAAAGTAGATCAGAATGGTTGCTGCTGCACACTGAGCAGAAAATTTCAATGATGACACCTAGATCCTTTTCCTCTGTGGTGACTCCTAATATGGAAACCTTGCATTATGTAGCTATAATATGGGTTACTGTTCCCTAAGTGCATCACTGTGCACTTGTCCAAATTAAATTTCATTTGCCATTTTTTTGCCACGTCTGCCAGTTTTGTGATGTCCTCTTGCAATTTCTCATAATCCTCTTGTGATTTAACAAATTTGAATAATTTTGTGTCATTGGTAAATTTAATCACCCCCTTGTTGTTCCCAATTCCAGGTCATTTATAAATATATTAAAAAGCAGTGGGCCCAAATCAGATCCCTGGAGCACTCCACCTTTTTCCACTGGGAAAATTTACCATTTAGCCCTACTCTCTTTTTTCTATCTGTTGGCAATCCAAATAGGACACTTCCCCCTATCCCATGACTTTCTAATTTCCTAAGAAGTCTCTTGTGAGGGACTTTGTCAAATGCTTTCCGGAAATCCAGATACACTGTTTCACCTGGCTCACCTTTATCTATATTATTCATGCCCTCAAAAAATGTAGCAAATTTTTGAGGCAAGACTTATCTTGGCTACATCCATGTTGGCTTTGTCCCATTAAACTATGTTTATCTATATGTTCACCACAGAAAAAATGAGTACAGAGAAGGTTGTCGGTCCACACAGACATCTTAGCAAAAGCTGAATTTATTATTCCAAATGGCAATTCCACTGTTATCTAGTATACATTCAATTCTTAAGAGGGTCCCCTGACACGGACCCCATGTTTCGCTGCAAGACTGCGTCGGGAGGGACAACAGATGAAGGTAACAGATCTGTATCTGTAATCATGTGGTTTATATGCTGAGTGCGGAATTTACTCTCCTTGGTATTTTGTGGATTATCTATATTTTCAGCAATTTTGTTCTTTATGATAGTTTCTAACATTTTTCCTGGTCTATAGTTTCCTGGGTCACCCCTTGAACCCTTTTTAAAAATAGGCATTACACTGACAACCCTCCAGTCTTCAGGTACCATAGATGATGTTACTGATAGTTTACACATTTTCAATAGCAGGCTCCCAAGTTCATTTCTTAGTTCTTTTAGCACTCTGGGATGTATACCATCTGGTCCAGGTGATTTGCTACTCTTTAGTTTGTCAATTTGCCCTAGTACATCTTACAGGTTCACTGAGATTTGTTTTAGTTCTTCTGAATCATCACCTTTTAATATCATTTCTGGAATGGATATATCCCTTACACTTCCTCAGTGAATACCAAAGGAAAGAATTCATTTAGTCTCTCTGCTATGGCTTTGTCATCCTTTAGTGCCCCTTTTACCTCCTGATCATCTAATGGTCCAACTGATTCCCTCACAGGCTTTTTACCCTGAATGTACCTGGAAATTATTTTATTATGAATTTTTGCTTTCCACTGCAAGCTTCTTCTCAAATTTTCTCTTTGCATCTGGCTTGCCAGTGCTTATTCTGTTTCCTGTTTTCTTCATTTAGATACCTTTTATATTTCTTCAAATATGTTCTTTTAGATATTATAGCCTCTCTCACCTCACCTTTTAACCAAGCCAGTAGTCGTTTAGCTTTTCTTCCCCTTTTTCTAATGTGTGAAATACATCTGGTCTGCGCTTCTAAGATGGTATTTTTAACCAATGTCCATGCCTAAGCTAAACTCTTAACCTTTGTAGTTACTCCTTCTAAGCAACTGTCAGCTTTCCCCATCATTTAATTTAAAAGCTGTCCAGTTGATATTGAGATCTTCAAGACTCTTTTAGTTCTTCATCCTGTAAGCGCCCACTTGACCCTGAACCTTCACACTGTGCTGGAAGCCCTAAAACCCGAGATCTCCAGACTTGCTCCTTATCAGGACCAGCAGTAAAGTTATGCAAATAACATGCCGTTGTACACCATAGTCAGCTTTTTTAAAATTCGGAGTGATGCATGTAAGTCTTGGCCCTGCCCCAGAACTCTCATTCCCCACCCATACCCTGCCCCTTTCCCACCCCCTTATTCTTGATTCGTGCACAGGTATGTATGTGCCTACTTTGCGGTTTCTTAAAATTTGTGTTGCTTTCTCTCTCTCTCCTAACCACACCCCTTTTTATTGCAGGCGCTATTCATGCAAAATTTATAGCATTTTGATGAATCTAGGGGATAGATTTTAGGAGAGAGCTTGGCTTTATTTGAGGGACCTGGGTTAGGGACAGAGACTGAATGAATTTTGGGGAGGCAGCACAGAAATAGTTCGCGAAGGGCAGCAAAAAAGCTAGCATGGGCTCTGGGTACTCTCATCTACAAATCCTCTTTAGTGTATCATTTACTCATGTATCTGATTTATAAAAGGGGTATAAAAAAAGTGGTGCTTTCCTTTCTATTTGGTCTAAGATGGATATTCATTACAGGTATGCCTCAGTAGCTCTAAGAGTTCAGCTGTTCTTTTCAGAACTTTGCAGGAGACTCCAAGCCTCCCACAGCAAGTTACTTTATCAAAGGGCAGATTTAGAGGAAATGATTGAGAGAAAGAGCTTGAGTAGGTTTAGACTGGCCAGAGTTCTCCTCACTCAACACACAGCTTGTCTGTTGAAGTGAAAGCAATTATTGCTCTGAGTAATTTGGCTACTGGCTCCTTCCAGATGGCGGCAGGAGACATAATTGGCATCAGTCAGTCTTCTTTCTCCAGATGTATCCGGAGCCTTGCTTGCCTATATGCCTAACTTACCTAGTATCCCCGAACAGGAAAGAAGGGAGATAAAAAGAGTTTTATTTTTACATAGCTCATTCCCTAACAGCATCAGGGCTATTAATTGCAATCATGTAAGTCTGGCTCTGTCAAGGAGCCAGGAATTCTTCTTCAGGAACCATAAACATTACACAGTCTGAACAATCAGGTTTGTTGTGACCGTTGCTTACTGTTGATATATGTGGTAGTCAAGTTATCTGATTTCTATCTTGATGCCCATAAATTATGTGACCTGGCTTTACCTATCAGTAAATGGTGAGGGGGAGATGGTGTGATCGGCGCTCCAGGGCTTAAGGAGATCTCTTCTGCCAGCGGGGGTGGCATTCACTTAGTGTCGATCCCTGCAATGGCCATGGCTCCTGGACTTACTGCTGGCGTTCCTGAAAAAAATCCCTCAATCCGGGGCTGATGTGAGTCCAGCGAGGGAGAACTAGTAATGTTCTTCCTTAGCTTTGCCTTTCTCTTGGTATGAGGCATTGTAAAACAGGCAACTTTGAAATAGGTAATAGAGAGAGAGGGAGCTCCTGCAGCCCTTCTCAGTCGGCCTTGTGAGTATTTTTTTTTTTTTTAATAAAATATTGTTTTTTGGGCAAAAAACCAATAGAAAAAAACATGAAATTTTGTGTGTTTTTTTCTATTGTTTATTTTTTTTAGATAACAAAATGAAATGAAATAGGAAATATCGTTGGTATTTCCTTTTTCATTTCAAATGAATGTAGACCCCTATTAATAACTGCTAGCACTAAAGCAGTGATGGGGCATTCTGTATAATGATAGCTGTAAATTGGTCTGGTTTCCAGGGTATCCACAATACATATGCAGGAGATAAATTACATATGCGGCAGATCCACCTGGTCTGGCAACTAGATGCCACTATCCCTGTCCTTAACACCTTTTTCTTAGGAGTAATCCATACCCTTCAGTACCCCCCACCTAGAGGTTCTGATTGGATGTCTCAATGCTCTTTCGCTTGGCCATTTTAAGACACCACGGGTTCAGTTTTATAGGGCAGCCAGAGAGTAAAGATGTTTTTTTTCACATTCTGGTAGGGCCTCTAGCCTTGCCAGAAGGAGTTTTCTTTAAGGTGGCTTTTTAAGTTTATCTTTCTTGATTGACTGCCATTTTAATTATTAGGTATTGTGTCTGCTGTTAGAAATATTTTATTGGTGTTTGGAGAATTTTTATTAATTTTGAAAATTTTTAATATTGGATGTTCCATTTATCAGTTGTTTTGAAACATTTATTATATTTTAGTTTTAGAATTATTTTATATTTCTCGGGGAATGTATAAATAGAAATGTGGAGACAAAAATTGAACTGGAAACAGCAAGAAGCCAAACTCTGTATGCAGTAAAACAATGCAAAAACAAAAACATTAGCTTTATGGTCACTTTAGTCTGTATTTGGTGAGAGTATGTCTGTGTTCTGTGTGTGTGACCCAGCTAAGGGTGTTCTGTGAGCTTGTAGTTTCTTGGTAGGGATCTATAGCAGCTTGGCTTGTTCTGTTTTCCTAATAAGAGGTGTATTGGTGTTTAGGGCCTGGTGTAATTTTTGCAGTGCTGCCTTTTCATAGGTACGGTTGTTACTGTTTGAGTTCCATAATGCAGGTGTAACTTTGTGTACATTAGTTTGTGTACATTATTTCAGATCCTGGAAGTCTGATAGGTGCTATATTTTTGTTTTGCACTGAATGCAGAGTGACTTTTTTGGGTTTCCATTCCAGTTTCTGTTTCCATATTTGTAATTTGTGGACTTTTTGTACTTGGTGAAGGTTGATTCTATGTGTGTGACCGAGGTGAAGTATTTTACTAGCATGTAGGCATTTGTATCAATATTATTTGTTGTGTTTTCTCAATAGAACATGCATTGGTGGTAAATTACTGGTTTTTCATAAGAAGGGCTATTGCATCTGGTAGGAGAGAGTGTTTATGTTCCTGTTATTGAGATGTCACCAGAAATATCTTTTTTTGTATGGTAAATTGAATGGGGAATTGCCTAGTTCTGCTCTGCACCCACTGTTGGGGGTTGAGGGGATTCCTGTGGATGCAGAGTGCATGTTTACATTTAGCCCCGTGATGGTCACATGTTCAGTGTGTCACGCATGTGAGAACCATCTGTCAGGTGTGTCCTGACAGAAAGAAGGTTGAGAACCACTGTCATATATAAGTACAGAAATTATTAATATTCAGTACAGAGTGTAGATAAGTATTATAAAGATAAACTTCTGAGAGCTTATCTAATGCATCAGTTCTTGGATAGGCACAATACTCACCATAAACTGTTTATGTCCATGCATTGTTTTATATAATAACTCCACTGGGATCATTTAATTGTTTCCATATGAATTGACAATGACAGGCATATGTAACTATGGGTCTAGGAATCAGGGAATAACCCATGCTGGTGTGTGGCTGTTTACTTACATATCCAATCCATACACTGTGTGTATTCAGGCTTAAACCTAAAAGTCAAATATATTTTTACACATAGGGGTGGTAACTTTTAAACAGGTACATGGACGCACATGCATTCACTGGCCCACATCCAGGGACACGACCATTTTATAACATACACGTGTATATGCGCGCATGTTATATAATAGACTGACTGTGTGCACGTGTGTAAAATTTTATGTGGGGGCACGCCTATGCGTAACTGGGGGGAGTTTAGTAGACACGTCCGCCAACGCCATTTCCAATTTTCCCAGTTTGTTTCCAATTCACCCAGGTAAGGGATAGGACTTCCAAACGCCCTAGTTTAATAGCCTCCCTTTTCCCCTGTTAGCCCATACCTTTAAAACCCCGCCGCTCTATCTATTTGTCTTTATTTTATTACTTACACATCCTCCATAGCAGAAGTAAAGTTATGCAGCAGGGGAACCCAGCATGTGCCTGCATGCATAAGTATTTAAACACAAATTTGAACTTGAAATCCAAGACTACCCATGCCCCGCCCAGAACATGCCCCTTTTTTGGAGCTTCTCATTTGTGTGCATAGCGGCAGATGTGCGTGAATGCAGGTTCATTTCAAAATTCACTCGGCGCGTGCTGGCCTGACATATTTGCTTATTTCCCAGTTTTGGCATGTGCTGGGCTTTTAAAATTCACCTTTAAACACGTATATATATATATATATATATATATATATTTTTTTTTTTTTATTTTTTTTTTTTAATGAATGTACAAATTGGAGTGGTATTCCATTTACAAAATGCTCCATGTCAATATTTTGAACAAAAAGACTGAACACTTTAGGATTTATGTACTACTAATACACAGTCTGGCTAATAGACATGTTAAAATGGGTTTAATAAGGTGAATTTAAAAGTCCTGCACATGCCAAAATGGGGCAATATGCGCATAAATTAGGCCAACGTATGCCAAGAGGATTTTAAAAACCACCCCAGGACGCGCACATCTCCCACTGTGCACACAAGTAAAACGTTTCTAGAAAGGGGCGGAGCACGGGCGTGGTCTGGGTGGAGTGTGGGCGTGTCAGGACCTGGCCAAGAGATGTGCGTGTAAACACTTATGCGTTCTTGCGCATGCTGGGGTTCCTTGCCCTGTAAATGTACTTCTGCTATGGATGATGTGTAAGTAGTAAAATAAAAAAATATAAGCAAGGCAGAGGGGTTTTAAGGGCCAGGGCTAACAGGGACAAACTGGGAATGAACTGGGAAAATGGCGACTGGTGTTGCCATGCGTCCCTTATAAATTTCCCCCATTTACATGGTAGAAGCAGCATTTACGTGCACATGCACAGGTCCATTTAAAATTGTGCACACATGTATGCGTGTCCAGTCTATTTTATAACATGTGTATATATATGTTCATATGTTATAAAACGGACACGTCTCTGGAATCGAGCCGGCAAATGCACACACATGTGCGCCCGTGCGCCTGTTTAAAAGTTACCATCATAGCAGGCTTTACCAAACACCCAGGTACTAAGGAATGTGTGTAGTAGGTGGTTCAAAGAATCTGCAATTCTGTAAGGCCTGGAGAAGCAGGGTCTGTCATTCTCTTCCTTCCTGCTCCTTTCCTGATCCTGGGGGCAGTGGGGATAAAAGTTTTTGGAAGTATATAGAAGAAATAGACTCTGGGGGGGTGGGAAAGACTGAACACTGTTATGGGGGTGGGGGGGGGGAGGGTCAGACATTTTGTGGATATGGAGAGAATCGGAGAATGTCGGTGGCAATAGAGGTCCTGTGTCAGTGGCCCCTGGGTCTCCTGCAGTCTGTACTAACTGGAGCCACATCTTCAGCCTGGTTCACGTGGGCTAATACCGGCTGCTGCCACATTACAATGACCACATTCGATTTAATGTGTCCATTTTAACAAGGTCAACCAAACGTCCTCTGCTTTCAATCTATAAATGTTCTCCTTGAATATTAAAATTTACCTCCCAAGACACTGTAACTCACTAGATAATGATCACATTTTAAATGCAAATAATATATACAATATTTACAAATAGCATTCAGAAGGGCCAATGAAATATCTTCTCTGAAACAACCAATATCCAATAATTTTAGATTTATTATAATTAGAAAATAACCAATAACCCGTGGACCATCATACTAAGCACTACCGGTCTCAGATCTTCATTGCTTTTTAAACAATCATTGGTCCTATAATTGTGGGGGGTTTTAAAGTTTTATTTTTGCAAATAAAAGTAATAACCAACTTATCTTTGAAATGCTGTTTTTTTTCCTATAATCCCAATAGTTGGGGTTATAATGATCATTATCTAGTAAGGTACATCATGTTGGGAAGTAATTTATAATATTCAAAGAGATCATTTATAGAATGAATGCAGAGGAATTTTGGTTGTCTTTTCTGGTGGTACATTCAACTAAGTCTGTGCATTTTAACACAGGAATGTCACAAATGGTAAATGTTTTGCACATTATACATTAAACCATGGATATTTGAATCAGCAGTTCACATGTGTTACCTGCTAATTTTTAGAAACCATTAGTGCATAGACTCCCTGTTTGGGTAAAAATATGCAGAAAGACTGAAAAGAATTAATACTAAACAGACATATGTTTAGCATTAATGCATACAGAAAAATGTGATTGAAGCACAGTAAATATATGTAATTATTGCATTAATTTGACAAAAATTACAGTAAAAACTATGTCTTTAAACTAGAGAATGATGTAGCAGCAGCAGCAGGCAGGCAACTGCAGCTTCAAATATCTGTGCCATGTGTTTCGGTGCTGAAGATTTCTGATTCTGTCATGATCATTTAAGTAATGAGCTTCCCGATCCTATTTGTCACATACACATGTCCTATCACTTGAGAGCTATGAATCTCTACTTCCTAAAGGTAAAATTTATTTCTGTGGCAAACTGTTCTTGAGAGGATGCAATGTAAAGATGGCTTTGTTCAATACAAAGTACTACACACCTGAATTTAGGTTGGAGGGGACCCCGAAAGTTAAAGCAGGCCATTGGATGCCCCAACCATGCAAAAATGGCCAAACTACAGTAAAATGGCAGAAAATGTGCAAAATGATATTTTAGGCATAATTTCAACTTACTTTTCAAGTCTCTCAATTTGAGTAGGACATACCTCAACACACCTTGGGGTCAATGCAGTAACCTATGAGCAAATTCACGGGAATAAACTGCTCAAATTATTCTTTGCAACACTAATATTTAGGAGGCATTGTGAGCGACACTGAGTGGTATGAGTGGTACGAGTTTATTTCCACAAAGCTACCTGCAGGTTATTACATCAGCCCCAAAGTGTGTTAAGGAATGTCAGGCTCATTTGGGAGACTGGAAATGAAGGTTGAAGGTATTACAGCTTTTAAGGTTATGATTGAAATATCATTTTTCATATTTTCTTTGTTATTTTCACTACATTTTTGCTTTTTGCAGGTTTGGCGCATACCTGCTGTAACCTTATGTCCCCTCCAGTCTAAATTTAGCTTTTTAGTATTTTGGATTGAACAAAGCCATCTTTACATTGCATTATCTTAAAAATTGTTTTCCACAGAAATGCATGTCAGAAGAAATTGCGAACTTTATCGCAAACAATCTTAACTATGCCCTGAGGTGGGGTTATGTTTCGCAGAAAATTGCTCAAAATTTAGCTCTGCAAAAATTGCTAATAAGCAAATTTGCATGATTCTTCAGTTCATTAGCAAATTTGGCTATGCAAATGCAAAGAGTATATGCAGAAAACCAATAAATGGCATGCAAAACAATTCCCAAATGTAATTACTCTCACTATTTGTCATTTTTGCTTATGATGTCACATTGCAGGTTAGTACATTAGCCCCCCTCCCCCCTCTCCTTAATTGCTGGATCCTTCAGTTGTGCTGTTTTGCAATTCCATTCATGTTGAAACTTAAAACTGTGCTTCTATGCTTATGCTAGAATGTCTGCATTACTAAGTATTATATTACTTTCATCTAATATTAGTTACTATAAAAGCCCTGAAGCAGTTTTGCTCATGTGCCCTGCTTCAATACTTGCAGATTATCTCAGTGGAATATTAATTTTCCAATGCTCATTTCCAATGCACTACAAATGATGTTTCCTAAATCACTGCATGACAATGGGCAGCTAGTGTGCAGTTTTGCTCACTCGCATGGGAGCAATAAGTTTCAAAAGATTGCATAACCAGTTCTAAAAGAGCAGTGTATGTATCTGATTGTATAATCACTATAATTCAACCTTTTTATAGGAAACAATATCTCTAGAAATAAAGAAAGACATGAGTGTCCGCCATGCGTACACTTCCACTTCAGTCTTGACCGTTTTCAGCAATTTCTTGAGTATTTAGCCAGCACATAAGGGTTCAAATCACAAACTGCAATAATCCCAGCTCATCAAGATGGGGGTTATGTGATTATTGTTGAGCTAATTAGAACAAGGAAGTGCAAATGTAGTCTGAACTACATCCAGAGAAAGATGGCTATGGCTTTTGTTATCAGAGCTGCATGGGACCCCCAACCCTGGTTCAGAAAAGATTTCACTGCAACTCAAATTGACTCATTCATAATGCTTTGGGTTCAGGATTTTAAAATATTTCCAGCACAAATGTATTGTAGCTAATACAAAAATTCCTATCCTGAGATAGAAAAGCTGGCAAGGGGTCCTGTGTATCCTAGCTTCTCCAAATAAATCTCCTTTAAGTGGGATTTTAGGCCTGCCCTCAGCATGTGATGTGAAATACAGTAGCTGCTTTATTACAATAAGTATGATGTTCATTATTCTTTTTCAGATATGCAAAGACACTGTCTTGATATCAGCAACATCTGGAATTGGGCTGAAAAAAAGAGCTTAGAACATGTTCATGGCATGAAGTTAGTGTACTCTAAGGGCAGGATGTCAAAAACTCTTGTCTGTATTTCAGTCACTGTTTGAGTTCATTTAAATATAAATCTGAAATTTTATTTGCCCAAGCTCCATAGGAGACCATTGGGAAAGAGCAACAAGACACACATAGAACACCTCTTATTAGACTAAGACAAAAACAGCAATATCTTAGAAATAGCTTAGGTACAAAGCAGTAATAATTGCAGTCTCAAAAGGCAAAAATGTATCCAAATGCCCTCAAGAACCCTTTGCTTCTGTGAATATTCTACGAGATTGACGAATAGCTCTGGTCATAAAACTGCGGAGGTTCTGAGGTAAAACACACTGTTCTCTTACTCAAAATGTTCACTAGTCAACCCATAAAATGCTTTCATCACCTTAGTTCAGTTTCATAGCTGTAGAAATGCTGACAGTCATGTTTTAGCAATCCTGCAACTTAATTAGAGAACGGGTTTGCCTAGTTCTGGACTTATAGCACTCAATACCGGGCTTCCCCACCTCCAAGTAAATTTAACAAACTAGAAGAAACAAGATACAAATCTTAAATGCTGTGGAAAAAGACACATGTGAGTTCAATGCAAACATCATTACTTAAAAATGATTCACCAATCACAGCAGGTCTTTTCAATGCTCTTTGGGGCAGAAATATACAGGTATTGGTTTCTATAAAATTTTAAAAGTAACTCTATTAAAGTTATATGATAAAAGAACTAACCAAGCACTTGTCAAAAATGTATCTATTTAAATAGCACTATCCTCTATATTATTGATATTGGTGTTTAATTTTTTAAAATTTATATTTAGGGGCCTTCATTTTCAGTTTTATTTCATTTTCCCTGGGAATTTATCAGTGTGTTTATTCTAAAAAAAACAAAAATGGGAGGGCAATAAATGGAAAAAAATGAGTCCCTTTTTCCACTGGGTTTTTTTTTTCCCCCCCATTTATTCCATTATGATAAACAAATGCTGATAAATTCCCAGGGGAAACTAAAATAAAAACTGAAAATGAAGGTCCCTATTTATATTACACAAGAAAAAAGCCATATGCTAAAACTGATATGCTGCGAAGTGGTTTATGTTGTGTGTGCCATTTTGAGATGTTACATACTGCATGCACACATCCTTGCCACCCTTGTGTGCTCTGAATCTTCATTTCCCTTCCATGATATAAACACAGCTGAATGTTACATTCAATAGAAAATCGTACGCTACTTGTGTACCAGGAATGTGATGACCAAGAACTGTGACACTGTCTCTTCTCTGGTAAGAGGGGATGTTACCCTGAAACCTGAGATTGCACGGAGAATCAAGCAGAAATAAGCAATTCCCAGGAACTGAGCGGATGCAGCAGGAAATGACGGTATGAGAAACTGCCCTTCTGCTCTCATTCTCCCCTCCCAGCCCACTGTTGGCGGTACCTCTTAGGAAGGGCGCAGTACCTGAGATGACAGAATTGCTCAGGCAGATGTCACTTATTTAACAAAAGACATGGCCCACAGAACCTTTGAGTTTTCCTTTGGGAGTTGCCTTTATGATTTTGGATTGGGGTAGAGAAAAAGCTCTAGGATCTGAATATAACCTGCTTTGAAGTACCTGAAAAAGTAGAATATAAATCAAGTAAATAAATGCAGTACCTTTCTGAATGTGACTACAGCCTGATCTGTCTTTTTTTTTACATTGTCTTTCATTAGCCTTAGGTGGATTCTAACTTTCTATTTTCAGTCTATGTTCATGTGTGTAACTGTTTCAGTTGGGTTTTGTTTTTTTTTGCCTTGTAATTTGATTTGTGACATATAGTGAGACCATGCAGCTGCCACTCTAAATGGTTTCAGTCTTCCAGGCTACAGTACACTAGAGATGTGAATCGTGTCCTCGATCGTGTTAACGATCGATTTCGGCTGGGAGGGGGAGGGAATTGTATCGTCGCCGTTTGGGTTTTTAAAATATCGTTAAAATCGTTAAAATCGTGAACCGGCACACTAAAACACCCTAAAACCCACCCCGACCCTTTAAAATAAATCCCCCACCCTCCCGAACCCCCCAAAGTGCCTTAAATTACCTGGGGGTCCAGCGGGGGTCCGGAACGACCTCCTGCAATCGAATCATGTTGTCTTCGGCCGGCACCATTTGCGCCGCCATTTTGCAAAATGGCGGCGCAAAATGGCGCCGGTCATAGACAACATGATTCGACTGCAGGAGGTCGTTCCGGACCCCCACTGGACTTTTGGCAAGTCTTGTGGGGGTCAGGAGGCCCCCCCAAGCTGGCCAAAAGTCCCTGGGGGTCCAGCGGGGGTCCGGGAGCGATCTCCTGCCGTGAATCGTTTTTCCGTACGGAAAATGGCGCCGGCAGGAGATCGATTGCAGGGGGTCATTCCGGACCCCCGCTGGACTTTTGGCAAGTCTTGTGGGGGTCAGGAGGCCCCCCCCCCAAGCTGGCCAAAAGTCCCTGGGATCCGGGAGCGATCTGCTGCCGCGAATCGTTTTTCCGTGATTCGCGGCAGCAGATCGCTCCCGGACCCCAGGGACTTTTGGCCAGCTTGGGGGGGCCTCCTGACCCCCACAAGACTTGCCAAAAGTCCAGCGGGAGTCCGGAACGACCTCCTGCAGTCGAATCGTGTTGTCTACGGCCAGCGCCATTTTGCGCCGCCATGCAAAATGGCGGTGCAAAATGGCGCCGGCCGAAGACAACACGATTCGATTGCAGGAGGTCGTTCTGGACCCCCGCTGGACCCCCAGGTAATTTAAGGCATTTTGGGGGGGTTCGGGAGGGTGGGGGATTTATTTTAAAGGGTCGGGGTGGGTTTTAGGGTGTTTTAGTGTGCCGGTTTTCCCGCCCTCCCCCTTCCCCTCCCCCTTCCCCCGATTTACGATTTTTTGACGATAAATCGGGGGAATTGTTATTGTATCACGGCTCTAACGATTTTTGACGATTTAAAATATATCGGACGATATTTTAAATCGTCAAAAAACGATTCACATCCCTACAGTCCACTACTGGATGGTAGGGATGTGCAGACCAAAAGTTTAAGTTCATAAGTCCATAAGTCGAAAGGGGGTCCCATTTGCGGTCAATATGGACATATGGAGAATTCCATAAGTTGAGTCTATGTCCATATGTGCAAATAAAAATTTAAACCCCTCACCCGCCTTAATCCCCCCCCCAAGACTTACCAAAACTCCCTGGTGGTCCAGCGGGGTCAGGACGCCATTCCTGAACTCCTTTGCAAGGAGCACATGACGTCGGCGTCACGTCGGAGTGACGCGGCGTCACGTGATTCCCCTCGGGTTCGCTCCTGGACCCCTCGTTGGGCTCAAAAGGCACTTTTGGACAGCTTGGGGGGGCCTCCTGACCCCCCCAAGCTGGCCAAAAGTGCCTTTTGGGCCCAACGAGGGGTCCGGGAGCGAACCCGAGGGGAATCACGTGACGCCACGTCACTCCGACGTGACACCGATGTCACGTGATTCCCCACGCGTCCGCTCCCGGACCCTCACGGAACTTTTGGCCAGCTTTGGTAAGTCTTGGGGGGGGATTAAGGAGGGTGAGGGGTTTAAATTTTTATTTAGATCAACAATCGCGATTTACAACGTATTCAACATAGCTATGTTGAATAAGTTGGAAATCCGATCGTTTAAGCCTCATCTTTTTTTTAAGTTAAAAAAAAATAATAATAATTCAATTATTATTGAATTATTATTGTTTTCCTATTGACATTGATTTTCTGTAAGGAGTTTTTCCTGGTAAATAAGTTGTGAAAACTTGATAAATAAAAAATTAAAAAAAAAAAAAAAGTTGTGTTTTCCATTTAAGTTCAAAACGAATGCACACCCCTACTGGATGGCTCTTTTCTACAGTGGCCAAGAAGGGCAGTTTCTAAGGTACACTGCCATCTGGGGCATAGATGGAAAATACTCTAAAGGGGAGCCAAGGCGATTTTATTAGTGTATAAGCATAAATGATAAGCATGAAAACAAGTAAGGTTGCCAACACTCGAGATTTTCAGGGTAGGTTGATCCAGTGCTAGAAAGGACTTACACTTCTGATTTCCTTATTGCATTCCCTAAGAAAAGTATCAAAACAAATAATATCAAATTTTCTTGTGTATGTTATGCTTTGCTTAGGGCGCAGGGTTCATGTCTGGTATATGCTGTGCACACAGCTTAAAGGGACTAAGGGAGTATTGGTGGGGAAAAGGAAAAAGGGGGAACAGGTCATGTCAGGGTAGTGTCTCCCAGGCTGAAGGACCCCCTATGTGGGATGGAGAGCCGGGGGGGGGGGGGGGGGGGAAGGACCCGTATCTCGTTGAGCACTTGACTGGCAATATAGATCCTCATGTCTATGCTCCAGGCCAGCATTTCAAAGGGCACACCTTGCTGCTGGTCATCACTTAGGGAATCTCTAACTTATGTGTTCTTGGATTCTATGAAGGATTCAAGTCTTCATATAAATGAAATTAATGGTCCTCCAACATGTATTGTGTTTCTGTTATGTCGGTCAGCCGAGGAGGCCGACAAAGCTTACCCCTTCCGGCTTCGGTCCGATGTGCTCCAGACCCGCTGGACCACCAGGGAGTTTTGGTAAGTCTTGGGGGGGGGGGGGTCAGGAGGTTCAGGGGTTGTAGTTAATTTTAGAAATCGATGTATTAACGTATCGGGGCGCCATAAGGCCGAATGCAACGTATCTGCCCCCAACGAATCCGAATCCCAAATGCAACATATGACGTGCCTTTGCACATCCCTAGTGGTCATCTCCACAGTACCCCGAGAATCCACTCAAAACCTCTAAACCATAACAGATTGCTAACTCCATGGATTCGGCTCAGCTCACCGCATTGCAGGCCATCTCAGGTCTGGCCCAGAGAGGCCAAAACATCAAAGGATTCTGGAAACACTGTCAACGGCTGTAGACCATCTGAATGCTCGACTGGATTCTCAAGCAGAGGAATTGAAGATACTCCAGTCTCTACCTGGCCTTATTCAGAAGGTACAGAGTCTCCAGACTTCCTTGGAAATAGTGATGACGGATGCTCAGCGTTTAACCCTTCGTCAGGACCTCCTGAAGCAATTCAAACCTCTACTTCGGTAATTAGTTCTTCTGCTTCCTCCAGATCTAATCATGAGGTAATTCCTCTCTCTAACCCACCTCACAACTCCAGAGATGCAAGACGCTGCCGAGGTTTTTTAAACCAATGCCATATGCACTTTGCACTTCAGCCCGCATTGTCACCGGACAACTTGGTAAAGACTACCTTCATTCTTTCCCTCCTGGATGGAAGAGCCTTGGCATGGGCTTCACCATTATGGGAGCACTCAGATCCCCTACTATCCAACTTGTCCCTGTTCGTTTCCGCCTTTTGAAGAACCCAGCAGGATTCCTACAATGGGATCTGACCTGCTTTGCCTCCGGCAAGGGTCTCGATCCCTCGGCGAATACGTTATAGAATGTCGTACTATGGCTACGGAGTTAAATTGGCAGGGGAACTGTGTTAATGCCATGTTCCTGGTAGGATTGTCCCCACAGATCAAGGATGAACTGGCAGCGTGGGAACTCCCCACTTCCCTTGAGGCCCTTATAAACCTCACGGGTAAGATTGATCAGAGACTCCAAGAATGAGCCCAGGAGAACCATGCAAAACGGGGTGGTCGTGATCCCGACCTTCTCTGACTATTAGAAGACCATGTTTCTCCTGGAGAGGAACCAATGCAGTTAGGTCGAGCCCATGTTTCGGCAGCTGTAACCAATCCTCATCCGCAACCAGGATGTGTTGGTAACTTCAGGTCCTCTGTACTCACGCTCCCTGAGCAAAAGAAGAAGCTCTGGTGTCCAGAGAATGCGGAGGTTGTTAACCGCGGTCTTACGGCGGCCTCATCATTATTTCTATTGCCTGCTTCTCTGGAGTTATCTACTTCCAATAACCTCATGCAGGCCTTGGTGGATTCGGGCGCTGGAGCGAATTTCATTCGGCAAGACCTTATAGAATATTATCAAATTCACACCTCACCAGTGAATCCTCCATTAGCTCTTTTGTCAGTGCACAGAGACCCTCTTCACGGGAAGGTCGCTCACGTCACTCAGCTGTTGCCCTTGAAGATTGGAACGAATCACATCGAACATCTCTCCTTCTTTGTCCTACCCGATGCAGTGAGCCCTATAATCTTGGGGTTACCTTGGCTGCAAAAACATCAGCCACAGTTTGATTGGTCCTCTCCTGATCAGATCCAATGCGGACCTTTCTGTGCAGTATCTTGCTTAAAAACTTCTGGACTACCCAGTACCACATCTGAGCCAACGGCACTATCGGTGCCCTTACTCCGCCAGGGGAGGTCTAGCCCATCTGGGGTGTCCGTTCCTCAAGGCGAACTTGTACACGAGAGGGAACCATTGACCTGCAAAGAATTGGAGAACAAGGTATTGATGGAGTCACAGGAACTAACCATGCAAGATCTTCTAGCCATACTGGCATACAAGGAACGAGAGATTCAGCATCTACATGCTCTCTTGCAACAAAGGATTTGCCCTTCTCTACAGCCTAAGGACAAACAGATTCTCGAGATGGATGAAGAGGATTGGACCACAGAGGATGAGGAAGAAATTGAGGAACCGTCAGGAGGGGCCCTTGAAGCAGGGGTACTGTTATGCCGGTCAGCCGAGGAGGCCGACCAAGCTTACCCCTTCCAGCTTCGGTCCAACGCGCTCCAGACCCCTGGGGGCTACCGTGGTGTCGAAAGGCCTACCCCTGCGCTCGGGACGTCGTCGCAGCAGAAGCTCCATCCCCCCATTTCCCCCCCCCCCCCCCCCGATGTCCTCTAGATGCACGCAGCGAAGCCAGCCCTTCTTTTAAAGAAGATCTGCACAGGAAGACTGGCCTACCACCACGGGTCTCTGCCCCTTCCTGGAGGTATTTAGCCTGCCCTTGTTTGCTAATTCACAGGCCTATACAGTAAAGCGCGGCCGCGGTTATCCTGCTTCTAACCTGCTTTCTACTCACAATTTGGCCGCGTTAGTCCAACCCGCGATTCACTATCCCTTTTAACCCATCCTTACCGCTTCTTTAAATCAACGGGTAACCCTTTCTGCCCACAGCATGTATATGGTATGTAAACGATCGGATTAGCTATTCCCTCCCATACAGTAACGTGCGCCCCAATTATCGCCTTTTTAACCTGCAGTTTTGCCACGTGTTTAACCTGCTAATTTACCGCCTACCTTTACCCCTGCGTTAGTGTGGAGCGTCAGGTCAGAGAGACGAAATTTCACGGGCAAATGACCCCCTCACCCCCCGGGACAAGACCTTTAGAGGAGCCAGGATCGGGCAAACTTTCCCCCAGCCCCCGCTCACCTGCCCTGGTCACATCCATGGGTGCTGATCTCCCGTGCGGGCGCACTGACAGCTCCGGAGCAGGAAGGAAGGACTTGTTGTTTCCAAGCATAACCTCTAAACCTCCATAACTAAACTCTTGCCTGCCCAACCTAAAATCCAACGCACCGGGAAAGCCACGCTTCAGGATCGGGCAAACTTTCCCCCAGCCCCCGCTCACCTGCCCTGGCCGCGTCCATGGGTCCGGTCTCTGGAGCAGCCCTAGCCCTCTCTCCCCTCCTCCCGGGGGCAGCTGGTGGCGAGAGCGAGAGCGGCTTCAGCAGCCCTGGGCGGATCGGATGCTCCCCATGCGATGCGCGGCTTCGAGTAGCTCTCACCGGCGATGGTGAATGAGTGCATGAGCGCACGCTGTGACCTGAGTGCCCGGCTGGACGTCCGAGGTCACGGCGTGCGCTCACAGCAGCGAAGGTGCATGAACACACGCCGTGACCTGAGCGCCCGGCTGGATGTCCGAGGTCACGGCGTGCGCTCATTCACCATCGCCGGCAAGGGCTGCTGGAAGCCGCGCCTCGCATGGGGAGTGCCCGATCCACCCCGGGCTGCAGAAGCCGCTCTCGCTCTCACCGCCAGCTACCCCCAGGAGGAGGGGAGAGAGGACTGGGGCTGCTGCGGAGACTGGCACCCATGGACGTGGCCAGGGCAGGTGAGCGGGGGCTGGGGGAAAGTTTGCCCGATCCTGAAGCGTGGCTTTCCCAGTGCGTTGGATTTTAGGTTGGGCAGGCAAGAGTTTAGGCCGGCTGATACTTCTCTGATCCTTTTCTTTTGTTTTAAGTTCGGATCCACTTCCTGGTACCTGTCATTTCAAATGTCATTTGAAATGACATTTGAAATGACAGGTACCAGCGCACCCAGGATACTGTATAGGCACTGTATAGCGCTCTATACAGTAAAATGGATTGCGCTTCATGGATTCTTCTTGGACGCGCTTTGGACGCGGCTTGCATTTGCATGCTATTTATATACTATATCGAGCGGTATATGATCTGAACTGTGAGCGCGGCAAACGAGCGGGCGCCCGGCACTGCCACACTTTTTCTACCGCGTCCTTACTGTATCAGCCTGTCAGCAAGGATCGTGTTGGATTGAAAGCCTCCAGTCTGTGCTACTCTGCCGCTTCCTTGCTGTTGCTGGAAGCTCTTTCTGCCCTTCGGGGTATTTTCTAACCTGGGAACCCGCTCCTCGGGGGCCCTTTGCTTTCTTTCAGGTGCCTTACTGGGATCAGGTACTCGCTCCTCGAGGGCCTGCTCTCCCTGAATCAGTGCCTGTAACCATCTACTTCTGCCTTCTGGAATCGCTACCTCACAGCTACCATCTTAGTGAGTAATCTAACTTGTCAGTCTGTCTCTCTACAACTCTGCTGCATTGCAAACCTGCAACCGGACTTCCCTAACCACCTCTGTGAGACGGGTCTCCTCTGCCGAGGATCCCTGGACTGCTATCTCTGGATTGCCTCACTACTGCCACCTCTGGTGGAACTCATCAGCTGTCTAATAAAAGACAGATCTCTGTGTTTGTGCATCCTGAGTCTAGCCTGGTACTGTGGTTCCTCACAGGGCTCCTCCCTGTGGGTGTGGTCATCTCCACAGTACCCCAAGAATCCACTCAAACACCTCTAAACCATAACGGTTTCGTAGAGCTGCGTTGGGAAGGACCAAATCTTAGCTCCAATGCTCACACAGCTAGACCGAACTACTTCTGAATGCTAATAAATCTATCTTTATGAAATGCAAAAATGTGGACTAGCAAGTTTATTTTCTCCCTATACTTTGTAATACCCACTTTATTGTGGTTTAGGACCTCCACCTTGATTTTGTGCTTGGATTCTATGAGCCATCAATGCACCAGAGAGTATTCCATGGCCTTCAGGGCTCTTCTGGGAGATCCAAACTCAGGGGCACTGTGGGGTCTCATGTTTCATACTCCAAGCTTTGAAAATATCTTGGTAGAAGCTTGACAGTGACAGAAGGATGCATATATACCCTCCCATCTTGATTATCGAAAGCTGCCAGTTGTACTGCACACCATTGTGAGATGTTTTGCATTAATGAGGGTCCCTGATAGGAAACACTGTATATGGAGCTTATCCTGAAAACCACCAGGGATTGCTGGTGAAAGGTGCAATCATTACTAGCAACCTTTTAAATCATATTGAATAGGTGGAGAAGAAGTGTAAATCGTATTGGACGCAGGACACATTATTTCACATTTTTCTTTATTGTCCCCATCTCACTCCTTTCTTTTCATTCCGCCAAACACTCCTTTTGGTTACAGTTCAGTCCTCATAATTTTATTTTTGGTCACACCATATACAAGAACCACAGGACCTTCTTGGGATATTCCCCCTAGGCATTTTAATGCAGATAATCCATTGGATCAGGATGGAAAAGCTTGAAGGAGGCAACCAGGAGGTGTGTGGGGTTCTTTTCAAGGCATAGGTTTGTTCCCATATTCAGGCAGAGCACTATTGTGCAATGTCCACTGACCAGGTCAATGAGAGTTCTATATTTAAAAGCATTTTATGTAAACCGGCATGATGTGATTGTATCACGAATGCCGGTATATAAAAATCTTAAATAAATAAAAAATAAATTTAGCTGACTGAGAAGTTAGCCAGCTAAATGAATATTTGGGCACATATCCGGTTAAATTCTAGCCAGCTAATAAGTTAGGAGCCTAGAATTTAGCTGGATAAGTTAGGGGCATTCCGGAGGCATAACTGGGAGAAGATGAGTTAGATGGTTAAGTTAACTGCCTAACTCTGATATTCAGGGATAGCCAAATGACTTAGTTGACTAATTCTGGTCAGGTCAAATAGCTATCCTAAGGATAGCCTGCTATAGTTTGAATTTACATCCAAAGTTATCTGGATACGTTTGTCCAGCTGACTTTGCTATCCAGACTGTGCCTGAATATAGACTTCTTTGTTTGTAAATCAATGAGCGTTAGGTGAAGCACTCTGCCCGGTCCCCTCCCTACCTGACTCCTTGCTTGTCATTATCATTTAGGTGTTAGGTTTAGGCATTAGGCGTTTGTTTTCAGGGCAGTAGACAGGTCCAAGTGGCCTAGATAGGAAAAGTGAAGTATTCCCACCCTTAGTCACCACAAGGCTTGGGCTTATGCCCCTGACAGGATTATGGATCTTCACCCATTCCCCTGGTCTTTCCTTTTATGTTATCCAGAGAATTCCAACTCTTCCAGACCCCCTCCCCCCATAAAAGACATATGGAAAATTCCCTCTCCCTGGAAACCCTTTCCTTTTTCATTTCATTTTTTTCTTTACCACCTTCTCATTCGAGGGAGAGAAGTAAAAGGCACTAATCGTCCACTCAAAAAAACTGGCTTCTATTGAAGGCTTCTAGTGTGATCTCCATGGGATGCCGAGAACTCTGAGCATGAGGAAGCTGCCAAAGCACAACTTATTTTTGCTTCCAAATAGATCCTTACGAAAAGTAAAACTATAAGTCCATGCTTGCAGTGGGATAAAGTCAGGACTGGAACAGTCTGCTCTGAAAATATGGAGCCAGTTGTTAGCCCTAAAAGCAAGGGTATGCTTAAACATGTACAAAGTAGGTACTGGTAAGGTAAGTATATAAGAGAGGTGACGTCAATGTAAGATTGGAAGACTGGGGTAAGTGAAACTGTTAAGCTGGTTGTGCTGGAGCCATGCCATTAAAAAGAAAAGTGTAATGATTTGTTGCAGAAAAAAGTTCTCCCTTTAAAAGAAGCTTTTTCCCACGAAAACAATAGTTAGTGATGCTTAGTGAACAGAAGATCTTCTCACCTTTTTCCCATCCATGGCCTGTAATAGAGTAAAATGGCATTGTTTCGTTCACCTAGGTTAGCAATATGGCCATGATAACAAATAGGGATGTGAATCGTGTCCTCGATCGTCTTAACGATCGATTTCGGCTGGGAGGGGGAGGGAATCGTATTGTTGCCGTTTGGGGGGGTAAAATATCGTGAAAAATCGTTAAAAATCGTTAAAAATCGAAAAATCGAAAAATCGGCACATTAAAACCCCCTAAAACCCACCCCCGACCCTTTAAATTAAATCCCCCACCCTCCCGAACCCCCCCCCAAATAACTTAAATAACCTGCGGGTCCAGCGGCGGTCCGGAACGGCAGCGGTCCGGAACGGGCTCCTGCTCCTGAATCTTGTCGTCTTCAGCCGGCGCCATTTTCCAAAATGGCGCCGAAAAATGGCGGCGGCCATAGACGAAAAAGATTGGATGGCAGGAGGTCCTTCCGGACCCCCGCTGGACTTTTGGCAAGTCTCGTGGGGGTCAGGAGGCCCCCCACAAGCTGGCCAAAAGTTCCTGGAGGTCCAGCGGGGGTCAGGGAGCGATTTCCCGCCGCGAATCGTTTTCGTACGGAAAATGGCGCCGGCCATACGCGTATGGCCGGCGCCATTTTCCGTATGGAAAATGGCGCCGGCAGGAGATCGACTGCAGGAGGTCGTTCAGCGAGGCGCCGGAACCCTCGCTGAACGACCTCCTGCAGTCGATCTCCTGCCGGCGCCATTTTCCGTACGGAAACGATTCGCGGCGGGAAATCGCTCCCTGACCCCCGCTGGACCTCCAGGAACTTTTGGCCAGCTTGTGGGGGGCCTCCTGACCCCCACGAGACTTGCCAAAAGTCCAGCGGGGGTCCGGAAGGACCTCCTGCCGTCCAATCTTTTTCGTCTATGGCCGCCGCCATTTTTCAGCGCCATTTTGGAAAATGGCGCCGGCTGAAGACGACAAGATTCAGGAGCAGGAGCCCGTTCCGGACCGCTGCCGTTCCGGACCGCCGCTGGACCCGCAGGTTATTTAAGTTATTGGGGGGGTGGGGTTCGGGAGGGTGGGGGATTTAATTTAAAGGGTCGCGGGTGGGTTTTAGGGGGTTTTAGTGTGCCGGCTCACGATTCTAACGATTTATAACGATAAATCGTTAGAATCTGTATTGTATTGTGTTCCATAACGGTTTAAGACGATATTAAAATTATCGGACGATAATTTTAATCGTCCTAAAACGATTCACATCCCTAATAACAAATGAAAAAAATGGGAGCTAAATGTCTTCAGCTGCTGTCATATGGAGATATTCCATCCCGATTATGCCTTTCAGAGTTTTGGAGCTGAAGCCTCTTGGAGGGGAATAAAAATAAAGAAAAAGTATATGGATCAAAAATCCTTTGTAGGCCAATCCATGGGCAAAGGTAGCAGTGGTGGTGGTAGGGGTGGGGGGAGGGAGCAGGGGGCTCTCTACTTTGGGGGCCAATTTTCAAAGGGATCAAGCTAGATAAGTAAGGACTTAGCCAGGCCCAGATTTAGGCATAGGCAACATAGGCAATTGCCTAGGGCAACACATTTTGAAGGTGCCAAATATCCAAGTCAATGAGGAGCCTGTTCCAATTGTTCTTTTTAAAGGGGCACTGCTACGGCATTCTGTAACTCTGGAGAGGGTAGTGGTAAAGGGATTTTATCCATTATCTAATTTTTAGGGTTTTCTTTCCCCGCCATCGCCCTCCCCAACTCTCCTATTCTGCCTTTAGACACCCATATCCTAAATCTGCCCTGGAGACTGGTTAAATCAAAGCCTTTGAACGTTTATTGGGTTGAGTGACTAAATTTAGCTGCTCAGGTATAGATGATCACTATAATTGCTCAAGTTCTAGGTGATCCAGGTAATGTGGTTATTCCAGGGGAATAAAGTTAGATAACTAGCTCTGATTTTCAGAATGCTATAAATTTAGTGCCTGCATAGTAGTTTCCATTAGGGATGTGAATCGTTTTTCAACGATTAAAATTATCGTCCGATAATGTTTATATCGTCTTAAATCGTTATAGAACACGATACAATAGAAATTCTAACGATTTATCGTTAAAAATCGTTAAATCGTGTTAGTGCGCACTAACTCGAGTTAGTGCGCACTAACTCCCCGTTAGTGCGCACTAACTCGAGTTAGTGCGCACTAACTGAAAATGATACAAATAAACACTTTCCAGGTCACTGAAGGTCAGTTAGGAATGAATATGTGTTCCTATTGGCTGGCTGCCCTCTTATCTATTGATGTTACCAAGGTTACCACTGAGGTGATGGTTGGGGGGATGGGAAATGGAACTGGAAACTAACGAACACCAACAGAAAATGAAACAAAGTGTTCACACTTCCCAGGTCAGTAAAGGTCACTTAGGAATGAATATGTATGTATGTATTCCTATTGGCTGGCTGTGCTCTTATCTATTGATGTTACCAATATGGTTGGGGGGATGTGAAATGGAAACAGTTGGAAGCTTGACAAAAAAAGTAATGTAATGATCAGCACTCACCTGACTAGAACTTGTTTGTTTATTATTTTTGTTAGCAGGCACCTGAAATGCTAGTGCATGTTGAATTTGCCAATCACTGTGCATTTTAGAAAGGTGGTCCTGGCTGGAACTGTACACAGTTCAAATATATGTAATTGATTGTTGGTAAGTGTATTTTTTAAGTAGCCACACTGGCACCAGTATGTTTACTTTTCCTCCTACTTAACTCACTAGCTCAGCTTTGTAAGAAGGGCTTCTCTGCTTGTGTGTTGTTTTTTTTTGGTGTGAGGAGAGCAGAAACATCAGATCTTTATTCAATCTACTACAGTCATCTCTTACAGTGCCCTATCCCTATTAATACCAGGAGTGTTGTGATCTTCCTGCACACAGTGCCCTAACCCTGATACCAGTCTGAGACAGCTCCCTCCCTGCATTACTAGTGAGAGGCTGGCTTCACAGACAGGGGGGAGCTGCCTGACCCTCACTCCTGACTTCCCCCATGTCCCAGCTAGTGAATGGTGTGTGGGTGAGGGGGGGGGGGAGGATGGTGAAGTCTGAGACAGCTCCCTCCCTGCATTACTAGTGAGAGGCTGGCTTCACAGACAGGGGGGGAGCTGCCTGACCCTCACTCCTGACTTCCCCCATGTCCCAGCTAGTGAATGGTGTGTGGGGGGGGGGGGGGGGGGAGGATGGTGAAGTCTGAGACAGCTCCCTCCCTGCATTACTAGTGAGAGGCTGGCTTCACAGACAGGGGGGAGCTGCCTGACCCTCACTCCTGACTTCCCCCATGTCCCAGCTAGTGAATGGAGTGTGGGTGAGGGGGGGGGGAGGATGGTGAAGTCTGAGACAGCTCCCTCCCTGCATTACTAGTGAGAGGCTGGCTTCACAGACAGGGGGGAGCTGCCTGACCCTCACTCCTGACTTCCCCCATGTCCCAGCTAGTGAATGGTGTGTGGGTGAGGGGGGGGGGTGGATGGTGAAGTCTGAGACAGCTCCCTCCCTGCATTACTAGTGAGAGGCTGGCTTCACAGACAGGGGGGGAGCTGCCTGACCCTCACTCCTGACTTCCCCCATGTCCCAGCTAGTGAATGGTGTGTGGGTGAGGGGGGGGGGGAGGATGGTGAAGTCTGAGACAGCTCCCTCCCTGCATTACTAATGAGAGGCTGGCTTCACAGACAGGGGGGAGCTGCCTGACCCTCACTCCTGACTTCCCCCATGTCCCAGCTAGTGAATGGTGTGTGGGTGAGGGGGGGGGGGGGAGGATGGTGAAGTCTGAGACAGCTCCCTCCCTGCATTACTAGTGAGAGGCTGGCTTCACAGACAGGGGGGAGCTGCCTGACCCTCACTCCTGACTTCCCCCATGTCCCAGCTAGTGAATGGTGTGTGGGTGAGGGGGGGGGGAGGATGGTGAAGTCTGAGACAGCTCCCTCCCTGCATTACTAGTGAGAGGCTGGCTTCACAGACAGGGGGGAGCTGCCTGACCCTCACTCCTGACTTCCCCCATGTCCCAGCTAGTGAATGGTGTGTGGGTGAGGGGGGGGGGGGAGGATGGTGAAGTCTGAGACAGCTCCCTCCCTGCATTACTAGTGAGAGGCTGGCTTCACAGACAGGGGGGAGCTGCCTGACCCTCACTCCTGACTTCCCCCATGTCCCAGCTAGTGAATGGTGTGTGGGTGGGGGGGGGGGGGGTGGATGGTGAAGTCTGAGACAGCTCCCTCCCTGCATTACTAGTGAGAGGCTGGCTTCACAGACAGGGGGGAGCTGCCTGAACCTCACTCCTGACTTCCCCCATGTCCCAGCTAGTGAATGGTGTGTGGGTGAGGGGGGGGGGGGTGGTGAAGTCTGAGACAGCTCCCTCCCTGCATTACTAGTGAGAGGCTGGCTTCACAGACAGGGGGGAGCTGCCTGACCCTCACTCCTGACTTCCCCCATGTCCCAGCTAGTGAATGGTGTGTGGGTGAGGGGGGGGGGGGAGGATGGTGAAGTCTGAGACAGCTCCCTCCCTGCATTACTAGTGAGAGGCTGGCATCACAGACAGGGGGGAGCTGCCTGACCCTCACTCCTGACTTCCCCCATGTCCCAGCTAGTGAATGGTGTGTGGGTGAGGGGGGGGGGGTGGATGGTGAAGTCTGAGACAGCTCCCTCCCTGCATTACTAGTGAGAGGCTGGCTTCACAGACAGGGGGGAGCTGCCTGACCATCACTCCTGACTTCCCCCATGTCCCAGCTAGTGAATGGTGTGTGGGTGAGGGGGGGGGGGGTGGATGGTGAAGTCTGAGACAGCTCCCTCCCTGCATTACTAGTGAGAGGCTGGCTTCACAGACAGGGGGGAGCTGCCTGACCCTCACTCCTGACTTCCCCCATGTCCCAGCTAGTGAATGGTGTGTGGTTGAGGGGGGGGGGGGGGTGGATGGTGAAGTCTGAGACAGCTCCCTCCCTGCATTACTAGTGAGAGGCTGGCTTCACAGACAGGGGGGAGCTGCCTGACCCTCACTCCTGACTTCCCCCATGTCCCAGCTAGTGAATGGTGTGTGGGTGAGGGGGGGGGGGAGGATGGTGAAGTCTGAGACAGCTCCCTCCCTGCATTACTAGTGAGAGGCTGGCTTCACAGACAGGGGGGAGCTGCCTGACCCTCACTCCTGACTTCCCCCATGTCCCAGCTAGTGAATGGTGTGTGGGTGAGGGGGGGGGGGAGGATGGTGAAGTCTGAGACAGCTCCCTCCCTGCATTACTAGTGAGAGGCTGGCTTCACAGACAGGGGGGAGCTGCCTGACCCTCACTCCTGACTTCCCCCATGTCCCAGCTAGTGAATGGTGTGTGGGTGATGGGGGGGGTGGGAGGATGGTGAAGTCTGAGACAGCTCACTCCCTGCATTACTAGTGAGAGGCTGGCTTCACAGACAGGGGGGAGCTGCCTGACCCTCACTCCTGACTTCCCCCATGTCCCAGCTAGTGAATGGTGTGTGGGTCGGGGGGGGGGGGGAGGATGGTGAAGTCTGAGACAGCTCCCTCCCTGCATTACTAGTGAGAGGCTGGCTTCACAGACAGGGGGGAGCTGCCTGACCCTCACTCCTGACTTCCCCCATGTCCCAGCTAGTGAATGGTGTGTGGGTGAGGGGGGGGGGGTGGATGGTGAAGTCTGAGACAGCTCCCTCCCTGCATTACTAGTGAGAGGCTGGCTTCACAGACAGGGGGGAGCTGCCTGACCCTCACTCCTGACTTCCCCCATGTCCTAGCTAGTGAATGGTGTGTGGGTGAGGGGGGGGGGGGTAGATGGTGAAGTCTGAGACAGCTCCCTCCCTGCATTACTAGTGAGAGGCTGGCTTCACAGACAGGGGGGAGCTGCCTGACCCTCACTCCTGACTTCCCCCATGTCCCAGCTAGTGAATGGTGTGTGGGTGAGGGGGGGGGGGGGAGGATGGTGAAGTCTGAGACAGCTCCCTCCCTGCATTACTAGTGAGAGGCTGGCTTCACAGACAGGGGGGAGCTGCCTGACCCTCACTCCTGACTTCCCCCATGTCCCAGCTAGTGAATGGTGTGTGGGTGAGGGGGGGGGGGGGGGGAGGATGGTGAAGTCTGAGACAGCTCCCTCCCTGCATTACTAGTGAGAGGCTGGCTTCACAGACAGGGGGGAGCTGCCTGTCCCTCACTCCTGACTTCCCCCATGTCCCAGCTAGTGAATGGTGTGTGGGTGAGGGGGGGTGGTGGATGGTGAAGTCTGAGACAGCTCCCTCCCTGCATTACTAGTGAGAGGCTGGCTTCACAGACAGGGGGGAGCTGCCTGACCCTCACTCCTGCCTTCCCCCATGTCCCAGCTAGTGAATGGTGTGTGGGTGAGGGGGGGGGGGGTGGATGGTGAAGTCTGAGACAGCTCCCTCCCTGCATTACTAGTGAGAGGCTGGCTTCACAGACAGGGGGGAGCTGCCTGACCCTCACTCCTCCGGGGTATTGTGATCTTCCTGCACACAGTGCCCTATCCCTGATACCAGGGGTGTTGTGATCTTCCTGCATGCAGTGCCCTATCCCTATTAATACCAGGAGTGTTGTGATCTTCCTGCATGCAGTGCCCTATCCCTATAAATACCAGGAGTGTTGTGATCTTCCTGCATGCAGTGCCCTATCCCTGATACCGGGATGTGTGCAAGAAGATCACAACACCCCCGGTATCAGGAATAGGGCACTGTGTGCAGGAAGATCACAACACCCCCAGTATCAGGAATAGGGCACTGTGTGCAGGAAGATCACAACACCCCTGGTATTAGGGATAGGGCACTGTGTGCAGGAAGATCACAACACTCCTGGTATTAATAGGGATAGGGCACTGTGTGCAGGAAGATCACAATACCCCTGGTATCAGGGTTAGGGCACAAGTTCTAGTCACATTGACTGATCACATTACTTGTTTTGTCAAGCTACCAACTGTTTCCATTTCCCATCCCCCATATACTGTCAGTAGGAAACTTGGTAACATGAATAAATAAGAGGGCAGCCAATAGGAATACATATTCATTCCTAAACTGACCTTAACTGACCTGAAAAGTGTCAAATTGTATCATTTTCAGTTAGTGCGCACTAACTCCCAGTTAGTGCGCACTAACTCCCGTTAGTGCGCACTAACTCGAGTTAGTGCGCACTAATCGGAAAAAACAATTTTTAACGATTTTTTAACTAAAAAATCGTGCCTAAGACGATTTTCTTGCCCTGCCACACGATTTCTATCGTTAAGACGATATGGAAAACGATTCACATCCCTAGTTTCCATACCTCATGATACATCACATGCTGCACTATTTTTTCAGGGAGAGAGAGAGAGAGAGAGACTGACTCTGTGTAGCGTCAATAGGACATGCTACATATGTACCACTGTAAGAGGGGATATTTTCAATGAGGGGTGGGTTTGGGGTGGGGTGGTTTTACATACACAGTCAGAGGAATTAACTGCAAATGTGAATTCACTGAAGAATTTCTAAGATTTGAATCAATGAAAGCTAGCTAGAGACTACACTGTACAAATCAACTCCTCTTGTTTATACTTTTTATTGATTCAAATGATAGAAATTCTTCAGTGAATTCACATTTGAAGTGCGTATGTAAAATCACCCATTCCCCAAACCCACTTGTTATATTGACTCTATACAGATTCTCTCACTCTCTCTCAAGGCTAATGTGGGTAAAACACACAGAAAAAACAGTGAAGTTAAATCCTGTGTTACTCTACCACATTCCGTGCTAGGAGACCCTCATTTCCATTAACTCCTCCCACTTGCATACTAATGCACATTGCACTATTTTTCATGCACACTAGGGCCCTAACGCGAATAGCTAAATTTGTCTTTCCAGTATTCACTAAACCCTTCCCACCCATGGAGTTTTAAGTTAAGTAATGACAGAGATCCACTAGAATTCTCCCTCTCTCCCACCCAACATGCATACAAGTCTGAATGAAGTATATACTGGAGTAACAGCCCCTTCAACTTCTTCCTCTACCCATCCAAAGAAAGCACACAGCATAGCCGATTGCCCCTTCATTCACCCCCACCCCACCTGCCCGAACTGAGTACAGTCACTCAATTTGGGCAGATGGGTTGGGGGTGAATGAAGGGGCCAACAGTCACTCCCATCTCCCCTCCACCTGCCTGAACAAAGCACATGCAGAGGCTCACTCCTCCCCTCTCTCTAAATTCCCTTACCCCCAAATAAACTACAGCCTCTCTATCTCCCTCTCCCATCTACCCAAATTTTCTAAAAATGTCCCCTTATCACATTCCTAACCCACTTCCATAAGCTACGAAAAGTCCTCCAAAGGTTTGGTCTGCTGAACCAGGAGGAAAATATGAGCTTACCACCTTCCAGCTTGGCAGGGAGTTCTTGAGGCTGGGAGGAGGGGTCTAGGGTGGGGATGAAAAGGAAACATTTTTTAAAATTTGGGTGGTGGGAGGAGGAAATGGAGGAGCTGTCAACCTTAGTATGTGATTTAATTGGGTGGTTGAGAGGGGGAGATGGGAGTGCTGTTGGCCCCAGTATAACTTTGTTTAGGTGTGTGTTATGCTTCATTTGGGCAGATGGGAGGGGGAAATTGACTGGCTGTCAGTCCAATGTATGCGTCATTTGGGCAGGTGGATCGAGGGCCTATCTGCTCTATGTAAATTTTGTATAGGAGCTGGTGGGAGATGGCTTAAATGGAAGCTCTGATTTTCAACATTAGCCAACTAAGGGCCTGATTCACTAAGGGTGTAATTTTCAAAGGAGATATGTGCGTAAATGTAACATACTATCGTAGCAATTTTCAAAAGCCATTTTCTCTAGTAAAGTACACTGACGTCAGTAAATCCTAAGGACAATTCAATGGCATATACTATAGCAATTTTCAAAAGCCCACTTACTCAAGTAAAGTGCATTTACTCAAGTAAATGCTTTTTAAAATCAGATATTCAGCAACATTTTTACTCGGGTAGGGACAGTTGAATATCCAGCTAGATATAATCAGATAAATTTAGCTGATTATCTTACTCGCTGGGTGGGTTTTTGAATATTAACTCCTTTGGAATTAATATTCAAAGCTATTTAAGGGATAATTCACAAGATTTAGCCAAATAATAAAGGGCATACTAGAAACATTCCAGGGCGGGGAGTTAGTCGAATAAATTAGTCAGCTATCTCTAAATGTGCCTAACAGCAGGTCTAAAGTTATTTGGGAATATTAGCTTTAACCGGCTATTTTCAAAAGAATATAGCTGGTTAAGTGCCGAGCTGCAGGTTTAACAAAAATATAAAAGATTATAGGCCTAATGGCCCTATCACTGTTTTCACCCAAGCAAGAAATACATGACCCTGTTGGGCTGTGTCTGCAGCCACCCCCGCCCCCAAGCAATTCAAAGTTATTTTAAAAAGGCGTATTTTAAAGAGTTGGTGTTGATTTCCCCCCCCCCCCATCCACTCCCCGGCCTGCCAAACTTCTGCCAATATTTGCCTTCTCTGGTCCTCCTAATCCTCTCACCCTACTGGTACTTTTATTATGTTGTTCTTCAGCCGGGATCAATGTAGCAGTTCATCTGGGACTTGAGCCGAGAGCCTCCAGTGTTGCTAGGGTGCCGCTCTGGAAAAATAAGCTCGGCTCCCTTGCAAAGCTGGAATTGCTGGGCCCAGGTCACTGCAGGCTGCTGCCCTTATCTGGGCTAAAGAGAACAGTATAAAGGTATTGGGAGGTTGGGGAGGTGGGAATGCAGGAAGACAAATATTGGCAGAAGTTCGACAGGACCAGGGAGCAGGCAGAGGGAAGAGGAGACTGGCACCAGCTCTATAAAAATGTTTTTTTTTTAAATAAACTTTGAAGGGTTTGGGGATAGGGCCGTTGTTTCCATTAGGCAAACTGAGTGGTTGGCCAGAGTGCCAAGACTTGGGGGTGGCCAGTGTGGGATCTAGAGGGGTGCTGTACCAAAGTCTATAGTGTCAAAGAAGGAAGCCCCGTGCTGGATCCATTGCAGCCAGCAGTTAAGTTGGGCAAGTGGGGATGAATGACTAAAAGATTGCCTAGGGCACCCAATATGCTTGCGCCAGCCCTGTTGAGGGGACTGCAGGTGCAGCCCAGCAGGGCCAGGTATTTCTAGCTTGGGTGGAGGCAATGATAGAGCCAGTAGGCCTGCAACCTTTTTTTTTCCTTTAAACCTGCAGCTTACCACTTAACCAGCTGGATAACTTTAAACCTAATCGGCAATATTCAAAAGATATCCAGGTAGGTTTAAAGTTATTCGCATACAGGAAGCTGGATAACTTTAATTAGGGATATTCAGTTGGACGTTTATTTCTTTGAATAGCAGGGACAAGTTATCTGGCTAACTGTGACAGATAACTTGTCTGTTTTCCAGCTTACTTTATATTGACCTCTTTCAATCCACACTATAGAAATCCCAATATATCCCCTTTTGCAACATATGCTATTGGGGTAAAATATGGATGAATACCTACCAGTAATTGTCCTCTAGAGCCCAAAAGCAGCATAACCGCATATTAGGAGCAGTGGTCTAGTGTTTAGAAAATGAGATAGATTTAAGACTTGTTTTGTCCTCGAGGGCCACAAACCTGTCGAGGTTTTAGGATATCCTAATGAATATGCATGACATAGATTTGCATACAACTGAGGCAGAGTGCATGCAAATCTCTCTCATGCATATTCATTAGGGATATCGTGAAAACCAGACTGGTTTGTGGCCCTCGAGGACCGGAACTGCCCACCCCTGGTCTAATATCTTCTCCACCTGGTCTAATATCACATACCACCTGATGTGGTATGTGACCTGACACAAGTCACTGTTACACTTTTCTGATTTAGTTTTCTATCTGGGCAATCAAAATAGTCTAATTTCCAGTTCCCTTCTTTAATTATCTTACTGTGAGTTACAAAGTGTGTGCATATAGAAGTCAGCCCCTGTGTCTTCCAAAGGGAATCAGTAATTAAGGTATAAAAATGTAACAGGTAAGGATGTGCAGACAAAAAGTTTATGTTCATAAGTCCATAAGTCGAAAGGGGGGGTCAATTTTGGTCAATATGGACATATGGAGAATTCCATAAGTTGAGGCTATGTCCATAGGTGCACCGGTTCCCTAAATAAAAATTTAAACCCCTCACCCTCCTTAATCCCCCCCCAAGACTTACCAAAACTCCCTGGTGGTCCAGCGGGGAGTCAGGAAGCCATTCCTGTATTCATTTGCGAGGAGCACGTGACGTCGGCGTCACTCCGACGTGACGCGGACGTCACGTGGTCCACCGCGGTTCCGCTCCCGGACCCCTCGTTGGACCCAACCGGAACTTTTGGCCAGCTTGGGGGGGCCTCCTGACCCCCCCAAGCTGGCCAAAAGTTCCGTTTGGGTCCAACGAGGGGTCCGGGAGCGGAACCGCGGTGGACCATGTGACGTCGGCGTCACTCCGACGTGACGCAGACGTCACGTGATTCACCGCGCGTCCGCTCCCGGACCCTCGTTGGACCCAAACGGAACTTTTGGCCAGCTTGGGGGGGCCTCCTGATTTCCACGTGACGTCGGAGTGACGCCGACGTCACGTGGTCCACCGCAGTTCCGCTCCCGGACCCCTCGTTGGACCCAAATGGAACTTTTGGCCAGCTTGGGGAGTTTTGGTAAGTCTTGGGGGGGATTAAGGAGGGTGAGGGGTTTAAATTTTTATTTAGGATCAACGATCGCGATTTCCAACTTATTCAACACTATGTTGAATAAGTTGGAAATCGCGATCGTTTTCGCCTCATCACTTTTTTAAGTCAAAAAAAAAAAATAAGTTGCGTTTTACATATGTGGTCAAAACGAATGCACACCCCTAGTAACAGGAGATATGTGCAAGAAAGCCCAAATCTGAGTCAACTGACAACTTCATTATATGGATTCAATTGAGATCCCTGCACCTGCTGGCTGATTTTCTTATTGCCTGGCTTTTGTTTACCTTTGGTTTGTGACATGAAGAAAAAAAAAGCAGATTGATGGCCTGCTCTATAGTGTTGACTTTGCCAGTGACAGCAGGCTGCTGGGAGCTCAGAAGTGGGGGGAGGGTGGGCGGAGGAACTGTGCCCTAGTCTCCCTTTGCCTTGTCTATCTCTTTGAGCCTGGTAGAGTGAATGTCTACTCCAGATCCTGCAGTGGCTCACAGGTCTTCTCTACCCCATGTGCAATCTCTTATCAATGATATTGGTGGATAATCCCTATGCCTAGGGAAAGTGGCTATAGTGCAGGATAGAGATGTGAATCGGAACCGGAATCGGTTCAGATTCCGGTGACGATTCACATCGTGTTTTTTTTTTCGTCCGGCCCGATCGTGGTTTTGTTTATCAGCTGCGCCCGAGCCGATAAACAAAACCACCCATTTTTAAAGATGGCCCGCGCCACTGGACCACCAGGTACCTGTAAAAGGTTTTTGGGGGGTCGGGAGGGTGGGGGAAGCTAAGGGATTAGTTTTAAAGGGTCGGGGTGGGTTTAGGGGTTATTTTTGTGTGCCGTTTTTCCCGCCCTCCCCCAAAACGATAAGAAAACCCCCACGATCAATATTGTGGGGTTTTCCTATCGTTTTGGGGGAGCCCCCGATTTCTGACAATTTTGAAAATATTGTACAATATTTTCAATCGTCCGAAGCCCAATTCACATCCCTAGTGCAGGATGCCATGGTGTTGAGTGAGAACAAGGCCAGGATTGCTACTGGAGTGAGTAAAGAGGAGACTGGATCTGGAGACATTGGTGCCACACCCTCTTTTAACTCCCAGATACTGCTCCTTTCTTCGGGGACTGTTTACTATGGATGACGGAGGGGGAGGGTTGGTCTCAGTAAACCAACATGATTACACTGGAAGCAATTTGGGAAGCCCTTAAAAGTTTGGGCAAGGCTGTTATGTCCCAATTAGCTCAAGCTGTTAAGGGGGAACTTGACTATGGAAAATAAGATGCAATCACTAGAAAGTTTGAAAGAAGCCACTGAGAAACTTTTATCAGACCTCACAGCTAAAGTGGACCAAGTAACTATAGTAAAGCAATCTGTTATTAAAAATAATACCTATTTAACATCAAAATTAGAAAATGTAGAGATTTCGGCGAGATGGTAAAATTTGCATTTCATTAATTTTCAGAGACTACCTCTGGTATTACCTAAAGAGGTGTTTAAAAGAAATTAGTGAAGATTCTAATCAATCCCACTAATCAAGGATATTTTATCTTTCTATGTTTAAGAATAAAGAGACAGTCTTCTAGGAAAGATGTTTCTTCAATCTCTTATGACATTTTTCTTAACAGCAATATTGGAGACATCGGATATTGTGCTTGGTACATCTCCTGCTCTCATAGTTTCCTTTGCATTAGACCCTAATAGAGAGTGGTTAGTTATTAAAACATTCCTTTAGGCATTGTGATGACATTTTTCTTCAGTTAAAGATTAGAATATTCATGAATGTGGCAAAAGCAACACAGAAGAGGAGTAAACAATTTTTGCTAATGAGACTTAGGGCATTGCAGCTGGGAGCCCATTTGTTTTTAAGTTTCCTTATAAATGTTATATTAAGTATAAAGATGTTTCGTATATTGTTTTTTGAGCCTGCTCAATTAACTTTCTTTCTGAGTGTAATATGTTAATCTGGGTCACACAGCTTCTTCACTACCCAGGTTCGCAACTGGATCTTGTTAGTGCCTTCTTAATAGTAGCTTTTAGTGCTGTTTACCTTGACTACTTATTTTTATTTATCATGGGTTTGTAAACTGACAGCTCCCCTTTTCTGGTGGACTTATTTAAGGTGTACATTATTATAGAACTGAATCTTTTCCTTTTTCCTTATATGGGGCAATGCTATTCTTATATTTCCTCTCAAGCTAATCTTGATGTTGTAAGTTATAAGTGTTATAAATACAAAATTAAGAAGAGAAAAGAAATACAAATTGTGAAGATGATGAAGGTGATGTTTCTTCCTTCTCATGCCTGGTTTTATGTCATTGATGGTGCTCTATTTTAAATGACGATAATGTGTTCTAGTGAAGTGTATCTCCCCATTGTTTCATTTTGTCCATGAAGTGTTTTATAACCAAATTTAAAAGCCATTGTAATAAATTGCTTCCAAACTTCTCCAACGATCTGGAATTTTATTCCAACCATATACATGCATAGTAACAACATCTGTTGAGAAATTCTTTCTATCAGAAGTAGAACATTATTTTCATGATCACCAGTTGCAGTATTGCTACACTTATATTTGCTGTAAATGTATAGTATATTTGAATTTGATTCATACTTGCAGCATTGAGTTTGGGGTTCAGATTAGACTGTGCCATTCAAAAGATAAAACAGATTGATGTGACTTCAATACTTACAATACTGCTTCCAGTAATCTTGTTCATTCTTTATAAAGTATTGCATTTAACAGCAAAGAGTTAAAAATTGAGACAAAGTTGCATCAGCAAAAAAAAAAAAAAAAAAAGTAAGTGCTATACAAGAAAAGAAAATTGCCATCTTCATTTAACATACATTTGCAAGTGGAGAGAGTGGACAGGAACAAACAGCTACATATAAATGCCAAGCCTATAATGACTAAAGTAGCTGCTAAAATATAAAGTGCAAATTGAGCCTGTTTAAAAAAAAAATGGACATTTTAAGGCGGAGTTTACAGCATGTATAGTGGAAATATTTTTGTTGTTTTGCAAGTTATATTTTAGCATATACATATTTGCAACAGCATATAAGAAAAAAAATTAGGATACACAGGTGCTTTTGAAGCTATTACTAAAATGCTCTTCTGCATTGTTGTGTGACTATTTTCTTTAAAATCTACTATACAGTGCAAACCATATGTGCTACACAATAACTATACAATAACATTACAAATGACTTTAATATAAAGTGTTTAAATAAAAAATAACGTAACCACAGCTATGAATACTGCTGGTAAAATAAATAATTATTTGTTTTAAATGGCACCAGTAATACACTTTTACTAATGGACTGTATTATGAAATTACACTTTCCTAAGTCCTCAACTCAGCAAAGATGATTTACATTATTTCCTGATTGTCCAGATGTAATTCAAGCAGATCCCTTTGGATTGCATGAAATATACTAAACACTAGTACCAAAGGTGATTAAACAGTTCATTTAACATGTTCTGCTGCATGTGATGAGCAATAAAACTTCTTGTGAGTTATAAAGTTTGAAAGATTGTTGAACTGGATGTCACACAGGCGACAATATTTCCCGCTGGTTGGAGCTTGGGTAGCACCATTTACTCCTTTTGCTATACTAGACAACTGTTCTTCAGCCGAAGGAGTTGCTGGAGAGACATTTTCATTGGCTGCTACAGGGTTCTCAGAAACCCAAGATGGCGAATCATGACCATCTTCCTGCTGAGAATTCTGGGAAACATTTTCTTGCTGTGGGTTGACTGCAGGCCTTTCCTCTTGCTTTAGTCCCCCATTAACTATCACCATGCCTCTGTTTTTGGGCAATAATGGGAGAGACTCTTTCTTCTGCCCAGAACATCCATTTGAAGATGCCTGGCTTTTAGGGGACTCACTTTCTGCATTTGTGCTTTGATCTATATTTGTATTGTTGCTGATGACAAGCGAACCAGAAATATAATCACTTGGCTTGATTCCATAATAGGGAGAAAGCTGGTCTACTCCTTTAGCTTTCTTTATTGCTCCAGGGTAAAGGCATTGTGGAAGAAACAAATTTTTGTTTTCTTCTTTTGTTGTGATAAGCTGGGCTGCTTCACTAAAGACTTTTAATCCTTGAAGAGTTGCTAATTGGGAAGAAAACAAGTTTCCATTGGCTGAAGACTGCTTTGCATTTCCATTTTTCTCACATTTTATTATACTTCTTTCATAAAGGCATTCAGGGCTGCTTCGTTCACTTTCTAGGTTTTGAAACACTTTATTATCGAGATGTCCTATGTCACTACGCTGATGCGCAGTTACAGGGCAAAAGTTTTGCTTGTGTGCAAGATAATTCTCTACTTTATTAAAACTTATCTTGCATACTGTGCACTCATGGTAGTCCAGGAGCCTTTTTGGAGAAGTAGATGTCCTCTCTGACTGTGACAAACATTTTTTGCTCAGATCAATTGGTGCATCCATCTCCAAACTGGAAACTGTGGAATGTGGAGTGTCACTTTTTGAAACTGGAATACATTTGTTGAGAGATAATGATGTTTCCAGGTGCTTTGGAGCTGCTCCTGGAAAGATTTCACACCTTGGATGATAACAATCTCCAAGACCATCTGTTGACTCTTGGGAAGATGTACATGGATTTCCGAGATTAGCTACTTGCAGAAACCGCTGCGGAAGCAACTGAGGCCTTTGCTCTTGCTCTGGGAGGCACATCTCATACATCTTTCTCCGTTTTCGTGTGCGCAATGTTCTCTGCATAGCAGGCACTTTGTTAGAAGCAGATCTTTTCTGTGGGGGATCATGACGTGTAGCACAGTAATACTGTTTGTGAACCATATATGTTTCATGTCTACTGAAAGTAATATTGCAAGCTTCACATGTGGTCTTACTAGGATCACCACTATCACTTTCTAGGACAGGAGTGCTAGGGTTCTTAACATCAGTAGGCTTTCCATTAATTTTCTCGTCACTGGAATTTCCAGTGGTTAGTTTCTTCACTTGTACCACAAATTCCTTTTCAAGACTCTTATTTGATCCAATCAAATCTAACACAGTGGTGGAGTTAATGCAGGATGGTGTAAGAAGTTGATTCTCTGAATCAGAAGTATGAGCAGAAGAAGTAAGCATGTTTAGAGAATTCTGAGCATTGTTAGGGCTCACAGCTTCTGGTATTTTTTCTGAAACACTGGTAAAGTCTGGTGACTTTGCTATTTGCTGCCATCGACTACTGCAGTAATGCTTTTTATGTACTAAGTAATTGTCCAAATTGTTGAATGTAATATTGCACTCAAAACAGGTTGCCCCTTTTGGCATCAGTGGACTGTAGAGGACTGGGGGATAGCTATTACTTCCATGCCTCAGCCTCCGATGCACCAGTTCAGACATCTTAGCTAAGATCTCTGAAGCCTGAGGAACAACAGTGATATCCTGGGGAAAAGCAAACTGAGAAAGAAAAGGTCCCATAGAGAAAGAGGGCCCAATATTAGGTTGAACTGGAGATGAAGCTAGTCTTGGACTAGATGGTTCTGATTTTATTTTAGTGTAAGAAAACCCTTGCTTATTTGTTGTTGGCTGTGTTTCTGGTCTCTGGTTTGTAAGGAAGAGTTGTGGTTTCTTTTCACACTTGTCTAATTCAGTGTCAGAGCTGGCATCTTTACTCTGCAGGGTCTTTTGGCTCTGCTGCCCTTCATTTCTGTTCAGCAGCTCTGTTTGTTGCAGGTTTTCTTCATTACCACAAGGAGAGTGCTCGACGTCATTTTCTCTTAGTGTCTTGCTGCTGGCAATATGGAGCTCCTGGTGCTGCAGCAGCTCTCGCTGAGTCTGGAAGCCAAAATGGCAGTGGTTGCATCGAAAGGCCGCTTGAGTAAGATGCGAGAAAAGATGTTGGTGAAAGTTAATTACAGAGTCTGCAGTGTAATCACAAACTGAGCATTTCAGGCTAGCCCCAGCCGGAAAAAAATCTTCTATCTTCATTCCTAAAATGAAAATAAGTAAAATGATTTAAAATAGTTTCCTCTTACTCTACCTAATGACTTCTTGAATATGAAATATTTTCCACTTTGTTGCTGCTCCTACTTACCTTTTCTTTCTATTCTCTTTCCTACTGCTCCCCCTCCCCAATTATTCAAGCTCCTGCCTTCATACTTTTCCATTCCTACAATGCTTACTCTTAGCAGAAGGACATTCTCCTCTGCCTTTTTCAAATCCCTTAGTCTTGAATCTTATTAATATCCTGGTCAAAATCTTTCCAAAGACTAGGAATCAAAGTTTATGTCAATCCAGATATGCCTGCTTTCATTTTTCACATATTCCAGAAGTTATGATATGTGCAGTAATTATTATAAAGCTGGTTACAGTTGTATGATATTTGACCAACTTTACGTGGCAAAAATGCATTGTACTTTCAGCATATGTACTAACAATTAGGTATGCAAAATTATAGAAACTAAAAAAGATACTTTGCAAAGTTAATTTATATTCTAAAGCAAAGAGAATGTGCTAAAAATGTATCTAACATCTTTGCTTGTCCACCCCAGTCCTCATTCTGTAGACTCCTAGGACAGGTAGAGCATCCATTGACCTTGTCAAATAGATTGATCAAGGAACGCTTCGTCCTCTTATTACTGAGCCCCTGACATGAGGATGGGGAAACATGGGCCTTGCTCTCTCCATCTCATTCATTTAGGAAGGAGTGGAGACCTGTCAGCACCACCTTTCCTCCTTCTATAGGACAACTGAAAAATATAAAAGATATGTATAACAGCTTCCTCCCCTCCATTTAAACTAAAATGCCTGGCTACTTGGCTGCAGGTTGTTTGGCAAGGTTATTGAATAGGGGGCATAGTTGTATATGATACAGTTGTCCAGTTCAATATTCCCTTCCTGCGTTGCTAAATGTTTCAGGTCATGGACTGCCGAAGGATGAGGCTGCTTGTGCTGCGTATCCCTTTCTTCATCCTGACATCAGTCCCTTAGTCAGTGCTTCCCAACCCAATCCTTGGGGCATACCTAACCAGGATATACGCAATGAATATGCATGCGACAGATCTGCATGCACTGCCTCAATCTTATGTATTTTTTGTGGATATTCTGAAAACCAGACTGGCTAGATGTGCCCCAAGGACTGGTTTGAGAAACACTGCCTTAAATCCTACACAGTTTTTCTTTAACTTTGTTCCAATTATGCCCGTTTTTACCATCAGGAAGGAATCAGGCCCATTTTTCTTTCATTTGCCCTTTTCCCACATGACTTTCTATGGATTTGGGCCTTGTTTGTGGTATGGTGCGGTATGGTGGTGATCCTTCTCCCTTTCACTCCTGTAAAGGAAGGATTCCTTATTACATTTCTTTTTATTTCTCATGAGGACACTGCCAATTTAGTATAAATTGTAAATGGAAGTATGGGAATTTTGAAGGTGAATGGCACAATATGTCCAGATAAGCTGGAAAGAAATGCGACCCTTAGGATTTATATTGAATGTTATGCATAAAAAATCTATATCCACCCAAATTCTTCCATACTTGGCCTCTATGAATAAAACAATTGGCCCATCTACAAAGACAGACTACATCCACAGTAAGTATTTTATTTTATTATATTTATTAATATTTTTTGCAATAATGTATATTGGTAATCAATACATATCAAATCTCATTTTCAAATTTCAGTGTTATTCAGTTTGGTGCAGGGGCTAAATTCCTTTGTACTATGCTATGCAGAAGTACAAATCTTAGTGCCAGGAGAATTTTCAGTCTGCTGGTAACATCATGATTCACAATGCAATTTGTGAGATATTTAAAAAGAGCTGGGTCAGATGCTGTTGATGAAAACAGTAATAGCACTGGCCTCAGCTTTGGACAACATTTAGAGGTCGCAGGGAGGAAACATCCCACTAAGAGATAGGACACTTAGAAAGCTTGCAGAACTGCCCCAGTGCGGACAGTTGTATAATGCAGCCATTAAACTTTGGAAAGAAACATGTTTCTTAAACTAATGCAACCGCATTTGCTCATGTTTTTCAGCAGAGGTAAGTTTTGAATATAACGATTCCTAGGTAGATTATTTTGCCTTTGATAATTCTCTTTGGATTGCATAGGGAGGTATTCCCTTTCCTCGCACTTTACTTTAATACCCTTGGAATATTATACACCTTCATTTCCATGTTGAAAAGATAACATATAAAATTCAGTGCCAAAGGAGATTTATTTGCCTTCACTTAGAAATACAGATCAATTTTCAGCACTATAGGTAACAGTGAGTAAATAAAATTTCAGTACTAAATCAGTTTCAATATCTTAGCGCTGGGGTTAGCTCTTTGTGACCAATGGTGTTTTTTTTTATAAAGTAGACTAAAAACAACAGAGGTTTTGCTGATAATTCAGACTCTTGGTATAACCCAAGAATCTGAAGTATTTTGAGGGCTAGGAACTGGCATGATCCAGGCACTAGGTATTTGGTACATTCATTGCAGATTTATTGTGTGTTTCTATGCTGCTTTACCTATGTTTGGAATCTACCTTTGTAATTTTTTTGTAATGTTTAATTTGTTTGTGTTCTGTAGTTTTAGATATTTTGTTGATTGTTTATATTTTGCAGATTTTATTATGTGTGTTTATTGTTATCCCCTAAGATTTTTGGATTAGCAGACAAATCTGTTAAATAAATAAGCAAATAAATAAATAAATAAATATACTCCTACTCCACTCTGTCTTAAGACACAGGGGCACTTCTGGGAGAAGGGCTGCGAACTAGCTCTAGATTATCAAGTCAAATTCATCTAGTCTTGGTTTTACCCCAGTGCTCGCAGGAACTTGTAGTTTTGCTTTTCTTAAAGAATGCAGAGGTAAATCAGAGTTACACATCTCTGCATGCAATGGGATAAAATCAGGACTGGATCAACTTGTCCTGAAAATCTGGAGCCAGTTGGTAACTCTATCTGGGAACTGAAGGCCAATTAAAAACCACATGGGGGTCCTGGATCCTACTGATGAGGGGGAGGGAGGGGAGGAAGAAGAAAAGTTTTCAAGACTCTTAGGGCTGCATTTTAAGAGGTACACGTGGGCATACATTTGTGCGCACATGTTATAAAATCCGGGGTCGGCGCACGCAAGGGGGTGCACACTTGTGCACCTTGCGCGCGCTGAGCCCTAGGGGAGCCCCGATGGCTTTTCCCGCTCCCTCCGAGGCCACTCCGAGCGGCCTCGGAGGGAAATTTCCTTCTGCCCTCCACTTTCCCCTCCCTTCCCCTCCCTAACCCGCCCCCCAGCCCTATCTAAACGGCCCTACGAAGGCCTCTGGCCACACCCCCACCCCGCCCTGGACTGACCATGCCCCGCTCCTTTTTTCAAGCCCGAGGACATATGCATGCCCCGGGGCTTGCGTGTGTCGCCAGGCCTATGCAAAATAGGCTCAGCGAGCATAACCTCCCTGTGCATGTAAATCCAGCTGGATTTATGTGCGTAGAGCTTTTAAAATCTGCCCCTTAGGCTCCAGATGTCTTCTGGAGCCTAAGGGGCAGAGTCATACCATATCAGTATGGTTTTGTTCCAAAATAATAAGTACTGGGGTACTTGGTAGATGTGCACACCTTGACAGATATATACTTCCTGCTTTTGCAGTCTATGTAGAAACATGAACCCAAACACTCTTCAAATGTTACAGTCACAAGATTCTTGCAATATTAAGGTATTTTTTTTTCACAACTTAGCAGCACACTCCTTAGAGATGCTCCCAACCATGGGACTTTTTCTGTATTAGTACCTGAATTAAGTTGTTGATTCTCTTCACCAGTAATAATTTCACTTCTCCTAGCCAACAGTAAAATCTCTTGTTAAGGTCCTTCAATTTAGAGAACCCTCCTGAACAATTACACACAAGATCCTGCTGTCACTCCTCTTTGCAGCAACTGTGTGTGTAGCTCGCTCATTCAAATTCTTGGCAGGCCTACCTTTGACACCAGACTGTAAATCCAATTCTTAAGATAAAAATAGTGGTGACCCTCCCATAGGATCAAGGAGTATAGGATATACTCTTTTTCTCTAAGGGTCAACTTCTTGCTTCTTTCACTAAGAATCCTCCTGGACTTTAAGTCTGCTCCCTCTCCTAGAAAGCCTGGAGAGCTATAAGGGAAGAAGAGCCTCAGGAGAGCTAAAAGGAAAGAAGAGAGAATGTTCTGGCTTTCTCTGCTCTTTAGAAACCTACTCCCTTTCTGTAAGCCCACTTCTAGTGGGAAGGGTCTAAACACTAGTAACCATCCCTCTTTTCTTTTTCTTTTTTATCTCATCCATAAATGTATATGGAGACACTTAAGCAAATAGTAAAGAACAGGGGACTTTTAGGACCCCCTTGAATTGGGTACTACCATGTGGTATATTTGAAGGGACACTGACATGTCCTTTGTCATAGAAAAAGGAAATAAGCAGTTAGCTGCTAGACCAAATAATAGTTACAATAGTCATTAATGTCTTAATAGTACATAATGTATTTCTAAACTACATATAACAAAGCAGTGTGGTTGCCATCTTTGTCCATTTAGAGCCATAAAAATAAAGGTCAACAATTCAAATAACTTGTAGGTAATACCTATATATTCGACTAACTTTATACGTTTGTGTATTCTTCATCAGAGCAGTACAGTGATGAGGGGAACATAGTTTTTGAAGGCTGCTTACCCCAAAATTAAGTTATTTCAGACAAAGGGGTTATCTAAACGTTTTTGTTGACCTTTATTTCTGGAATATATTTATATGTGAACCTAAAGGCTCAATGAGCATTTTTTTATTTTGTTGACATGAAGGAACTGGGGAAAGGAGAAAGGATGGACTTACCACTATGAGAATTTAGGTGCATTTCTAGAGCTCTTGCATTGGAAAAACTTTTAGTGCATTGTGGGAAGGGACAGATGCTGGATATTTGATGAATACTGTCTTCATTTTCCTCTGACAACTGAGCAGTTTCTCTTTGCCTTCCACTGCAATAATACATGAGATGTGCCTGCAAATTCCTCTCACTTCGATACCAAATGCCACAGGATTTGCAAGGAAATATATCCTCTATGAGCAGCAGAAAAAATTAAAAAAGGAAGCATACATTAACCACAACCTACTGCATTCCTTTGGGCTAGCAAAACAATAATGGTTAAAGGTTGAATAGAGGATATAATAAGATGCTAAGAAAAGAAGAGGGGTCGATTCACTAAGCAAGTTTGATAGCATTACAACAATGCAAGAGAAACTTTACCGATTTTTAAACTGAAATTCAGAAACTGAAGGCAATGACTAAATCAAATCATACAGAGCTGTACTTACACCAGAGGGCTCACTTATCAAACATTAGTGCCAATGTTAAATCCTGAAATCTGGCACTTGTCTTGGTTTTTATAGAAATGTACTAATTAGCACTAGATTAGCGCAGGATTTACTCAAAATTTATAAGAAGGCGAGGCAAAGCAGTTAATGAAAGCAAATGTTATAAAAGAGTAGGAACAAACCCTAAACACAGCAAAACACTTATAAGAAATCCTTAGCTTTGCTCGCTGATTTTGTTGACCTTCTGCCCGTCCATCTTCTCAGATGAGAAAATGTATTTTTCTATCTTTCTGCTTCTCTGAGAGTTAGGCCTAATCTGTTAATATTAAACTTGTCAGCACTGACAGAGCAGTGTCAGCTTAATATATGAAGCCCTATATATGGAATCCTTTAATTACTACAGGATTATTAATGTAAACTAATTCTCATGTTTTAATATACAGTTCCAGGCCCATTCATTAAAACAATCCCAGAAAAGGCACAAGTATCCTCTACCTTTATATTTTTGTGCTAACACAACAGGAAAGTATAGTGGACAGGTTGGTACAATCTAATGGTCCTTTTCTGCTGACATCTTCTGGGTTTCTCTATCTATGTATATTTCTTTACTGAAGCTGCATCAAAACATTTGATAATTGGCATTTGGAGATTTAAGGTCAGAATGAGAAATGTCATTAATGTTCAATAGGTTGCAGTCTGGGTCAATTTCCTATGGAAGTCTTTATTTGTCAGATTGAAAATTCTTGAACAATTCTTTGCAATATGCTAACTTGTTTAAAACCCTATCAATTTTGATTCAAAAATTGAATACCACAAATCCAAGTGCCTATATATATATATATACTGCATATATAGGATATATAATATATAATATAGTAAGTAATTATCATTTTTCTTATGTATCCATGCCAAATGTGAGATCAGACTCAATAGAACATGCCCAATGGATATAGAATTTCTAGGAACCAACTACAATTTTGCAGTCAATATGGGCCTCATTGATCAAGATTATTTTTCTTATTTTTTCGGGGGGTGGGTGGGTCTGGAGGCTTAAATATTTTCAGTTACCCATGGATTTTTCACCTATTTTATATTCCCACACAATTTAATTTAAGTCCAGAGATTGCAGAGACAATCTTTATCGGGGTCTATGCACCAGGGGTTCTTCCATAACACTACATTTTTGGGCAATACATCTGGCCACTAGGTATTGCCATTGAACAATTACTATGGCTCCCTCTTTCCCCTCTTCCTAGGGGCTATGAATGATTTCTCCAGGGCATCCTCAGCCCCGCATGACCTGGGAAGCATAAGACCTGAGCCAGGATTCTTACTCGGGTCCCTTTTCTTGGCAGTGCACAGCACACCACTGGGTACCCCAAGATTATTTTTAATGATTCTATACCTTTTGAAAAAATGGAAAATCTAGCAGATTTTAAATTCTGTTTTACCTAATTTATTTGCATTGAAACCTTTATAAAGATTTGGAAATATTTTAAAATGCTATATGACACTTACTGTTGACAATAGCTGTAGGCAAAATAGATGCCATAGCAGCTTGTTGAGGAAGCAATTGTATTGAGTCCAGCAAACGTGCAGGATACATGCCCTCTGAAAAAGTCATCTGACTGGCAGCTTGCAGCCTTGAGTCAAAATCCACAACAAAGGCAATCAGCTCTTCTCCCTCAGCAATGGCCTTGGTAGTTGTGCACCAAAGTTGCCCTCCTATAAAACACAACGATCTGTTTAACAATTCAGCCTCAGAAAACAAATTTGAAACATATTCATGGAAATATCATCAAACAGGCCTAGAACAGTATTTCTCAGGGACTGCCCGGTCATTCAAGTTTTCAGGATATCCACTATGAATATGCATGAGATAAATTTGCAAATTATAGAGGCAGTAAATGCAAATTTATCATAGGCAAATTCATTGTGAATATCTTGAAAACCAGACTAGCCATGCAGTCCTGAGGACCGAGATTAAAACCACTGGTGATTAGGAAGTACAAAATATGAATAGACGAAACTTTTTTCTATTCAGTACAGTAAAACCTCATTACAATATCACTATGTAGAAAAACATGCAATGGGATTTCTATATACGTCTGGTGAAAGATGTAATTGTCTCTCAATTGTTATTGGTGTATATAAGGTGAAAAAATTACAACCAAATCACAATGATATATCAATAATGAGTTCTTAATAAAGAGATGTCATAATGATATTTCTATTGCATTTTTTAGAAAAATACTAAAATAATTTTTCAACATTCTAAAGTTTGCAAAACAAATTATACATTGAAATACATTTTGTAAACATATCTTCATGCAATAGCTTTAGAAGTCAGGATCCCGTTATTACAGTAACATTAGAAAATATGAAAAAGAAGTGTGAAGGAGTTCTAAACTTATATCCCTGCTTCCATGAGCTTGCCATTTGTTCAGAATTTGGACAGGGGTAGAACAACTCTCAGCCAAGAGCATAATCAAAGGAGGAAAATGTGTCTGTGAAACAGAACAATGGATGGGAACTTACCTTGTTTCCAAAATTTTGGCTGAGGGTACTGTGTAGTCAGAAGACTAGATGTGAAGCAATGAGATTTTGAATGCCATTTTATTTGGCACGTAGGTAACTCAGAAGTAACCTTTACTAGGGATGTGAATCGTTTTTCAACGATTAAAATTATCGTCCGATAATGTTTATATCGTCTTAAATCGTTATAGAACACGATACAATAGAAATTCTAACGATTTATCGTTAAAAATCGTTAAATCGTGTTAGTGCGCACTAACTCGAGTTAGTGCGCACTAACTCCCCGTTAGTGCGCACTAACTCGATTTAGTGCGCACTAACTGAAAATGATACAAATAAACACTTTCCAGGTCACTGAAGGTCAGTTAGGAATGAATATGTGTTCCTATTGGCTGGCTGCCCTCTTATCTATTGATGTTACCAAGGTTACCACTGAGGTGATGGTTGGGGGGATGGGAAATGGAACTGGAAACTAACGAACACCAACAGAAAATGAAACAAAGTGTTCACACTTCCCAGGTCAGTAAAGGTCACTTAGGAATGAATATGTATGTATGTATTCCTATTGGCTGGCTGTGCTCTTATCTATTGATGTTACCAATATGGTTGGGGGGATGTGAAATGGAAACAGTTGGAAGCTTGACAAAAAAAGTAATGTAATGATCAGCACTCACGTGACTAGAACTTGTTTGTTTATTATTTTTGTTAGCAGGCACCTGAAATGCTAGTGCATGTTGAATTTGCCAATCACTGTGCATTTTAGAAAGGTGGTCCTGGCTGGAACTGTACACAGTTCAAATATATGTAATTGATTGTTGGTAAGTGTATTTTTTAAGTAGCCACACTGGCACCAGTATGTTTACTTTTCCTCCTACTTAACTCACTAGCTCAGCTTTGTAAGAAGGGCTTCTCTGCTTGTGTGTTGTTTTTGTTTGGTGTGAGGAGAGCAGAAACATCAGATCTTTATTCAATCTACTACAGTCATCTCTTACAGTGCCCTATCCCTATTAATACCAGGAGTGTTGTGATCTTCCTGCACACAGTGCCCTAACACTGATACCAGTCTGAGACAGCTCCCTCCCTGCATTACTAGTGAGAGGCTGGCTTCACAGACAGGGGGGAGCTGCCTGACCCTCACTCCTGACTTCCCCCATGTCCCAGCTAGTGAATGGTGTGTGGGTGAGGGGGGGGGGGGGAGGATGGTGAAGTCTGAGACAGCTCCCTCCCTGCATTACTAGTGAGAGGCTGGCTTCACAGACAGGGGGGAGCTGCCTGACCCTCACTCCTGACTTCCCCCATGTCCCAGCTAGTGAATGGTGTGTGGGTGGGGGGGGGGGGGGAGGATGGTGAAGTCTGAGACAGCTCCCTCCCTGCATTACTAGTGAGAGGCTGGCTTCACAGACAGGGGGGAGCTGCCTGACCCTCACTCCTGACTTCCCCCATGTCCCAGCTAGTGAATGGTTTGTGGGTGAGGGGGGGGGGGGAGGATGGTGAAGTCTGAGACAGCTCCCTCCCTGCATTACTAGTGAGAGGCTGGCTTCACAGACAGGGGGGAGCTGCCTGACCCTCACTCCTGACTTCCCCCATGTCCCAGCTAGTGAATGGTGTGTGGGTGAGGGGGGGGGGGGAGGATGGTGAAGTCTGAGACAGCTCCCTCCCTGTATTACTAGTGAGAGGCTGGCTTCACAGACAGGGGGGAGCTGCCTGACCCTCACTCCTGACTTCCCCCATGTCCCAGCTAGTGAATGGTGTGTGGGTGAGGGGGGGGGGGGAGGATGGTGAAGTCTGAGACAGCTCCCTCCCTGCATTACTAGTGAGAGGCTGGCTTCACAGACAGGGGGGAGCTGCCTGACCCTCACTCCTGACTTCCCCCATGTCCCAGCTAGTGAATGGTGTGTGGGTGAGGGGGGGGGGAGGATGGTGAAGTCTGAGACAGCTCCCTCCCTGCATTACTAGTGAGAGGCTGGCTTCACAGACAGGGGGGAGCTGCCTGACCCTCACTCCTGACTTCCCCCATGTCCCAGCTAGTGAATGGTGTGTGGGTGAGGGGGGGGGGGAGGATGGTGAAGTCTGAGACAGCTCCCTCCCTGCATTACTAGTGAGAGGCTGGCTTCACAGACAGGGGGGAGCTGCCTGACCCTCACTCCTGACTTCCCCCATGTCCCAGCTAGTGAATGGTGTGTGGGTGAGGGGGGGGGGGGAGGATGGTGAAGTCTGAGACAGCTCCCTCCCTGCATTACTAGTGAGAGGCTGGCTTCACAGACAGGGGGGAGCTGCCTGACCCTCACTCCTGACTTCCCCCATGTCCCAGCTAGTGAATGGTGTGTGGGTGAGGGGGAGGGGAGGATGGTGAAGTCTGAGACAGCTCCCTCCCTGCATTACTAGTGAGAGGCTGGCTTCACAGACAGGGGGAGCTGCCTGACCCTCAGTCCTGACTTCCCCCATGTCCCAGCTAGTGAATGGTGTGTGGGTGAGGGGGGGGGGAGGATGGTGAAGTCTGAGACAGCTCCCTCCCTGCATTACTAGTGAGAGGCTGGCTTCACAGACAGGGGGGAGCTGCCTGACCCTCACTCCTGACTTCCCCCATGTCCCAGCTGGTGAATGGTGTGTGGGTGAGGGGGGGGGGGGGGAGGATGGTGAAGTCTGAGACAGCTCCCTCCCTGCATTACTAGTGAGAGGCTGGCTTCACAGATAGGGGGGAGCTGCCTGACCCTCACTCCTGACTTCCCCCATGTCCCAGCTAGTGAATGGTGTGTGGGTGAGGGGGGGGGGGGAGGATGGTGAAGTCTGAGACAGCTCCCTCCCTGCATTACTAGTGAGAGGCTGGCTTCACAGACAGGGGGGAGCTGCCTGACCCTCACTCCTGACTTCCCCCATGTCCCAGCTAGTGAATGGTGTGTGGGTGAGGGGGGGGGGGGGGGTGGATGGTGAAGTCTGAGACAGCTCCCTCCCTGCATTACTAGTGAGAGGCTGGCTTCACAGACAGGGGGGAGCTGCCTGACCCTCACTCCTGACTTCCCCCATGTCCCAGCTAGTGAATGGTGTGTGGGTGAGGGGGGGGGGGGGAGGATGGTGAAGTCTGAGACAGCTCCCTCCCTGTATTACTAGTGAGAGGCTGGCTTCACAGACAGGGGGGAGCTGCCTGACCCTCACTCCTGACTTCCCCCATGTCCCAGCTAGTGAATGGTGTGTGGGTGAGGGGGGGGGAGGATGGTGAAGTCTGAGACAGCTCCCTCCCTGCATTACTAGTGAGAGGCTGGCTTCACAGACAGGGGGGAGCTGCCTGACCCTCACTCCTGACTTCCCCCATGTCCCAGCTAGTGAATGGTGTGTGGGTGAGGGGGGGGGGGAGGATGGTGAAGTCTGAGACAGCTCCCTCCCTGCATTACTAGTGAGAGGCTGGCTTCACAGACAGGGGGGAGCTGCCTGACCCTCACTCCTGACTTCCCCCATGTCCCAGCTAGTGAATGGTGTGTGGGTGAGGGGGGGGGGGGAGGATAGTGAAGTCTGAGACAGCTCCCTCCCTGCATTACTAGTGAGAGGCTGGCTTCACAGACAGGGGGGAGCTGCCTGACCCTCACTCCTGACTTCCCCCATGTCCCAGCTAGTGAATGGTGTGTGGGTGAGGGGGGGGGGGAGGATGGTGAAGTCTGAGACAGCTCCCTCCCTGCATTACTAGTGAGAGGCTGGCTTCACAGACAGGGGGGAGCTGCCTGACCCTCACTCCTGACTTCCCCCATGTCCCAGCTAGTGAATGGTGTGTGGGTGAGGGGGGGGGGGGAGGATGGTGAAGTCTGAGACAGCTCCCTCCCTGCATTACTAGTGAGAGGCTGGCTTCACAGACAGGGGGGAGCTGCCTGACCCTCACTCCTGACTTCCCCCATGTCCCAGCTAGTGAATGGTGTGTGGGTGAGGGGGGGGGGGGGAGGATGGTGAAGTCTGAGACAGCTCCCTCCCTGCATTACTAGTGAGAGGCTGGCTTCACAGACAGGGGGGAGCTGCCTGACCCTCACTCCTGACTTCCCCCATGTCCCAGCTAGTGAATGGTGTGTGGGTGAGGGGGAGGGGAGGATGGTGAAGTCTGAGACAGCTCCCTCCCTGCATTACTAGTGAGAGGCTGGCTTCACAGACAGGGGGGAGCTGCCTGACCCTCACTCCTGACTTCCCCCATGTCCCAGCTAGTGAATGGTGTGTGGGTGAGGGGAGGGGGGGGGAGGATGGTGAAGTCTGAGACAGCTCCCTCCCTGCATTACTAGTGAGAGGCTGGCTTCACAGACAGGGGGGAGCTGCCTGACCCTCACTCCTGACTTCCCCCATGTCCCAGTTAGTGAATGGTGTGTGGGTGAGGGGGGGGGAGGATGGTGAAGTCTGAGACAGCTCCCTCCCTGCATTACTAGTGAGAGGCTGGCTTCACAGATAGGGGGGAGCTGCCTGACCCTCACTCCTGACTTCCCCCATGTCCCAGCTAGTGAATGGTGTGTGGGTGAGGGGGGGGGGAGGATGGTGAAGTCTGAGACAGCTCCCTCCCTGCATTACTAGTGAGAGGCTGGCTTCACAGACAGGGGGGAGCTGCCTGACCCTCACTCCTGACTTCCCCCATGTCCCAGCTAGTGAATGGTGTGTGGGTGAGGGGGGGGGGAGGATGGTGAAGTCTGAGACAGCTCCCTCCCTGCATTACTAGTGAGAGGCTGGCTTCACAGACAGGGGGGAGCTGCCTGACCCTCACTCCTGACTTCCCCCATGTCCCAGCTAGTGAATGGTGTGTGGGTGAGGGGGGGGGGTGGATGGTGAAGTCTGAGACAGCTCCCTCCCTGCATTACTAGTGAGAGGCTGGCTTCACAGACAGGGGGGAGCTGCCTGACCCTCACTCCTGACTTCCCCCATGTCCCAGCTAGTGAATGGTGTGTGGGTGAGGGGGGGGGGAGGATGGTGAAGTCTGAGACAGCTCCCTCCCTGCATTACTAGTGAGAGGCTGGCTTCACAGACAGGGGGGAGCTGCCTGACCCTCACTCCTGACTTCCCCCATGTCCCAGCTAGTGAATGGTGTGTGGGTGAGGGGGGGGGGGAGGATGGTGAAGTCTGAGACAGCTCCCTCCCTGCATTACTAGTGAGAGGCTGGCTTCGCAGACAGGGGGGAGCTGCCTGACCCTCACTCCTGACTTCCCCCATGTCCCAGCTAGTGAATGGTGTGTGGGTGAGGGGGGGGGGGGGAGGATGGTGAAGTCTGAGACAGCTCCCTCCCTGCATTACTAGTGAGAGGCTGGCTTCACAGACAGGGGGGAGCTGCCTGACCCTCACTCCTGACTTCCCCCATGTCCCAGCTAGTGAATGGTGTGTGGGTGAGGGGGGGGGGTGGATGGTGAAGTCTGAGACAGCTCCCTCCCTGCATTACTAGTGAGAGGCTGGCTTCACAGACAGGGGGGAGCTGCCTGACCCTCACTCCTGACTTCCCCCATGTCCCAGCTAGTGAATGGTGTGTGGGTAAGGGGGGGGGGGGGGAGAATGGTGAAGTCTGAGACAGCTCCCTCCCTGCATTACTAGTGAGAGGCTGGCTTCACAGACAGGGGGGAGCTGCCTGACCCTCACTCCTCCGGGGTATTGTGATCTTCCTGCACACAGTGCCCTATCCCTGATACCAGGGGTGTTGTGATCTTCCTGCATGCAGTGCCCTATCCCTATTAATACCAGGAGTGTTGTGATCTTCCTGCGTGCAGTGCCCTATCCCTGATATCGGGATGTGTGCAAGAAGATCACAACACCCCCGGTATCAGGAATAGGGCACTGTGTGCAGGAAGATCACAACACCCCCAGTATCAGGAATAGGGCACTGTGTGCAGGAAGATCACAACACCCCTGGTATTAGGGATAGGGCACTGTGTGCAGGAAGATCACAACACTCCTGGTATTAATAGGGATAGGGCACTGTGTGCAGGAAGATCACAATACCCCTGGTATCAGGGTTAGGGCACAAGTTCTAGTCACATTGACTGATCACATTACTTGTTTTGTCAAGCTACCAACTGTTTCCATTTCCCATCCCCCATATACTGTCAGTAGGAAACTTGGTAACATGAATAAATAAGAGGGCAGCCAATAGGAATACATATTCATTCCTAAACTGACCTTAACTGACCTGAAAAGTGTCAAATTGTATCATTTCAGTTAGTGCGCACTAACTTCCAGTTAGTGCGCACTAACTCCCGTTAGTGCGCACTAACTCGAGTTAGTGCGCACTAATCGGAAAAAACGATTTTTAACGATTTTTTAACTAAAAAATCGTGCCTAAGACGATTTTCTTGCCCTGCCACACGATTTCTATCGTTAAGACGATATGGAAAACGATTCACATCCCTAACCTTTACTGGATCCAGGACCATGGATAGCTGCCTCCAAGCTGGTCAGAGAGTTCAGTAAAATGTCACATATTGTGAACCAATAAGATCCCCCATTTTCTGAGCCAGTGAGTTACAAAGGCTTTTTCAGGCAGCCAGAACGTATCTATCTGTATGACCTTTATGCATAGATAAACAAACCAATTGAGTCTGGCTCCTAAGAGATGATGTCATACAGCATTCACTGATGGGATGCCTAGCATAGAAAGCTATGTAGGACTGTGATTTTGGCAGTGAAAGGTCAGTCCACGGCAGACCTAGTTCTAGCCTATAGAGGGAACTAACTCTGAGTCATCCCCCAGAAGCAAGGCACCTCAGCTAGGAGGAGTGCTGAGATATACCCAGAGAAACTGGTGCAAAGAAAGAGTCAGGAATCTGAACTGCCAATTGAAATGCTGAGATATTAGGGGAGTGGAAGAGGAAACACCTCATAGGCTAGATTCCCTGGCCCCCAACAAAAATCTACATGGTAGCATACAAGCTCAAGGGTTAAAGCCAGATGGGCAGATCCAGCCTGAGAAAAATGCTCATCCAAAATCTTAAAGGAAGGATGCATCCACACTATTCAGGGTTGGGTTTGTACTCAGGGTTGGGTTTGAGGGGGGGATAGGTTGGGGGGGAGGGCAATTTTACATACACCGTCAGAAATATGAACAGCAAAGTTCACATCACTAAAGCTTTTCTGTCATTTGGAGCGATGAAAGGTATCTACCTAGCTTGATGTATTCAAGTACATTAAGCTAGGTAGGGAGTACATTGTTCAAATCATCCCTTTTTTTACTTTTCATCGCTCCAAATGACAGAAAGTCTTCAGTGCTATATACTTTGATGTTCGTACCTCTGACTGTGTATGTAAAACCACCCCCCCAACCTACTCCACCCCCAAACCCCACCCCGAGTTAAAAGTGTCCCCTCTTACAGCAAGTTACATATTGCTCTCTACAGAAGTCCTCTCTCTCTCTTTCTCTCTAACTCACACAATACTTTTCAGTCAGTAATGTGCCTGTGGTAGATTAATGAGAATGCAATAAAAAATTATTGCTTGTGTGATAAATTTATCACAGCTTGTGGAAACTACCTATGCGATGCGAGAACAAGGAAATTAGCACTACCATGCTCCCTTTTTATCGCGGGCGCTGTTTCCACTATATTTATACCATTTTGATAAATCTAAGCCCAAGTTAGCCTCTAGGTCATTTCACTAGTACAAGTGGGGGGTGGGAGTTTGGATTGATTGTTGCACACTGTTATTGTTTATGTTATTTCAATACAAACTGCTATTCTCAAAAATTGTTTTTTGTCCTTATGAATATTTTGTTTATATTCTGATGTGCTTTTATGTTTATTCATTGATTTAAAGCAGGTCAGCCCCTGTCACATGGAAGGAGCACAAGATGGCACCGGCCATCCATTTCTCTTACCATGTGACAGGGGCCAATGGCACCGGTAGCCCCTGTGACATAGTAAGGGCAAAGGCTATCGGCGCCATTTTGAATACTGGCAGCCGATGGCCCGAGTGCAGGAGATTGCTCCAGGACCCCCGCTGGACCACCAGGGACTTTTGGCAAGTCTTGGGGGGGGGGGTCAGGAGGGTGGGGGTTTATTTGTTAGTGATACGTTGTATTCGTGGGGGTTCGCCATACGTTTCGTGACCCCCCACGAATACAACGAATATGGCATATACGTTGTGGATTGCCAATATGTTGCAAATGAATGCACACCCCTAGTGTTTTCTCTGCTTTGGGAGCCAGTAGATTTGAGTCTGGGAGGTATACTCTGGGGCTGGAAAATGTAGGCATGGAGATTCATTTATCCCTAGTTTTATCTAGCATCCCGCAACTCACATCCAATCCTCCCCTACATCTGGGACAGGTGGGGATTTCTTGTGTTATATTTCCCTCCCTTGGCAGCAGTTCATCTATTTTATCTGAGGGGGATTGCTACAGAAGGAATAATTTTGAAAACAGACTAATGTTTCACAATTCAAAGCTTCTTCTGGTAAATGGTAACTATTTATTTACTGGAATTATATTTTTAAAAAAAACTGCAACAGACCTGCAAAAAATATGTACCAGGTTGTAAAAGAATAAACCAAGCATTCACAACTAAATATATCTGTTTCTTTACAAAGGAGACCCAGATACATCGAAAGTGAACAGGGTTTTCAGATTTACTTTGCTACTGCTTAACATTTTAAGCATGCTGTCTTTGTGCTTTTACAAAGTGGACTGTTTTTTTTTTTTCAACACATAAATCAGATTTCCTCCCATAAAGGAATTTGTGTTTCCATTCTGCCATCTTTCTCTGAAAGACCTTTGCATTACTGCGCTATCACTGCTTACACGGACTTAACTTCCTGAGATGATACAGTAAGCCGCAGATCTGCATCATGAAAGCTTGTTCACATAAGGATTTACTTAAAAAAAAAGTATTCATCCTAAAGAATCACTATAAAATCTTGTCAAGCCCACTCCATTATAAAGGAAATTAACTATGCGAATACGTACGCTAATGCATATAAATGTGATAGTGAATGCTCATTTGTTTCTTATGTTTAGACAGGAAAAGCATTTCTAATGTGTTATCTGCACTCTTGAGCATAGATACAGTACATATCCAATGGAGTTATTATTGAAATCCTGTTGCATATCTTATATGTTTCAAAACTGTTTTTTTTCCCAGGTTGGGTCTATAACCAAAGCAGGATAGCGTACTCATTAAGAAAGCAAAAACACTACCCGTTTTGATAAGTAATACTGCTTTATTTATCTTTTGGCATAACTGCTTTTTCAACTGCACTTCATTTTTACCCTTCAAAGAGATTATAGTTTTAAAACAACTTGTTGAAGAAATCTGGTGAATGAGATAACAACAATGTATGATATGCTATAGCAAAATGGCAGAATTAGGACACTGTTTTTACAGAAATCTTGGGCAATTAATTAAACCAGTCTGGTAGTCTTCAGAAATGAGCAAACAAAATCGTGCCAGTGACAATGTGCTCCAGCAGAAACAAAGCCCAGAAATTCTCGATCTGTGACAGAGTATGAAAATTAGATATCGTAGAAGAAAATGCACTTTCCATCCCCTGCGCTGGTAAAAGCACCTGAAGACAATGGAAGCTTACAAACTTTGCCTTGGTTTGCATCCTGTTGATTTTGCAAGGGGACAAGCTGTTTAAGGCACAGTGTCACAACATTATTTTCTTGGACTGTAGGTCTCAACCCCATGTCCTGAATAATTTGGGAGAAATGAAAGTGAAATTGGAAATAAACAGTGTTCTAACTCGTTGCAACAACTTGTACATTTATTATAAAGAGAATCAAGTGAATGCTAAATTAAGATTAAAAAAGAGAGCCATTTCCTACCTAGAATATATATCCCTATACCTTCCACATCTCCCTCATACATTGCATTTGACCTGAATGATTAAAAAAAACAAACTGTAAACTGTTTTTAATTACTGCATTATCATAGAATTGAAATATATATATCTGGTATTTTGTAACAAGGCACTGGAGGAAATGCTAAATGTGTTAGAGGTACAATTGGTTGTGTTTCCAGATACTAGTCTGCAGTTTTTATTGCCTTTCCCTTGTGAAAAACAAAATCCAATCTATCTGAGGATATTTTAACATTAAAAGTATGTTCATAAAAAAGCCATAATTTTTGTTTCCTTAGGAGGTTGCATGCACTTGGGGAAATATCAGTTTTATAAACAGTGCCTAATCATGCCACAGATAAAAAGGAACATGTTCAAAGGGATTTAGGACCCATGCACTAAAACATGTGCTAAATATTTGTTAGGATAAGAGTGTTTTAAATGTGCATGCTGAAACACCACATAACTTGTGATACACTAATATGGGTATTGAAGGTACTAAAATTAAGCCTCAGTAGCTTCTGCATGCTTTTAATGTGCATGCTAATATAAAAGGAAGAATGTATATGTACTCAGAGGCACATACAAGCTAGACAAGCAGCATGGGCCTGGTAAACTGAGCATGCTCACTGCATATTTCCTCATGACTCCGCTTTTTTTTTTTTTAAACTGTACCAAAATAAGCCTGGCACACAGGACTGTCAGTGACTATCAGTGCTGGGTGGAAAAGCAGGAGAAGAAAAGGCATGAAATGATAGAAAGAAAAACAGACCTAATGGACATGCCTTGGATGTCTCATCAACTGGAAGAGGAGAGAGTGCTAGAGGAGAGGGAGGGAAGAGGAGGAGGAGGGTCCCACGGAGATGGGTGAGGAATCAAAGCTAGAAGCTTTCTTAAGTTTTTCTAGGGCGGGCGAATAACCGTGCCAACGGAGCTGATACTTGAAAACTCCACTGAGCTGTTTTAGGAGAAGGCAGGATTAGAAAAGATCTGGCAGTCAAGGAGTTTAGTTGGAAAAGAATACTCTCTGAGTAACCCATCGGGACCATCAAACATCACTATCAAGACTTCAGAGGGGAATCTGAGTAAGGTCTGACAAGATCAATGCATTTTGCTGGAGGATGGGGGATGATGGAGCCTGTCCTTATTGCCTGGCATCACAGGAGCGTCACTCCACAATGCCTCTACCCCTGTCTCGGAGGGTCACCCTTCAGAGGTGGTGAGGCCAAGTTTTATTAATCATTTATTTTATTTAAATGTGCTTATTAACCATGTCCCCAGTTGTTTGGATGGAAGAGCTGCCTACTGACTATCTCTAAATTTAGCCGGTTAACTTGTCTTGGATACTTAGCGGGATTAAACACTCCAATGAACGTATTCACCAAACGTTTTCCGGGCCACACAAAGCCAGATAAAATAGACATCCAACCAGCTACGTTTGAATATAACCGTTTGGGTTTTTAAGTTATCCAGCTTTTTGTGGCTGGATTACTTGCTTACGTAACTGGATATCGTCAAAGGTATCTGGTTAAGTAGCACTGTCAAAACCTGAAGGAAAAAAAAAAAGTACTTTGCGGGCCTGCTGCCTGATTCTTACTCCCCTTCTCAATATGTCTTAACAGCATCTGCTGGACCGAGCTGCTCCCTCCGCTCCAAACCTCAACCAAATACAAACATTTATTTTTTTTGGGGGGGACACAGATCACCTCCAACTGCTTCCTTCCGGGTTTTGTAAAAAAAAATAAAAAATAAAGCCTCCCTGCCTTCCACCTTTCCCACTCTCTTCCCATCTGCAACCTAAATAACATAATACCCCCACCTTATCCACACACCCCAGATCCCAAAATATACTTCTAGAAGTGAGGAAACTTCTTACCCAATCCCAGTGCTGCCTTCCAGAGTTTTTCTGATAAGATAAGCACTGGAAGCAAAGCGACCCCCACAGCTTACAATTACAGACTTTTCACATCCCTCCCTTGTCCTCTTTTCCAGTCCTCCAACAACCTTTCCTCATCCAGCATCCAAAACTCCTCCACCTGTAACATACTATCCATGCTATTTACTAAGGCCTTCGAAAAGCAAGTGAGCTAAAAAGCTAACATTTGCTATGAAGTGCATGTTAAATTTTAGGTCTTAAGATGTATGTTTTGAATAATATGTGGAAGAGGTGATAAAATGCCATTTATTATATGCCTACTAAATCATAATCTGTAAATGGCAAAACGTATCTGGCTAAGTGCCGCTGAACCACTGAATGTGTACAAGATGCAAAAAAAGTGTGGATTTTTCAAATCTATTTTAAAAATATATTTACATGCAGAATTTAAGCAAGAATTACCTGCATAGTCCCTAATTATGTGTGCCTGTCAGCAAATTTTCTAACATTCATATGTAAAGGAAATTAACCAATTATCCGATTCCACCACCAGTTCTCCCAGTACATCTCTCGGTCATCAAGACTCTCCTGGTCCTTCAGCCTGAACGCACCACAGTTCATCCAGACCTCTCAATCAGTAGAGATGTGTATTTATTTAAAACAAATGCTGAAAATGCAATGAATTAGGCCAATTTGTTTCATTTGGGGGCTCCAAAACGAATCAGGGGTCCCAAAAATAAACAAATCTTATTCATTTCATTTGATTTAAATAAATGCATTGGGCCTAGGCCAGAGCCTCGCCAAGGGCAAAGGCCCAGGCACAATGCTGGGGCTGCAATGTTAGGCCAGAGCGCGGGCCCAGGCCCAACACTGCAGCCTGGCCCAGCAGCCAGGTTCCGACACCAGGCCCTCAGCTGGACCTACACCCCATGCTGGGGCCCACCCTGGATACTAGGTCCCAATGCCTGGGCCTCAGCCTGTGTTGGAGCGTGGGACAGGGCCCGATATTACAGCCAGACCCAGAGGCCATGTCCTGACACTGGGGCCTCAGTCAAGACCCAGGCCTGATGCTGGGGCCTGGTCTGGATGCTTGGTCCCAATACCTGGGCCTTGGCCTAGGCTGCAGCCCAGGTCCAGATACAACATCATAGCCTGGCCCAGAGGCCAGGTCTCAACACAAGGGCCTCAGCCCAGACCCAGGCCTGATGCTGGGGGCCGACCCGGAGGCTGGGTCCCAACACTTGGGCCTTGATCTAGGCTGGAGCCCGAATCGAGGCCTCATAGCACAGCCTGGCCCAGAAGGAAGGTCCTGATACCTGGGCTTCAACTTATCAGGCCCAGGGCCAGGCTTGAAGCCCAGGCCTTGGTGCAGGTCTGATATCCTCTTCTTTTCTTATTCAACTGATGCCAACTGTTGGGGTCATGTTGAGCATGTATCTAGGTGAAGGCCCTGGCTTCAGGACCTAGCCTCTGGGCTGGCCTACAGTGTTGGGCCTGGGTCTGGGCTCTGGCCAAGGCCCAGGCATAGGGACCTAGACTGGCCACTTCTGCGGATACACAATGGATTAAGTAAGTTTGTTTGTGAACTTGGAGGGAACTTTCTTTCCGCCCCCCCACCTTCCCCTCCCTTCCCCTACCTAACCCGCCCCCCAGCCCTACCTAACCCCCCCCCCCCCCCGACCTTTATTTTTCAAGTTGCGCCTGCCTCTGGGCAGGCGTAGGTTGCGCGCAACGGCCAAGTGCTGGCACGCGATCCCCCAGCCTAGGGGCCTTACGGAGGCCTCTGGCCATGCCCCCGCCCTTCCCCACCCCTGCACCACCCCTTTTTTCAAGCCCCAGGACAAACGCGCGTCGCCGGGCCTATGCAAAATAGGTTCGGCACACATAGGGCTTTTAAAATCTGCCCCTTAGAGAATAGCCACTGCTATTATTGCCATTAGTAGCATGGGATTCTTTTTAATGTTTGAGTTCTTGCCAGTTACTCGCATCCTGGATTGGCCACTGTTGGTGACAGGATACTGGGCTTGATGGATCTCTGGTCTGACCCAGTATACCAACTTCTTATGTTCTCATTTTTTTACTCAAAGAGTTGAATCAGAATTAAAATTAAATTTATACTCGGTGATTTGAAATGTCCTATGTGATCCTTCTCTTGAAAAGTCTGGGGACCCCTGCCCTAGAGGAAAGGTAGGATGGGGAGATATGACAGATAAATGGAAAAAGAGGTATCAATGCAGAGGAGATGGTTTTCATTCAATGTGAAAGCTATTCTGGAATGAAGGGTCATGGAGTGAGGATGAAAGGGGGAAGACTGAGGAATAACCTAAGGAAGTATTTCTTTACAGAAAGGGTGATGGATGCATGTAACAGCCTTCCAGTGGTGGTGATGAAGACAACAGCAGTATCTGAATTCAGGAAAGCACGGAACAAGCACAGGGGATCTTTGAAGGAGTGTTAAGGATTGTACAGCTGAGCAGTTGTGTGGATGGGCAGAGTAACTAGGCCATATGGTCTTTTGCTGCCATCATGTTTCAATGTACATCTGCTTTAAAAACCTGTGGGTGTGTGCAAAACCCTGAGCAGCACTGATGCACAAAGTTACACAGGAGCAGGTGCTACTTTGTGCTTGTGAATTTAAATGTGTACTTTTTAAAATCAAAAAAATATGTGCAAATCGCAATCCCACCCCAACTCCACTCCCAGAATGCCTATTTAGTATGCGTGCAAAAATATACACTAAATCATGTTTGGTGTGTACTTGTACTACTTATATATACATACCCAGTGCCCACTGGAGCTATTTTCAAAGAGCCAGTCACGGCCATAAAAAGGGGTTTAATGGACATAGCTACCTTTGAAAATGATTTCCTATACTTCTTTTAAAAATGAAATAGGAAAAGTGTGTGGGAGTGGGAACGTAAAGTTTCACAATTAGGAAAACGAAGGTCTTGATAATGTTCAAATACTGCAGACTTAACTGTGCTTTGTAATCTTATGATCAAGCTTCCAGTGCAAACAGATCTGCTTCTTAGCTGGAAGTCTATGCATTTTACTTGCATGTGCTGTGAAAAGTACAGTGGAGAGTTCAATAAAGAACAGAGTCACAGTTCAAACTTGATTGCATTTTGGAAATAAATGGTACTCTTACAAGAATCATGAGCCCTACATATATCTCTTTCCTGCCAAAACTTTCACTTGCACTTATTATTTATGAAATCAGAGCCTGGGCAATGTCATGCAGACCTTTGCTGATAAACTCTAATTAAGATTAAGACAAGCCTTTTGGATAGGATCCAATCATTAGCAAACACGATAAACAAAATACTCCCCACTTGTCAACCAGAAGTAATTCAGTATCAAACAGTATTATCTGTTGCTAGGTTACAGGGCCGATAAAACTTCAATTATCTTTTATAGACATACCTATAAGTGTGTTAGAAAGATGTATTTAACATACTAGATGCATTCACTTTATGCATATTATCCACAAATCATAGCATCTCAAAAATAGAAAAAAATAGGGGGGAGGTGAGATATTAAAAAGCCATTGAAATGGATAACTCACAAGTTATCCGTCTAAATTGATTATACTGTATTTTGAGCCTCTTATCCAGCCAAATTATAGACAGATATGTTGTTATCTGGTTATAATTTAGCTGGATATAAAAGGGGCGTTTTTGGGAGTGTTCCAGAGAGGAGTCCCGTTATGCGGCTAACTTAGCTGAATATCGGGTGTATCCGGCTAAGTTATCCGCATAACTTTAGATTTGCTTGGAATCGTATACCTCCATTGTAGTAGCCATTTTGGTGGGTTGCATGTTGAGCCCCTTAGGGCCTTGGCAACTCAGGTGGGAGGGAGTCAGGCAATAGGCCATGATGTTTTTTTTTTTTTTTTTTTAATGAAACCTAACTTAACCAGATATATTCTTTTTGAATATGTTTAAAGTTACCTGGCTATGGTTAATTGGAGAACTTAAAGCGAGTGTATTCAGTAGCACGTTTGTCCCGCTGAATATACAAGACAAGTTAATCAGTAATCTTAGCTGGATAACTTGTCCTCTAAACGGTCTACTGAATATTGACCTTAGGGCTTACGGTTGTATATTATGTTGCAAAATCTTATGCCTTCAATTGCTCTTAGTTCATTAAAATGACTGATAGACATTTGCTCAGGAAAAAAAAAGGAAGAGAATTCTAGCAAATTGCACTACTTTTATTAAATTGTAGAATATACATGTAAGCCCTGACTAGCAGACCCTGATAGAAAGTCCCAGAGGCCATATCTCAAACTTAGTATTTACTCCAAATCTCCCCATAGCAATTGTAAGATCTGAGTGGTCTGGATTCCCTGTGCAGGGGGAAAGAAAACATTCAAGGTCCTGTACATTGTATCACTTAAGTCCCAATTCAGTGATGATAACATTGCTGAGGAGCGTAAAAGTCTATATGCAGGAAAAACACACTTGATACTGACTTGGTTTCCAACATTATTTTAACTGAAATGTTTGAATTGATAAGCATTGTCTTTATAGCTATTTGGATCATTTATCAATGTTACAAATGAGATTCTTAATAAATTTGTGACTTCTTAAACTCTTGTTTATATTTAAGATGGTAAAGCCAATTTATTCAGTTTTTAATCTTGTGTTTCTCCCATCCATTTTCACAGTCATTTAACTCCTACCTCTCCATGCTATCTTCTCACACTACTTAGTCTCCTCATAATACTTGAATGTCAACAGAATATAACATAGAAATGATGGCAGAAAAGGACCAGTGGACCCTCTAGTCTGCCCAGGAAGTTTAAAGGGATGTGCATTCGTTTACAATGAAATAGGAAATAAAGACGATATTTCCTATTTTGTTGCATTTCGGAAGCCAGACAAAAATGAAAGGAAAACCCATGAAATTTTGTGTGGTTTTCCTATTGTTTTTTTTGGGGGGGGAGAAAGGGCACACTTAAAAAATACCCAAAAACCCCAAACCCAGCCCACCCTTCAAAGATATTTTTAAATTCTGGTGTCACCTCACAGTAGCAGCAGCACAAACACCTTTCACTGCCAGGCACATTGTGAACTAACCCAAAATCCCACAAAAAAAGACACTCAAAATCTATACTGCAATCCCATCATAACATAACAGTAATAACACCAAGGACTCGAACAACAATAACCCTACCTGTGAAAAAGCAAGGGTAAATATTACACTGGGTCCTAGAATACCAACACATCACCTACTGAGGAAACAAACTCGATTGCTATAGATCCCTATACAGACACTACATGCTAGCAGAATCTCTCATCATGATCACACACACAGAGCAGAGACAGACTCTCACCAAATACAGAATACAAAATAAAGGAGCACAAATTAGACAAAAACTGAAATGAAAACTCCAAGAAGCCAGACTCCGAGTATTAACAATAGAAAAACAGAACCACCATTCCTCATAAAACAAATAAAATCAAGAAACATAAAGCATCAGTTATAATAGTAAAACCATACTAATAAAAGAATATTTTAAAACTACTGATAAATAGAATTTCTATTAATTAAAATCATATACATTTTTTACAATTCCAAAACCAATAAAATATTTCAAAACAGCACATATATCAAATAACATCCAATAATTAAAACTAATAAGGAATTTAAAAAGCCTCTGCTGTCCCTTCTGTGGGAGCTCTTGATTTCCAGTCACCCTGATATTGTCGAAGATTAGGAGGTTATCCTCTCTCTCTCACACATACTCATATGTCCATTCTCTCTCACACATACACTATCACATACATACACATTCATGCTCTTATATCCACCATAATCTCTCACGCTCTCAAAGACACTGACACACTCTCAGGCTCTAAGACACTACTCTACCCCTCCACCCCCCCCCCCCCCCACACACACAAACTCTTACTCCCTTGGATTTTCTCATACACACTCATGTTCTCACACTCACTGGCGCCCTCACATACACACAAACACACACACCCAGGCAAGCTCCCAGTCATTCTCACACACACACACACACACACACACACACACACACCACTGACCCCCAGGCAGGCTCCCATTCATTTTCACACTACTTCCCTCCCCATCCCCCAGGCATGCACACATTCGTTCTCACACACATACACCCCCAGGCAGAGTCCCATTCATACACATGCACACACTAAAGGCTGACCCCCCTCTCTTTCTTTTGCCAGCAACCTCATAACCTCTCTCATTCCTCTGCTGCCACTGTCACCACTGCTGCCACATGGCTATTGGGGAGGCGCCAGTTGCTGCTACTGGCACTGAAGCCCATTCTGCTGCCTCCTCTGTGCAGGCCCTGTGAGTTTCCACTTCCTCCATACTGATCTCATACATTGTGAGATCTGTAGAGAAAGTGCTACTCTTGCACATTCCCAAAGATTACATGTGTCAATCACTAAAAAGTAATTTGTTTTTTTTACCTTTGTTGTCTGATCTTAGTTTTCTAATCGGTTGGTCACAGGCTTTTTTTTTTCCACCTTCCCTTTCTTTTTTTTTTTTGCCAATTCCTTTTATATTATCTTTATTTTCTATGTCTTTTCTCTCCATCTTCTTCCCTCAAATACACTGTCAGGTTGTCATTCTCACATGCATTTCTCTCTCACACACACACACAGGCTCTCACTGTCACATGCTTTCTCTCATACAATCATTCATACACATAGTCTCTCACTGGCACATGCTGTCTGACTCACACACACATGCTCTCTCTCACTCCCACGTGCTGTCTTGCTCAAGCACAGGCTCTCACTATCACATGCTCTCTCTCATACAATCATTCATACACACAGGGGCAGATTTTTAAAAAATACGCGAGCGCGTACTTTTGTTCGCGCACCAGGCGCGAACAAAAGTAGGTTGGATTTTAGCCGCGCGTATCTTATAAAATCCAGGGTAGCGCGCGCAAGGGGGTTCCCTCCGAGGGAACCCCTTTGCCGCGCGCCACCCTGGAAGGGGCGCCGCCCTGGAAGGGCAAAGAGAAGTTCCCTCCGAGGCCGCTCCGATTTCGGAGCGGCCTCGGAGGGAACTTCTCTTCGCCCTCCCCCCACCTTCCCCTCCCTTCCCCTACCTAACCCACCCCCCCGGCCCTATCTAACCCCCCTTACCTTTGTCGGCAAAGTTTACGCCTGCTGAAAGCCCCGCTCCATCCTCCGGTCCTGCAGGCTGGTCCGGAGGCCTCGACCACGCCCCCGGGCCGGCGCCACGCCCCCGGGCCCGCCCCCGAAACGCCGGGGCCCGCCCTCGAAACACCGCGTCATTTCGGGAATGCCCCCAGTCATGCCCCCTCCCTCCCCTTTTCGAAAGCCCCGGGACTTACGGGCGTCCCAGGGCTTTACGCGCGCCGGCGCGTGAGGGCCCTGCACGCGTAAATCCGGAAGGATTTATGCGCGCGGCCCTTTTAAAATCCGCCCCACAGTCTCTCCCTGGCACATGCTGTCTGAGTGTCACACACACATGCTCTCTCTCACTCCCACGTGCTGTCTTGCTCAAGCACAGGCTCTCACTATCACATGCTCTCTCTCATACAATCATTCATACACACAGGGGTAGATTTTTAAAAATGCGCGTTCGCGTACTTTTGTTGGCGCACCAGTCGCAAACAAAAGTACGCTGGATTTTAGTAGATACGCGCGGGATACCACTGCTCACTGCGCCCCCTAATACCCGGTGCCCTAGGCCCAGGCCTAGTTCGCCTAGTGCTTCCACCAGCCCTGCTATCTATCTATCTATCACTAATTGAGCGTTGCCAATATAGCACCAAATTTTCAAAAGATTTCAGGTGTGATCTGGAAAACTACAGATCAGTGAGACTGATTCATCATAAAGAACAAAATTACTGAACAAATCATAGTTTAATGGGAGAAAGCCAGCATGGATTTAGCTAAGGGAAGTCTTGCCTTACCAATCTGCTACACTTTTTTGAAGGTGTAAATAACATGTGAATAAAGGTGAGCCAATTGATTTAATGTATCTGGATTTCCAGACAGTGCTTGACAAAATCCCTCATGAGAGACTTCTGAGGAAGTTAAAAGGTCATGGGATAGGAGGCAATGTGGATTGGGAACTGGTTAAAAGACTGAAAGCAGAGAGTAGGGCTAATGGTCAATTTTCTCAATGGAGAAAGGTGAATAGTGGAGTACCCCCAGGGATTTGTTCTGGGACCACTGCTTTTTAACATATTTAAAAATGATCTGGAAATGGGAACAATGAGTGAGGTGATTAAATTTGCAGATGACACAAAATTATTCAAAGTTGTCAATTCACAAGAGGATTGTGAATAATTGCAAGATGATCTTGCAAGACTGGGAGACTGGGCATGAAAATGGCAGATGACATTTAATATGGACAAGTGAAAAGTGATGCATTTAAAGAAGAGCAATCTAAATAAAATATAGCTACAAAATGCAAGGTTCCACATAAGAAGTCACCACTCAGGAAAAGTGGATAATATGTTGAAATGTTCTACTCACTGTGTGGTGGCAGCCAAGAAAGCAAATAGAATTCTAGGCATTATTAGGAAAGGAATAGAAAATAATATAGAGAATATCATATTGCATCTGTATTGCTCCATACTGCAATCACATTATAAAAACATAAGAACATATGATATGCTATATTAGGACAGACCAAGGGTCCATCAAGCCCAGTAGCCAGTCTCCAACATTGGCCAATTCAAGTCACAAGTACCTGTCAAGAATCCAAGCATTAAATAAATCCCATGCTACTAATGCCGGCAACAAGCAGTGACTATTCCCTATTGATTAATAGCAGTTTATGGACTTCTCCGGGAACGTATCCAAACCTTTTTTAAACCCAGCTATACCAGCTGCCTTAACCACATCTTCTAGCAAAGAATTCCAGAGCATAATTGTGTGTTGAGTGAAAAAGAATTTTCTCTGATTTGTTTTAAATGTGCTACTTGTTAACTTCATGGCATGCCCCCTAATCCTTGTATTATCCGAAAGAGTAAATAACTGTCATATTTACCCATTCAAGTCCTTTCTTGATTTTGTAGACCTCTATCATATCCCCCCTCAACCGTTTCTTCTCCAAGCTGAAAAGCCCTAATCCCTTTAGCCTTTCCTCATAGGGGAGCCATTCCATGCCCTTTATCATTTTGGTCGCCCTTCTCTGTATATTTTTCATTGCAACTATATCTTTTTTGAAATGAAACAAGCAGAACTGCACACAGTTTTCAAGGTGTGGTCTAATCATTGAACAATACACCCTCTGTTTTATTTGCCATTCCCTTCCTAATAATTCCTAATATTCTGTTTGCTTTTTTTGACTGTCACAGTACACTGAGCCAATGATTTCAATGTAAAATCAACTATGACACCCAGATCTTTTTCATGGATGGTAAATACTAAAATGGAATCTAACATTGTGTAGCTACAGCATAGGTTATTTTTCCCCATATGCAACACTTTGCACTTGTCCATATGGATGCCCACATTTCCAGTCTCGCAAGGTCCTCCTGCAATTTATCACAATCTGCTCGTGATTTAACTACTCTGAATAATTTTGTGTCATCTGCAAATTTGATCACCTCACTCATCGTACCCCTTCATAGATCATTTATAAATATATTAAAAAGCACTGGTCCAAGAATAGATCCCTGAGGCACGCCGCTGTTTACCTTTTTCTATTGTGAAAACAGACCATTTAATCCTACTCTCTGTTTCCTGTCCTTTATTCAATTTGCAATCCACAAAATGACATCTCCTCCTATCCCATGACTTTTTAGTTTTCTTAGAAGCCTCTCATGAGGGACTTTGTCAAACATCTTTTTAAAATCCAAATACACCACATCTACCGCTACAACTTTATCCATATGCTTATTCACCCCCTTCAAAAGAAATGTAGCAGATTTATGAGGCAATTCATGCTAGCTGTGTCCCATTAAATCATGTCTATCTATATGTTCTGTGATTTTATTCTTCATAATCTTTTCCAAAATTTTTCCCAGCACTGAAGTCAGGCTCAAATGTCTCTAGTTTTCTGGAATTTTTCTGAAATTTATATATGGGGGTTACATTGTCCACCTTCCAGTCTTCAGGTACAACGGATGATATTAATAATAGGTCACAGATTACTTGTAAAAGGTCTGAAATGTTTTCAGAACCTTGGGATCTATACCATCCAGTCCAATTGATTTGCTACTCTTCAGTTTGACAGTCTGCCTACTACATCTTCCAGATTCACATTGATTGGATCAGTTCATCTGAATCATCACCCTTGAAAATTGTTTTCAGAACAGGTATCTCCCCAACATCCTCCTAAGTATAAACAGCAAAGCAAAGAATTCATTTAGTATTTCTATGATGGCCTTACCTTCCCTAAGTAATCCCTTGATCATCTAATGGTCCAACTGACTCCCTCTTAGGCTTCCTGCTTCGGATATATTTTAAAAAGTTGTATTATTAATTTTTGCCTCTATGGCCAACTTCTTTCAAATTCTCTTTTAGTCTCTCTTATAAGTGTTTTACATTTAACTTGCCAATATTTATGCTTGTTCCTATTTTCTTCAGAAGGATCCTTCTTGCAATTTTTGAAGGAAGATTTTTTTTGGTTAAAATATCCTCTTTCACCTCACCTTTTAACCATACTGGTAATTATTTGGCCTTCCTTCCACCTTTCTTAATGCATGGAATACATCCGGACTGAGCTTCTAAGATGATATTTTTTAACAATATCCTCACCTGTTGCACACTCTTAACCTTTGTAGTTGCACTTTACAGTTTTTTTCTAACTATTTTTCTCATTTTATCAGAGTTTCCCTTTTTGAAAGTTTAGTGCTAGAGCCATGGATTTACTTATTGTCCCCTTTCCATTAATTAATTCAAATTTGATCATGTTATGATCACTATTGCCAATAGTGAAAATAGAAATAATTAGAGCAGTCGGACAGTCTCATCATCCTGAGGCTGGGAAACATCACAACACATCATAACATCACAGCATGTAGGAGCTACGTCAGTGATAGAAGTTGTTCAAATCACTGCTCCCAATGGTGGGAATGTTTTTGCTGCTGAACTGTTTCTATTGACATGTTTGTCCCTGACTCCCTTGTCACTGTGTTGGGTGAAATAGATGAAGGCATGGTGCTTGGTGAAGCTGGGGCTTCAGGAAGTCCTTCCATTGTGGATTCAAATAGAATAGACACAGAGGGCCTCATTTTCTAAAGTATCGCAGGCCTGCGATACTTTAGAAAATCGCGCTAACGGGGGGGGGGGGGGCGGAAGCGGGGGGGTGGTCCGGCAGCGATCGCACCGCCATGGTGCGATCGCTGCCGGCATCGCGCCCAATAACTACACCATAGAAGGTGTTAGTTATTTGGCGCGGAAATAGAGAGCGAAAAGGGCCTTACCTTTCTGCTGTTGCGCGCCGTCCTCGCGGAGTTGACCCAGGTGACGCCCCTGACTTCCTCCTCTTCCGGGCCGACTCCGCCCCGATTCAGCTAGCGCAGACCTGCGCTACTTTCGCTAAGCTATCGCAGGCTTGCGCTAACAGCGCAAGCCTGCGATAGCTTGGAAAATGAGGCCCAGATAGTCAGTGATTTACTTTTTGCTAGGCCTCAGGTGGCAACTCTGGCGACATGATGCATGTATCAAAATGGATAGGTCATGTTTTGGGGGTGTTTTCTACACTTCAAGTCCAGGTTAATACCAGAGCCATGCTTGGGTACAGCATACGACTAAACCAATTCAAACTGTTGTAGTTAGACTATTGGCTAGAGCAGCAGGCTTAGAGGCTAGAAAGCCAGGATTCAAACCATGTGACATTGGGGCAAGTCATTTCATCTGCCATTGCTTCACATATAAACTTAGATTGTATGTTCTTTGCAGAAGGGAAATACCTACTATATCTGAAAGGTAACTTGCCTTGAGCTTGGGTTTAGAAAGGCAAGTAAACAATCCAAGTAGGTCACAAATTTGTGTGTTTGTGATTCAATTCTAATTAAGGATAAGCTAACGGTCCATTTTAAGAGAGCTAAGATCAGGGTAGGAGACCTAACTTGCATTTTTCTCCACTTTTCTAAACTCTTCTCTGGTGTCCATAGGAGATACGCTCAAGATATATTACAAAGAAGGTTTAAACATTCATGCAAGTCTGTTCCATTGGTTTGGGCAGCTGGTGAACAAGAAGAGAAGGACAGTTGTAAAGGAATGATGTCTCAACAGATAATTTAGGCCTTATGATGTTTTAGGAAAATTCACAACAGGTTATAACTTCTAGAGAACTCTTTTAGTCACCTTTATACAGGAAATAATTGGAATTTGACATCGTAATTTTAGTTTTTATTTACAATGTTCACTTTCTCTGCTATGAAATATTAATGTTTCCTGATTTTTGTAAGATTTTTTCTAGCAAATGGCAGAAGGTTCTCTTTCTTCCTTGTAATACTACACTTACACCAAATTATTTTTGGATACCTAGATCATCTGGAATCCACTTGAGTTGTTATGTAGGGATTGTAACAGACAGTAATAGTAATTGACTCCATGGCCTATATGCATTCTGGTTATTTGCCTTGTTTGTTGGATAACATGCTCTGATTTATTCTGTTATTTTTGTTTTATTGGATTCTCCATATAGAGATATATCTTAAACATGTTAGCTCTCTTGGCTAGTTTGTGTTTTGCTTTTCATGAAGTGTGATTGTATCTAACATGCTTTACTGTGCTTCTTTTCAAGATAATGCTTGATATAATTTTGTAAATTTAAAAATAGATAATAAAAGAATGAGTTTCTAAAAATTCAAAGCATTTCACTTGAGAGAAAAAACACATACAGTATGCTGCTTGCCCATTGTGGGGGCAATTTTCAAAACTATATAGGCAAATGTGATTTATATAAGCAATGACTTTAGAAAATTGTCCTATGAATATAAAATCCATGTCATGCTGATCACGCCATTTGTTACTCTTATTGTTTGTGTCTCTTATCTGTTCATATACTAGTTGTATGTAAAAACAGAGGCTATCTGAAATTACAATTAACTGAGAGAGGTGAAGTTTTTGAGGTGGTATGCATACAAATGTAATATACTATCATAGCTGTTTTCAAAAGCTATTTACCTGCATTTAGTGCACTTAACATAGGGTAAAGGGCATTTACACATACAAAACCACGCTTTAAGTATGTAAATGCTTTTGAAAATCAGATTCTTATTGTGCACAACTGAACAGAGTATAAACCTAGCAGTTTAAAAAAGGGCTCCAGGGGCGATCCGGGAAAACTACAGACCGGTTAGCCTGACTTCAGTGCCAGGAAAAATAGTGGAAAGTGTTATAAACATCAAAATCACAGAACATATAGAAAGACATGGTCAATGGAACAAAGTCAGCATGGCTTTACCCAGGGCAAGTCTTGCCTCACAAATCTGCTCACTTTTTTGAAGGAGTTAATAAACATGTGGATAAAGGTGAACCGGTAGATATAGTATACTGGATTTTCAGAAGGCGTTTGACAAAGTTCCTCATGAGAGGCTTCTAGGAAAAGTAAAAAGTCATGGGATAGGTGGCGATGTCCTTTCGTGGATTGCAAACTGGCTAAAAGACAGGAAACCAGAGAGTAGGATTAAATGGGCAATTTTCTCAGTGGAAGGGAGTGGACAATGGAGTACCTCAGGGTTCTGTGTTGGGGACCTTACTGTTCAATATATTTATAAATGATCTGGAAAGAAATACGACGAGTGAGATAATCAATTTGCAGATGACACAAAATTGGTGCAGAGTAGTTAAATCACAAGCAGATTGTGATAAATTGCAGGAAGACCTTGTGAGACTGGAAATTGGGCATCCAAATGGCAGATGAAATTTAATGTGGATAAGTGCAAGGTGATTGCATATAGGGAAAAATAACCCATGCTATAATTACACGATGTTGGGTTCCATATTAGTGCTACAAACCCAAGAAAGAGATCTAGGCATCATAGTGGATAATATTTTAAAATTGTCGGCTCAGTGTGCTGCAGCAGTCAAAAAGCAAACAGAATGTTAGGAATTATTAGGAAGGCAATGGCTAATAAAACGGAAATGTCATAATGCCTCTGTATCGCTCCATGGTGAGATAGTCATAGTGGATAACACATTGAAATCGTCGGTTCAGTGTGCTGCGGCAGTCAAAAAAGCAAACAGAATGTTGGGAATTATTAGAAAAGGAATGATGAATAAAACAGAAAATGTCATAATGCCTCTGTATCGCTCCATGGTGAGACCGCACCTTGAATACTGTGTACAATTCTGGTCGCCGCATCTCAAAAAGATATAATTGCGATGGAGAAGGTACCACCACTCATTGTCACCACGCGTGGCGCGAACATCAGAGACAAGCTGATACATGCTCAAGTTTCTACAAAAGCACAGGTTCCAGTTACGGGACATCACAAGTGCGGTCAATGTTCCCATTGTATGAACTGTATTGAAGGCTTAAGCTGGCAAGAACCAGTGACAGGGTATCTGGTACATCGCAAACATAACACGACATGCAATTCTGACTACGTGGTTTATGCAATCATCTGCCCATGCCCAGGGTTATATATTGGCAGGACCACCCGCAAGATAAGAGTGAGGCTGAATGAACATAAATCAAAATTAAACACGTCTACTTTATCTGCTCCAATTGTTGCACATTGTGAACAGCATGGACACTCATACAGCACCTTGAGATGGACAGTCATAGATCATATACCTATTATGTCGAGAGGAGGGGATCGGGAAGGTTTGCTGAATAAACGTGAAGCGTTCTGGATCTTTACTTTGAACACGCAAGCTCCTCAGGGAATGAATGAGGCTCTTGATTGGGGCTCTTTAGTTTGAATGAATACGCGATGACGTCGCGGCGATGTGTGTTGTGATTGGTAATTAAATCATCTGTGCCTCTAGCTTAAAAAGCCTGGATCGTTGGTGAGAGGTTTGTAGAGAGCAAGAGCGCTGTATGGCGTCTGGAAAACTTTTGCCTTGATAGATGATTTTCAGCTAATGCGGTATACCGACTGCTCTAAAAAGAACACATCCCCTGAAGAAAGGTTCCATTGCGAACCAGAAACGTAGCTTCGTCGGGTGGATTAACATCATCAGATAAGTCGGGACTTTGAAATTACGTTGAATAAGGAATTTGAACTTTATAAATAACAGTTAAAAAATTGGTTTTAAGGTAAAATGGGATAAAAAAATGTGTTGCAGTTTTCACTAGGGTTGCACAGAATTAGAAACAACTCATAGGTGGAGGAGGATTGGTTGATGATTATACTTGAAAACCGAACAGACCTTGTGTTGGGCTGAAAAACCTATATATGAAACCCTTCCTCTACCTTTTCAAAAATTTTGCTGTTGAATCAAACTGGGTAACGTGCAAGTGTCTCACCACACATTGCAGTTTACCTTTAAAATAATTGATATTTAAACAGAGACTTGATTGTGAGCAAAGAATTATTTTTCATAATTGGTAAAAAATTTAAATTCACTGGGGGGTTATTTATATATTTGATTATCGTATTGCCAATTCCCCAGAAGACTTAGGTGCTGTTTTGAGGATTTAAATTAGACCATCTCTCTGTGATCTACATGTCAATTGTATAGGGGATACAAAAGTGCAGGAAAATAGCAGGGAATTTCCATAGAAGCATGAAGATGGGGCACCAGGTAAGAGTTTGGGATGCCTCACAAGAATCTGATTCAAGCTGTTGGCATCCACAGGAATTCCATCTACATGATGATACTGCAGTGATTAGTGGAGCAGTAGACACCCCTTCATGATCTGTATCTAGAAACAGAGATAGGTGGCATTTACCTCTGGGGCATCATGATTGAGTAGAAATGAGATAGTTGGTACAAATCCTGAAGTCCTTCAAGGATGCCTCGGAGGATCTGAGTTCTAGAAGTGATATCATGGATGGAGGTCATTCCTATTATAAATATTCTGGAGGAAAAGGTAGATGGCTTCTGCAAGCAGGAGGGAATAGAAGCAAAGCTGTTGCCATTTCTGGACTTCTTGCAGCAGCAGGTAAATGAGAGACTGAAACCTCTCAAATAAAACAATAAATACATACTTGCTAAACTTTGTGATCCATGGGTGACAGGGAGTCTCTCCCATTCATGAAGGAGTTGGTGGTTACTCAGATGTGTTAAGAGGAGTGTCAGGGAGGAGGCACATTGAAGATGTAGACCAGGAAAGAGTGTAGTGTACTCAGAGAATCGTGCAAGCAGGAGCAGAATCCTGTCAGCTACCATTTATTTCCCTACCTCAATACACCAAAGCCATGTTGCCCGCAAAGGACCATTTCTCCTGACACAGACCATAGCTAAAGCAGTTGGCAAGAGACCCTCGCACCACCCCAGCACAAATTTCTGTGACACACTATCTCACAGAGCCCAATGAAGACATGGAAAGAAATGCACTGGCATATTGGACAAGTGAGTCTAAAGTTTGGCCACACCTAACCAAGATGCACTATCTTTGCTGTCCATGAACCAGTTGTAATGTGTCTTCTCAATGATAGAAGACATTGTGAGCCCTCCTAGTTCAAGGCTGGTGCCACAGTTGATAGAAATGCTTTGTCTTTGAAATCAATCTGCCTTTGTTTGGCGTTCCAGACTTTCCATGCAAACATCAAATGACTGAAAACACATTTGATGCCTTACTTCTTGGGAGTAGGAGGCGATGTCCTTTTGTGGATTAAAAAACTGGTTAAAAGACAGGAAACAGAGAGTAGGATTAAACGGTCAATTTCTCAGTGGAAAAGGGTAAACAGTGGAGTGCCTCAGGGATCTGTACTTGGACCGGTGCTTTTTCAATATATATATAAAATGACCTGGAAAGGAATACGACGAGTGAGGTTATCAAATTTGCGGATGATACAAAATTATTCAGAGTAGTTAAATCACAAGCGGATTGTGATACATTACAGGAGGACCTTGCGAGACTGAAGGATTTGGCATCCAAGTGGCAGATGAAATTTGGTGTGGACAAGTGTAAGGTGTTGCATATAGGGAAAAATAACCCTTGCTGTAGTTACATGAGGTTAGGTTCCATATTAGGAGCTACCACCCTAGAAAAAGATCTAGGCATCATAGTGGATAATATTTTAAAATTGTCGGCTCAGTGTGCTGCAGCAGTCAAAAAAGCAAACAGAATGTTAGGAATTATTAGGAAGGCAATGGCTAATAAAACGGAAAATGTCATAATGCCTCTGTATCGCTCCATGGTGAGATAGCACCTTGAATACTGTGTACAATTCTGGTCGCCACATCTCAAAAAAGATATAGTTGCAATGGAGAAGGTACAGAGAAGGGCAACCAAAATGATAAAGGGGATGGAACAGCTCCCCTATGAGGAAAGGCTGAAGAGGTTAGGGCTGTTCAGCTTGGAGAAGAGACAGCTGAGGGGGGATATGATAGAGGTCTTTAAGATCATGAGAGGTCTTGAATGGATAGATATGAACTGGTTATTTACACTTTCGGATAATAAGAGGACTAGGGGCATTCCATGAACTTAGCAAGTAGCACATTTAAGACTAATCAGAGAAAATTATTTTTCACTCAACGCACAATTAAGCTCTAGAATTTGTTGCCAGAGGATGTGGTTAGTGCAGTTAGTGTAACTGGGTTCAAAAAAGGTTTGGATAAGTTATTGGAGGAGAAATCCATTAACTGCTATTAATCAAGTTTACTTAGGGAATAGCCACTGCTATTAATTGTATCAGTAGCATGGGATCTTCTTGGTGTTTGGGTAATTGCCAGGTTCTTGTGGCCTGGTTTGGCCTCTGTTGGAAACAGGATGCTGGGCTTGATGGACCCTTGGTCTGACCCAGCATGGCAATTTCTTATGTTCTTATGTTCTTCCACTCTACCTACATTCCATGCCCCTGATGTACCATTTTTGGGATCTTGCTGCTACCCCTCTGCCTACCTGCCATACCTCCTTGGATGTCATGCTGTTAATATGTGTACCTGCCATGCTTATTATGTACTAGTTGGAAGCTATGTTGCTTCTGTGTTGTTTGATGTTTGGATCTCGGCCTATTTATCTCATCCTGTGTGTTGGTTATACTATGGTGTTTTGTCTCCAGAAAAAAAATTTGAAAAAAGAAAAAAATGCAAGTTTCTCCTCCCAACCCACCACAATGCAGAAGAACATAAGCACATAAAATTTGTTTTACAGGGTCAGACTAAAAGTCCATTTAGCCCAGTATCCTGTTTGCAAAAGTGGCCAATTCAGGTCACGAGTACCTTGTTTGATCCCAAAAGGTAAATAGATTTCATGCTGCTTATCCCAGGGAGAAACACTGGATTTTCTCAATTCCACCTTAATAATGGTTCATAGATTTTTCGACCAGAAACTTGAGTAATTTTTTTTTTTCTGTTTGTTTTAAAAGTAGTACTAAGTAACTTCATTGCATGTGCCTTAGTCTTTGCACGTTTTGAAAGAGTAAACAACCAATTTGCATTCACCCATTCCGTTCCACTCATTATTTATAGACCTCTATCATATCTACCCTCATCTGTCTCTTCTCCAGTCTGAAAAGCCCTAACCTCTTTAGCCTTTCATCATAAGGGGAATCATTCCAACCCTTCTATCATTTTGGTCGTCCTTCTCTGAACCTTTTCTAATTCAGCTATATCTTTTTCGTGATACAGTAACCAAAATTATACACAATACTCAAAATAATGCTAGAGAGATAAAATTCATGGATGGAATAAATGACAGCTTTATGGAGCAACTGGTTCAGGAATCAATGAGCAAGGGAACTATTTTAGACCTAAGTGGAGCGCAGGATTTGGTGAGAGAGGAAATAGTAATGGACATCATAATGTGCTTTGACTTCACTGAGATTACAACTCAACTGGACTGAACTAGTATGCTTCCCTTTAAGATGAAGTTTTTCTAATTGCCAGAAACATTAAGGAACATGAAAAAAAGTGAGCAGGAGGTCACTGGTTGCCTCTACATTTACGGAAAAAAACGTATTGGTGGGTGGTGGGGGGGAGGGAGGAAGAGGGAGACAGACAGACCTGAAGATTTTTATAAGGCAGCAACAAGCTTAAAAAATATCAAATACTGTAAAGAGGGGGTCTGTTCTACAACCAACCTTCCTTTACCAGAAATTGAAGTTATGTCTCTCTTGTCAGGCAGTTTCCTAAACTCTCACAGCTCTCTTTAAATCATCTCTTTTCTAGCTGAAAAGAGTTCCATTCTATGATGAGATGTTGGTCATGGGCCCTTAACTTATCCTGAAAAGAATATATACCCATCTTTAAAGTGTCTGAGCTTAGCCTTTTTAATGCATCCTGCACACATAGATTTAAGACAAATGGGTTAGATACTACAATGAGACACAATCTTCTAATTGTTTCTCTCTATTGGACAGTGATTGTTTAGAATAATTTCCTAAATTAATTAAAAGCCCCCATTTCAGCCTAGCACAAGTCACTGCTCAGATCTTTGGTCTTAGACGTTAACGCTGCATATGTATATCTATATGTAGCCACATTGTTTGATAAGAATTATAATGAATTCAAATTCAATACTCTTGAAATTCTTGACAGTGGAGTAGTGGAAGAATTAGAACTTATAAATTATGTGTGCCCCTTCTTTGAAAAATGCTTTGGAGGTTTCTTTGTGTATTGGCAAATACAGTAGGAATATGAGGTATTGTGTGGATCCTCCTGCACAGCACCTGATAAAAGAATAAAGAGCTGTGACATATTCTTAAAACAATAGAGGAATTAAAGGGAAACAATAGGCCAGCTGCTTCATTAATACAATCAAAAGAGAGCCCAGCACAGAGGAGTCCAGATAATTAAGCACTACTGTTTTAGACTTTCTTTCCATAATAAAATTGCTTAAAAATGTATTAACTACTTCATAGTTGCTAGATATATGTATGTACTTGTTTATTTGGGCTGATTAATGCCTCTTTAGTATTCTACAACATGCCATCTCATGCTTTATACAAGTTTTTAAATAATGTAAGAATAACTGATAAGGATCTGCAGGATACACAGCAATAAATCAAAGTATTTGGTGAGCAATCTTTCCCCTTGCTAACTAATTCTCAATATGTTTCCTGAGTTAGAGGACCGGCTATATGCAAATGCACTTTTGTGGCTATTCAAATATTTTAGACTGGATAAAAAAAAAAAACTGGTCTGTCTGATTTGACTTACTCAGGTATACTGTGAATTTTGATGTGACTAAACATGCGCTTTTTAATATGTCCTGCTTTGCAATTGGATTGATAAATATCTAGTTTTAGAATGTTAAAACGTTAAAAAAAACAAAACATATAGATTACAACAGATCCAGTGAGATTATGTTATGTTCAGACCTAAAACTTCCTAGAACTAGAGAACTTAATTTACAGATAGCAAGAGAGATTTCCTTTGTCCTTTTATAAAATTTAGCAGTAAAGATTTGAAATGGATGAATTTGAGACACAAATAGCTCTAATATTTGCAGAAGACAGAAAGGACAAAGGGACATGTATAATTGCTTAACTATGCTTTTACTGGAAAATACTCTGATCTATGTTCTAAGTAAAGCAAAAATGCAATAACTCAAGTCAGGACTTTGGGATGGTCAGAGTGACTGAATTCATTAGAACTAATGGTAGGGATCATCAAAAATTATGAACTTAAAACAAGAGCTAATTGTAGGATTTCAGAACCTACAGGCTTCAAGGGATTAAAAAGGGTATTCACTTCTTTTTCTAAAATTGCTATGCAATAAATGGCATACAAAATAGCAGAACACATATACTGTCTGCTACAGTGCTTAATCCCCTTCTGAAGCTGGTGCTATGAGCCTTCATTCTCAATTTCCTGGGGATTTTTCGCCCATTCTATATTCCCCCTCTACTCAACATATAGTAACTAGTCAGATCAATGCAACAAAAGACCTGGGCCAGAGACCCATGCCCTAGGGCTTCTTCTAGACTCCAGGCTCTAGGTGTCACCCCTAACCAATGACCACAACTTTCCCGTTTTAGGGGCCATGAATGCTGCTTTGGCAGCATCTCCAGCCCCAGCTGAGCTGAGAAGCAGAAGACCCAGCTTGGGGATTGAAAGTGGGACCTTCCATTTGACACTACTGCCACTAAGCCAATGGGCTAGGCAAGGCGGTTTTTCTAAGTCCTCAGCACTCTCTTTAAAAGATTGTTGTTCTATATGAAATGAAAAGAGGTGGTGGGCACCAGTTATTGAGGCATTAGATTTCCAGGACAGAGGTCCACTTTATTAGATGCATGGTAGGGGGGAGGGGGAGAGTGGAAATAGGTGTGGAAACAGCATTATAGTCCAGACTACTGACAATGGAGGTAAGTACGAAAAGACAATGATCTGAGAACAATTAAGTTCATAGACACTTGTAGTGTGCCATAAAGCCATTCTCTCTCTTCAGACTTAGGGTGATGGTGTTAATTTTTTTGATGAGTTCCAATTCAGCAGTTTCTCACTGGATTGCTCTTTGCAAGTTCCTTTTTAGCAGGATGGCAACCTTAAGGTCAGATAGAGAATGTCCTGGAAGATTGAAATATTCACCTACTGGTTTCTGAAATTTGGCATTTCTAATGTCAGATTTAGGTCCATTTAATCTTTTCCATGTTTGTCCCATGTAGACAGCAGAGTCATTGCTGCCAGGAAATGATGTAAATTACATTGGAAGAAGAGCAGGTGAATGAGCTCCGGATGTTGTAGCTGATGTTCTTGGATCCTATGATAGTGTTGTCTGGGTTAATATATGTACAGGGTTGGATTATGGATTTCTGGAAGGGTCTGGTTCCTGAGTTGGTATCACTGTTGTACCATTTGTGGCTGCTGGTTAATATCCATTTGAGATAGGGGGCTGTCGGTAGGCCAGGATAGGCTTGCCACCCACAGCTGGGAGAGAGAGGTGCCATTGTCCAGGATGGGTTGTAGATCCTTCATGATGTGTTTCAGTGGTTTCAACTGGGAGTTATAGGTAACAACCAGAGATGTTCTGTTATTTTCTTTTTTGAGATGATTCTGTTTTCTTTCCTCAAAGGGTAAGTAATTCCCAAAGGGGCAGATTTTAAATGTTACGCACGCGGGGTACATTTGTGCGCGCTACCCGGTGCGCACAAATGTACACCCGATTTTATAACATGCGTGCGCTGCCGCGTACATGTTATAAGATCCAGGGTCGGCGCACACAAGGGGGTGCACACTTGTGCACCTTGCGCGCGCCGAGCCCAAGGGGAGCCCCGATGGCGTTCCCCTTGGAGGGAATTGTTTTTTCAATCCCCCCCCTTCTTTCCCTCCCTTCCCCCATCGAACCCACCCCCCAGCCCTAACTAAATCCCCCCCTACCTTTTTTTTCAGGAGTCGCGCCTGCACATGGCAGGTGTAACTTGCGCGCACTGGCCGGCTGCCGGCACGCTGTGCCGGAGCTCTCAGGACTGCCTCTGGACCGCCGTCACGCCCCTGGCCCCGCCCCAGACTGCCACATTTTGGAAAGCCCTGGGACATTCGCGTGTCCCGGGGCTTGCGTGTGCCACCGAGCCTATGCAAAATAGGCTCGGCGTGTGCAGGGGTAGGTGTTCGGGGGTTACGCGCATATCTTATGCACGTAACCCTTTGAAAATCTACCCCAAAATGTCCATTGTAATTTCCACAGCCTGCCTACCTAATTCAATGCCTTCCCTTTGTTCTGTACTCCCCACCTCCATCCACCTCTGCACTACACTTCATGCATCTCATGAAGTGCACTCTGTTCTCCAAAGCTCATGCTTCAGTAAACTGGTTCGTCTGTAAGGTGCCACCGGCCTCGTCATTTTTCTACACCAGGCTAACATGGCTATCCCTCTGACTATCTGAAATAGTTGCCCTCTGTGAACAGACTTTGGTTATGGTTCTTAACATATCTTTCCAAGCATATGTACACTTTATTAAATTGTCCAAACTTAGGGGCTGCTTTAGTCGGTTTGTTTTTTTCTCCAAGGACAGAGAATGACACAAAATCTCAGCAATTCAGGCCTTAAGTCTATTATTACACTCTGTATGGATATTAAAAAAAAGAAAACTAGCTTAGGGTGTGGCGTTAAGTTGATTTTGCTCACAGTAACCCTGGAACTTGTATTTGAATAGTAACTTAATCACAGTGAATTCAACAATTGCCATTCAGACATGTGAGTACATTACATTGAATTACTGCTGTTTTAGTCCTTTACAGTGTCTGCATGCATTGAAACACTAATGTGATGTGACTGAATATTTGGAACATTTGTTTTATGTAGAGCTGTTTTAGCATTTTCAGCTATAGATCCCATAAGGCTGAAGCTACTTTACAAATAATCGACAAATGATGACTAGAGACACTTTATGTCATTGGATTGAGTGAGGTGCTATGCCATTGTGCTGAATGAGATGGAAGGAGACACATACCCAGGTAGAAAAGTGACGGAGGGGACCCCACTTTTGTGGGAGTCCTCCTAGTGCCCTGGTCCAAAGGGAAGGAGCAATCGCCTCTCGCTCCTGCTCTTTTTTCCAAGGGACCCTCACGGAAGGGAGAAGTGGGGGCTGGAGACCCCCCAACACCAGCAATTTTTGCAGGGTGCAGGCAGGGGAGTCAGAGGGGCCTGGGGAGGTCACAGCTGGGTAGGTCCAGGATTTGAATTTTCTTTTGTATGGTGGGAGGTGGGTGGAGGGGAGTCATAGAGGCCTGGAGCTCCTGGCTGACTTTCTTAGGGGCAGGAGAGGGTCAGAAGGCCTCAGGAAGGCCACTTTTTTTTTTTTTTAACCAAATCAAATAATAGCCACAACTTATTGGTTATTTTTGTGAAAAGCCATTTTCATGGAAAATGAATGCACATCCCTAGCTCCCGCAGGGCATTGCTGCATCCTTCCTTCTCCCCAGCCACAGGGAGTACCTTACAGCCATGAGCTGTGAGCATGGAAAGCATCAGATTTTTTATTTTTATTTATTTGTATTTTTCTATACCGGCATTCACGGAGTTCGTATCATGTCGGTTTACATAAAACAAGGGGTGAGAAATACATTATAACGTAAATAACTAATAACATAAGAGTATACATTAAAAGTAAAACAAGTGCATGGAAGAAGAAGTTACAATAAAAACGAGGGTCATTCTAACTGGGATTAGATTTAGAGGAAAGATAAAAAGTTTAACAAGAAGTAAAACATTGTAGTGATTGGTAGATAGTGACTGTTTCAGTTTAATAGGAAATGTTCAGTAATGCTGCATTTGATGGTAGTGAATCTTTAAGGGTCCGGAAATGCTTTCATGAACAGCCATGTTTTCAGTCTTTTCCTGAAGGTTAGAAGACATGGTTCCTGTCTTAGTTCTAGGGGGATGGAGTTCCACAGTGGGGGGACCTGCTGTGGAGAAGGCCCGATCTCTCAATGTTATATGTTGGGTGGTATTGTTGTGTGGTACCTGTAGATATTCTCTATATGCTTCTCTGATGGGTCTGTTGGAGGAGTGTTTTTTAAGAGCTATTTGTAGATGGAGTGGAGCCAGTCCATGGATATTCTTGTAGATTGTGGTGAGGGATTTATGAATTATTCTGTAGTGGATTGGTAACCAGTGTAGGTCTTTAAGGACTGGTGTAATGTGATCTCTTCTTCTTTTGTTTGTTAGAATTCTTGCTGCGGTGTTCTGTATCATTTGGAGCGGTTTAGTATGTGATGATGGGAGGCCTACTAGGATCGAGTTGCAGTAATCAATTTTCGCAAATATTATTGCTTGGAGCACTGTTCTATAATCATGGAAGTGAAATAGGGGTTTTATTCTTTTTAATACGTGCAGTTTGTGGAAGCAGTCTTTGGTTGTTTGGTTGATAAACGATTTCAAATTTAGCCGGTTATCTATGGAGACTCCTAAATCTCTTACTTTTGAGGTTTGCAAGTTGGCTGGCGGGTTTGTAGTGATTTTGCAATTATCTGGAGAGATTAGAATGAATTCACTTTTTGATTAGTTTAGGATTAGATTTAAGCTGGATAAGAGCTCGTTAATTTCTTGAAAGCAATTTTCCCAAAGTTCTAGCGCTTTAGTGATGGATTCTTTGATGGGGATCACAATCTGGACGTCGTCGGCAAAAATGAAGTGTTTTAGGTTCAATTTGTTTAGCAGTTGGCAAAGCGGGAGAAGGTATAAGTTGAAAAGTGTTGGTGAGAGAGAGGAACCCTGAGGAACTCCTTGTGATGATGGGTATCTGGAGGATTCTTTGTTGTGGATTTTAACTTTGAAACCTCTGTTTTCTAGGAATGTTTTGAACCATGTTAGTGCTGATCCTGCAATACCGATGTTCGCTAGTTGATTTAGTAATATGGCATGGTTCACAGTATCGAATGCTGCTGATAGATCCAATAAGATCAGTAGGAAGGCCTGTCCTTTATCGAGGCCCAAAATAATGTGGTCAGTCAGTGAGATGAGAAGGGATTCGGTGCTTGAGGCTTTTCTAAAACCGAATTGAGTGGGGAAAAGAATTTTGTGTTCTTCTATGTAATCTGCTAGTTGTGTGTTAACTAGTTTCTCCATCACCTTGGCAATGAAAGGCAGATTTGAGATTGGACGGAAGTTGTTAGGATCTTTGGGGTCCAAGTTAGGCTTCTTAAGTAGCGGTTTGATGGATGCTATTTTGAGGTCGTCTGGGTAGAAACCCTGGATGAATGAGCAGTTTATAATGTCTGCTAGGGTTTTGGTTATGGTGTCCGGGATTAGCAGTAGTAATTTAGACGGAATCTGGTCTAGTGGATGCGATGAGGGTTTCATTTTCTTAAGAAGAGTTTGGATCTCTGAGGAAGAGGTGAGTTCAAGAGATTGTAGGGAGATGTCTTTATTATGAAGAATGTAATTGCTGGTTGGTGTGCCGGTATTATGCTTTAATTGTGTTAGTAGGTTTGTGATTTTCTTACTGAAGAAGAGTGCCAGCTCATCGGCTTTTGTTTGAGCTTGGTTAGGTGGTATGTCAGGGGGGTTTGCCTGAGTTAGATTGGAGACAAATGTGAATAGCGCTTTGGAATCGAATATAATGTTATGAATCTTGTGTGCATAGAAGTCCCTTTTTGTTTTTAAAGTGGAGCTCTTGTATGCTTGGAGGGCGAGTTTGTATGTAGAAAGTGTGGAGGGGAAGGGGCTTTACGCCATTTTACTTTCTTTTTGACGCAGGTCGAGTTTGAGGTTTTTAAGTTCATTTGTAAACCATGGCTGCCTTTTTGACGCACCTTGTTGACTTTTTTGTTATCCACGGACATAGTTTGTTTGCCACGGTTTCTGTTATGGAGGACCAGGAAATTAACGGCTGCATTGGGTGATGTGAAGTCCATGTGTGAAAGTTCCGTGATTAGATGATTGCTGAGTTCATCAGAGGTGCATACTTTTCTGTAGAGAAATGAGTGTTGAGGGGCGTGATTATTGTTCATTTGGGTCATTGAGAAGGTGGTGGAGATTAAAGAGTGGTCTGACCAGGGAACTTTTTTGTAAGTGGGATGTACTGAATGTGTTATACCTGAGTTCACAAAGATAAGGTCCAGTGTGTGACCTGCCTTGTGGGTAGGTTCATTGATTATTTGTTTGAATCCCATTGCAGACATGGCTGTAAGAATGGTTTTGCAGCTGGTTGAGAGTGTGGGGTTATCAACGTGCAAGTTGAAATCTCCTAGGATTATCGTTGGGAAGTCTGGTTTTAGATAAGATGCTAAGATTTCTAGGAAGGGTGATGGGTCTGTTTCTAGAAGTCCTGGAGGGGCATATATTAGAAGGATTTGTAGTGAGTCTGATTTGAAGAGACCTGTTTCCAATTTCGAGTCAGATTTGATTGGGTGATGAGTGAATCTAAGATCTTTCTTAGCTGCTAAGAGAATGCCCCCACCCCTTTTTTTCTGTCGTGGGATTGAGAAAAAGTCGTATGTCTGAGTAGGTAGTTGATTAATTAAAGCTATATCTGTAGATTTAAACCACGTTTCTGTTATAGCACATAAGTCTGGGTTTGCATCTAGGTTTCTGTTATAGCACATAAGTCTGGGTTTGCATCTGGGTTTGCATCAGATCCTTTGTCAGTTCTTATTCAGAGTCAGAAGTTGTTCCAAAGGACTGGAGAAAGGCAGAAGTGGTTCTCCTTCACAAATCTGGAAGTAAGGAGAAGTTTGAAAACTACAGGCCAGTTAGTCTGACCTCAGTGGTGAGTAAATTAATGGAACTGTTGCTAAAACAGATGATAGCACAGTTTCTTGAATCTAATTCATTACAAGATCTGAAGCAGCATGGTTTTACCAGAGGTAAGTCTTGTCATATAAATCTAATCAATTTCTTTGATTGGATGACCAGAGAGTTAGATCAGAGGAAAATGTTAGATGTAGTGTACTTGGATTTCAGCAAGGCCTTTGTCACAGTTCTGCATAGGCAATTTATAAACAAACATTCAGGCCTTAGGTATAGGCCCTAAAATGATTCACTGAGTTAGAAACTAGTTGAGTGGAAGGCGACAAAGGGTAGTGGTAAATAGAGTTCATTCTGAGGAAAGCGGAGATACCAGTGGTGTGCCTCAGGGTTTTGACTCATTCTGGTTCTGTTTAAGATTTTTCTAAGCTCTATTGCAAATAGACTATTGAGAAAGGTTTGCCTTTCGAGGATGATACTACAATCTGCAACAGGGTAGACACCCTGGAAGGTATGGAAAACATGAGCAGGGATCTAGTGAAGCTTGAGGAATGGTCTAAAATCTGACAGCTAAGACGTAATGCTAAAAAAAAGATAGGGTTATATATTTGGGTTGCAAAATCCCAAGGGAGGATACAGTATAAAGGATGACGTTCTTCTCTGCACAAAATAGGAGCGAGATTTGGGGGTGATCATATCTGATGATCTTAAAGTGCATCTACACAGGTAGATATGAGATGGCAAAAGCCAGAAGGAAGATTGGATGCATAAGGAGAGGAGTAGCCAGTAAGAAAACATAGATGACATTGATTCAGTTTAAGTATCTGGTGACAAACTCATTTGGAGTACTAGGTGTAATTCTGGAGACTGCACCTTCAAACAAATATAAACCATATAGTCTTGGTTCAGAGGACAGTTACTAAAATAGTCAATGGTCTTCAAGAAGCATTTGGGGACAGACTTAAAGACCTAAATATGTGCACCTTGGGGGAAAGGAGGGAAAGAGGGAAAATGATAGAGACATTTAAATACTTTCAGGAAATAAATGTACAGAAAGCAAGCCTCTTTCAATGGAAAAGAGAATCTGGAATGAGGGGTCATGGGATGAAGGTGAAACAGGGAAGTCTCATGGATAATCTAAAGAAACATTTCTTTACAGAAATGTTGATGGCTGCATGGAACAGCCAAACCTAGGGCAGCAAAAATTGGGAGGGGCAGCAGGCTGGCTGATGGATTTCTTGCCTTCCAGCTGTTATGAATCTCACTCAGCAGGGAACAGCCCTCTGCTTCCTGATCCAGCCCCTCCTTTCCCAGGCAGCCTGGAGCCCAGAGAGCAAAGGGGGATCATTTTCATAAGATTAGGAGGGGCTGAATTGGGATCATTGGGGGTAAGAAGAGAGGCTGGGGGATGAGCGTGGATCAGATGGGGGAAGGAGGTAGTGTTTGTGTGTATGAGTGGGAGAAGGGATTGATGCTGGTGTGTGTGTGTGTGTGTGTGTCAGATTGAGAGATTAGAGAGGAGTTGTAAGGGGGAGCAGGACCAGAGCACAGTAGGGATATCTCCCTCCTCTCCTTCCCCCTCCTCTCCTTCTCCCTCCTCCACCCACTGCAAGTCCATTTTCTTTCCCTTAATCTTAGATTCTATCCCCCAGATCCTGGAACCCACCCCCAACATGTTCTACTCTCTTTCCCCCTTTCTCAATCCCAGAACCTCCCTCCTTTCCCATTTCCCAACCCTTTCTACCTCTCCTCCTCCCATCCTTAGTCCTCTTTCCTTCTCATACTCCTTCCTCCTAGCCTCAGTCTTTTCACCGACTCCTCACCCCATTCCTAGTCCATTTCTCCTCTCTCTATGCCTGATCCTCTCACCCTCTCCTCTTTTAACCATCCCTGAGATCTCATCCCTGTACCGGTACTTAAAATCCCTTTTCCTCCCCCAATAAAAAAATAATAAATTATACAGACACAAAAACAAGGTTGGAAAATTGCTTAATTTTTATATTAAAAAAGATGGAAATTTTTGCCAATGTGCTTCATATTTTTCCAGTTTTTTTGCTACAGAATCTGAGCCTCAGCTGCTGCAGCAAACTGTGGGACTGTGCCTTATCCCTCCTGCTCCCTGTTCTCTGACCTTATCCGGGAGTGGGAGGGTGGAGTGTAAGAGAGGGCGCAACAGCAGCAACAGTGCCTAGGGGTGGCACACTAAATCCATCAGTGGGAACAACTTTCCTGCAGAGGTGGTAGAGACAAGGGCAGAATCAGAATTCAAGAGAGCATGGGAGAAGCACCGATGATCTATGAGGGAGAGGAAGAGGCGATAAAGCTAAGCAAGAACTATGGATGGGCAGACTGATTGGGGTGCATGGTCTTCTTTATCTCCTATCATTTTGCAAATGACAGAGCATACCACTGTCGACTGATGGCTCTTCAACACTGAATATGTTCTACAATGCACCATAACTGCAAAGAACCTCCAACCTTCTGATATCTTACAGAATCCACTCTATGGATTCTTGGGTGCTGTTTCTGGTGCTAGGGTTGAAGGTGACCCAAGAAGTAAAAGGCCAAGGGCATCCCTCATGCTCTCAAATAGTTGCTGGTCCTGATGCCAGCAGGATTGCTTGATCTTGATCCCAGCAGGATTGCTTACTGCCTGTGGCTGCTAACCAAATATGATGCTAGCAATTAGGTTCCCCAAACCTTCCTCAGCTACTAGACTTTCAATATCCCCTTCTTCCAAATCTCTGAATCCCTCACAGGATTAATTTGAATCATTAGGTTCTACAAAGATCTGCTGCAGACACTGGTCGGAACACATTTTTAAAGCCCATAGTTTGTCCAGTTAAGACCTAAACGTAACCAGACAAACCATTAGAATATTAACTCTATGATCTTTTTAAAGGAAACTCGCATAAGTCATCCACACCCAATCTCTAATACATACAAGTACAACATTATGCTCTGATACTCCTGAGAGATGAATATTTGCATGTATTTCATCTCAAGTACACAAACTGACTGTAGGATTTTTCATTCCGCTATAAATATAGCGGAATGTGTAAAACATTATTGCCCGTAGTGCAACAGGTCCCCAAATGTTTTTTAATACCACCCAAACCCCTCCCCTTTCCCTCATTTAAATTATATCGTGGCGATGCGGTCGTTATCGCGTGCATTAGGGCATTATCGCATGCGATAAGGCCCTAACTTACGCGATAACGGCCGATCACATTTTGAAAAATGAATCCCTAAAACTCTTACAAAGAGTATACTACATAGTCAAATCCACACTTTCAAAACTGGCACTCATACATGTACTATTGGACCGTCTCACAGATACATTTTCTAAAATACTCTATCATTATTACAGCTCTGGTTTGATCTAACGATTAAATATTGTCTTCGCTTCATTATGTGGACGTGAATTTGTTCAATTCTTTTCAGAGATTTCTGTGTGTACATTTTTTATGCATTTAAAAATGTGATTTTAGGCCCCTAAGAACAACTGACCTGCTTAAATTTCAGTTCTATGAGTATAAATTACTAGTACAAAATACTACGAGTAAGAAATACTTAAATAAGTTCTGAAAAAGAATGGAAACAATTTTCAGAACAAAAGTTCAAAAAGATGGCTGAAATGACGATATCTTTAATGGCTGCACACCCCTGCTTCATTACTACGGACCTTTGTTTTCAGTTTTTATTTTCTTTTGACTGGGAATTTCACAAAAATAATTTTTACTATAACAAAAATGGGAGAAAATCAGTGGGAAATATAACTCATTTTTCCACTGATATTTTCCTATTTTTATTTGATACAATAAACACTGAGAAATTCCAAGACAAAATAAAACAAAAACTGAAAATGAAGGTCTCGCTCTATTACACAATAACGCGTTAAGTTGAAGGCAGACCGAAATCTGTATTCTTCAAACATTTTCCACTGGTTCCCTGGCAGCTTGCTAGTGATGATCTAGGGAAAGACAAAATATTCTTAATAGTCAGTTTTACTTTCCTGGAGAGGAGCTTCCAATATGAACCACGAAATGGCATTCTTTGGGGGAATCACAGGATATTTTTAAATCAAATTTAATTGTTGTGCCTTCCTGCATCTCAGGAATTGAATTCTCACTCTTCCGAGCATTGTTATCTTTTCCTTCTTCCACTCAGCCTCCAACCGCATTTACAACGTTTATTTTCCCTGATGCTTACTCTCATTGATTTTCCATTTCCTGTGGTTCAGAATAGTACCCAATGGGGTAGATTTTCAGACCGCGCGAAGAGGCATACTTTTGCTGGCGCATCAGGCGCCAGCAAAAGTACGCGGGATTTTAGTAGATACGCGTGTAGCCGCGCGTATCCGCTAAAATCCCGGATCGGCTCGCGCAAGGCTATCGATTCTGTATAGCCGGCGCGCGCCGAGGCGAGCAGCCTACCCCCATTCCCTCCGAGGCCGCTCCGAAATCGGAGCGGCCTCGGAGGGAATCCTCTAACGCCCTCCCCTCACCTCCCCCTCCCTTCCTCTACCTAACCCACCCGCCCGGCCCAGTCTAAACCCCTTCCTTACCTTTGTCGGGGGATTTACGCCTCCTGGAGGGAGGCGTAAATCCCCGCGCGCCAGTCTGTAACCTGGGGGCGGGTCCAGAGGGCACGGCCACGCCCCTGGACCCCCGGGCCATAACCACGCCCCCGGGCCCGCCCCCAAAACGCTGCCGACACGCCCCCTAAACGCCGCACGGCTCAGGCCCGCCCCCGACACGCCCCTGGCACGCCCCCCTCGCCAAACCCCGGGACTTACGCGAGTCCCGGGGTCTGCGTGCGCCGGTAGGCCTATTGAACATAGGCGCACCGGCGCGCAGGGCCCTGCTCGCCTAAATCCGCCCGGATTTGGGCGGATTTAGATGAGCAGGGCTCTTAAAATCCGCCCCAATATGTCTTCTCAGCTCGAATGGTTGATTTTTCTCTCCTAACATTTCCAATCACTTAGTTTTTATTTCTCCTCATCCCTATTCATTAAATTCTTTCTTCCCTCAGTTCAGTTTCTTCTTTCCAACAAAGTTATCAATATTTTCTTCCACCCAGTCCAATGATGTTTCTCTCCCACCCAATAAATTACCTTTTTCCTCCTCTTCCACCAATCATTTTGTGACTCTACAGAAATTTCCCCCTTTGAATACCAAAATTATTAATCTTCATTGCCAATGCCACATCCCATGACTCATTTCTATCATTCTGTTTGACCTTTTAGAAATAGTGCAGGATCAGGGTCCATATATGTTGAGAGAGACTGGACTCTACAAACTATTGAGAGCTTGAGAAGGTGTCCAAAGCAGGGGACCAGAGGGATAAGCATGCGGCAAACTTTGTGTGGATTGGGGTAATTTGAACTGACAGAGGAGGGCATGATGAGAAGGGGGACATAGAAATGCTTGTGGGAGGCATAGAAAACAGAATAAAGCCGGAAAAGACCAATGGGTACATTTTGACAAACTTAGATCAATCCCCAGAGTTTAAGTGGAATAGAAGAATGCCAGCTATGATCAAGATTTGAAAGTGTAGTAGTAAGATAGACATGTTAGATTTTGATCCTGGAACTGCTTTGAAAAAGAAGCAGCATGCTTGGAGGAGTGGATCTGTCCCTCTGCTAAGATTTCATTGGCAACATCTTCTTGGAAGCTGAATCCATGCAAAGATTCATCTATCCAGAGAAGCTGTCAGTATGTGCTTAAATTAAATTTTGCTATTCTTAAATCTTTATATATTGTTTATATTCTCCTACTACATTTGCTAATAGCATGTGATAAACTTTTAACTAGCAGAATTCTTCAGAAACAATGCTTTGAGAGAACATGGAGATCTTGGAAGCTAGACATGCCTTGCTAATACCTGAATGGGGAACCGCCAAGGAAGATCAGGTGCTGCGGGATGCAGAAGGCAATGACACACTCTATAGAATTCTGCCGAGAAAAGGTGACAGATTATGGCCAAAAATATGTAGAAAGAGGACAGGAGAAACAGCAAGATGTATGAATAATACATCTTGAGATTTATGGTTATCCAATTGCCATTCAAGAAGCAGCCAGATGATTGCTCTCACAATAGGACCTGTGCTATCCTTGAGAAAACAGATATAATAAAGGGTAAAGATATCTTTACATTGACATCGTATTTGATTCTCCACAAGTTGCTTACTTGTTTAGACTCATCTCTTTCTGTAGAATATAGTGGAAAATTTCATTAGCTAGAAATATGCAGTAAATGCTTTGGGGAAAAAAATGAACAATTTATTTTTTTTTCCTTAATTGAACTGTCACAGTTTATTTACCGCACTGAGAGCCTGCTAAACCCATATCTGTTAAAGTTCTATGCACTAAAGAGGATTAAATGTTTCTTTTGGGACCTGAGTTCAAATCCAGAGCTGATCAGAGTGGATAAACATTCTTCCATTAGAAGCTGTAAAAAATCTCATAGAAAATCAGTTTCTGGTAGACTGCACCATAAAACTATTACATAGTTGGCACAATTATCTTTCTCAAAAAACTGAAAGAAATTCAGGGCTGAAATATCTTCCCATCATGTTAGAAGTTGGATTGAAATTGAAATATAGACAAGAGTCCCAGATCATTTATAGTTTCTTCATTCAGCACAAGTTCTTCTATCCAAGCAAAAATGTGTTTATTTTGTTTTAATAAGGCAAACATTTGTTAGAAACTAAAAAAAAACATAAGAATAAAACTAATAATTATTAATTTAATCAGATTTAGTCATTATGGCCAAATAAATTAGTCAATAAATAAAAGTTAAGAATAAACTGAGAATTACAGAATTAGACATCCAAAACAGAAGTCAGAACACTCCACAAGGATGGAGCAAAATAAATAAAAGTACAACAGTGAGTTAATTCCAATATGATTTGGATGGTTTTTTTTTTCTTTTTTTATGGCCACTATAAATATGCAAAAAACCAAAAAGACTAAGAATCCACTTCTTCAACACTGAATACACCCGATGTGCTGATAATTATTTAAGAATTTTGATATTTTTGTTGGAACCGCATCAGCAAGCCCGTTCCCGTTCTAAAGATTTACACATCAGAGACAGCATTGTCCGGGATGAAGCATCTGTTCTACATCTATTGAAACTTATGCAATTGACTCCTGAAGAAGCGATTTTTATCGCGAAACACTGGCCGTTGTCGGGCTTTACTCTTCTATTCTAATATGCAGGAACAGATGACATCTATGCATTTATTCATTGCAATATAGTCCTTCAATAGGGCTTTACTCTTCTATTCTAATATGCAGGAACAGATGCCATCTATGCATTTATTCATTGCAATATAGTCCTTCAATAGGGCTTTACTCTTCTATTCTAATATGCAGGAACAGATGACATCTATGCATTTATTCATTGCAATATAGTCCTTCAATAGATTAATAATAACGCCGCAAGTGACGAGTAGTCCGGACGGCAAGTGACCCCACTGCCGTTGTCTGGCTTGCTGATGCGGTTCCAACAAAAATATCAAAATTCTTAAATAATTATCAGCACATCGGGTGTATTCAGTGTTGAAGAAGTGGATTCTTAGTCTTTTTGGTTTTTTGTACTTACAGTAACAAGACAAGTTGTGGTTCTTTTCTTTGTTTGTTTTGTCACTATAAATATGCGGCAGGAGCCTTGGGACCCACATTAGGGTCCGAGGCCTCCCGCACATCTATTGCCTTGCAAGGAGGTGTTGCTATTTTATCGTGGCTGACCACCTTCTTGGTCGATTGCAAAAAAAATTGCATTGAATTGCCTATTAATGACCTTCTTTGCATGTATTTGAATTATTCATGCATGCAATATGCATGCAAAGAAGGTCATTGAAATAGGAGTGGGGAGATGCAAAATCCTCTGGAATGACCCTGTAAGTTTGTACCTGAGGTAATGGGGGGATAAAGTGACTTACCCAAGGTCACAATGAGCAGCAATGAGATTTGAACCCTGGTTCATAGTTTACTGCTCTAACCACTAGGCTACGCCTGCTGGCCTTGATGCAAATGCTAAAAACAATACTCTAAACTTTAAACTTGATTTAGTGGATAATAGGCAGTCAATGCAATTCTTTCGATAAATTCATCATATGATCAAATATTTTTGCATTTAAAAGCAGTTTTGCTGCAGTATTCTGTCAAAGTTATTGTGGTTTCAAAAAGACCATTGTACATCCTAGATAGGGAGAATAATTTGTGACGTGGCAAATATGTGCGAATATGGCCACATGTAGTTTTAACATGGTATTTAATAACCTGCTCGTGTCACATACACATATATAAAATATGCATTATCTTTACTCTGCAACATACAAAGATGCACGAATACATGCAATGCATTGACAGCAAGTATTTAATGCATTGAAAGTGCATACTTTTTCCTATTTATAAAATATCTGCACATATATTATATGCATGAAAGTAAAGTGGGACTTACTCATGTAAGTGGTGTATTTTAGAACATACTGGCCGATACAGTACAGTGCGCTCTGACGTGCTAGCGTTACCCCTTATTCAGTAAGGGGCCGAAAACACGCGTCCAATCCCCCGAACCTAATAGCGCCCGCAACATGCAAATGCATGTTGATGGCCCTATTAGGTATTCCCGCACGATTCAGAAAGGAAAATGTGCAGTCAAGCCGCACATTTTACTTTCAGAAATTAGCGCCTACCCAGAGGTAGGCGCTAATTTCTGTGGGCACCGGGAAAGTGCAGAGAAAAGCAGTAAAAACTGCTTTTCTGTGTACCCTCCGACTTAATATCATGCCGATATCATGGCGATATTAAGTCGGAGGACCTGAAAGTTACCAAAAGTAAAAAAAAAATAAATAAAAAAATTGAAATCGGCCCGCGGCTCGCGGGTCAAAAACCGGACACTCAATTTTGCCGGCACATGGCTGTCAGCAGGCTCGAGAACCGACACCAGCAAAATTGAGCGTCAGCTGTCAAACCTGATGACAGCCGCCACTCGGGTCCAAAAGGAGGCGCGTGCCGGCTCTCCCACGGACTTTACTGTATCGGCCCGATAGACGCTTAAGTGAAATTACCAGTTTTACCAATTACTCCATCAGTTTGGCCAGTCCTTCTCGAGGTCATCAAGACCCTTCTCGAGGTCATCAAGAACCCCAGCCCTCTCTACACCATTGCCAGAAGGAGCAGTTTCTGTGCTATGATCAGTTCAAAATCTGGACTGCCTAGGGCGGAAGCAAAACCTTTCTCTGCATAGGTTTGAGGTTGCTGGGGATTAGCTCTCTCAGGTAGTGTAGATCTGTAATGGCTAATGTCTTCTGGATCAAGACCTTCCCTTTTCAAAAGAAGATTTCTCCATCTAAAGGACTTCCTGAGATCCCAAGCAGGGTTCTAGAGTGACTGCATGGTCAACAGAACTTTAAGTGACATGGAAAAAAGCAACTGTCAACACTCAGGCAGCAGCTGATGAATTGATTACAAAACTGCTTAAGAATTTGCTTGTAAACAAAAGCATTTATCAACTAATAATTTGCAATAAACAGATGCAACTCCCAGCTGAGCCCCAAACTGTAATTGTCTTTACCATCTGCCTATTAAAATACCATTCTTCACTGAGAGAACACCTGTAATCTGTGTGCTTATAAATTTGCTGCAAATGAACTCTCAATATATTCTTTGTGCCTAGTAGGTTTTGTGCTTTCAAAAAATAAAAGGATATATTGTAAGTTCAATAGCTCATGCTGCTCTCTGTCCTCTTCTGTTTTTTTGATACAGCAAACAGGAGCCCAATAGCATGTTTTTAAACTCTATGAGGTCCACGTTCAGCTGCTGTTAGCCTATATATTCGGCAGTGCGGCTATGCAGCTGAATGTATCCAGCTATCCTAAAATTAACCAGGAAAGTTTATCCAGCTAACTTTAGGACAGGTCTATGGGCTGACCATTGTTCCCATTATACCCATTCCCCCCCCACACACACACACACAAAGTGTCAGCTGCTGACCACAGCCAAATTTTTAATCCGTGACATTTACAGGGTCATTTATTAAATTGCTAAAAGGGGTTTTCACATGCGTTATGCCATTTTAATGCATGCAAAAACACTTTTAATGCCTGCGAAAGCACCATAACGCATGGTGTGATGCAAATAAGAAAAAAGAGGGAGGAGTTTGGGTGTGATTTGTGACTGAGTGGGCTGGGTTAACAATTTTGCAAAACTGTATTTTAAGTACACCTTTTTCATTAGTGCTAAGCTGTGTGATGGGGCTTTATTGCACTTAGTGATTCTTTGCAGATGCTGTTTTTAGCTCCTGGAGCCAGCCTAGCTGTTAGGGCCCTTCTGGGAGGGGGGGGGGGGGGGAGAGAGAGAGAGAGAGTGAGTGAGAGAGAGAGATAATCTAGCCATAATGCCCTCATCTTAAGTAGGTATTTATAGCTCTATAGGTGGCCCACCTAGTAACTCGAGATGAGTTTTAGGTATTAGTGTAGGGGTTAGGGGCCGCTTTGACATTCAAAGTGAGATGTACGAACAGAACAGTGCTCTCTTGTGAAGATTTGATGACCTTCGGAGTGAGGAAACTCACCCAAAGATGAGATTTGTGCAATGTTCTCTCAACCTCGCCAGTGAGCCTAACTTCAGTGCCGGGAAAAATAGTGGAAACTATCCTCAAGATCAAAATTGTAGAGCATATAGAAAGACATGATTTAATGGGACACAGTCAACATGGATTTACCCAAGGGAAGTCTTGCCTAACAAACCTGCTTCATTTTTTTGAAGGGGTTAATAAACATGTGGATAAAGGTGAACCGGTAGATGTAGTGTATTTGGATTTTCAGAAGGCGTTTGACAAAGTCCCTCATGAGAGGCTTCTACGAAAACTAAAAAGTCATGGGATAGGAGGCGATGTCCTTTCGTGGATTACAAACTGGTTAAAAGACAGGAAACAGAGAGTAGGACTAAATGGTCAATTTTCTCAGTGGAAAAGGGTAAACAGTGGAGTGCCTCAGGGATCTGTACTTGGACCGGTGCTTTTCAATATATATATCAATGATCTGGAAAGGAATACGATGAGTGACGTTATCAAATTTGCAGATGATACAAAATTATTCAGAGTAGTTAAATCACAAGCAGACTATGATACATTACAGGAGGACCTTGCAAGACTGGAAGATTGGGCATCCAAATGGCAGATGAAATTTAATGTGGACAAGTGCAAGGTGTTGCATATAGGGAAAAATAACCCTAGCTGTAGTTACACGATGTTAGGTTCCATATTAGGAGCTACCACCCAAGAAAGAGATCTAGGCGTCATAGTAGATAATACATTGAAATCGTCAGCTCAGTGTGCTGCAGCAGTCAAAAAAGCAAATAAAATGTTAGGAATTATTAGGAAGGGAATGGTTAATAAAACGGAAAATGTCATAATGCCTCTATATCGCTCCATGGTGAGACCACACCTTGAATACTGTGTACAATTCTGGTCGCCGTATCTCAAAAAAGATATAGTTGCAATGGAGAAGGTACAGAGAAGGGCAACCAAAATGATAAAGGGGATGGAACAGCTCCCCTATGAGGAAAGGCTGAATAGGTTAGGGCTGTTCAGCTTGGAGAAGAGACGGCTGAGGGGGGATATCATAGAGGTCTTTAAGATCATGAGAGGTCTTGAACGAGTAATGTGACTCGGTTATTTACACTTTCGAATAATAGAAGGACTAGGGGGCATTCCATGAAGTTAGCAAGTAGCACATTTAAGACTAATCGGAGAAAATTCTTTTTCACTCAACGCACAATAAATCTCTGGAATTTGTTGCCAGAGGATGTGGTTAGTGCAGTTAGTGTAGCTGGGTTCAAAAAAGGTTTGGATGAGTTCTTGGAAGAGAAGTCCATTAACTGCTATTAATCAAGTTTACTTAGGGAATAGTCACTGCTATTAATTGCATCAGTAGCATGGGATCTTCTAGGTGTTTGGGTAATTGCCAGGTTCTTGTGGCCTGGTTTGGCCTCTGTTGGAAACAGGATGCTGGGCTTGATGGACCCTTGGTCTGACCCAGCATGGCAATTTCTTATGTTCTTATTAACATCAAGCGAGGTTGAGAGAACATTGCACAAATCTCATCTTTGGGTGAGTTTCCTCACTCCGAAGGTCATCAAATCTTCACAAGAGAGCACTGTTCTGTTCGTACATCTCATTTTGAATGTCAAAGCGGCCCCTAACCCCTACACTAATACCTAAACCTCACTTCGAGTTACTAGGTGGGCCTCCTATAGAGCTATAAATACCTACTTAAGATGAGGGCATTATGGCTAGGTTCTCTCTCTCTCTCTCTCTCTCTCTCTCTCTCTCCCCATCAAAGGGGCTTAATGCATTTGAAAATGCCTTATAGCAATTTGATAATTGGTGCTGAATATCAGCCTCATTATTCCTGTTTTCATTTGAGATATTATATTTTTCATGGTGCTGCTGTTTGAATTTTTACATCTAATAAGCCCTTTTAAAAAAAAAATAATTTGCTTCTTTTTTGTAGAATTTTAGCATTGGTGTTTGGATGGGGGCTGTCCTTTAACATTATATAAGTTGTGGATTATATGCCTCCTGGGGACAGGGAAATATCGACAGTACAATACCTGAGTGTAATTTGCTTTGAGCTACCAATGAAAGGGCATGAGCTAAAAATAAATACAATTTAAAAAAATAACTAATTAAACTGGTACAGGAGATGGCAAACTGGGGCTTGGAAGTACGTGCACAAGTAAGTTATTTTCAGCCAAGTTTATAAAATATCTGCTTTCTCGTATGAACTGAGCGTTACAGAAACAAGATGGCAGAAAAAGACCCAGTTATCTATCTAGTCTGCCCTTCCACACATTGCCATTATTTAGCATGTAAAATATGTGCAGGTACTTTTATCAAATAGATGTAAAAACTAAGCAGATCTCTGTGTTAAAAATTTTGCAGGCATTGAATCATTCGAGCAAAGTTCCAGTGTGGTCATAAGTGGGTTTATTAATTGTGGCTCCCATTGCTCAGTTCATAGAATGACGGCATAACTTCAGGCAAACCTGTTTCTGCTGAGGTATTCACTCTATTGAAAATTACCTTCCCTATTTGTCTATGAATTATCATTCACCCATTTATAAAGGCACTCCAAACAGAAAAAGAATAGATTATGACCTTAAGGAAGGAGGGCTGTGTTTTCTTGAAAACTAAAAGTCTAAGGACTAGATTCATAAATATAGCAAAAGTAGGTCCCGCGATAAAAAAGGAGCATGGTTAGATTCATTTTTCTGGTACCACATAGGTATTTTACCAAACAGGATTTTATTGCTCTCATACCTCCATTGGCATTTCAAAAATGGTGCCCTCGTGTACACCGACAGCACCCCCCCCCCCCCCCCCACACACACACATGCTGGATTGCATGGCCCTGCTTGTTCCATAGTAGAAAGCCATGTTTGCTGTAGGAATGTTGGGAATCCTTTGAAACTGCTTTTCTCTACTACAAGCAGGTGTTACCTATTACCAGGGAAGCAATTTCATTTTCTAGCTAGATGGTGGTAGGTAGCTGGATAATGGGTGGCTGGACGAGGAGCAGCTGGATGGTAGGAAGCCAAGCACTGTTCTGAACAGAGCTCTAGTCCTCCAATGTGAAATCATATGCTGCTTGGCTGGCAAGTTTGCTGCCTCCCAGACATGCGCCAATATATAACTCTGTGATATTGTTGCTGCAGCAGCCTCTACCTGGTTCTCCCCATATCTGGGCACTTTGGTTTCTTACTCCATGATAATAGGGCAAAACTAGCACTGCTGTGGTAGCTCTGCTCTGGTTCCACTTTGCTTTTTTCTCCTGCAGCAGTGGGGTAATAAGGGCCCTGCTGCAGCTGCTCAGTCTGGCTCCCCCAGCACGCTGGCACTTTGGATTCCTGCTTCACGGCAGCATGCAGCTTCACTTGTAAGGCTTTTCCATGGGTTGTAGTAGCTGAAACAAATTTTCTTTATGGATGGGAAAAACCTACACTTTTGCTTTGCTTTTTTTCTTACTTGTATGATTAAGGGCTGGATTTACTAATGCCGCAAGGCATAGTGAATCCAGCGGTAACGGGGGGGGGCGGTCCTGCGATAGCCGGCAGTAATCGCACCTCTGCTGTCAATGCAGTCTTCATGCCGTCAGCCCCAGTGCCGCCCCGACTCCTCCTCTTCCGGGGTTGACGCTGCCCCATTCCACCCCCATCTTGGTATCGCTCATGATAAGGGACTTTTTGTGTGTGAAACGGCCCTTATCACGTGCAATCTGCTTGGTAAATGATCCTCAAAGTTAGGTCCCTGCCGATAATCTCTCCAAGAAAACATACATATATGTGTGTGTGTGTATGTGTGCATGTATATATATACACACAAACACAATTGGCCTTTTTCTTAAAAAAAATATGAAATTAATAGATGTTCATATATATATTGGTTCTTTCTGCTAGAAACTAGAAGGTGGTTGCTCCCAAAGGATTCTGTTTTGGCAAATTGCGAAATTTGTAAAATATGACACACAGGATTGGAGTACAATTGAATATCCCCCAAGCTGGCCTGAATATCCTTCTTGGTAACATACACAAACATTCAGACGTGATGTACAGTCATTTATGTGCCTCAGGAATTTTGCAGAATGCAGTTCAGGGTTGATGACTGATATTAATTGGTAAGAGATGGAGAAAATGTATCAGTCACCAGCAGATGGCACCCTAGCCCTGTGCCAGCTTTATTCAGTCACATAGCGGTTATGTGTCATTCCACAGAACACATGGATTAGAAATGTCTTTTTGTTTTTTCAGTATAAAGATAGACAAAGTTGGTTTTGGCTGACTTAAGAGAGACCTGATGGAGTGAGTTGTTGAAAAAATTACAGTGAGTGCCCCCACAAACCTCCGAAGCACCAATTCCGAATTTAGTAGAGCAGTGGCATTTGTCAATTACAAACAGGACTTCTGTTTTTAGGTTTTAACTGACAAGCACTAATAAAATTCTTCAGTGCAAAAACAAAATAAAATAGTGTTTATTGGATTAACACCAAATAATCCCCACTGCTGTCCCATGCACACTCTCATCACTACCTTTGCCTTCTCAGATGCTCTGCTCTGTTTCTAGGCCTTTTTCCATGCTGACAGCTCTTTTTGACAGCTGATGGGTTTCCATTTTCTTCTTGCTCCTGCCTGCCTGCTCCGCTGCACAGCTGTTTCCAAGGGCGAGCATCGGGAATGGTGGGAAGAGGACAGATTGTGCAAGGGTGGGGACTTGAAGAGAGGTAGGGTCATGTGGGGAGAGAGCTGGGAACAGAATAAGGGGGCTGGGGTGGTGGTGGTGGGGAAGAATGCTGGGGCTGGGGTTATAGGGGACACCAGAACTACAAGTCTATGCAGGCAGTGGGGTAGAACCAGGATTAGATCAACTTGACCTGAAAGTCTGGAGACAGTTGGCAACCCTACCCTACCTGTCCTCCCACTTGCATCAACACTTCTTCATTTCTTTCACTCCTCTCTTGCTTTTTCCATATCTTTCATCTCTTCCTCATCACAGTACCTTCTCTTCCTACCTTCCAGTCCTATATACTTGGTAGGGGCAAATCCACTGACCGTGGAAAATCAATTTGCAGGATCTCCATTGATTTCCAGGGTAAAATTCAAAACACAATGCTTGAACCAACTGACCCCTGGGTATCTTTTATACTCTTGAAAGGAATCTTCAATCCACTCGACAGGCCTGTCTATCCTAACCACCGTGTACACAAGGCTTCGGTCCCAAAATATGGACCAAACTACCCTAGTGCTTTGAATGGAATAATGTCAACGTACTTTCCGCAAAAATAAATAAATAAATAAATAAAAACTTGGCTGTTTAAAGCCGTTTTCCCATTAAGCCACAGTGGAGATTCTCTTCCCTATCTACCCCAACTAGTTGTGACTATGGGTTACTTGCTGGAGGTCCTCCTTATAATGTTGTTTTTCTCTCTGATGGCATGCAGTGCAGCTCGTATCTTTCTTGTGCTTAACTTACTTGTTATCTTATTTATATATATATATATATATATATACATGCATTCTTCATGTGCTCAATGTATCTCAGCTTTTAGATATATTTTAGAAACCTGGGATGCAAATCAATTGGGGGATGTGCACACATTCAGGCTTGCGTGCACCGATCAAATTTTAAAAGCTGCCCAGATGTGCACGTATCTCCCGATATGCGCATATCTCACTAGATTTCAAAAAGGGGCATGGTGCAGGTGGGGCATGGGCATTTTGGGGTATGGCCAAGAAATGTATGCATAAATACTTACATGCCCCAGCACGCACCCGGGTCTTCTGCCACATAACTTTACTTCTGCAATGGAGGAGGTGTAGACATTTTAAAAATCTGTCATTTCAGAGGGTTTTAAAGGGTCTGGGGTAACTGGGGGAGTGTAGAATATTAAACCAGGGGGGTTAGGAGCATCTAGCTCAACACTGGGTGAACTGGTGGACAAACTGGTGAAACTGGTCATGGTGTGGACACGTGCTGGCTTTAAAATGCTCTTACTTACGCATCTGGGAGCCTGCGCACTTAAAATTGTGTGCACACAGCCAGTCTAATGTATAATGTGTATGCATATGTGTGCTCAAGTTATAAAACGGCAGCGTATATGAGCGTGCCCTGGCATACTTGATCCAAAGTACACTTACACGCTGGGGTGAATATCACCGTCCCTATTTTTAATCTGCTTTGCATGTTATATTTATTCTACTTTCTATGTACAGTATATATATGCATCATTTTGTACTCAGTGTATCTCTCTTTTTATGTACTCTACCTTGTTTAAAAGCGGAATATCAAATATATATTAGAGATGTGAATCGTGTCCTCGATTGTCTTAATGATCGATTTCGGCTGGGAGGGGGAGGGAATCGTATTGTTGCCGTTTGGGGGGGTAAAATATCGTGAAAAATCGTGAAAAATCGTAAAAAATCGAAAAAACGTAAAATCGCAAAACCGGCACATTAAAACCCCCTAAAACCCACCCCCGACCCTTTAAATTAAATCCCCCACCCTCCCGAACCCCCCCCCCCAAATGACTTAAATAACCTGCGGGTCCAGCGGCGGTCCGGAACGGCAGCGGTCCGGAACGGGCTCCTGCTACTGAATCTTGTTGTCTTCGGCCGGCGCCATTTTGGAAAATGGCGGCGGCCATAGACGAACACGATTGGACGGCAGGAGGTCCTTCCGGACCCCCGCTGGACTTTTGGCAAGTCTTGTGGGGGTCAGGAGGCCCCCTCCAAGCTGGCCAAAAGTTCCTGGAGGTCCAGCGGGGGTCAGGGAGCGATTTCCCGCCGCGAATCGTTTTCGTACGGAAAATGGCGCCGGCAGGAGATCAACTGCAGGAGGTCGTTCAGCGAGGCGCCGGAACCCTCCTCATTTCTTCCTTCTCTATATTTCTCATTCCCTCCCAACCATTTTCTTCCTTTACTGGCTCTCATCTCTTCCAAATAGCTTCACTCTTCCATCTTTCATGCCACTTTGCCTCTACACCCTCTGGACTGACTCCAACCTGTTTATATTATTTTGAAGGTGCGGTCTCCAGAATTGTACACAGGATTCCAAGTGAGGTCTTACCAGGGACCTATATAGGGGCAGTATCACCTCCCTTTTTCTGCTGACCATTTCTCTCCCTTTGCAGCCAAGCATCTTTCTGGCTTTTGCTGTTGCTTTATCCACCTGTTTGGCCACCTTAAGATCATCAGATGCAATGACCCGCAGATCCTGGTCTTCCTTTGTTCTTAGAAGAATTTTACCTCCAATATTGTACCTTTCCTTGGGTTTTTGCATCCTAAATGTATTACTTTGCATTTTTTAGCATTAAATCTTAGCTGACAGACCTTAGCCCATTCTTCAAGCTTCGCTAGCTCTCTCCTCATGTGGAACCTTTCAAAGGCCTTGCTGAAATCCAAGTACACTACGTCTAGCTTTCTCCCTTGATCCAACTCTCTGGTCATCCAATCAAAAAAATTGATCATATTTGTCTAACAAGATTACCTCTGGTAAACCATGCTGCCTCGAATCTTGCAATCCATTGGATTCCAAACATTGCACTGTCCTCTGTTTTAGCAGCGATTCCATTAGTTTGCTCACAGCAGGGATAGGAGGAGGATCCGCTGCCATGGAGCAGGATGCATTCTTCTTCTCTGTCATTGTGTAAACACTTCACTTCCACAGGTACTGATGCTACTCAATCCCATCTTCCATAGCTGTAGCACAGTTATTGCTTTTGTACTTTGCCTAAGCCTGGAGACCCAGAAGGAGATGAGGGAGGGTAAGTTGATAGCCCGGAAGATGGGCTGTCTGAATGATAATTCTTGAAGTTTCAACAAAATTTGACTAAATCAAATGTTTTTGTTTTTACCCTTTTCATATCATACATGTTTAGGTATCTGCCGGCGCTACATACAGAATCTCCATTGCTCTGGTTATTATAAAAATAGGAGTAAGTCAAAACTTGTAGGTGCTATTTACTACAGTATTATTGAAGTTAGCACAACCGGAAAACAAATGCACACTATCATTAATAAATAATGAAGTTAGTTTTAGAATTAGAAAACCTGTTTCATCCTTGTCCATCTATGAAGTCCCTAAAATTCAGAGGACATGCCAGCTTAGCAGGCTCATTCTGTATGCTTATGCTTACAACAAATATGGAAACATGTTTTCTTTAACTTTGCTAGCAAATATTTATTTTTTATTTTATTTACTTTTTATTTATAAGAATTTCAAAACGCAGAGCATCAAAACAATAGATAAGGAAAAGTTCAAGCATTACAACAATATTATTTTTTCTATATTATATTATTTTTCAATATTATTTTTCTATTATTTTTTCTAAAATAGACCACTGTAACACTCTCCTCCTTGGCCTCCCTTCAACGTATACTAAACCGTTACAACTCTTACAAAACGCCGCAGCACGTACTCTTTCAAGCTCCAAAAAAAGAGACCACATCACACCAGCAATTATAGAACTTCACTGGCTTCCAATACAATCACGAATACTTTACAAAGCACTTTCCCTCATCCATAAAAGCCTTACAAATGAAAACCTCCACTGGATCAACCCTCCGCTCCTTCCCCGCACAACCACAAGACCCACTCGCCCTACCCTCCAAGGAACTCTCCGCACACCCTCAATCAAATCCATCAAACTTACCTCTACTATGAACAGAGCCTTTTCCCTTGCTGGCCCTACCCTATGGAATTCCCTACCTCCTGATTTACGCACAGAGACCTCCACTCCTAAATTAAAAAGGAAATTAAAAACATGGTTGTTCCTCCTTCAGGCCTACCCCTCACTCTCTTTCCTCTCCACGAAGAATACCTAACAGCTGGCCGCTCAGAGTTTCCTGCTCCAGCTGGTGAGCTTCACATTGCCTGTTACCTATTGGCCCCGTTGGAGAGAGGGAGGAGCTGGACTGCGTTGAAAGACCCGCGCTTGGCGGCGCGACGCTGCCGCTCAGAGTTTCCTGCTCCAGCTGGTGAGCTTCACATTGCCTGTTACCTATTGGCCCCGTTGGAGAGAGGGAGGAGCTGGACTGCGTTGAAAGACCCGCGCTTGGCGGCGCGACGCTGCCGCTCAGAGTTTCCTGCTCCAGCTGGTGAGCTTCACATTGCCTGTTACCTATTGGCCCCGTTGGAGAGAGGGAGGAGCTGGACTGCGTTGAAAGACCCGCGCTTGGCGGCGCGAAGCTGCCGCTCAGAGTTTCCTGCTCCAGCTGGTGAGCTTCACATTGCCTGTTACCTATTGGCCCCGTTGGAGAGAGGGAGGAGCTGGACAAAGCCGGACAAAGCCGCGCGCCCCTTCGGCGCGCGCGGCTTTGTCCGGAGGAGAACGGAAGAGAACCAAGGCACACTGACTGTGAGTGTTGTTTTCCTTATATATCCTGAAAATTAATCTGAGCGGCCATAAGAGACATACAAGAGAAAAGAACTGACTATCAGTTTCTGATCCTCTCCTCTTGAAAACGGTTTGTTTGCTTACAATGCCACATACTAAGAGGAAGGCCTGAGTGAAGGAGTCTTCCTCTACACCGACTGCAGGTTTTCATCAACCGCGAATAGAGGACAGTTTCAGAAAATCTTCATTAGGAACCCCGGGTATGGCCGCTGAAGGCTCTAGTTTAGAGCAGGAACAGAGCCTCTGGCCCTTAGAAACATCATTAAGCCCCGGGGCCCCCGAGAGACCTGAGCCGCCATCCGGTAGAGATATCGGAAGGGCATTAGAACAACCCTTAAAAGTGGATACTACTAATCTTCAGAGTAATCCAGGGGATATGCCTGGAATACCAAATAACTCGGTGGTCAGGAGTTCCTTGGATTTAATAAGTCAGGGTAATGTAGTTCAAAATGCAGAAGCCACTATAAGGGAGGGAGAGGACACAATCCAGATTATAACCTCAAAGAAATTTTCACTAGAAGAAATTGGGGGAATGATTATTCAGATGCAGAGATCAATAAATGCTTTGTCAAGTAAGGTTCAAGATGCTCTACAGGTTAATCAAGTAATAGAGCAAAGAGTGGAAAAACTGGAAACAGATTTTAAGACTGTAGAGAAGAAGGTGGAATATAATGAGGAGGTACAATCTAATTTAATAAGATCTGAAAAAATGTTCTTGGATAAAATAGAAAACCTAGAAAATCAGACAAGGAATCAGAATCTGAGGTTGCTTAATTTTCCTAAGACTAATTTAATGTCTCCAAATGACCTTTTTTGCAGTTACCTAAAAAATATTTTGAAATATTCGGAAGCTTCTATACCAACATTATCTAGGATATATTATCTCCCTCAGATTAATAAAGGAGAATTGGGTCAAAATTCGAAAGAAGTGCCTGAAAGTATAGATCTAAACTTGACTGATTTTCTGGAGAAATCTTTCGAAACACATATATCATCTAGAGCTACTTTGTTAGTTCAATTTGTATATATGACAGAAAGAGATTCTGTGCTGAAATTATATTTTAGAAATCAAAATCAGATGTTTTATGGCCAGAGCATTAGAGTGTTTCCAGACATCGCTCGTTCGACACAGATTTGTCAAAAGAAATTTATTAATATGAGATCTGAAGTTTTGGGGAAAGGGGCAAAGTTTATGTTGAGATATCCTTGCCGCTGTATAGTTATACACCAAGATTCTAGGTATATCTTTAACCAACCAGAGCAATTGAGGGGATATCTGGATGCCCATCCCTAGTGACCCTTATAGAGGGGAAAAATGAATTAAGGATGAAGAGTAAGATAGTTTAGAATTACTGTATATTATTTCCTTAATTTCTGCTCATATAGAAACATAGAAACATAGAAACATAGAAATGACGGCAGAAGAAGACCAAACGGCCCATCCAGTCTGCCCAGCAAGCTTCACATTTTTTTCTCATACTTATCTGTTTCTCTTAGCTCTTTGGTTCTATTTCTCTTCCACCCCCACCATGAATGTAGAGAGCAGTGATGGAGCTGCAACCAAGTGAAATATCAAGCTTGATTAGTTAGGGGTAGTAGGGGTAGTAACCGCCGCAATAAGCAAGCTACACCCATGTTTATTTGTTTTACCCAGACTGTGTTATTCAGCCCTTATTGGTTGTTTTTCTTCTCCCCTGCCGTTGAAGCAGGGAGCTATGCTGGATATGCGTGTAGTATCAGTTTTTCTTCTCCCCTGCCGTTGAAGCAGAGAGCTATGCTGGATATGCGTGAAGTATCAGTTTTTCTTCTCCCCTGCGGTTGAAGCAGGATATGCATTGAAAGTGAAGTATCAGGCTTATTTGGTTTGGGGTAGTAACCGCCGTAACAAGCCAGCTACTCCCCGCTTTGTGAGTGTGAATCCTTTTTTCTTCTCCCCTGCCGTTGAAGCAGAGAGCTATGCTGGATATGCGTGAAGTATCAGTTTTTCTTCTCCCCTGCCGTTGAAGCAGAGAGCTATGCTGGATATGCGTGAAGTATCAGTTTTTCTTCTCCCCTGCCGTTGAAGCAGAGAGCTATGCGTGAAGTATCAGTTTTTCTTCTCCCCTACCGTTGAAGCAGAGAGCTATGCTGGATATGCATTGAAAGTGAAGTATCAGGCTTATTTGGTTTGGGGTAGTAACCGCCGTAACAAGCCAGCTACTCCCCACTTTGTGAGTGCGAATCCTTTTTTTCCACATTTCCTCTTGCTGTTGTAGCTTAGAGTGATGTTGGAGTCACAGTAACCATGTGTATGTTTATTGAATAAGGGTATTATCTCCAGGCAGTAGCCGTCATTCTGGCGAGCCACCCACTCTTTATTGACGGCCTCTTGATTTTATGGATCCACAGTGTTTATCCCACGCCCCTTTGAAGTCCTTCACAGTTCTGGTCTTCACCACTTCCTTCGGAAGGGCATTCCAGGCATCCACCACCCTCTCCGTGAAGAAATACTTCCTGACATTGGTTCTGAATCTTCCTCCCTGGAGCTTCAAATCGTGTCTCTTATTTTACTTTGCACTATGAATGATTTTGAGATAATCCAAGGTTGTGATGAGATTTCCTAAACTATGTAATGTGAATTGTAACTTAAGCACCTTGAATTTGTTAATAATTTGAAATGTAATAAACAGTAAATAAATAAAAAAAAAAAGAATACCTAACAGCTGGCAATCAATTATATGAATGCTTGCATCTGATTCTCTCCCCCACCACTGACCTCTGTTCTTCCCCTAATTACTTCTTACCGCATTCAACACTTTGCTGCTTCTTCCCACTACTTATTACCCTCCTTCCCCCTAGGAACCCTTATGCTCGCATAGCTTTCTCACTCTATCGTGTTCTCCTGGATCCTCTCATCATAATCTTTTATGTAACCAGCATGTCAACTCAGACTTTTTTCTATTATCTCTTTGCAATTCACCACTCATGAACTGTACGTAACCAGCATGTCAGCTCAGACTTCCTCTTTTATCTCATTGCAACTGACCACTAGCGCTGCTTTGGAATAACCATGACTCTCTGTATCTTGTATTATAGTCTCTTGTATATTGAAATCCAGTATTTTAGCATGATACCCCGTACTATATAATTCATCGTATTAACATAAGTTATTTTACTTGTATCTGCCTAAGATACCCAGTTTTATATAGTCCCCTGTTTTCAACATTTTTTATATTTTTACTGTTTCATTTTCTCATGCTATTAATATTGTTCTATGTGAGGGCCATGCCCAAAAGTTCTTAGTTGTATGTAAACCGATACGATGTGCAAACGGCTATCGGTATAGAAGAAACTCTAAATAAATAAATAAATAAATAAATAAATAAATAAATAGATGAATAAATAAATAAAATGAATAAAAATACATCTCAGAAGAAAAATTCCAATGCCAACACCAGTCCACAATTGTTAAGAGGTAGAGCCATCAAATATCAAAGAAAACCCCACAAAAGAAAAACAATTTCAGCAAAAACATGACTATAGTCATCTTCTTCTACATGAATAATTAGATAAACTTTTTTGACAAGAAGAGATCCCCTCCAGTGAATCCAGGTCGTGACAAAGCTTGTCTATCATTAATAAGCTGGGCCAGTTGAGCTGGATTGTAAAAGATTTACTTCATTCCAGCTAACTTAAAATATATATTGATAAAGAAAAGTTAACCAGAAAAAACCCTAATTGTAAAACCCAAAAGAAGAAAACACTTTCTCCTAAGTTGAGTGGGCTTGGCTATATCAGGAAACATGGAAACTTTTAAATTATGAAATAATACATTTCTCCTATGAAATACAATCTCAATAAATAATCCCTGTCAGTATCTACCAATATATTAACTATTGATGTAGAGCAAATAATATCTTCATCTCCAGATTTCTTCAAAATAGCAGTTAGGTTAGACAAATCTAACGAAGAATGTTTAGATGTTTCCTTCCCAACTAACTTTTTAAACAGTGGCATAGTATATCCTCAAAACCTGTTGAAATAAGGTCTCTGGAACATTAAGAGCCTCTACAAGATATGTTTTAAGTATATCCATCAGTGGCACCAATCTCTGACCTGAATTCACTAATCTGTGATGCTCTATCATAGGAGGGGCACAATATTGCGGGGGAGTGTTCCTATGATATTTTTGCCCTCCCCGACAAAATATCATGGCAGTATCACTGCATTGTATTGTCTTGCAGTAAAAGTCTGCGAGACAAAATAATGCAGTAGAGGCCTTGGTAAATTGCAATGGTGGCCCCCTGCAGCCCAAAACAAAACTGGCCCAAAAAGTAAATATTCTAATGCAAATTAGACTTTAGTGGGCATACTCAGAATAGTATGACATGCTCTCCTCTATACACTATTTAGTAGAGATGTGAATTGGAACCGGAATCTGATCGGTTCCGGTTCCGATTCAAAATCTTAAAATTTTGATCATCCGGCTCGAGTTTTTTTTTATCGGCTCCGCCCGAACCAATAACAAAAAAACCCTCCCCCACCCTCCCGAACCCCCAAAAACCACTTTAAAATTACCTGGCGATCCAGTGCTCCTACCATGTGACAGGGGCCGGCCAATGGCACGATTACCCTGTCACATGGTAAGGGCAAAGGGCCATCAGCGACATTTTTATTAGTGGCAGCCGATGGCCCGAGAGTGGGAGATCACTCCCCATGCCCCCACTGGACCACCAGGTAATTTTAAAAGGTTTGGGGGGGGGGGGGTCGGGAGGATGGGGGAGGCTAAGGGGGGTCAATTTAAAGGGTCGGGTGGGGTTTTTTTTATCGGGCCATCGGCGCCATTTTTTTTAGTGGCAGCCAAAATGGCGCCGATGGCCCGAGAGCGGGAGATCGCGCCGGGACCCCACCACTGGACCACCAGGTAATTTAAAACATTTTGGGGGGGTCTGGGAGGGTGGGGGATTCGTTTTAAAGGTTCGGGTGGGTTTAGGGGTTGTTTTGGTGTGCCGGTTTTCCCGCCCTCCCCCCTCCCCCAATTTACGATTTTTCACGATAAATCCTTTGTGCACCCCTTCGTGCAACCCTTGTGCTTCTAAAAAAAAAAAAAATCTTTTATATTTTTCTGTTATGTAACCTTTATTCCAATTCTTTACCTTTTCTTTTCGCTTGTTAACAATTTTAATTAGAAATGTTCATTGTATTAGACTATGGAAATTTATTTCCTGCTATTCTGTTTAATGTAAACCGGTATGATTTACATCGGATGTAAGAATGTTGGTATATAAAAAAATTAAAAATTAAAAATAAATAAATAAATGATTTTTGACGATTTAAAAAATATCTGACGATTTTTTTAAATCGTCAAAAAACGATTCACATCCCTACTATTTAGTATGCCCTTGCTAAGTCCAAAGTTTAACACCTACATTGGACCAGGTGTTAACTTTTTAGCCTGCTCACTGTGTAAAGGACTCAATATCCAGTATGTATAGTGGGTTTCAAGATGGAGGAGATATGACACATGGGGGTAGATTTTCAAAGGGATACGCGCGTAACCATTTAAAAACCCTCCTGCGCGCACCGAGCCTATTTTGCATAGGCTCGGCGGCACGCACAAGACCCGGGATGTGCGTATGCCCCGGGGCTTTGAAAAAGGGGCGGAAAGGGGGTGGGGCCGTGGGCGTGGTGCTGGTCTGGGGCGGACCGGGGGTGGGACCGAGGCCTCCGGCTCAGAAGCCGTGCCGGGGGATGGCACGCCGGCAGCCTGCCGGCGTACGCAAGTTACGCCTGCCAGAAGCAGTAGCGCGGTAGTGCGTGCATGTTATAAAATCGTGTGTACATTTGTGTGCGCCGGGTAGCGCACACAAATGTACCCCGCGCGCACTTCTTTAAAAATCTACCCCTTGGTGCAGGACTTATAGCAGGGCAGTCAAGAAACCAGGAGAGAGACAGGAGAGAAAAGTGAAAGTGAATATGAGAGGAGGTGAAAGATGAGAGGACAGAGGGAGAGAGCGTAGTAGCAGGAGTATAGGAGATCATACAGAGACAGAGACAAAGGAAAAGGCCAGAGAAGAACTAGCCCATAAGGAGGTCTGGACTGGCAGAGGAAAGCAAGAAGGCAGGTATGCCTATGCATCTTTGAGCCCAGGATCACTCTACTGGGTCGCCTGAGGAAGAAGTTATACTCATAAACAATCTGACACCGATTTTCAGACAGCCAGGACACACGTCATACTTGGTCTTGCCAAATTATTGAGCTGATTACATTATCTTTATTTTAGGTCTTTTTATATAACAGTAGTTACAGTTGGTGGGATGAAGCCAAACACTTTCTATCTATGTGTCTACCAGGTAATGCTAGCCCTGCCCAGATGAAAGGTAACAATTAAAGCTAACATTGCCACCCAGGGTGCAATAAATTACATGCATAGCCCTTATATTGCTTCATGAAAGGGAAGGTACCTTCAGGAATAGGAAATCATTTCACTCTCTGAAGTGATATGTGACGCATACATGCAAAATCATGACCAGATATATAGGGTCCTGCCATGACTTCTTAACCCTCATCATTATGCCCATTTTTATCTTCATGGCTGGCTGTTATGGCAGAGGGTAGCTATATAACTAGAAAATGCAACTATATTTACACAATAGGCAAAAATTACTACATTTATTTATACCTTAAAATGTTCACAGAATGCATTCAGTGTTCTGCAGGGTTGGTTTCAGGGAACCAATTGTCTTCAAGACAGGTGATGTGGAAGAGGTCTGCAGGTCACATTGTACCTCCTGAAAAGGCTGCAGCCACTGAGCAGTAAGTGACTGACTGAAGACATAGAGTTTGAACTAGGAAGGATAATGAAGTATTAGCTTTTTACCACGAAGACTTTGATGGCCCTGTTAAGCCTTGCCACCTATGGCTCATAACCCTGTAATGTGGGAGTTCCTGAGTGGTGTGTATGGAGAGAATGAAATGGAACATGAGGGAGTCAATTTTGTGAATGGGGTAGCTGGTAATGTCATTGGTGCCCTGAATTCAGTCATTGAAATGCTTAATTTGTCTGATGAATCCTGAACACATTTTGAAACTTGAGCCATTAGAGTGATCTAGGCTTAGATGCCCTATTTAACACCACCAATTTGTTTCTAAGCAATGTGAAACTCTTTCAAAACTACTGTCAGGCCCTCATGGATGATGTCATTCATGCCTTGCTAGCCCAAAAGAGTCCTTGTGGAAGGCTGGTGGTCAGTTGATGGGGGCCCTCTTAACTCTGCCCTGACTGATTCCTGTCAGGTGTCAAAGGAATGCCTCTGCTTGGGCAGGCAAATTAATAATTTGATCCAATGCCTTCTCCCTGCAGATTTTCTTGGTTGACTTTCATCTGATGGTAGAGGTTGGTCATCCTCAATGTTCTTAAAACAGACTCTAGCATGATTATATCACCTTCCTGGACCAATTTATGGTGCTTCATGTAGCTGTGGTGTCAACAGGTAAGTCCTATGAATGCAGAAGTTCTTGGGGATCTCTGTGAACCCATTTGATCTGGGAAAAGATGAAAAAATTGTCCTAAACAGCACAGTTGAATTTTCCAGTATTAGCTTCTGAATCTTGTTGTTCTCTGGTTCCATGAAGAAAAAATTCTATTGGTGTGGTTGAGTACTTGCCTCTGTCAGTTGTTTTGGCCTCTGACTGGAGCTCTGCATCCTCTCTCTTCTGGCTGCTCACAAGACTTAGTTTTTGGGTACTTGCCAGGTTCTTATGGCCTGGATTGGCCACTGTTGGAAACAGGATGCTGGGCTTGATGGACCCTTGGTCTGACCCAGCATGGCATGTTCTTATGTTCTTATGATCTTATGATGCACTTTTGTTCTGTCTGTTGGTTTCTATTCTTCATCCACTTCCTCTTCTACTTTTCCTCTCAGCATCACCAATCAGCAGCATGTGATGGACTTTTTAAAATTCTGTTTAGCATGTCCATACTCTTTTGTGTAGTGTATACAACACACTATATGGTGTTTTCACACTACTTAGAGGTGAATTTTCAAAATGATGTACATGTGTAAATGATCAAAGGCATGGAACGGCTCTCCTATGAGGAAAGGCTAAAGCAGTTAGGGCCATTCAGCTTGGAGAAGAGACAGCTGGGGGGGGGGGGGGAATCTAACAGAGGTCAACAAAATCATGAAAGGATTTGAACAGGTAAATGTAAATCAGTTATTTACTCTCTCAGACAATAGAAGGACTAAGGTGCATTCCGTGTGCAAGTAGCTCATTTAACACAAATTGGAGAAAATTATTTTTCATGCAATGCATAATTAAGCTCTGGAATTCATTGCCAGAGGATGTTGTTAGGGCAGTTAGTGTAACTGGATTTAAAAAAGGTTTGGATAAGTTCCTTAGTCAATAAGGAATAATAGTTTGGGATCTATTTAATGTTTGGATATTTGCCAGGTACTTATGAATTGTATTGGCCATTGTTGGACAGAGCATGTTGGGCTTAATGGACCCTTGGTCTGACCCAGTATGGCATGTCTTATGTTCTTAAGTCCTAATTACTATCAGAATGATGTCCTAATTACTATCAGAATGATGAATCTAGGGGTCAGAGTGTAAAGGGCACCTATGCAATCAAATTCTATAGACAATTCAATGGTATATATTGTAGCAATTTTCAAAAGCCTACTTACTGAAAAAAATGCATTTACTTGAGAAAAAAAGTTTTATGTGTGTAAATGCTTTCTAAAATCAGACCCTTAGTGTGCAAATGCTATAGTTTTTATGTTAACTTGCATGCTAATGAGGCTACATTTTTTAGCACGTGCTAATAATTTAGTGCATTCTATGTTAAGTGGTGTTTTAATGGATGAGCTCTAAAAAGAATTTAGATTGGGTTTTTGTGCTTAGGCCCCTGTATATTTACTGTTTATCAACCCCTTAAATACTTCGAAATATTTACTTTATCAACATAAACATTATATATAGAAAACTTTTCAAATGTATGAGTGCTGTTTTCTTCCTCTTATCTGAACACGTCCCCAGGAACGCTTCTTAATATTTTGGCTAAAACTATGTGCACTGTGAAATCCTGCAAGCAGCTTTAGCAGCAATAACCTTGGGTATACCTTTGAAAAGTGCCCTGCACTGCAATTTAAACAAACGTATAAGGCCCACGTTTGGATTCTAATTCAGGTTGAAAAGAGATATTAGATTCTTATTTACTATAAGATTATCGCATTCTGTGCCTATATCCAATGTCCCTTGGGAAAATTTCCTTTACTGAATATGTTAAGTAATTATCCTGTAGGAGGCAGAAAGGACAGAGCCCTAAAAGTGGGGGTTTAACAGATACATGCGACCTGGTTCAGATTCCAGTGGAAAACCTGCTGTAATGTGCTGCCCAGGGGAACAGACTTTTCAAGTAATATTTCAGATTTAAGTATAGGCCGCTATGTCTCACATGGGATGCATTCAATGTATTGCATTCTGTAGCATTTCAGATTTTTAGTATTGGGAGCAGATACACCAAACATCACTAATATACTTGAAAGAAATATCTGAGAGGTTTATATTTCTTTAATAAAAACAATGTGAGATAATCAATTGGAAAACGCTCCTCATTTAAGGGACCCAAAAAGGGGTTGAATTAGTGCACAGGGAAGTCACAACAGCCAATATTCCCATGTCCTGCTTCAGCAATTGATCCAGGCTATGTGTGTCACCAACAGACATTCAAAGTTTCCTACTGTTACCCACTATATAAACATGTTCCCTGACTCTTTGAAAAGTTCACATTATCTTTAATGTCAGAAATCAGAACATTACAGCTACCAGCTTCAGGCATTTTGCCTTTTACCACACAGACCTGAGCTCTCTGCAAGCAGATATGTCCAGCAGTAACACAATCTGCCTTTGAACATGAAGAATGCACACCTTACTGACTCTAGATATGTGGTGAACGAGTGTCTCAGGACTGCTGAGGTGAGGTCTCGGGATGTGCTCATCCTGAAATTTAAATTACATCCAAGCCATATTTTAAAATAATTAAATCTTCAAGTATCTGCTATGATATCTTTTTGAAAATGAAACACGAGTAGTTTCTTCTAGGTTATCCAGTTCGTACTTTACAATGCTAAATTTCTTTTGCACAGGGTCATCCTGTTCATTCATCACTCCAAATCAGTGCCATTTTACCCTCTTTTGCCTTCAGAAAAATCACCTCAACTTATTTCAACCTACCGGAATAACATTTCTACATTAGGAGCCTTGTAACTAAATTCCTTCCTTTGAATAATACATTTGGTTTTAATTACTGCAACTCGATCTCAGATTATTCAAATAACTGCTTCATTTTTCTGCCTAGCCTGACCCCTGTGTATTTGTAAGCTTTTATCCTTACCTGATACCAGCGTAATGTAATTACAGATTGTGTTACAATCACCCAGTATATCCTAGTGAGTTTGTTTAAATCACTCCCCCCCCCCCCCCAGTCTTCTGTTTCTATACCTTTCAGAAGTCTATAGAACAATGCCATTCCTATTGCTTACAAGCAAGATTTTATGGTGGACTAATAATAAATGGACATTTTTGTGCCTGTTGGCTGTCTTTTCTTTTGTTTTTTTCAATTTAAAGTCTCCCCAGAAAACAGCAGACGGAATCAAATGCTAAGTGACTTCTAAGAGGGTGGGGCTGGTTCATCATTTCAGGCTGCATTCTTTGCCCTTGTTTGCTCTCTCGTGCTGCAGAACACAAGACTGAGAATAATTTATCAAATGGAATAATAAGCTACCACATGCTGTCAGGCTATACAATATAAATGTTGCCTGCTGCCCTCCACTAAAACAAAATGTACAGTGATTTTGGCCAGAACTATCATACAATTACAAATAATTGAATCTAAATCTATGTGAATTGATGCACATTTACAAAACCTTTCTGGTTTTTTTTTCCCATTAACACTATTCTAATTCTTCCTCTGTCCATACTGATCCCCAGATTGCTCCATCTCTCCTGCTGTGACGTCTGAATGCAGAAGAGGCTGCACCCTTATCAAGATAATGAGATGCCCTATTTGATCATGTGATTTTTTTTTTTTTTTTTTTTTGTGTAGCATTCAAAAATTGTAAATTCAATAATCAACATGATGGAATCATTGGGGAAAGCTTCTGTGGTGCCAATATACTAATGAATGTTAGCGTTCGCGCTTGTGTTATATGCACGTAAAATCAGGAGCTAGCTAACACCCATGTACAAGACATGGTAAAGCTAACTAATTGCTAATGTTACCATGGGAGAACTTGTAGTAACTGTAATGCCATGCAAATGGGAGGAATTTGCCTGGCAATACAATGCGTTCACTAATACTGGATATACTATCCAGTGTTAATACCTCAAATGGTTAACAAGGCCATGTAAAACAAGAAAGTTAATTATACCTCTCCAATTCATCCATAAGAAAAAGAAATCTGGATCTCTGAGGCTACCCATAGAAGGAACCTACCCTCTGGGCCCCCACCCCTCAAACAAATATGGCTCTCCTGGTCTGACAACCTCCACCCTCCCTCCAACCCAAGGAGGAAATCTAGGATTACTGGACATATCCAGGACCAGCTTTTCTCCTCCCACAAACCCATTCTTCCCCCATTCCCCTGCAGTCCACAACCAACCCCACCCCTACTCCTACCTTCCTGCTCCCAAACAGGAGGGAGGCTGGTTTCCCTCCTGTTAGCCATGGTGACAAATCCAAAATAACACTCTGACTTTCCCAGATTTCTGCTTTGGAGTTCTAGAGATCTTAATTTCTTCTTCTTTTTTTTTTTTTTTGTGGCGGTGGTGGTGGAGGGGTAACCTGGATGCTGGTATCCTTCAGAGATTTTAGGGAGAAGTTCCCTGCACTAACCATCTTTTTCACTTTGGGTCAGTAAATATTTGGAAACCTGAGTATCAAACTCAGTAGCATTCCAATGATGGCACTGTCTTCAATGTTATTTGTATCTTGCATTTCCTTATCCCTTATTATATATTATTTCATAAAACTCATTTCAAATAACTTGAAGTGATAGCACAGAGATGGACTTGCAGTTGGTTTCAGCAACTATACAATGCAGAGTGGAAGGGCAACGACAAGGAATCGTATTGCATTGCTAATACAGTTTAAAGAAGACTAGAGAGTACTGATAAGCAATCTTCTTACTAGCTCAATTGCTAATGACGAGTTGGAGACAAAAAAGTATAGTTACCTCATTTGTGCTGAGCTACTCTCTCCATAGGCTTCAAAATGCAACTAAACAGGCTCACATAAAACAGAATTTCAGTCTAGCTGGGATACTATTCCAACAGTCATTCATGATCCCTTTTTCCGCATGGCATGTAATGAAGGCATGTTTTGAAACACGCAGTGCATCATGTAGGAGGAAGAGGTCTCAAACTACACTTATAATTTCCTACTATATTCCTACTGAATAGATTTGATTTATCATGGCTTACATGAGATTGCATTTTTTAAACTTAAGGGGAAAACAAATTTAGACCAAGATTCATCAAATTGCTATACATATAGCGAAAAAGGTACCTGTGATTAAAAAAAGGGAGTGGTTAGGCACATTTTCAGCCAGCTGCATTGCATAGGTAAATAACGAACGCGGCGTTGTGTCAGCGCAGGGTGTGTTGTGTCAGCGCGTCACACGTTGCGTCAGCGCAGGCCGCGTCATTTTATATGACTAGCGAAAATTAGTGTGTGGTGTATTTTTTCACTTTATATATCCTGGCTTCCTGCAGCTGCCTCTTTGAGGGTGTGTCAGGAGTTTGGAGAGAGGAGGTAGATAGGTGTTGTTGGTGGCTAGTTGGAGGTTCTTTGTAATGATAACTGAGTGAGTTGTCTTGTTTTCTGTTGCCATCTGTTTCCCTTTGCCTTGGTCTTTTGTCTTCTTTGTTGGAGTGAAAGCTTTTGTTTGTTAGTCCAGTTTGTCTTTCTTTTGGGTGTGGAGGAGTGAGGACGAGTGGAAGAGTGGTGTGGAGTGTAGGGAAGTGGAGAAGTGTTGGTGGAGGAATGAGGAGGAGTGGAGGAGTGGCGGTGAGGAAGTGGTGTTTGTGGTGAGGAGGATAGAGTGTGAGAGGCTTGCTGAGTGAGGAGAGGAGAGGTGAGAGGAGAGGAGGGAGAGGAGGGAGGAGAGGATGCAGGAGGATGAGGGCAAGAGTGCTAGTGGAAGGAGGAGTAGGGACAGGGACAGGGAATAGACATGGTGTAGGAACAGGGACAGGAGTAGAGATAGGCCACAGGGAAAGGAAAGGAGAAGGCGGGAGGAGGAAGGGGATAGGCAGGCGAGGATTGAAGGAAGAGGATGTCAGGCTAGGGATAGACAGAGAGGGCAGAGGGGAATGGAGTTGGCAGGGCAAGGGCCAAGAGGGGGGAGGAAGAGAGGGGAGAGGAGAGTAAGAGGGAGAGAGAGGAAAGGGAGGATACCTCTCTGGAAGTGGGTGGCACCCCCTGCTGGTAGCCAGGCAGCAGGACACCCTCATCTCAGGGCTATCAAGTTCAGCATCTAGGACAATGAGATGGTCATTGCTGGGGTCCTGCAGCATTATGCCATGCTGTTTGGCAACCGGGTGGCCAAGATCTCAAAGGAAGCCAAGGGCCAGATCTGGCAAAATATAGCCCATGGCATCTCCAGGTAGAGCAGAGTCCAATGAACAGGGAAGCAGGTGGCCCACAGGTACCGGAACATCAAGGCACAGCTGAAAGCCATGGGGGCAGCCAGAAATAAATATATAAGGCAGATCGGAAAAGGAGACCCTTATCCCATCGTCTGGACCCCCATGGCAGAGCACCTTGTGCAAAGGCTGGGACCGGATGTCTTCGAGGACATGGCTGAGCGGCTGGAGACGCGCGTGCTACAGCCAGTAAGTTCATCTTACCTGTAAATGGGCAGGCAGCAACTGGCGTATTTATTTATTTATGTATGTATAATTTCTTATATACCGCAAATCAGATACCAGATCTGGCCAGAGCGGTTTACAATTAAAACACAATAAATTACAATCGATGTAAACATACACCTAGCCAAAATATAAACATGATAAAAGTTCACAATGCCTTAATAAACACTAAAATAAATACTGGCATTACAATCTATGTAATCAGGCTGCAATGGAAAAAGCCAGGCCTTTACCTTTTTCCTGAAATTCAAATAATTCTGTTCCATCCTAACCTCCAAAGCATAAGATGCTCAAAATGCTAAGAAGCAAAGAGAACCTCTGAATCCAAATGAAAAAAGGATACTTGCTGCCATTGGTACTTATGTTTTGTTTCCATAGCTCTTACCCACAAAGCAGCCAGACCCAGCCAGCAAGCCCTAGGGACCAGCAGTATAAGACCCCTTTTGCACAGGCCCTTCCTGATGGATACCCAGACCCAGGTGAGCGAAGAGGAAGAGCAGCAGCGGGCACAGGGGCTCAGGAGCCATTGCAGATGTTGCAACCCCTGGGTTCACCCAGCCTACTCCATGTGTCCCTCAACCTCTCTGGCTTCATGGAGGAACAGAGTCTTGAGTGGAAGCCTATAGATTCATCACAACCTTGAGCCAGCATATTACAGCACCAGCATGAAGCACCACACTCTCAGCAGGAACCGCTCAAAAGCCCCAACAAGCCACATTTGGATGCACAAATTCCTGCACTCCACACCACCATCACAACACCGCTACCAACACTGGCACCAGCATCGGCACCAGGCCCGGAGCCAGCAACAACAACATCCCTGCCATCAACAGAGGAGTCCATGCATGAGCAACTGGTAGGGATGTGCACAATATTTTTTTAGGTTCATTTTCGGGTTTGGGTTGGACCATTTTCGGTCCACTCCCCGAACCTGAAAACGTTTTCCCATTTGTTTTCGGAAACGGACCGAAAAAACCCCCCAAAACATCCCAACCCTTCTAATTTACTTAATTACAACCCCCCAATCCCCCCAAAACTTACCAAAAGTCCCTGGTAGTCCAGCGGGGGTCCCAGGAGCGATCTCCCCCTCCCGGGCCGTTGGCTGCCACTAATCAAAATGGCGCCAGTGGCCCTTTGCCCTTACCATGTGACAGGGGCTACCGGTGCCATTGCTCAGCCCCTGTCACATGATAGGAGCAATGGATGGCCTGCACCATTTTTTAAGATGGCACCGGTTGTCCATTGCTCCTACCATGTGACAGGGGCCAACCAATGGCACCGGTAGCCCCTGCCACATGGTAAGGGCAAAGGGCCACCGGCGCCATTTTGATTAGTGGCAGCTGACAGCCCGGGAGGGGGAGATCACTCCCGGGACTCCCGCTGGACCACCAGGGACTTTTTGGCAAGTCTTAGGGGGGGGGGGGGGTGGTCAGGAGAATGGGAGGGTTGTAATTAAGTGAATTAGAAGGGTTGGGGTGGGTTTAGGGTTGTATTTTTAATACATTTTCCCCTCCCCTCGCACAAACCCGAAAATGAATTTTTCCTGAATTTCGGGAAAAATCTGTTTTGGGATTCGGGTCCCCCGAACTGGGATGAATTAGGCAATTTCATTGAAATTGCCTAATTTGTTCCAAACGAATGCACATCCCTGGCAACTGGACTAGCTGGAAAGGAGGCATGGGGTACACCTCCAACATATACGGTCAGAGCTAGTGCATCTCAGGATGGCTGTCAACATCAAAGAACTAGAGGGGAGCTGCTGCTTGGGACCAGGCAGACTTCCACAGCCTGGGTGGCACCCCTATACTGGCATGGTTTGGGGATCTGTATAATACATTAAGGTAAGGATAACCTTACAGGTAGCATCCAGATCCTGAAGGCAGCTCACTACAGGGTTGGCTGTCAGTCTGTGGAAGTCTGTCTGGTGCCAAACAGCAGCAACATCCCTCTAGGCCCTCTACTCTTCGCCTGTGGACATTTTGGACAAGACACTACTCCCTCATTCCTCCTCCCTAGTTGTCACACAGCAGCTGACACTCTGTTCCAATAGTCACCAGGTACACAGTGGTGTCAAAGGGAAGGGCTGGTTAGTGTACAAGTGAAGTGCAGAAAGTGCTAAGTAAAACCTGTCCCCTAGATTCTACAGCAGATATGGCCGCACCACCTCAATGTATGCATAAGAAAGTTATAGAACTATATATGCAGAAAGAAGGTAGCCCTACCCTGCCAGCTTATACAGAGAACAGAATGAGTATCCAATAATGCAGCCTGGAGTGGCAGCTTCTGTGTCCACTGTGCATGATATGATCAAAAGAGACGTGGCTAAGGAGACCCGTGACTGAAAAAAGAGACTCTCAATTAGGACTCCAACCTGGCCCGGGCACCCATCAAGCAAACCTCCCCCCCCCCCACCCCCAACACACACACACAGAACCCCCTTCACTGGGTGTCTCACTACATGCTGCCACTAAACCATCATCCAAAACATTCATCTGAATCAGGCCAACATCCATAACATGCAAATTTTCTCTCATGCATATTCATTGTGGATATCCTGAAAACCCGACTGGTTGGTGGACCCCCAGGTCAGGGTTGGGGACCACTGTACTAGAGCAACAGCACCCGCAGAGACAGAGATTGACAGAGGGTAACACAGCATGTCACTCACCGAGTTGCACACTGACACACTTATCTTTTGATTACAGACTACCTGCAGGATTTTGTGCACCTACCTATGGGCAATGCGTAACTTGCAGAATATTATTCATCAAACAACATTGATGTGTGTGGCAGCTTGTTCATAACTGCTAATGAGGTATTGCTAGTCCTGCCTCAGCTCTGATTATGTATAGCTGATCATCTAAAACACATCTGTCAGAAGCATACATGACACCAACTTTGTCTGAGGTACTGACATGGTCCCCTCAAGGCCTTGGGTGGCACTATGGGCCGGATTTTAAAACTCGCGGGTAAAACCCTGGGGTTTACGAGCATGGCCGGGCCTTACACGCCGGGCCAATTTTCAAAGGGCCCGGCCACCCCCGGGATGCGTGTAAGTCCTGGGGTTAACCAAAGGGGCGGTCCGAGGAGCGAGGCGGGGCTAGAGGCACCCGGCACAGCGGCCATTTGAGGAAGCAGGAGCAAAAGGTTTGACAACAAATTTGGGGGTATTTAGGATAGGGATAGGGGGAGGGCAGGATAGGGGAAGGGAAAGAGAGGTTAGGCAAGGGGGTTGGGAAGTTCCCTCCCAGTCCTTAATTGGAGTGGACTGGGAAAGGCCCCAATGTGTTGCCGCACGTAATTGCATATCTATTCTCCCCCTTGCACGTGCCGACCTGGCACTTTATAACATGCGCTCACTTTATATCCTCTGCCGTGGTCGCCTGCATGCTAGGTGCTGCCCTGGACCCTCACCCTCCAGGGCCCGTGGCTCGATCTCCAATGCAGGGACTTCCCTAGGAGGGCTTGGAACTCACCTTGCCTGTTCTAGAGGTTGCAGCTGATCCGCTTGTTGTCTGTGGCGAGCCTCTTGAAGCAACCAGTAGCCCTCAATATTTAAGCTTGCCACAAACACTATGGCTTTAGGAAGCTAGACTAGGTAAGAAAAGGTGTTTTTATTGTGGCAGGAAGGCCTGTTAGGTGCGTCCATTATGATTTCTCTTTTTATCGCTGCGATAATCACTGCAATAATACCCGTGATCAGCGATATCAGCAGCGGAAGCATGAGAAATAGTTTTTTCACTGTACCGCAAAAAAAAAAAAAGGTTTGGTTATTTCTGGTGTTAAATCCCATGATAGTGTGTGTTACTCTGTCGCACTCTGAACTAGCAGACCCTCATTTCCATTTACTCCACTCAAACTCTTCCTGCTCGCATACTCAATGTTTAATTTGCATAAGCATTTTGCGTTGCATTATTTATCACGTGCGTTACGGGTTTTATTGCACGCGATAAGGCCCTAACGTGAAATGATACATGACCCAGTAAGATCCCAGTAAGTGCACTTTCTTGTCCATATTACAATTACAGCTTGTTTAGCAATGGCATGATATAAGTTTTCTGAACAGTTACAAAGAACATAAATGAAGAACCAAGACTAGAATCCTTTAATTACAACTATGCAATTCAAGTTGTAATCAATTGATCCATCTTGAGGGAGCTTTTCTTTTTCTTTCTTCCTCTTCCATCATCAATTGCAAATATTATTTTACTGAAGTACAATATTCTTGGATGAAGAAAAAGGACTTGTCAGCAGTTGAAGTAGGTGCAAAATGTATATGCCTAAAGGAAAAGAAACTCTTTATTCATACTGATTATATATATATATATATATATATATATATATATGTAAAAAAGCCCTTTATTGAAATTTGCCCGCCTCTGGCTGAGTTTCGCTCTTTGGTCGAGAGCTGCCTCAGGGGCAATATATATGGGCAGGACTTATTGCATGCCTGCAGGGCTGAAGCCACAATATCAGTGTGTCCACTATTTTGTACAAACTTTGATGCATGTTAGATGGTACATGTAGTCAAGACATGTAGCATCAGTTGTGAAGAACACTACTTTCAATTTTGTCCTCAAAGGATTGGTAGGTTATATGAGACATTAGATAGATGTCACAACCTATGATTCTGTCGCATACCTGCGGTGTGCATGATTGCCAGTTCAGGCATCAAAGTTTGTACAAAATAGTGGACGCACTGATATTGTGGCTTCAGCCCTGCAGGCATGCAATAAGTCCTGCCCATACATATTGCCCCTGATGCAGCTCTCAACTAAAGAGCGAAACTCTGCCAGAGTCCGGGCAAATTTCAATAAAGGGCTTTTTTAACATACACTGATCTTTGCTTACTTTACTGCTACACAGCCAACTGGATCGGCTTCCAATTTGTTTTCTGGGTATATATATATATATATATATATTTATTTATTTATATTCCTATTAATTAGGGAACAAAATATAATAAGATTCTATTATAGCAAAAAAAGAATTTTTTGAATTCCATTATAACAAAATTCACAAGGTTAATAACAACGATATCCACTTGTTAAAAACTCTATACAAAAAAATCCTTTCATACAAAAACCTTTATCAAATAAATGTCCATATAAATCTTTTAAAGTATCACCATAAAAATGTCCTTTTATATATAACACTGAAGAAAAATTCTTCCATGCATAATTAGCGACAAATAATGCTCTCATCTGAATTGATCTGCTATTGATTGAAGGGTCGTATTTAACTTCCATATAGTAAATATGATGGTATCAAAAAACCGTCAAAGAAATCTTCTATCACCAATGAATCTTAAAATTAGAATAGGGATAGGGATAGGGATAGGGATAGAAGATAGATTCTAAGGTTCTCTGCTATTTTAAGATTCATTGGCGTTGGAGATTTCTTTGAAGGTTTTTTGATACCATCATATTACTATATGGAAGTTAAATACAACCTTTCAATCAATAACAAGATAGTGTACAATGTCATAATGTTGGCCATGTCTAATAGTCATTTGCTATCAGCTATTATGCAACATAAAACATGAATTTAATGAGTAGAATCTCTGATTTTTTATTTACTCTGAAGAACTGAGAACTTCAAGAAAAAATCCACATATTTGGAAATTGGTTCCGGGGAGGGGGGGGGGGCCTATACCTGCCACTATAGGGCGACCCAGGGACTTGTCTAATGATTTGTGAATATTGGGGAGTAGGTAGAAGCTAGCAAAAAAAACCATATTCCTTTGCAATGGTAACCCCTTGCAATCTACCTCGATCCAATACATGTATAATATCATGCATAAGGGCATCGATAAGATCTTGGTTCAAAGTTTTGTAAAACTGAGTGTCATGCAATTGTCGATATGCTTCCTGCTCATAAAAAGTTTTATCTGGAACCATGACCCTGCTGCCTTTATTGGTGGGCCACTGCACCAGATCACTATTGATGAAGTTCCAAACATGCTTTCTTTTCAAGTTTAGTTACTGTTTCAGCAGTAAACAACTTTCCATCTCTAACAAATCCTTCACGACCAATGACTCAAAAGCTAAAATGAGTTGGTCAGTAGGTCCGGGAGGGATGCATTTAGATTTCCTCATAATCATATCTTTATCGGGAAAGATTGACCTGTACAATGGAAGGCTGTACATAGTTTGTACATACATTTTTAAATTATGTTCTCATGGTGAAAGAATCATATATATATAATTTTATATAATATCTCAGGGAGGTTCGCCAAATCTTTCTAGAAAGCAAGGAAGTTAAGGTTCCAGTTTTATTTGGGTCCATTAAAAATGTAATGTAGGGATCTATTTACTAAGTCACATTAAAGTAGGCTGATAACACAAAGATTAATACACAAAGTTACCTACAGCTCTGAAGGTGAAGTTAAGTTTTTAGCGTTACATTTTGCGCTATTTAATGGCATCTAGTTTCTCTGCGGTGATAGATAAGGTAATTTGCATATCCCACATATCATTAATTCATTATCATAATCTTTAGTGTTAATGTTAACATAAGAATGTTAACACAGATTTAATGAGCATTAGGTATCTGTGCTAGTTCATATTAATTAATATGACTTTAATGTGTGTTAATGCTTGAGTTAGGGTTAATGTGGTTTAGTAAGTAGACTCCTTAGAGTCAATCCAAAATTCAGTCTTGTTAAAATAATGATGTGATTTCTAGCAGTATAACATAATATACACACTTTCATAATAAAATAATTTTTTTAATAACTTTTTTCCCAAAATGTTTGAATTGTCATAGTAGCTGTTTATACTTCTTGTGGCTCTGTGGTTCTCTGTTGAGAGATAACAAAAGGGCTGCGATATTAAATGACAGCCAAAAGCTCAGCATCTGGAACAAGTCTACAATTTATAAACTAGAATGTATCATTTGATAGAAAAATTATGCTTTATTTCTCTTTTTTTTAAGAAAGAAATACAGGACAATGTGAAAATGAAGGTAGTTAAAACAGAAATGTTCACAATAAAGGTATTACATTTACAATAATCTTGTATGGTTATAATTAGAGATTCCATTCATAGAGCCCACCTAGCCTATCCAGAGTACAGCATTTGCACATGGAGATCAATGCTAAAATGTTATAACTTAGTTTATATAATTCTATGTATTTATATTCTGTAAGTCTGCCCGTATATTTCATTATGCACACATATTTCCAATACAAGTAAATGCATACTTTCTCTTCCCATTTTATAAACATATCTGTGTATATTTTACATATAAATTAAATTGTGACTCTGTGCACATAAGCATCCAGAATTAAATATGGAGGCAGGTATTGTATAAAGTATGCATTTATGCTATTTGGAAATACTTGCACATACACTTGGAATCACTAGTTTGCCGATACATCCACCAATTCACCCAGTCCTTCACCAGTTGACCTTCACCCTCACCCCTCACCAGTTCACCCAGTTCTCTCACCCAAAACTTGCAGACACCAGGCAAGTCTGTTCACTTGTACAATTCAATTAGCAGGCGCAAAAGTATACAACTAGGGGGGTCATTCTCAATAGCCTTCACACGCGAAAAGGGTGATCGGGGCGGAGTCAGGGCAGAGTCAGCCCTGGAAGAGGAGGAGTTGGAGCAGCACCAGGGCCGACGCTGCGGAGACATCGCTGCGGCGAAAGGTAAGGACCCTTATCGCCGCCGGTTTCGCATCGAATAACTACTAGGGATGTGAATCGTTTTTTGACGATTTAAAATATCGTCCGATATATTTTAAATCGTCAAAAATCGTTAGGGCCAAGATACAATACCAATTCCCCCGATTTATCGTCAAAAAATCGTAAATCGGGGGAAGGCGGAGGGCAGGAAAACCGGCACACTAAAACCCCCTAAAACCCACCCCCGACCCTTTAAATTAAATCCCCCACCCTCCCGAACCCCCCCCCAAATGCCTTAAATTACCTGGGGGTCCAGCGGCACACTAAAACCCCCCTAAAACCCACCCCCGGCACACTAAAACCCACCCCGACCCTTTAAATTAAATCCCCCACCCCAAATGCCTTAAATTACCTGGGGGTCTGTAACTTAAATTACCCCCGGGTCCGTAGCTAAATCGGGGAAAGGATGAGAGCAGGAAATCCGGCACAGTAAATCGTGGTGTCTTCAGCCAGCGCCATTGTGCAAAATGGCCGCCGCAAAATGGCGGCGGCCATAGACCAATACGATTCGACGCAGGAGGTCGTTCCGGACCCCCGCTGGACTTTTGGCAAGTCTTGTGGGGGTCAGGAGGCCCCCCCAAGCTGGCCAAAAGTTCCTGGGGGTCCAGCGGGGGCCCCTGGAGCGATCTCCTGCCGCGAATCGTTTCCGTACGGAAAATGGCGCCGGCAGGAGATCGACTGCAGGAGGTCGTTCAGCGGCGGTCTGGAACCCTCGCTGAACGACCTCCTGCAGTCGATCTCCTGCCGGCGCCATTTTCCGTACGGAAACGATTCGCGGCAGGAGATCGCTCCAGGGGCCCCCGCTGGACCCCCAGGAACTTTTGGCCAGCTTGGGGGGGCCTCCTGACCCCCACAAGACTTGCCAAAAGTCCAGCGGGGGTCCGGAACGACCTCCTGCGTCGAATCGTATTGGTCTATGGCCGCCGCCATTTTGCGGCGGCCATTTTGCACAATGGCGCCGGCTGAAGACACCACGATTTACTGTGCCGGATTTCCTGCTCTCATCCTTTCCCCGATTTAGCTACGGACCCGGGGGTAATTTAAGTTACGGACCGCCGCTACGGACCCCCAGGTAATTTAAGGCATTTGTGGTGGGGGATTTAATTTAAAGGGTCGGGGTGGGTTTTAGTGTGCCGGGGGTGGGTTTTAGGGGGGTTTTAGTGTGCCGCTGGACCCCCAGGTAATTTAAGGCATTTGGGGGGGGTTCAGGAGGGTGGGGGATTTAATTTAAAGGGTCGGGGGTGGGTTTTAGGGGGTTTTAGTGTGTGTTCACGATTTTAACGATTTTTCACGATAATTTAAACACCCAAACGGCGACGATACGATTCCCTCCCCCTCCCAGCCGAAATCGATCGTTAAGACGATCGAGGACACGATTCACATCTCTAATAACTACACCTTTTATGGTGTAGTTATTCGGTGCGAAAGCTGGCAGCCAGCGCACCACAGTGGTGTGATGGCTGCCGGCTTTCGCAGGCCCACCCCCCGGTACTGCACAATTCACTATTCTCTGTGAGAATAGTGAATCTAGGCCTAGGCTTGTTAATCACATATTTATACATCTTGCAAAATAGCAACTACTAAATGTATTTCAGAACCCTGTCCCACAACGCTCCTAGACTGCCCCTTTTTCCTGGTATGCACATGAAAAACTGAAAAAAACACATTTATTTTTCAACATTCCTAAAATAGCATATATGCATGTATATATATTACTTGAGCTTGTACATGCTTTTGTATGTGACAGACCCCTTTGAAAATGCATCCATAGTATGACTAGCTAGGCATGTGCATTTGTTTGAAATGAATCAAAAATCCAAGAAAAACCAGGTCATTTTAATTTAGATTCATTGAAAATGAAATGAATGGCCACTGTTGGATTCAAAATACTGGGCTTTCTGACCCAGTATGGTATTACTTGTTCTTATATGTGTGTATGTGTGTGTGTGTGTGTGTGTGTGTATGTATGTTTGTGCTTGTATGTGTGTGTGTGTAAGAGAGTCAGAGGACAAAATTTGTGTGCAACAGTCCCTCCTCTCACCTTTCTAACCTATACCAATCTGAGCATCTGGAAAAACAAACGTTCCCAGATATGGCACAGGCCAATTTTTTTTCATCCCTATTAGTTTTAATGTTATTTGCTGTGTCTGTTTTTTTTTAAATATTTTGTTGGTGTTTGAAAAGAATTTATATGAGTTTTTAATTATTTGTAGGGATCTTGAAATTTCAGTGTTATAACAAAGAAAAAAAATCAGTGGCATTTCAATTATTTAATTATTTAAATTGCGGTTTACAATAGAACAGACAAAATAATAAAAGATACAAATATACAATTAAAATATATAATTAAATAGATTGAATTAATTGAGACAGGTAAAATAGAACAATATAAATAAAATGGGAATAAAAGGAAAATACAAGATACAATGAAAAGAAAAGAAAAGGAAGGCGAGGAAGTTCTTCTGGAGGGGAGAAGGTAGGGCTCACATAGGTCGGGGAATGCGGATTTAAAAAGGTGGAATTTTAGTGCCTTTTTAAATAATCACTTTTCCATAGATTTGTCTCTTGTGTGTTATAAAAGTCATTTTGTCACTAATTTATTTTTTCATAACATTGAAATTCCCAGGAAAAATAAAATAAAACCTGAAAATGAGAGTCCGTAATTACTGGATCTTATTCTATTCTATTTAAAATATTATTTTTATTAGTATGGTTTTATATTTCTTGATTGTATTGTTTGATGTTTTATGCGGCATGGTGATGTTTCTGTTATCCCATTGTTGCATGCAAATAGAGCCTGACTTATTACGGTTTCCAGATTCCTTTTTGTCTTCATATTTCTGTTTATATTTTATGGTCTCCTTATTCTGAATTTGATGAGGATTTGTCTGTGTTCTGCATATGTGAGGTATTCTGTTATTGTGTTGTTTCTGGGTGAGGATCTATAACAGCCTAGCTTGTTCTGTTTTGCTATTTATTATTTATTTATTTATTTATTTATTTATTTAAGGCTTTTATATACAGACTTTATTTATTTATTTGAGTTTTTTCTATACCGGCATTCGCGATGGAAATCGCATCATGCCGGTTTACAATAAACAAGGTGTGCAGAAAGGGAGAATAATAATAACATTAACAGGTGCAACAGAAAAAGTAGCAGTTACAATATAACAGGGAAGTAATACAACTTGGAACAGTGAAGAGTTGATATTAATTTAACAGAAGAACGAAAACTGCCCAAACCTGGCAAAGTTTTTGATTAGCCTTAGCCTGTTGATACAAATCAAATCAACTCGGTTTACATCGAACTAAGCAGAACTATAACCAACCAATCAACAAGTGACAATTTAAAGGAGCATAAAGTTACATTATAACAAGGATGCCTTAACTGGGAGAAGGAAAAAAAGAGGGGGAGAACAAAGATAAATTACTATATACAATGGAATATGGGAGGGAGGCAAGGAGCCGACCTCATGATGACTTGTGAGCATGATTAGCGTTTGTTTATTTACATAAGCAATATGATAGTTCTAAATCAGGCTGTTCGGCTAGTGGCGGGGAAGGCTCGGAGGTATACTGGTGTTTTAGGGCCTGGGATAATATTTGCAGTGCGGCTTTTTCATTGGTAGGTTTGTTACTGTTGCAATGTTTTATAGTGATGTTTTGGTATAGGAGGTTTACTATATTGTAATGGTAATTCAGTTTATCCATGCCTTTCTGAGGGCCAAGCCCACACAGCTCATATGTTACAATAGGACTAATGCCAGATGGGCTCAAAGTGAGGTTTTTTTGTTTTTTTTTTGCAGGGTTTCCTCATTGACCCCACAGCAGTGTAAATAAATATAACATGCATATTGTAAGTGATATGTTTACCTCAGAAGACTGTATATTTCCTTTTTTATTATAAAATCTGTTATTATAAATATAGCATTTTTAATTGTGTATCTGGGCAGAGTATGACTGGGGAGAAAGGGGTAGTGTCATGAGGCTGTAAGGTTTGCCTAGGGACCCTAATACCCTTGCACCGGCCCTGCTTGGGATGTTGACTACTGTGCTTCCTGCTCTATACCTTTCTCAATTTTTAGAGCTGTTAATGCCACTGTGCTTTATTTTTCTAACAAAAGGGACTGTCTGCTGTGCATATGTATGAGTGCACCCTACATGGCGTATTGTAATGCTAAAAACCCCGAACTTGCTGCCATACCCCTTACTCTGTGCCTTGGGGTATTCATGCCACTGTTGATGCTGCTCTTTCTCTCTCAGATTCCTTTGGGTATTTAAGCTTCTGTGTGGGCTCCCTTGTTCCCGTCCCCCTTTTCCCTTACTATCTTGGCAAGCCTTGGAATGTTCAGGCAACTGTTGGTACTGCATTGCCCCTCTTTTGGGATCTTGGGGTGGATTTGCCACTGTTGCCCTTTCTCTTGTTTCTTTTTCTTTATTTTCCAATTTTCCATTCTGCATATCCAGTAAAAATACAGTTTGTGTTCCTCAGGGTGTACATGCCACTGTTATTAGTATTGTTTGCCCCTCGTTTGGTGTCTTGGGGTCTTCGTGCCACGAGTGGTGCACTTTTGCTTTTTTCTTTTTTTGATGCCTTGGGCTGTTCATGCCTCTGTTTGAGCTGCCTTCCCCCCTCCCCCATTCTGTACCTATTGTTTGGAGATTTAACACCAGTGCTCCTGCTGCTGGTGCCTTTCAGTGTTTTTTGCCTCTTCTGCTGCTGTCTTCTAAGTTCTTTTCAAATTCCTTTACCATCGTTATTGACTTTGGGTCTTGCCAAGCTGATCTGATGCCTTGTGCCCTTGTTGTACCTCTCATGGTCTCTTAGGGATGTTTATGCCACCATTTGGCTCTCTTTTAGTGCTTTGGGGTTTTGATGCCAATCTACTTCCTGTTTTATCCCTGTCTTAATGTCTGCAGGTGTTGATACCTATGAGCGCTTTTTTTTTTCTATCCAATGTAACTGTCTACTGTGTGTGCACTACTGGATGCACTTTAACACTAAAAACTCCTACATGTGCTACCACGCTCTTCACTCGAAGATTGAGGTTGCTGATGCCACTTCTTGCTGTACTGCTCTGCACCTATGGTTTAGGGTTTTAGCAGCAGGAGCACTGCTGTTATATCTTTCTTGGTGCTTTTGGGGGTTTTTGCCTCTGCTCCTGCTGCTATTTTCAAATTCCTTTGCGGTACTTACTGGCTGTTGGTCTTGGCATGCTGATCGGATGCTTTATGCTCTTCCTGCACTTCTCAAAGTCCCTTGGGGTGTTTATGTCACTGTTGGTACTACTTTGCTCCTCTTTTGGTGCATTGGGGTGTTGATGCCGCTTTTCGTGCTGTCTCGCTCAGCACCCATGGTTCAGAGTATTAACACCAATGTTCCTTCTACCTTTCCCCTCTTTTTGTGCCTTGCAATGTTTTTGACTCCACTTTCGTTGCTTTGGCATTTACTCAGTGTCTTGGGTGTCAAGATTGGTTACATATGACATAGGCATTGACCATCCTCCATCCCAATACCAACAATTGTATCATGAGTATGAATCCTCTGGACATATTGCACAGATCTCACCTGTTTTCCTCTATTAATTGTTTCATGCCCTCTTGGAGTCTTTCTTCAAACTTCTTGTGATACTTCTTGTGATACTTACTATGACTACTATTTAGTCTTTGATGAATTATGCCACACATTTTAAGCTGTATTTCCAAGGAAATTAACAATGAGAAGGCCTGATCCTGTGAACTATGAGCCACTACCAGCCTAACGCCGTCCCTGTTTTGTGTTGTGAGCGGCCTCGAAAGGCCTTGCATTCTGTTGAGAACGGGGGGTGTTTAGTGTGCCCTTGGGCCTCAGCCCGACCCCAGATGAATCCAGGGCCGAACTGAGGGGTGACGGCATGTCCCAGCATGTCTAAACACGGTCTTACCCTCTGCCAGGCCTGCAAGCTCCCAGAGCCAACAACATGAGATGTTGGTAGGGGAACAGTCCTCCGACTGTTCCGAGCCCTTTTGGACCTGCCGCTTGATCGGCATTGGAGCAGCAGGCCTGGCCTGAGGTTGACGGCAGACGGAGGCCTTGACACGTAGACAGGACTATGACTGATGTGACGGCATCTCGGACAAGACTGGGCTGATGCGACGGCATCACAAGCAAGACGAGGAACTTGATCCAAACAAGACGAGACATAAGGCAGGAGAACATTGGCACTATCTCTCAGGGTGCCCTACATAGCCTACCTTCACAGGCGGACCCAATGGGCTGGTCACAGACCACCCTGTCCCACTACTGAGAATGGGACGAGCGCAGGGCAGACCCAGGCAAGGAGGAACTCCAATGATGAAGCCAGTGTCATCCGAAGCTTCCCCCAAGGCTGGTGGGAACAGACGCTCCAGGGCGCAGGGACGGAGCCCACCTGTTGACCACTCCTAGGCCCAACAGGTCAGAAGGCCTGGAGCTCATGACGAAGACGCAGGGAAGAACATCCTGGCAGGCAGACACAATAGGATGAGGAAGATCATGGCGGAACATAAGGACATGGTCAGGGGCCTCAGGCAAAACATCAAGACACGAAGACGTGGTACGAAGGCAGATGAGACGAGGATCTCCACGAAGAACAGAAAACCTTACAAGGCTCTGGCAGGCGGGAGCCTCCAGGGGGATCTCACGCTGATGCAAGGCCAAGACAGACTGAAGTTGAAGTCCTTTTATAGGGCTGCAGACCAGCAACTCCCTGGGAGGAGTTTGGCAGGCCCACACCTAGCTGGCCCTATAACTACGGAGAAGTGCTGTGGGCTGGCTCCTAGGGAAGGGCGTGGCTCAAACCAGGAAGTCCATGCAAGCACAAGCAGCCTCAGGCAGGCCCCACGGACATCGAGGCCTCCCAGGCCCTGGAGCAAATCCTGGACAGTTCGCAGGTGAGGCCCTGGCTTGGAGTGGCCTCCAGGAAGAAGCAAGGAGCCTCCCATAGCCCTACTACAGGAGGGTTCATATCATTTTGAGCCTTAGGTACTGAGTGCCTTGAATGGCATCATGGAGGCAGTCTTCTCTATTCACATTACCTCCACTGAGTATATGGGAGGGACATTGGTGGTAGACCCTCTTGTCACATTGAGTGTTTTTACCTCAACACCTTCATTCTACTTTTGTTGGTGACCTTTGCTTTTCTTTTGGAGCCTGGGGGGTGTACGTCCCACTGTTGCTGGGGCTGATTTGTTTATCTTAACGTACCTTTTGGTGTTGATGTTTCTGTTTGGGCTGCTTTGCCCTGCACAGTGCCTTGGGCTATTCATGCCATTCTTGGTGCCACTTTTCCCATCTCTTGGTGTCTTAGCATGCACTTTCCTCTGCTATTGAAGTCTTGCAGCAAGTTTCAATAAAACCTGGATACAGCACCCCCCCCCCTCCCATTTTTAGAGCCAAAATAGAATGCATTGCATCCCCCATTGACTTTAATGGAAAATAATGACTGAATAACACAAAAAAGTGAATAAAATGATTGGACCAAAACCAAACAAAAGAAATCACCATTCCAAATGAATAGACTGAAATGAATTTGTATTCCACTCACATGCCCTCAACGAGCCTCTTTATACTCACCATTATATGCACTGTAAAACTATCCAGCAAGAAATGAAAATAAAGATACTTCTGGGTGTATTCATTGAATTGTAGTAACTGACAGAAATGAATTATATTGCTTTCCCACATTATGCAACAAAGTATGTTTCCCACTGGGATTTCTGCAACCATTTGGTCAAACACTCATTTTGTCTATAATAATGCAAGCTTCATTAAAGGCATAAAATAGCCAATGTCTCCTTGAGATCAAAGGACAATCTGCTAAATAACACAACTGGTTCTCTCAACATCAAATGGTTGGAAAACTTTAAGTTATATTTTAAATAAATTAAAATGCTTAGCAGATTCAATCTTAGCTAAAATGCTGAAAATGTTATTAGCTGGAGTGTGAGGAACTGGATCTAGAAAATTAAAAACAATGGGCCCAATATTGAAAATGCGAACTGCCGGTTAAGTAGGACTTAGCCGATCAATTTGTGGGTGGGCAGTGGGAAGATCAGGGTGGCACTACTTAGCCAGTTAAGTTAATTGGATAAGTTAGACCAGCCATAGATTTGGTCTGACTTACCAAGTCATTCATCAAGTCATGTTAGGGCTCTAACACAATGCCCTTTTTTGCATGCAATTTGCATGCATGAAGAATGCAAATGCATGCAAAGAAGGTCATTACTAGGCAATTTGATGCAAATGTTTTATTGCGGCCAACCAAGAAGGTTGGCCACAATAAAATAACAACAGCCAAGATAAAATAACAACACCTCCCTGGTAAGCATTAGATGAGTGGTGGGAGGCCTGGGACCCTAACGCTGGTCCTAAGGCTCCCACCACATATTAAAGTGGCAGGGAAAAAAAATGCGGCCAAATGGGGAGGTTGAGCAGTGGTCAGTACTGATTCCAGTTTCAATCTGGGGCCGCCAGTCGAGGCGGCCCCAATTCCCCCAAAATAGAAAAAAAAGTTTTAAGTATTCACTCAGCAGCAGCACCACCAATAGCTCAAAATCTATCTCCCCCTAACTCCCAGCCCCTCAATAATACAATAACCCAGCCCAATATCCTCTCATTAGGTGGGCCTCCCATAGAGATATAAATACCTATCTAGTGTGAGAGGATTATGGCTAGGTTCTCTCTCTCTCTCTCTTTCTTTTTCTCTCTCTCCTAGGCTGGCTCTCCAGGAGCTTCAAAACTACTAAAAATGGTCCACCCAGTGGTTGTATGCAAGAAATACAAGTGTGAAAAGATTAGTGTTTCACATAGGTATTAGTGCACTTTGCAATAAACTGCCTATTACCATAAAACACACCCCTTTTCCTATTGCATGCAATATTTTTCACATTTTGATAAATCCAGGCCTAAGTTACTTAACTGGCCAGTGCTCAATATCAGGCCCAATATATTTACACAGAACTTTCAACTCAGTACATTTCATATGGATATTTTTCAATAATAATTGTAAAGCTTACAGAATTTTCAGAACATCAAGGAGAAATGTTTAGGTTGGAAAACTTCTGATTGCTCTCTACCTAGTGACTTCATATACACTGTACATGATATAGACAACATTTGCATGGCCCTTCCCATGCATGATGTACCTTATGGCTGCTCTCAGTGCGGGTCAGTAATGAGGGTGTGTGATTTGCTACAAAAAGCGACTCCACTCTGATTGATCTTATGTGCTAAAGAACCAGGAGCTTTAGAAATATTTCTGAATGGTATTCCCAATGTTTATCTGATTTCGGTAGTGCAAGAGGAATCAGTAATGAATGCTGAGAACAGATGAGAAATTAAGAAACAAGAAAGAGGAGGGGAATCATACATGAAAGTAACAGAAGAGAAGGCACAACAATGAAAATGACAAGAAGGCACTCAATTCCCTCAAATGTGTTTTAGTCTGCGGGGGAAGCATAATAGGAACCCCACCGAATAGCATCAGTCTTATGAGAAAATATTCAGGAAGAAAAAAATATTCGGCCCCTGCAACATAGTGCATGCACTCTTGACTTCCCTCCAGCAGCCCTCAGACTTATGTACATAAACTGCTGGTTGCGGCTGGTATCAGTCCAGGCTAAAGCACCGCCATAGTCACAGGGCTACCAGGAAGGATTCTGATATTTTTAAAATGTTTTTTATCCTTGTGCAAAAATATGCCTTACAGCTTGAATAACTTGCCTTCCACTATGTCACATAACATCAACCAGAAAAAGTAACACTCTTTCCCTATTTGACTTTAAATTATTCGGTTTATTTGCCCAGCTGCTTTTTGCTGCTCAGGGTTAGGCTTCTAAGCACCGCCATTGGGGATTTTCATCTACTTTATCCCCTTCCTCAGCCTGGCCAGTGCAGCGATGGCCCCCTATTTCTGTCTATTTATGGAGGGTTTCTTTAATCAGAAATGAAAAAATGGCCATTTTCTCCTGTGAATGGACAAATTGGATTGGCATGACAATTTGGAAATGAGGACTAGACCAAAATGTTATGATAGTGGAGAATTAGGCTGTCAGCCCTGTGAAAGGTTTCAACAACAGATCGGTGCTACTTTCCTATGCACACATAGCCAAGGGAAAAAAGTCCAAAATCTAGCAGTCCTTACAACAACAGATTGGTGTTATTCTGCAATGCCAAGATAACTATGTAAAAATATCCAAAATGAGGCATCATTAATCTAATATATTAGATTGTGGCAAAAAAAAAAAGACCAACCACCCCATAAAGTTTGCCCACTATTTCCTGTCCACACTGCTAAGGATACATCCCAGCTGCCATCCACAGAGCATGACCACCTCTTGGATTTCACTCCTGTTTCGAGACAATTATTTTGTCTTCCTCTGTTGTGCTAATTATTTCTGTCATCATAGTCTAGCAGACAGACCTAGCTGCTTGAGTGGCTGAATTTCTTCTAGGACTTCTAGTTATTACCGTATTTACAGCCTGCCAGACCCAGCTGCTAATTAATTTTATCCTTACAGCCTGCCACAAAGACCCAGCTACTGTTAATGACGGCCTGCATTTCTGTTGGATCTCTAGTTTTATTTACTACTGTACTAACAGATTGCTAGACATATCCAGCTACTAATTAATTCTTCTGCTGTCTCTTCACTGTTTTTCTATTAAGTATCCTTTATGTTTACCCCATGCCTTCTTGAAATCTTTTAACTTTTAGTCTCCTCCATTCAGGAGGACATTTCAGGCATCCATCACCCTTTCTGTGAAAAAACTATTGTTTGACATTACTCCTGACATTACCCCTTAGAGTAATGTTCATATCATGAACCTCCTTGTTCTAGAACATCCTTTCAAAACAAAAAATATTTTGCTCTTGTAAACTATTAATACCTCTTCAGATATTTGAATGTCTCTATCATATTTCCATTGTCTCACCTCTCCTCCAGGATATATATATATTATGCTGAGACAACCTCTCACCTTTGTCTGGAAGCAAGAAGCAGCAGCTTGTTAAGGGTAGAGCCAGATCCAGGCTGAAAGTCTCTAGGGCAGAGAAGATCCGGGAGGAGACTACATCTCCCAGGTTGTCAGAGGCAGGAAGGGATCAAAGAGACAGAGGGAGGGTGGTCCTGGGTTCAGAGACAGATGGCATTTCAAGCTCCTGCTAGACACACCTGAGGCCTCAGGGGAGGAACAAGCAGACCAAGAAGAAGCCATACCCAGTCAGTGAGAAGTTTAAACCACACACAAATCTTATAGGAACACGAGTGGAAACGGAAATGGAAGAGTCTGCCCTGGAGGAAATCTCAGACATAGAATACCATATTCTAACTCTTTACGTTGAGACTGTAACTCTTGTTACCTGTCAGCACTGGAAATCTCCTATAGAAATTTGGTTTTTGCTTGTTTTTTTTTTTTCTTCTGCAAGCAAGGGCAGAGGGCTTTCAGCTTATGACATAACTGTGGAGAGAAGGAGAGAGGTTGTGCCTCAGCCCATAAGGTTATGCAACTCCTGTCCTGGTGCTTGATCCTAGAATGGTAGGGGTACATATGTCCCAGGGCCAGTCTTGTTTTTCTTTAACAGTACTGCAGCCCTGGGGTGTCATTTTCTTAGTGATGGAGGGGGGAGGGAATACTCCTTCAGCACCCAAGGTGTCAGAGGGGACTCCTTTCTACTTTTCCATGAGGCGGTCTCTCTTCACTTTCTGTGGGAGGGATGTGAGTGCCAACAAAATACTCTGCACACTCAAGTTGGTTGTCCAAAACAAAAAACGTTATTGTGGCAATTATTCAAAAGTAATAAATGGCACTTTATACACCAGTTCTTGGCACCAACAGATTGTTATCATGGTGCTCCAACTTTCTTTATCTGTGCAAGTGTCAATAATTAAGCCAGGGAAATATTGCACCCTCCAGGGCCTGGAAAAGAAAGGCTTCCCAGATGGACAGGGGACTCCTAGTTAAGAGGAAAATATCCCCCTTCAGAAACACGAACAGATGAAATGCAGGGTCGCAGGCTCTGCACAATCTCCCACTTTGTACTTTTTTCCTTCCAGATGGGGTCTCCCAGTTTAACACAGTTCTTACTCACAGTTCTCTCTTTCAATCTTCAGATGAAATACAGGATCTTTCAGAGGAAAGGCCCAGGCAGCAGGAATCTGAACTGCTTTTTTGTTTCCCCACTTCAGGGCAGGAAGGGTGGTAGCAAAAATTGTCCTCCCAGATCTCCTAAAAAACAAACTTCACTCAAAAGTCCAAAACTCTGGAAATGTATTGTCGTGGGTCACCACCAGGCCACCATCCTCAGACTGTGGGTGAAGGGGGTAGAGTTTTCCCTATCCTGGCCACTCCAGAAGGAGGCTTCCCCAAATTCCCTTATCAAGCCAAGAACCAGGGGTTTTGCAAAAACTCCAAAAAGTCAGCAAAAATCTAAAAAAACAAACAATTCAGAAGGCAACCCAACCAGACAGGGTGTGTACTGGAAAGGATTTGTTTCCCATCTCCTTTGGATTCCAGACTGTGAGGCTGGCTTGGTCCATAGAGTAGGCCCAAATTTCAAATAAGAAAAATCTCTTCCTTCCTCTATCTTCCAAACCAAAGCTGTACTGCCCATTTGTGCTATGCTATACCAGCAGGGAGCTAGCCATTCTAGCAACCTCTGTGAAGATGCTGTTCTGAAATGGTGCTCCCCTCACCTTGCCAACTAATTCTAATTCCTGTCTCAAGAAAGCTTAGAACCTAGGGCCATTTAGTGGCGAGCTCAAAGGGTTGCCACAATAAAAATAAAAGGATTCTGAGTTTTTCACTCAGCACCAAGTTATGGTTGTATTGTCTGAACCTTGCAGGTAGAAGTCAGGATGTTTGTCCTATTTCCTTCTAGAATCTGAACCCACACCTCCATCTGTAGGGCCAACCTGCAGAGACTGTTATAGATATTGAGTAATCAGACCAGAATTTAGATTATGTTGCCACTGATGTTATGGGAGTCTCTGTTTAGTGGACCCTTGGGCCGACCTGCTGGAGACTGGGAAAGGTGGACAATGTCTCTAATGCAAAGCAGGCCGGGAGGCAGATGTTCAGGCAGGACGTAGATGGTCTTCACCCTGGAAGCTGGTACTCCCCCGGGAGGAGCCCATAGGAGCCCAACCGCTGGGACTTAGGTGGCTTCACACTTGGAAGACAAAGCCCGCCCCCCCCCCCCCCCCCTGGAAGGAGCCTGAAGGGACCAGGCCGCTGGGACTTAGGCGAGTGGTGGATCAGGACAGGTAACTGGAACCAGACTAGGACAGTAGCAATACTGTAACTGGGCTCGGGTTCTGGAACCAGGCAGGAACTGTAGCAAGACTCGGGTACTGGAACCAGGCAGGAACTGAAGCAGGATTCGGGTACTGGAACCAGGCAGGAACTGTAGCAGGATTTGGGTACTGAAACCAGGTAAGAACTGTAGCAGGATTCGGATACTGGAACCAGGTAAGAACTGTAGCAGGATTCGGGTACTGGAACCAGGCAGGAACTGTAGCAGGATTCGGGTACTGGAACCAGGTAAGAACTGTAGCAGGATTCGGGTACTGGAACCAGGTAAGAACTGTAGCAGGATTCGGGTACTGGAACCAGGCAGGTACTGTAGCAAGCTGGCAGGAACCAGGCAGGTACTGTAGCAAGCAGGCAGGCAGGAACCAAGCAGGTACTGTAGCAGGAACGGAGCGAGTCACTCCGGGGCACAGCGCAACAGAAAACCGGGAAGCTAACCCGTTGCAAGGCAAAGTCTGGATGGCAGCAGCCGGCTTATCAAGGCCGTGGCATCTGACGTCAGGATTTGGGCGGAGTCACTACTGGCGGAAAACGGCCTAGAAAAGCGCCCAAGTGGCGCACGCGCGTGCCTAAGAGAGGGACGTCTACGAGAGAGCTCACAGCGGCGCAGCCCCAGCGGGGACGCCGCCATCCAGGCTGCAGACTAGGCGTCAGGAAACGGGAGCAGGTCCGGGAGCCCGGAGGTAAGGGCCTGGCCGCGGTGCTCGCAGCCAGAACCGCAACAACTGAGCGCAGTGACACTCAAACAATAAAAGGGCAGAACTGATAGTCTATGTGTTTCTCTTTGTTGGACTGAAGCACACACCAGAAGAGGGAGGCATCGTGAGGAGGATACTTAATATATTAAGGGCTCACATGACTATGCTGAAAACAGACAATAGGGGGAACTCTGGAGTCCTGTAATGAAGAGAGGAACTAACAGAGGAAGCCTGAGCTGTGTGTTGGGTACACCCAGTCCTAATCTGGAGCTAACACATCAGGACAATATTTAGATTGTAAAGTCTCATTTCAAAAGACTTCTGATACAGATCTCGTACCATTTTGGCTGCTCTTTTTTGGACTGCCTTCACAATGTTTATATTCTTAAGACAGATATATTCTCCTGAACTGGACACAGTGGGTAGATATTCAAAGCTGTGCAAGTAACTATTAAGTATTTGTGACTTGTCCATATTCATTTTGAAGCCAGACACCCTCCCAAATCTTTCAATTTCAATTATCAATGCACTCAAAGAGACTTCAGGCCTAGATAGCTTAAGTAAAATATTATCAATGAACAACAATATTCTGAAATGTTCCCCCCTACCAAGATTCTCTTTATATCTATATTACCTCTTATTTGTTCAAGAAAGAGCTCCATTCTAATAGCAAACAACAGAGGGTATAAAAAGCACCCCTGTCTGGATGACCTTTCCAGGTAGAAATGCATCAAGCTAAGGTGTGAGAACATTGTAAAAATCTCATCTTTGTATATCTTTCCTCATTCCAAATCACATCCAATCTTCACTGATGTGTACTGTGCTGTTTATACATCTGACTGTGCATGTAAAACTGGCCCCAAAAACCTAGTCCGCCACCAAAATCTCACTTTGAGTTATTAGATGACCCTTCTATAGTGGTATAAATAGTTGACTACTATGAGAGCCTTATAGAGTTTCTCTATCTCTCTCTCTCTCATCACACCCCTTTTCCTTATTGCAGGCATTATTCCTGAGAAATTTATAGCATTTTGAGGAATCTAGGCCTAAGTTTGCTTTATTACATTAAAATGTAAATAACAATAACAAACTAATGCAAAAGATAAATACCGCATTGCAAAATGCATATTTAAATTTAAAATTAGTATTCAAGTGGGAGGAGTTGGGGTGGAGTACATGGAAATGAGGTTCAGTTAATGTGACGTACGATAGAGTAACACACAGCAAGCAAGGTTTTAACGCAGGAAATAACTACACCATTTTTCTATGTGTTATACCTGCATTAGCTGTGCATTACCAGCCAAAAAGGTTTTTATTGCAAATGCTCATTTGAGAGGGGGAGCTCAAGAGAGAGAGAGCCTCTGTGGAGGTTCACATATAGGTTAACTTTTTATACCACTGTAAGACGGGGCATTATGAACTTGGGGTGAGGATTGGGGGGGTAGGTTTTGGGGGGCAGTTTTACATGCACAGTCATAGGTATGAACAGCACAGTTGCCATCAGTGAAGATTTACTGTCATTTGGACTGATGAAAGGTAAAAGAAGAGTAGATTTACACAATGTACTCTCTACCTAGCTTGATATACTCTCTACGTAACTGCAATCAAGCTAGGTAGAAAGTACATTTCAATATGTAAACACAGTTAATGTTCTCTCATAATAACAGTCATCAGAATCATGTGTTGGTTAATATGGTTAAGTAATATTATAACTGACTTAATTGAATTGCTTGAAGGGAGGAATAAATTAAATGATTATTATGAAATATGAAGAAATATTTTGATTGAAAACACTTGTCAATGTTCTCAATTAACCAGACCTCTGGTCAGAGAAGCTACATGGTAGAAATGAGTCGTCCTTGAAAAAAATGTTTTCAAGATCTCAGCCCTCATATTAATATAATATTTTGATTAACTCACAAAATATTGAAACAAAGACTATTGCAATGCTGCCGCTGGTAAGTGGGAAAGTAAGCTTTACCCAGATTTTCATCAGCACTTAGAAATGTGATGGCTGAAAAAGATTATATGGTCTATCTTGTCTGCCTATCTGCCCAATTATTTCAGTTTACAGTTCCTTCCACTCCCTTGGAGATACCCTGCGGCACTGAAAATACTCAGCTAAATCCTGGTTGTATATATAGATATATATTCACGGGATATCCCTGGCTAATTATCCAGGTAACTTTAGGACAGGTATTTTTCTGAATGGACTTACTCGGATAACTTTAACAAGGTGGTGCTGAATATCAGCATTCAGTAGCTAAAGTTTAGCCATGCCTCCAGTGTTGCCTATGTTTATCAGCTAAATTATGTAACAATAATTATCGGCATTATAATGAGTTACATGGACAAAATTTAGCAGGGGAGCAGGGTGACATTTTCAAATAATGAGTAGAGTGGAACAAATAAACGTTAATAGGTTGTTTACTCTTTCAAAGAGTACAAAGACTAGGGGACGCACAATGAAGTTACGAGATGATACATTTAAAACTAATAAAAGAAAATATTTTTCTTACTCAATGCATAATTAAGTTCTGGAATTCGTTGCCAGAGGATGTGGTGAAAGCTATTAGTGTAGCTGCATTTAAAAAAGGTTTGGACAAGTTCCTGGAGGAAAAGTCCATAAACCATTATTAAGGTGGAGTTGCAGAAATCCACTGCTTATCCCTGGCATTAACAGCATGGAATCTATCAATCTTTTGGGATCCTGCCAGGTATTTGAGACCTAGATTGGCCAGTGTTGGAAATAGGATGCTGTGCTTGATGGACCTTTAGCCTGACCCAGTATGGCAAGTCTTATGTTCTTATGCTTTTTGTCTGGGTAAATGTAAATGTTACCTGGATAAAACCTTTGGATTTTGTCCTTGATATGTATAAATAAACCTTAAAAATCAGGCCCAGAATAAGTGAAAATATAGTAAGAGTAAAACAGTGTGTTTAAAAAAGCAACATTCACAGTGATGAAAACAGTAACTTCATTTGCCCTCTCTGATATTAACTCGACTCTATTAAAACCCAGTTTTAATTATTTGCTGTAAATATGTTTTCACCAAGAAAAGATTATCAGTAGAAAAAGCTAAATGATATTTACTTGAGAAATAAACATTTCCACAGTGTTCTTGCACCATGTGCAATTTATTTTTTTAATGAATTAGAATAAAAAGAAAACTATCCAATCTTTAGTACAGATGGAAATTAAAATTCCATTTCATGCACTCCTGTTGCCAAAATGTAACATACAGAAAATCAGAATTGGAATGACTAAAAATAACAGCAGTAATTCTGAGATGGAATCAATGTATTCCAAATAAAATGACATATAGAAGGGCTGAGTATTTATTTCAGGAAAGAATGGTTTACACTACGGCTCTTTATTAAGTTTCCTTCCTATGAGTGTGAAATTCATTCAACAATTTTGCTCAAATATATTATTTACTGATGTGTATTTGAAGGTCAAATGGAATGCATTTCAAATTTGTTTGATGGGAAAGTTAAATGAAGAATGTACTATCAGGCAATAACCACTGGTGCAGTTCCTGCCAGTATTTTTCCTACCCATGGGGTTTGCACCAATAATCAAAGCTGAACTACACAGGCAGTTTTGCTTTGATTATTACCCCTTAGATTACTGTTCCTTAGAGATTTTCAACCATGTGTAGAACCATGTGTAGAAAACTACACATACGGTTTTGTAGCACGCCCTCTCCCCATTCCGGGAACGCCTCCAAGAAATCCAGGCCAACTTACCTGCATTGTAGAATAATACTGGTCATTTTGCTTATACTGAATGTGTGTAATGATAAAAGCCCCCAATCCCAGATTATTTACTAATGGGGTTAATATTACATTTGCAATGATCGTAACTTAGGTTTTAAAATTGACCCCCACTTAAGTTACATCTCTCAGTTAAATTCAGTTTTAGCAGCTGGATATTTTAAATTAAGACAGCTTCATCATTTAAAGCCTCTCCTTGACCAGACCGGTTTTCACACAATAGTGCAAGCATTTATACTAACACAACTGATTTTTTGCAATTCTTTATACATGGGACTTTCACAGTCTTGCTTGCAGGCCTTACAATTGTTACAAAATTCAGCCACTTGATTATTTTCTAGAACCCCTAAGCTTGAAAATGTTACTCCAGTTTTGCAAAGCTTACACTGGCTTCCAGTAACCCAAACATTAAAATTTAAAACTATTACTCTGGTATTCAAATCACTCCAGCAGGATGCTCCACAATGCCTTTTTGAAACTATTTAAGTATTATCTACCCTCTTAAACATTGAGATCTTCTGCTCACAATCTTTTGGAGGTTCCAAGTATTAAAAGGTAAATTTTAAAAGGGCTACGCAGGCATCCATGGGCGCGCGGTTCCCGGCGTGCACATGGAAACACCAATTTTATAACATGCACACATCGATGTGCACGTTATAACGTCGGCTATCTGCGCGCATATGCACACCTGATTTGATATCGGTACATGCATGTGTGCGTGAGTGCCGATTCATGCACGGAAGGGAGGGGAATTTTGTTTGATGAGCACGGCGATGAGATCGGACCTTCCTAGTTCCCTCCCAGTCCGCTCCAAAAAAGGAACGGACTGGAAGGGAACTTCACTAACCACATACCTAGCCTACCTCCTTCTTCTTCTCTCCTCCCAGATCTCTAAATCCCCCCCCCTCCCCCAACTAGCTTTTTGTTATTTGTTGGCTACTTACTTGCTCTCTGGAGCAGTAGATGTTTCCACGTGCCTGCCAGCTTCCGGCGCAATGGTTCAGTGGGACAGCAGATAAAAACCATCAGGCCCCATCCAAATCTCCTGCTCAGTTTTATAATCCCATTTTATCCCTTAGGGCCTCATTTTCCAAGCACTTTACCGCGTGCGATAAATTTGCAAATCAGTCATTTGGTATTCAGGGGGCGGAGCATATGTAAAGCGGGAACCTGTGTATCGTGTGCGGTGAAACAGCCGCAGTGTTAGCGCGGCTAATAACTACAACTCCAACCTCGCGTTATGGACCTGAAAAGGATTACCGCCATGGTCCCAGACAGCCTGTTTCAGGCTGGGGGGGGGAGAGAGAGAGAGAGAGAGAGAGAGAGAGAGAGAGAGAGAGAGAGAGAGAGAGAGAGAGAGAGAGAGAGAGAGAGAGAGAGAGAGAGAGAGAGAGAGAGAACCTTACTACAGTGCCTATGCCCTACATAGGTATTTTAACCCCTATGGGAGGGCCATCTACTAACTCGGGGTGGGGATTAGGTATGAGCGTCGGGGGTTGGGGGCCACTTTCGCATTCCACATGAGACCTACGGACTGAACAGTGGTCTCTAGTGCAGATTTGCTGGCTGTCGGAGTGAGGACGCTCACTCCAAGCGGAGATTTGGCCAACATTCTCTCCACCTAGCATGTTGTTGCCCAGGTAGAGTGTCCATCAAGCTAGGTAGAGAGAACGTTGCCCAAACCACTTCTTGGAGTGAGCGTCCTCACTCCGACAGCCAGCAAATCTGCACTAGAGACCACTGTTCTGTCCGTAGGTCTCATGTGGAATGCGAAAGTGGCCCCCAACCCCCGACGCTCATACCTAATCCCCACCCCGAGTTAGTAGGTGGCCCTCCCATAGGGGTTAAAATACCTATGTAGGGCATAGGCACTGTAGTAAGGTTCTCTCTCTCTCTCTCTCTCTCTCTCTCTCTCTCTCTCTCTCTCTCTCTCTCTCTCTCTCTCCCTCTCCCCCAGCCAGCCTGAAACAGGCTGTCTGGGACTATCGTGCACTGGGAAAACATCGCATGTGTTTTGCGATTTTTCCCCACTGCACGAAAGAAGCCTCATTTGCATTGGTAACGCCCCCTAATGCGTTACCAATGCGATATTGGAAAATAAGGCCCTTAGAGATTCTATGCGCTTGTCTCATGTTTTCTTGAATTCTAATATAGTCCTCATCCCTCCACAGTAAGGCTGCTTCATGTATCTACCACACACACATTCACCAGCTTTTTGTAAAGAAATATTTCCTTAGATTGCTCTTGAGTCTACCCCATTTCACTCTTAAAAGATCGCCTTGAAAGTTATCCTGTCAAAACTATGCACACAATATTACACTTGCTATTTGGCCAATATAGTTTTGCCTCAATAATTTACATTCCTATTTTCTTAAATTAATAAGTGTGCAGGTAATTCCCAACTCTGTTCAGACTCCAGTCTCTGAAAAAACTCTTCCAATGAAATCAACTTTCAAACCTATCCATTGTAAAGCATTTGTGCCCATAAGTGGGTGTATAGAGATTCATGCTAGCATTTTATACAATGTGCAGTTTATAAAATACCACATATTTTTGCTCTGAAATACATGCATATGTTTCATTATGTACATATTTCCAATGCAAGAAAATGCATGCTTTCTCTACCCAATTTATAAACACAAGTTTGAATATTTAATGCACAAATTAGTTATGATGCTGTGCGAAAAACATCCCCAATTAAATGTGGAAGCAGGTATTTTATAAAGTATGCATGTATATGAATTTTAAAAATACTGACTTGCGAGCATACTTGGAAGCACCAGTTTGCCGATACCTCCAACAGTTCACCCAGTTTTTCTCCTGCTTACCTAGAACTTTTTAGCACCTCACTCTGAATCCCCACCAGTTGAACAAGACCTCTCACCCCAAAACTGCAGAGAACAGACAAGTCTGGTTTCACTTTTGCAAATCAAGTAGCAGGTGTAAAAATGTACGAATAATGGTAATGTATTCATGTACATCTCACAAAATAGCAACTACAGTGCACACTTCTTAATCCTGCCTCAAAATTCCCCTGGGCTGTTCCTTTTTCCCCCTGGTAAAATGTACACACAAAATCGAAAATTCACACGTACTTTCAATGTTTATAAAATAGCATGCTACTTACACTCATATATGCAATTTTTATATTCAAACCTCCTTTGAAAATTCACCTTTATGTGCATAAAATATGTGCATACAGGAGTGAACATTCAAAGGAGTTACAGGTGTAAAAGAAGCATATATCGTAGCAATTTTCAAAAGCCCATTTGCTCACATAAAACTTTTTGAAATTTCAGCCCTATGGAATGAATTTTCAAAGGAGTTAGAGGTGTAAATTAGCAGTTTTCAAAAGCTCATTTACATGCATAAAGTCCATTTATGCATATAAACTCTTTTGGAAATTACTTCCACAATGTGTATGCATATACTTTTAACATTGCATAGTTTTCTAAATGGTAATTTCTGCAAGTAACCCACTGAAGTCCCTTTGAAAATTATGCTTGAATGTCTGTATGTTTTTTTCCTTCAAAACTCAGAAACTTATATCAAATCTAATTGTGAATGAGAAAGCTCTCAGGCCACACTATACAAGCTGACATACAAATGGGGTAGAACAGAAGCTTTGTGGAGATTTAAATATAAGCAATAGCTGAAGAGGACTTAACTTAGCAGAATGGATCAATACTGTTGCTGTACTACAATTTAAAATAAAAATCCACATTTTATCCACCATGAAAATCACAACTACATTTTTTACACAGAGAATTAATATGATTTATAGGCGCAAAAACAACCCAAACCAAGCTTTCATATAACCGCCAAGGTGGAGAGTAGTCACACGAAGCTCAAAATTCTGATTTCAATAATAGTGACTCATAAAGTGAGGCAGTGACTTGATGATGATATGGCAGAGCAGGAGAAGGGAGGTGAGAAAGAAGAACAATGGGCTAAACTGAAAAGAGCTATAATAATTAGAGACGTGCAGTTTGCAACGAAATAGGAAATAAAGTCAAAATTTCCTTTATCGTTGCAATTCAGGAAGAAAAACAAAGTAATAGGAAAATCCTTTTTTCAGGAACTGCACATCTCAGGAAAAAAAAAACTACTGGGCCAGCCCCTGTCACATGGTAAGGGCAAAGGGCCGCCGGTGCCATTTTGCATACTGGCAGTGGCACCTGATGGCCCCCCCGGGAGCTGGAGATCACTCTGAGCTCCTGGGCCCCCCCCACTGGGCCACCAGTTTCATTGAGTGAGTCTTGCAGGGGGTCGGAAGGTTGGAGGCTTTCCATTTAGTTAAATTTGAAGGATTGGTGCTTTTTCTTTTTTGTTTTTTTTTTATACGAAATTGGCAACAGGAAAAAAATGTCTGATTCGGGGTGAACCGAAATGGCCCACCCCCGAACCGTAAAACAAACCGACACGAAATTTTTTTTAGGCACATGTCTACTAATAATAGCAACAAATCTTTATGTAAACAAAGTAAATAAAATGAAGAAGAAAAGGAAACCAATATGATTTACCAGATTGGTGGCTGAAAAACATTACGGGCAAAAAGATTAGTATTCAAAAAATAGAAAGGTTCTAAAAAGATGAACAGGAAGAATATCTGGTAAAGCTGAAAAAGGCAATGAAAGAATTCAGAATGGCAAATGTGCAAGTGCGAAAAAATTACTAAAGAGATAAAGCATGATTTTTTTTTTTATGGAGGAAGACCAGAGGTAGAATTGTAAGACTGAAAGATGTTGAGTAGCAATGTGTGGAGGGAGACAATGAAAAAGCAGAAATTCTAACAAGTTCTTCTATTCAGTGTTCACTGAAGAAGACCTTGGAGAGAGATCGCATATGGTTGTCAAAGGTACACATGGAAGTGGAATAGCTACAACACCATTTACAAAAGAGAGTGATTTTTTGTGTTAAATTTACAAAACTGAAAATGGACAAATCTATGGGGCTGGATGAGTTTCCTCCTAGGAAACTAAGGAAGCTCAGAGAAGTTCTGATAGGTTCACTGAAGGATGTCTTCAATAAATCCTTGGAAATGGGAGTGGTTTTCCAGGATTGGAGAAGATTCGTTGTAGTCCATCTTCACAGAATTGGTAACAGAGGCCAATGAGCCTTACCTCGGTGGCAGAAAAATTAATGGAGTCTCTACCAAAGAAATAGATGGTGAACTATCTAGAACTGAGAGGGTTAGAAAATCTGAGGTGGCATACGTTTATCAGAAGGAAATCGGATCAAATGAATCTGATAGACTGTTTCAATTGGTTGACTAGATAATTAGATGCACTGGTTGTGGTTTACTTGGAAGTCAGCAAAACATTTGATCTGCAAGAGTGGACATGCATAGTGAGTAGAATGAATGAGAAGTGATGTAAAAAAGCTTGGGGAGTGGTCAAAGACTTGGCAGTTAACATTCAGTACAAAAAATTATAGTCATGCATTTGGTGTTCAGAAATGCAAAGGAGATGTACGTGATGAGATGGAAAAGGTTGATGTGCTCGAACTAGAAGACAGACTTCAAGGCAATAGTGTCTGGTGATCTCTAGTTTGTGAAACGGTCGGTCAAGGCTAGAGCCAGAGGAATACTAAGGTGCATAGAAAAATACATAACCAGCAGAAAAAAAGGAGGCAATATTACCTCTGTGCAAATCACTGGTGAGACCTCATTTAGAATTATGTGTTCGGTGCTTGAGATTGTATCTCAGGAAAAATAGAGATAGAGCAAATAGAGATAGGTCCAGAGAAATTCAACCAACATGGTGTGGAATCTGCTCAAAAAGATTAGATTAGATTTGATTGATTTATTTGATTTATATTTCGCCTTTCATGTGAGGCAAGTCTTAAGGGCCTAAATATATATTCCTAGAAGACAGAAGAGACAAAAGAGATAAGATACAGACATTTAAAGGTGAATTTTAAAAACCTGCTGCCAAAACCGGGAGATACGTGACTATGTCGGGCGGGCGCACACCAAGCGGATTTTAAAAGGCACCTGTGTACACATGTATCTCCTGCTACGCGCACAAATGAAAAGTTCTGAAAGAGGGGCAAGCATGGGAGTAGTCTGGGTGGGACATGGGTGTTCCTGCATGTCAAATTCAAATTTGCACATAAATAATTAAGCGCCAGGGTCCACTGTCACATAACTTTACTTTTGCTATGGATGACGTGCAAGTTCTAAAATAAAGATAAATAGACAGATCAGTGGGGTTTTAAAGGTAGGGGCTAACGGGGAGGTTATTAAACTAGGCAGGGTTGGAAGTCCTATCCCTTACCTAGGCGAAATGGGGACAAACTGGGAAAACTGGAAATAGCGTTAGCATACGTGTATACTGAAATCCCCCCGTTCATGAGGTAGAAGCGGCATTTGTATGTATAGGCACATGCCCACTTAAAATGGTGTGTACATGTGTGCGCAACCAGTATATTTTATAAAATGCATGCATATATTCATGTACATTATTAAAAGGCCGCGTCCCTGGACGTGGGCCGACGAACGCATGCACATGTGCGCCCGCGCACCTGTTTAAAAGTTTCCATCCCTGATTCCTGAAAGGTATTAATAAGCCAAAAGAAATAGACCTTATCAAATAAAAAGGAAGCCATTGAACTAGGGGGTCATGATAGAAAGCTTCAAGTAACTAGACTATGGAAAAAAACCAGGAAAGAGTTTTTCATGGAAAGAGTGATGGGGGTGCCTAGAATGCTCTCTGAGAGGAGGGGGGATAAATAAAGAGGATGCTTTAATGGCAAGAGGATGGAAACAAAGCCCCGAAGTAAGCAGCACAGAATGGCCATTCAAAACAGCAGTGAAATGGCTGAATTTTGCTTCCAAGAAGGCATGGGGTGCAGGGTGAGGAGGAAACCTACATGAAGCAGTATTTAACGCCCTAAACAGAAGGCATGGGGGTAACTTGCAGAGTACAGCAGTTACAACCCTGAATAGAAGGCATGGGGTAACTTGCATGGAGCGGCAGTTATAACTCTCTGCACATGGCTGGACAAACTAGGTGGGCCATTTTGGTCTTTATCTGCTATCACTGACTGTGTTACCTATAACTTGCTAGTTCAGAATGCCTATGTTCATCGTAATGGCGCTGGCATTGTCTGACTTCCTAATTATGAAGCAAAATTATTAACATCCAGATTCAGCAATATTAACACCATAACTGCTTTACATGATCATACATATTTGCATAACTATGCAAAATAACCTGAACTTTTCCTAAGTATAGAAATGAGTAATTATTTCAAACATTGACTTATTCTATATAAGAGGTGAATTTTAAAAGCTAGGTGCGTACCAAAACAGGGAGATGGACGCACAGCTAGCGTGTCCACCCGATTTTATAAGCCGCCCACATATGCGCACGAGTACTGATGCGCAAATATCTCACACTGGAAAAGAAAGGGGTGGGATGTTGGCGGGGCATGGGTGTTCCAGGGCGGGGTCGAGAGTTAAGTGAGCAAGTAGCTACTTGTCTGGGCGCCCATCTAGATCCTTTTCAGTGCAACTTTACTTCTGCTGTAGATGAGGTGTAAGTCAGAATAAAACAGAGATGCATGCTTAACCAGTGTTGGGGACATTTGCTGCTCAAAACTATCTTGTTTATGTCACTGCAATAAAACTATCTTGCACAGAATAAGAAAAAACGGTTTGGTCTTCTATCAACTCACCAAGTGATAATTTGAATTGGGCCGCGAATCACGCTTCCCTGTTATAAAACAATATCTAGCCACATTTGAAGTGTTTGAGGGGCCTATTATGTTAACTAGGGGGCCTGCTGAATAAAGAATTAGCAGGGTCTTGAGGACCTAGCTATAGACTGGGAAAACTGGTAGAAGAACTGGTGAGACTGGTCATAGCCTGGATGTGTGCCTGTGATAAAATTCCCTCACTTGTGTGGCTGAAAGCCAACATTGCCCTGTTGTGCGCGTACACTATTAAAATTAGGAGTACACTACACATACTCACGCCTGGCCTATTTTATAATATGCATGCATCTGGCTGCATGCCCATATACAAATGTATGTTGAGAACTAACTATGATAAAGTAAAAGAGTTCTCTAAATGATATCTTCAAAGTAAAATTAGAAGTTTTTATAGCGGTCCATGTTCATAATGCTAGAGCAATGCTGGACTTGACTGGGAGCACCGTAAGACTGTACCGCCTCCTGCTTCAGTCTTGGAGTTATGGGGGGGGGGGGGGGAGGGGGGGGCTTGCAGGAGCAGTGCTAGCATTTTTGCTGCCCTGAGCAAACAATTACTGTGCTACCTCCCCTCTCCCCTTTCCAGATTCATAAAGTCTCTCCCAGACCTGTCAGAAAAAAGCCCAGTTCCTTCCCGCAATCTATATTTTTAATAACTGACACCCACTGCCCTCATGAAACTCATGGTCAATGGAAGAGTATTAGGTACCCTAGGCAAAACCTATAGCCTTGCACACATGACACACCCATCCCCCTCCCCATCTTTACACCCCCCCTCTATACATACACACAGTTAAATTATGTATTTATAACAGATTTTACATGAAAAAGAACATTCAAAAGTACAGTCTTCTGAGCCAAAAATATTACTTACAATCTGTATATTACATTTACAAGAACTGTTGTAGTGTTAACAGGAAATCTCTGTAAAAAAAGAACCTTGGAATTCAAATACTATTAGTCCTTTTGTAATGTGAGTTGACTGTGGGCTTGGCCCTCAGAAAGCCAAGAATAAACAGAATTACCATTTCAATATAGTAAACCTCTTAGACCAAAACAACCCTAACTGCCAGCAATCAAACAGTGACTACCTGATCTAAGAAAATGCAACACTGCACATATTACATCAGGCCCTAGAATGCCAATGCACCTCCTATTAGGGGTGTGCATTCGTTTTGAACTTAAATGTAAAACGCAACTTATTTATTTTTTTTAACTTAAAAAAGTGATGAGGCGAAAACGATCGGATTTCCAACTTATTCAACATAGCTATGTTGAATACGTTGGAAATCGCGATTGTTGATCCTAAATAAAAATTTAAACCCCTCACCCTCCTTAATCCCCCCCCCCCCAAGACTTACCACAACTCCTGACCCCCCCAAGTTGGCCAAAAGTTCCTTTTGGGCCCAACGAGGGTCCCGGAGCGAACCCGCGGGGAATCACGTGACACCGCGTCACTCCGACGTGGCGCCGACGTCACAAGCTCCTCGCAAAGGAGTTCAGAAATGGCGTCCTGACTCCCCGCTGGATCACCAGGGAGTTGTGATAAGTCTTGGGGGGGGGGGGGGGGAATTAAGGAGAGTGAGGGGTTTAAATTTTTATTTGCACGTATGGACATAGACTCAACTTATGGAATTCTCCATATGTCCATATTGACCGCAAATGGGACCCCCTTTCGACTTATGGACTTATGAACATAAACTTTTGCTCTGCACATCTCTACCTCCTATTAGGAAAACAGATCAGACTGCTAAAGATGCTTACACAGAAACTACATGCCAGCAAAATATAGTACCATAGTCATGATGGCAGAAAAAGACCAAATGGTCCATCCGGTCTGCCCAGCAAACTTTCTTATGGTAGTATCTACTGTGCCGTGCAGGATACCCCCAGTTTTCTCTTAAGGGTAGCAACTGCTGCTCTGTGCAGTTATTCTCAATCTATTGATAACCCAGAAAAAATGTACTGCTAGCAACATTTTTACTGGGTGATTAGTTATTGAAAATTCAGACAGTGCTGACAGTCCTGTGCTTTTTTATTTATGTCTGCATATCAGTACCCCAGATTATAAAAGTCAAGGCCCATGTTAGTTGTCTTCTGAATCCAATTCCTCTTCCACACACCCCCCCCCCCCAAACCTTGGTCACTCATTCAGAACACAGACAGACCCTGACCAAACACAGAATAAAGAGACCACAAAGTATAAATATAAACATGCAGAGAAGAACTGAACTGGAACCCACAACAAGCCAGACTCTATATGCAAAGAAAAAAACAGAAACAGTATCATACTTCCTAAAACATTAAACAATAAAACCAAAAAAATCTAAAATATCAAAATATTAATAGTAAAATCATAGTCATAAAACGAATATTTCAAACCAATTAATGAATAGAATATCCAAAATTTCCCAAACACCAATAAAATATTTCAAAACAACAAACACATCAAACAGTAAGCAGTAATTAAAGTAAATAAGGATTTTAAAAATTCTTCTCTCCATACTTGGGAATCTTTTATTTCCAGATGCCTTGAGACTGGTGTGGATTAGTACAGGAGATAAAGGGAAGGCTCACAAAGACATACAGACACTCATATATACCCCAGGTAGGCTCCCATTCACACACACACACAAACTATGGAGGTCATTTACCAAGCGGAATGCACGTGATAAGGGAAGTTTTGCACGCGAAAAGTCCCTTATCGCGTGCGACACCAAGATGGGGGCGGAGTCGGGGTAGTGTCAGCCCTTGGAAGAGAATGAGTCGGGGCAGCACCGGGGCTGACGCCTCGAGGACTTCGCCAACAGTGAAAGGTACGCTTGTTTATCGCTGTCAGTTTCGCGCCGAATAACTACACCTTTTATGGTGTAGTTATTTGGTGCGATGCCAGCAGCGATCGCACCTCAGAGGTGCGATCGCTGCCGGCTATCACAGGACCACCCCCCGTTTCGTGCCCCCATCCCCCCGTTACCGCGGGATTCACTATGCCTTGTGGCATTAGTAAATCCAGCCCTATGTCCTGCAATTTGATTTAATTATTTGGGGGGAGAGGTTGAGGGGGTTATCGAGCATTAGGGTCAACATTTTTTAGAATTACTTTAGGGGGTAGGGTATTGAGCCTGCTTGGCTGCAAGTTGGTTTTTTTTTTTGGTTTATCTAGTAATATGGCCAGTTAGCTTTAAAGTTAACTGGGTAATTAATTTTATCTGGATAAATTTAGCCTTGGATATTTAGAGGCATCACTAAAGTTATCCTGTTAATGTTACCTGGATAACGTTAGTGTTACCTTAGCCGCGCGGGTCTCGGTGCGGCAGTGCGCGGAGGGGGCCGTTCGGGGTCCGGGGAATAACGGGGCTGACCCGGCAGCATCAACGGCGCGATCTGGTGGGGATCGGGGCGTTTTCTCCCGGCAGGCAGTCCAGCATCTCCACGCGGCTAGAGGAACCAATCTACGCGAGCCTCGAGCATTGGCTCCGCCCCCTTGACGTCAGACGCCGGCAGAGGCTCCTTTTGCACGGGAGATTAGACTATTTAAAGGGAGCAGCTTCTCCAACTCGCTGCTTCGGCCACGATTGTTCTTGTGAGCTTTCGCCTGGGGATATTGCCTCCGTTCCTGATTGTCTGCTGCCTGCCTTGACCCGGACTGAGTATTGGATTCGTTGCCTGCTGCCTGCCTTTGGATTTTCTGCTATTTGGTTCCTGATTGTCTGCTGCCTGCCTTGACCCGGACTGAGTATTGGATTCATTGCCTGCTGCCTGCCTTTGGATTATCCGCTGTTTGGTTCCTGATTGTCTGCTGCCTGCCTTGACCCGGACTGAGTATTGGATTCGTTGCCTGCTGCCTGCCTTTGGATTATCTGCTATTTGGTTCCTGATTGTCTGCTGCCTGCCTTGACCCGGACTGAGTATTGGATTCGTTGCCTGCTGCCTGCCTTGACTCGGATTATCTGTGGGACTCTCGTCACAAGGGCAAACAGTCTAATTACGAGAAAGATGATGTGGTTGAAACTGAAGCTTCGCCTACGAAAGCGACCGCGACAAATGAAGAGACGGACTCTTCATCTGATTCATGCCAAGTCAACGGGCCCAGCACAGAACCCGAGGTTGAAATGCCACAGCCCTCACCAAGAAGGGAGCTTCTACACAGCACTGGCCGGAGGAGGCGGTGTTGGCCTTTCATCAGTTGAAGACGGCATTCACCACTGACTTATGCCTCCGCCGCCCTGATCCTGCAAGGCCCTTTACTCTTGAAGTCGATGCCTCGGCAGTGGGTGTGGGAGCGGTTCTTCTCCAACGATCATCTGAGGAGCGCTGGGTGACCTGTGCCTTCTTTTCTAAGAAATTTACATCGGCGGAACGGAACTATACCATTGGTGACCGGGAATTGTTGGCCATAAAATTGGCCTTTGAGGAGTGGCGACATCTTTTGGAGGGGGCTCGTCATGTCATCACGGTCTATACAGACCATAAAAATCTTGAATACTTGGCGACTGCCCAGCGGCTGAATCCACGGCAGGCCCGATGGTCTCTTTTTTTTAGCAGGTTCCAGTTTCTCGTCCGCTTTCGTCCGGCTCAAAAGAATGTTCGGGCTGACGCACTCTCACGTAGCTTTGACACTCTTGACACTCCGGATCCTCCCCGCTTCCTCATTGATCCTGCCCAAATTCAAGTAGCCGCCGCCTTCACAGTGCCCATTGGAAAGACCGTTGTTCCTAAACGGTTGCGCCTCAAGGTTCTCCGGTGGTCTCACTCCGATCCTGTGGCGGGCCACCCGGGGGTTGCTCGTACTAAAGAACTTCTCTCTTGCCATTATTGGTGGCCAACCTGGGAGAGGGACATCAAGGATTTTGTGGATTCCTGCTCTGTCTGTGCAGCTCAGAAGACGCCACGTCGGAGGCCTCTGGGTATGTTACACCCGCTTCCTCTTCCCACGTCTCCTTGGATGCATATTGCCACCGATTTTATTACAGACCTTCCCCTCTCCGGGGGTCATACTGTCATCTGGGTGGTGGTGGATCATTTTTCCCGGATGGCTCATTTCATTCCTCTCCCTGGTTTGCCTTCGGCCCCGGAGTTGGCTCATCTTTTTCTGCACCACGTTTTTCGCCTTCATGGCCTTCCCCTTAGTATTGTCTCCGATCGGGGTGTACAGTTTACGGCCCGCTTTTGGACCAATCTTTGTAAGCTTCTACGCGTTAAGCTTGATTTTTCATCTGCCTATCACCCCCAGTCCAACGGTCTTACTGAACGGACGAATCAATCTGTAAAGGCATTTCTTCGGGCTTATGTAAATCAACGTCAGGATGATTGGGCGTCTCTACTGGTCTGGGCCGAGATCTCCCATAATAACCATGTTCGTCGGGCCACAGGTGGCTCCCCGTTTTTCTTGGTCTATGGCAGGCATCCGAACTTTCCTCTGCCGGTCCGCACCTCCTCCACTTGTCCTGCGGTCAACGCCACGGTCGCCTCTATGTCCCTCCTATGGTCCGCCACACATGCCTTATTGGCCAAAAATGCTGCTGCCATGAAGCGTCAGGCGGATAAGACGCGGATTCTGGCTCCTAATCTTCGTTCTGGGGATCTCGTTTGGTTGAGCACCAGTCATCTTCGTTTACGTCTTCCAACTGCCAAGTTTGCACCACGTTTCATCGGGCCGTTTCCTGTTCAACGACGAATCAATCCTGTCACCTATGGACTTTGCCTACCTCCCTCCCTGCGTATTCATAACGCCTTCCATGTTTCTCTGCTGAAACCTGCGATCCTGTCTTGGCCTCAGCGTCGGCGTAGGGCCATGGTACCTATTCTTCCTGATGATGGCCGGTTCGAAGTGCAAGAGATTCTGGACTGCAGACGCGTAAGAGGTCGGCTACAGTACCTTATTTCCAGGAAGCACTTTGGCCCTGAGGACAATACCTGGGAGCCTTCTTCTAATATACAGGCTCCCCGGTTGCTGCGGGCCTTTCATCTTCGCTTTCCCTCCAAGCCTGGGCCTCGTGGAGGGGGGAGGGGACCTTGCGGAGGGGGTACTGTTACCTTAGCCGCTCGGGTCTCGGCGCGGCAGCGCGCGGAGGGGGCCGTTCGGGGTCCGGGGAATAACGGGGCTGACCCGGCAGCATCAATGGCGCGATCTGGTGGGGATCGGGGCGTTTTCTCCCGGCAGGCAGTCCAGCATCTCCACGCGGCTAGAGGAACCAATCTACGCGAGCCTCGAGCATTGGCTCTGCCCCCTTGACGTCAGACGCCGGCAGAGGCTCCTTTTGCGCGGGAGATTAGACTATTTAAAGGGAGCAGCTTCTCCAACTCGCTGCTTCGGCCACAATTGTTCTTGTGAGCTTTCGCCTGGGGATATTGCCTCCGTTCCTGATTGTCTGCTGCCTGCCTTGACCCGGACTGAGTATTGGATTCGTTGCCTGCTGCCTGCCTTTGGATTTTCTGCTATTTGGTTCCTGATTGTCTGCTGCCTGCCTTGACCCGGACTGAGTATTGGATTCGTTGCCTGCTGCCTGCCTTTGGATTATCCGCTATTTGGTTCCTGATTGTCTGCTGCCTGCCTTGACCCGGACTGAGTATTGGATTCGTTGCCTGCTGCCTGCCTTTGGATTTTCCGCTATTTGGTTCCTGATTGTCTGCTGCCTGCCTTGACCCGGACTGAGTATTGGATTCGTTGCCTGCTGCCTGCCTTTGGATTATCCGCTATTTGGTTCCTGATTGTCTGCTGCCTGCCTTGACCCGGACTGAGTATTGGATTCGTTGCCTGCTGCCTGCCTTTGGATTATCTGCTATTTGGTTCCTGATTGTCTGCTGCCTGCCTTGACCCGGACTGAGTATTGGATTCGTTGCCTGCTGCCTGCCTTGACTCGGATTATCTGTGGGACTTCTCGTCACAAGGTAAGCGGTCTAACCGGTGGTTCCACTACTATCTGCAAGGGATCATAACAGTTAGCATAATATATTCAAAGGAAGATGTGCCTTGCTGAATATCTGGCAAAAGTTATCCAGGTAACTTTATCCAGAAATCTTTGCCACTTTCCAGACAATTTAATATGTATCTTTAATATTCTAAACAAGGAATTTATGAAAAAATACATTCCAGGGATCTAATCCACTGTGCTTTAGCCAATCAGATTGCTTGGAATCAAACAAAATCTGCTACCGTGCTTAGTGATGGATTTTCAAAGGTTTATGTGTGTATATTACGCGCGTAACCCCAAAAACCTGCTCCTGCGTTCGCCGAGCCTATTTTGCATAGGCTCGGTGACACGCGCAAGCCCCGGGGCTTGAAAAAAGGGGCAGGGGCGTGAGCAGTCTGGGGCGGGGCGGGGGCATGGCCAGAGGCCTCCGAAGGCCTGCTAGGCCAGGGAATCGCACAACGGCACTTGGCTGGCCCACGCAACCTTTGCCTGCCCAGAAGCAGGCGCAACTTAAATAATAAAGGTAGGGGGGGATTTAGGTAGGGCTGGAAGGGGCGAGTTAGGAAGGGGAAGAGAGGGGAAGGTGAGGGCAGGCGGAGCGGCCTCAGAGGGAATGGGAAAAGCCATCGGGGCTCCCCTAGGGCTCGGTGTGCGCAAGGTGCACAAGTGTGCGCCCCCTTGCGAGCGCCGACCCCAGTTTTATAACATGCACGCGGCTGCGTGCACATGTTATAAAATCTACGCCCGTGCGTAGGTTAAAAAATCTGGCCTTTAGCTTTTATATATGAAAACTAAAAAGGACTGATAAAGTGAGCAATTCCTGTCTCCTGATAACCAGGGTTGAAAAGGCAAGGAATTTAAAGTTTCCAAGTAATAGATAAACAGGAATAAAACTCAAAATATTACTGCTGCTATTGTAAACATTACATTAGGATTTTTGAATAAGTCAAAATGAATGAATATATATAATGGGTACTCCTTTAAACCCACCCTGTTTCACAAAACAAGACGAAACAGTGACATAATGACAAATTCTAGTTTGGAAAATAAAGGCCACAGCTTTATTAATGTAATTACATATTGCGAGACCTGAGCCAACCAAGAAGGTGTATACCGCATGCCGCCAACGCCTGGCCCGACCATCTTCTAAATCCCCGGACTGCTGCAACAGACTTGGCCCCTGCTATGTTCCAGTGAACGTGACCTCCTCTGATCATAGCCACCCTGCTGACATCTGGTGCCACAGCCCCTCAAGTGCACCGACAGCATACCAAGGGCTACTAATATTATCTGCTGCCGACTAAGCAATATAGATACAACGTGCTCAAAGTAAGACGATGGTATGGGTCCTCCCCCTCTCCGCTGCATCACAAGTTGTAACAGTCAGCAAAAATTGCAAAAAAAAAAAAAGTGTATAACAATCAAAAAAATGAAGAGATTGGAAGTTATGCCCTCCACCCCCAATCCTCTGATGGATCATGTTCAGCCTGCAGCAAGCATTTATCCACTTTGTAGTTTGAACCATGCAAGGAAGAGGAGGTACCAGGAGCACCCACTGCCCTCTCCCCTAGTGAGTGTCAGAGTGGGATGCAGCAGTGGGAGTTGGACCCGATGCCTTTAATCAAGATAGCTGCCATCTTTCATATTTTAAAATGTAAAACTTTGCTACCAGTGCATTCGTGAGCATTTTACTTACTTCAGAAGTCTTTACAAGAAACATTTAAAAGATTTATTACCCACACACTTCACAGTGTATGGTAGGTTACATAAAACCTTCGCATAGGAATGCATTTTTTATAAGTGGCCCAAATTATGGAATTCACTACTGTTAGAGCTCAGGCAAATTAAAGATTTTAAGGTATTTCATAAGTAGTTGAAAGCCTGGGTCCTTTTTACAAGTATTTCTTGATTCAGTTGAAGGTTTATTACTCATTTATCAGTTATTGTATATGTAGACAGCCTAAAGTATTTCTACTGCAGAGTACAGAGTAAAGGTTTAGCCTTATAAAGGGAGGAAACAGATTTTGTACTAGTGAGGGTGTTCACTCCCCCCATGTGAGAGCTTATGATGGTTGGCTCCCAGTTCATAAATACCCTTACCACCGTCTTAAGGCGTGGATTTTTCTGTTGTCCCTGGTAGGGGCAGCGTGATATTTTGCTCCTCTTGTTTTGCTCATTTTCCTTAGGAGAGGGTCCTTGGTTCTCTAGGTCAGAGATCTGGGTAAAGTGAGGAAGGAAGAGAGTGCCTCTGCCTACTTTAACCTCGTTGTGAAACCTTATTTTGGGGGGAACAAGGTTTCCACTCTTCCTGACTCTGGTTTAGTTTCCCTTTTCTTTAAAGGATATTGATTTTTGTTTTACCGAGTACTGTAGAGCCCAGGGACTCAAAGTTTTCATCATCAAAAAGAAGGGTATTTATTTCAGAGAAAAAACCACAGGATCATCTGTATCCTCGTAGAGGGATAAATCTTCATTTGTCCTCAGGGAGAGGGAGTCATGGTTGGGTGGACGACATTTGTGGTACCCTTTATGTGATACACCATCACCTCAAGAAGGTTACAGAATGAGTGGAGTAAAACTGATACCAATTAGGTACAACGTAACAGGAAGGAGGCGAAGATGGAAGATCTACAGGAGAGGTTTGAGAACTGAGACTTTTTTCCATGTACAAAATCCAAATTGGTTAGAAAGCATGTCCACCAATTACTGGGAGGGAGATGACATAGTACATCAGTACCTGAAAGGGAGAAAGACTAAAACTATCTACTGGAATTGGCTTGACCCTTAGCAAAACTTTAATGGAAGTGAGAGGCCACAAACTTACTAAAGATCTGGAGTGTAAAAATGGACTGTTGATTATTGAGAGCTGTAAAAAAATCTATCAATCGGCATAATTCATCAGTAAAAGTTAAAGTTGGAAACCATAATAGCTTCAGTGTGCTTATTACTACTGTTTATCAGATAATTAGTGCTGTTTTCCATTGACTTACATGAATGATTGAGAACTACCCAATGCTTAGGCCTAGAAGAATTATCTTCACACCCTCAGGGAATCCTGGACATTCAGATAAAATTAACATTAGGAGGAAACTTTAATATCTTAAACTGTTTGAGGTATGGCTCCTGGGGCCCTATTGGGGATTCTTAGCCCAGAGGTTACATATATGATAGCGATATTTATGTTTATTGTAATCCAGCTAGAATGCTTAAGGTTGTGATATGTGGAATATTAAAATATTAAAATACATATATGAATAAATAATAAAATACAAATACCTTAACAGAAAGGGAAGCAAATAAGGTCATAGACCTACTGAAAATAATATATTATTGCCATTATCACAGACCCCAAAAACTAGGGATGTGCATTGATTTGTTTTTTTTATTTTTGTGTTATTTTCATTTTGGGTTGTTATCTGTTTGATTTTGTTTTAAAAATGGTTCAGGGGGTGTTTATTTCAGGTTTCCCTAATTTCAAAGTTGGTACACACTAACTGAAAATGTTACTGATCAGTTTAAAAGGGTCAATTGGGGAACAATTTGTTAGCTAAAGATATGGTTCTTCAATTTTCTCAGTGGAAAGGTGTGAAGGAGTGGACAGTGGAGTGCCTCAGGGATCTGTATTGGGACCCTTACTTTTCAATATATTTATAAATGATCTGGAAAGGAATACGATGAGTGAGATAATCAAATTTGCAGATGATACAAAATTATTCAGAGTAGTTAAATCACAAGCGGATTGTGATAAATTGCAGGAAGACTTTGTGAGACTGGAAAATTGGCCATCAAAATGGCAGATGAAATTTAATGTGGATAAGTGCAAGGTGATGCATATAGGGAAAAATAACCCATGCTATAGTTACACAATGTTAGGTTCCATATTAGGAGCTACCGCTCAAGAAAGAGATCTAGGCGCATTGTGGATACTACATTGAAATCGTCAGTTCAGTGTGCTGCGGCAGTCAAAAAAGCAAACAGAATGTTGGGAATTATTAGAAAGGGAATGGTGAATAAAACAGAAAATGTCATAATGCCTCTGTATTGCTCCATGGTGAGACCGCACTTTGAATACTGTGTACAATTCTAGTCGCCGCCTCTAAAAAAAGGTATAGTTGCAATGGAGAAGGTACAGAGAAGGGTGACCAAAATGATAAAGAGGATGTAATAGCTCCCCTATAAGGAAAGACTAAAGAGGTTAGGACTTTTCAGCTTGGAGAAGAGATGGCTGAAGGATGATATAATAAAGTGTTTAAAATCATGAGAGGTCTAGAATGGGTAAATGTGAATCAGTTATTTACTCTTTTGGATAACAGAAGGACTAGGGGGCACTCCATGAAGTTAGCATGTGGCACATTTAAAACTAATTGGAGAAAGTTCTATTTCACTCAATGCACAAACTCTGGAATTTGTTACCAGGGGATGTGGTTAGTGCAGTTAGTATAGCTGGGTTTAAAAAAGGATTGGATAAGTTATTGGAGGAGAAGTCCATTACCTACTATTAATTAAGTTGACTTAGAAAATAGCCACTGCTATTACTAGCAGGAGTAACATGGGATAGATGTAGTTTTTGGGTATTTGCAAGGTTCTTAAGGCCTGGATTGGCCACTGTTGGAGAAGGGATGCTGGGCTTGGTCTGATCCAGTATGGCAATTTCTTATGTTCAGTTAGTGCACACTAACATCTAGTTAGCACACTCTAAGGGGGTCATTTTCCAAGGAGTTAAGTTTGCAAATCACACTAACAGCCATTAACGCAATTGCAAAGTTTTAATTTTGTATTCAGGGGCTGGTGTCAGGGCATATGTAAAGTTATTGTGTGCAGTGTTAGTGTGGTCAATAGCTACAACCCTTTCATTTGTGATATGTTGTGTGCGAGAGAGAGAGAGAGAGAGAGAGAGAGAGAGAGAGAGAGAGAGAGAGAGAGAGAGAGAGAGAGAGAGAGAGAGAGAGAGAGAGAGAGAGAGAGAGAGAGAGAGAGAGAGAGACTTGCTATAATGTCTACTCCCTAGACAGGTATTTGTATCCCTATGGGAGGCCCACCTAGTAACTCGAGGTGGGGATTAGGTATTAGTGTAGGGGGTTGGGGCCACTTTCACATTCAACATGAGACGTACGAACAGAACAGTGGTCTCTTGTGATGGCCTTCGGAGTAAGGAAACTCACTCCAAGATGAGATTTGGCCAATGTTCTCTCAACCTAGCTTGGACACTCTACCTGGGCAACAACAAGCTAGTTTGAGAGAACATTGCCCAAATCTCATCTTGGAGTGAGTTTCCTTACTCCGAAGGCCATCACATTTTCACAAGAGACCACTGTTCTGTTTGTACGTCTCATGTTGAATGTGAAAGTGGCCCCAACCCCCTACACTAATACATAATCCCCACCTCGAGTTACTAGGTGGGCCTCCCATAGGGATACAAATACCTGTCTAGGGAGTAGACATTATAGCAACTCTCTCTCTCTCTCACATATACTGAAACAGGCTGTTATGCAATGATTCTTTGGTTGTTTTATCGTGCACCGCGAAGATGTTTTCGCGAATACAATTGCGAAAACATCGCCGCACGCGAAGTTTCCCCGCTGCACGAAAAAAGCCTCATTTGCATGGGAAACACCGCTTAATGCGTTACCAATGCGATATTGGAAAATGAGGCCCTAAGTCCCATAAGTGCGCATTAACATGAAATACTAATTTTTACAAAATTTAATCATTTTTTTCTTTCATTTCGTGGTGCTCCCAAAACAAGATATTGGGAGCCCTTATGTGTGAGACAGCATTTGAGAGAGAGAGATACAGCGTGTGAGAATGAGTGCCTGAGTCTGTGTTTGAAGTAGGAAGGGAAGAAGACAAGTAGAGAGTGAAGAAACAGAGAAAGAAAAAAGAGATCCTGTAAAAGGAATTGGGAAAAGGCCCAGAAAGGGAATGTGGAAAAAGAAAGCCTGGGACCAATCGATTAGAGAAATAAGATCAGAAAACAAAGGTAAAAAAAAAAATAAAAAAAAAATTAGTGATTGGCATATGATATCTTTGGGAATATGCAATACATATTTGTATTTTGTTCTTTCTTCAGAATTCCACTGTTCAGAGTCTGGTTTCTCCGGCTTTCCATTTTATTTTTGACTGCCTGTTTCTGTTTCTAATTTGTAGTCCCTTATTCTGTATTGGGTAAGGTTATATTTGTGTTCTGCATGTGTGACTGAGGTGCAGTATGGCTACTGGCATGTGGTTTTTCTGTGGGGCATTTGAGCAGTAGGTGGTATATTAGTGTTCTAGGGCATAGCATAATATTTGCATTGCTGCTATGACATAGATAAGGCTGAGTCCTGAGATAGTGCTGGTGTGGTATGGAATACAAGGTTCTAGGTGTCGTCTTTTTTTTTTTGCAGGGGTTTGTCTTACTTCTCAAAGTGTTTGGCAGTGAAAGGTTTGCAGTTATTGAGATGAGTGTGTGAGTGGAAGAGGAAGAGAATTGAATGAGTATGCGTGAGAGATAATGAGCGTGTATTAGAGATGTGCTTCATTTTTTAATACCGGGTCGGGCTATGGGTCGGCCAACCCGTGGAAAACTTCATTTTCTACTAGCAAACCAGAGGTTAAAGGTTAAACAAACAAAAAAGTATTTCGACAATTTATGTATGTTTCCTTAAATATATACATACATTTTTGTGGATTACATAATGTTACACCCTCGCTGACCCCCAGGCAGTTCCCATTCATTCTCACACCGCTCCCTCCCCACCCCCCAGGCATGCACACATTCTCACACACTCACAGAGACCCCTAGGAGGACAGGCAGGCACCAATTCATTCTCACACACACATACACCACACACAGGCAGGCACCTATTCTCACACAGACAGACCCCAGGAAGACACCCATTCATTCTCATACACAGACACAGCCTCAGGCAGGCATCCTTACATTCACACACATACACCCCCAGGCAGACTCCTATTCATACACTTGCACACACTGAAGGCAGACCCCCCTCTCTTTCTTGTGCCAGCAACCTCAGAGTCTCTCTCATTTCTCTGCTACTGCTGCCATGTGGATATTTGGGGAGGTGCTGATTGCTGCTACTGACACTGAAGCCCGTTCTGCTGCCTCCTCTGTGCAGGCCCCGCGGTATTATGTTTGCAGGCTTCCACTTCCTCCATGACGATCTCTTACATTGCGAGATCGGCATAGAGAAAGTGCTACTTTCTCTATGGTTGCTGCATCTCAAAAAAGATATAATTGCGATGGAGAAGGTACAGAGAGGGGCTACCAAAATGATAAGGGGAATGGAACAGCTCCCCTATGAGGAAAGACTAAAGAGGTTAGGACTTTTCAGCTTGGAGAAGAGACGGCTGAGGGGGGATATGATAGAGATGTTTAAAATCCTGAGAGGTCTAGAACAGGTAGATGTGAATCGGTTATTTACTCTTTCGGATAGTAGAAAGACTAGGGAGCACTCAATGAAGTTAGCATGTGGCACATTTGTATAGCGGTGTTTAAAAAAGGATTGGATAAGTTCTTGGAGGAGAAGTCCATTACCTGCTATTAAGTTCACTTAGAGAATAGCCACTGCCATTAGCAATGGTAACATGGAATAGACTTGGTTTTTGGGTACTTGCCAGGTTCTTATGGCCTGGATTGGCCACTGTTGGAAACAGGATGCTGGGCTTGATGGACCCTTGGTCTGACCCAGTATGGCATTTTCTTATGTTCTTATGTCCTTACTCTTGCACATTCCCAAAGATAACATATGCCAATCACTAAAAAGTAATTTTTTTTACCTTTGCTGTCTGATCTTAGTTTTCTAATCGGTTGGTCACAGGCTTTTTTTTCCACCTTCCCTTTCTTGTTTTTTTGCCAATTCCTTTTACAGGGTCTTTTTTTTTCTATTTCTTTTCTCGCCATCTGTCATCTTCCCTCAAACTCACAATCAGATTCTCATTCTCACAGCGGCCCTACTACCGGATTTCCTCCTCTTCTCGGGGCACCGTGACTTGGGATATGCCGTGGCCCATTAACGCTGCTCTTCTTCTGTACACGGCAGATGCTCCTACTTCTTCCTGCCCACGCGGCTCCGGCAACATTTTTCTTCCGGGGCTCTGCAGGCAGAAAGGAGGAGGAGTGAACGTGACTCTTTTCTTCAGGCCGTGGTGAGGTAAGCTCCACCACGGCCCCGCCAATCTTCCTGCTGTAGTTCCCTGCTTCCGCTGGCCCTGCTGCTATGTGGACCGGGCGACACACTTTACACTGCAGGCGACACACTAACATGTCGCGACACACAGTTTGGAAAGCTCTGCTTTAGAGGGAACATTGCTGCCTGCCCCTGCCGTGGCTGCCGACTGCCTCACACTCGGCTGCCCTCTGTCTTCACAAACTGGCACACATCTGATGATCTAAAAAAAAAAGAAGAAAGGTGAGGCATCCCATGTCACATAGCGCAGGCTCGGCATTTTCTGCTGTCTCCCTCATGCTTTGGTGCCTGCGTGAGCAAGGTCCTACTCTTTGGCGGTGCTTATGCCCAGCTCAGCTGCTTTGTTCTGTGGTGTTTCATTCCCATTTGCCTTGATGCCTGCCTCCAAAATAAAGTATGTAAAAAACGGCGGCAATGCCAGCAAGCAATACCGAGCCTCGATTCCTGTACCGGTGTCCCTTTTGCTGCTGCCTGCTTGGCCACTCGTCTCAGTGGCCCACGGGAGGAGAAGTGGCCAGGCGGGGACTCAAGCTGTGGGGAAAAAAAAGGTGAGCCTGACGAGGGTCCGGGATGTCAGTGAGGGGGCTGTGAGGTACAATGGGACAGCTTCCACCTGCAGCAGAGTTGATTTTAAGGCAGCAGCAGGCCATCAGCTCACACACTCTATGGAGTTTGACTGGGTCAGGGCATGGTGGCTGCTGGGGAGAGGAGCAGAGGAGATGATCTGGAAGGCATTGATTAGGCAGGCTCCAGGCCCCATTCCAGTAGCAGCACTGCCTACAGTGATACTTCTGCTGGAACATACTGAATTTGCAGCAGCTCTTCCCCCTCCTGGAGAGAGAGAGAGAGAGAGAGAGAGAGAGAGAGACAGACTGGTCTTGGTGGGGTAAGACAGTAAATGAAAGAGACCGGTCATGGGGGAAGTTTAAAGTTACTGCTGATAGAGAGACTGCTTTAGGGGAAGTAGGTAACAGTGACTGGAGAGAAACAGAGACTGCTCTGGGGGTGACAGTGATTCATGAAAGAGAGACTTGTCTTGAGGGGGGGATGACAGTGACAGGAGAGATACTGGTCTGAGGGATGGTTGATAGTGATAACAGATACTGGTCTGGGGGAGGGTTGAACGTTGAGAGCAAATACTGATCTGGGAAGAGAGGTGACCATGACTGGTGAGAGAAAATGGAGAGTGAGCAGTGATAGCTTTTGGGTAGCTTTTGGGTAGAATAGGTGATGCTGGGTGGTCACTCTGGGCACCACCAGCATCACCTATTCTGTCGTGATCCAAAGGGAGGCCTGGTGGGGTAGCAGCAGAGGCCTGAAGAGACAGAGATGCCCTGAGAGTGTGAGTGTGTGTGAGAGAGTGTGAGCTTGTGAGCTTATGTGTGAGTGAATGTGTGTGTGTGTGTGTGTATGTGTGCAAGACAGTGAGCCTGTGTGCATGTGTGTGCTGGAGAATGTGTACATGTATATGTGTACATGTGTACGTGTATATGAGTGAGTGAGAGCCTGTACATGTGCATGAGTGTGTGTGCACAAGATAGCCTGTATGCATGTGTGTAAGAGAGCCTGCATATATGTGTGTGTGTGTGAGAGAGAGAACCCATATACATGTGTACAAGGTGGTGTGCCTGACAGCCTGCTTGCATGTGTGAGTGTGTGTGGTGTGGTGTGGTGTGTGAGACATCCTGTGTGCATTTGTGAGCATGGTGTGCGTGAGAGCCTGTGTATGTGAGAGGAGGGCAAGAAAGCCTCTGTATGTGAGAGGGCGTGTATATGTTTGTGTGGTCCCCCCTTCCTCAATCCACAATATATTTAGGGTGACTGGAAATCAAAAGGTATCAGGTAAGGCCTAATACCAAAAGTCTTTTTGCAGGGTTTTCTGGTTGGCACCAATGCAGTGCATGTAAAAATAATATACATGGTGCTATGATATTTATACCTCTGAAGGCTATGAATATCTTTTTTCATGTACAATCTGTTATTATAAATGCACAGTTTTTAAATATGTGTGGTGAGGGTTAGTGTATAAAGTTTGCCTAGTGTACCTGATATCCTCGCACCAACCCGGAGAGAGTGTGCCACACAAAGAATCCCCCCCATCTCCACCTCCATCACCATCATTCACCCATTCCTCACTTCTCCAGGGGGCAAATGCTACGGAAATGTGGGAAGCAGGTTGCAGTGTTTCTGGGAGTGTAGCAGGGTTGCCAGATTCCAAGAAATATCATCAGTGATGCACTGTCTGCCACTTCTTTGGGAACTCTGACCCTTGCTTCCCTCTTCTGTAGCATTTGAAATCAACCGAAGGTCCAGACTCCAAGAGGACTCTCTGCTCTCCATGACTTTCTCAATGATTTGACCTGTTCTGTGCCTTTGTGGTGGTGGTGGTGGGGGGGGGGGGGGAGGGAGAGGTGCCATCTCATCCCTTGCCTTGAGCCACCCCTGGTGCAGGCATCCCTGGTGCAAGGCTGGAAGCTACGCTCACTGATGATTCCTAGTGGAGAGGAGGCTGCACCACAGGCTGAGTCAGGATGCCATTGAGGAACTGTCTTGGATAGCTCTGAACAGAGCTTACTGTAGATGTCTGCTTCTGAAGAAATGTCATAGCAGGGTAGGATGAGCCTGTGAAACAGGCAAAATCCCAACAACATGGATCAAAAACAAAGAAAAACAATTTTAACTGTTCTATTATATCTTACAATTCCATAGTTGCCATCACTCTGAACGTTGACCAGTTTACATACAATATCTCATTTCCATTCTCCACTGTGACTAAATTATTCTTTGTAATAACCTGTGGTGCTATTCTCTTAATTTTCTCTTCAAAATAATCAGCTAATTTGTCACAGGTTGGATAGTCACACATATTGGCTGGGGGCTTAGATGTTAACTTCTTAATCACGGAGAAGAGTTCTAATGGACGGCTAATTGAACCCTCTATCTTATGTGTATAGAACTCTACTTCAGTTTTTTTTATAACTTTTCCTATATTCATGTAACATAGCTACATATGGTCTTTTATTCTCCTCATATAGGAGGGCAGTGTGTGTCACGGAACAATTCAAACAATCTGTTCAGTTCAAGATCACTTGGAAAGTTGATATAAGACCAAATGGTTTTCTATCATCAGATGCAAGATAGTTTTATTGCAGCAACATAAGCACGATCATTTATTGCAGCAAATTTGCACAACAGTGGTTAAGCATGTATCTCTGTCCCCTGACTAGGTTTCCTCCAGAAACCTAGCCTATCCCACACCCCCAACCACCAGGGCACCATCAACCCACCTCCTCATCCCTCTCAATCTCCCCTACCTAACTGGACATTAGTGACCAATCCCGATTTTTGAAGCCTACCCATTAAAGGCCCCCCTGCCCACCATAACATCATGGTTTCCCACCTTCAACGAAACTCTCACCTAACTCTGCAAGCTTTTCAGCCTCTATGTTAACATACTGTTGCCTCGATCCGTTAAATTATTTAAGTTTTTAAGATCTAACTACTATCAGTTAGTTAAATCAAGTTACTATGTTTTTGTTTATATACTCAAGAAACCCAGTTGATAATGTAATCCAATAGCCCTACCTTACAGTCCCTAATCGTTACTTGTAATTCTCTAAGTTATCTTGTAAAATAAGCCACCCATGTCTTATTTGCCTTTACAGTTATATTCTCGAAGTTATCTTGTACTAAGTTATCTAATTCTCTAAGTTATATTGTAAAATAAGCTACCCATGTCTTATTTGCCTTTACAGTTATATGTAAACCGATGTGATATCTCGATCGAAAGTCAGTATGTAAAAACAAACAAACAAACAAACAAACAAACAAATAAATAAATGTTTTGCAAAGGCTGCATTGGGAGGGATGAGTTTTAAAGACACTTTGCAGCCTATCAAGGTTTTACCGACTAAAATGATTTAAATTCTCTCTGATTAAATCCATCCCTCCCGATGTAGCCTTTAAATGTCTTAAATCATGTGAAATACAAAATGAAATGCTAGAAAATAATTATTTACCCAATGTCCAATGGTCCCCTAAGGGGCACACGAAGGGGCAGGCCATTTGCCAGCAGCCTGCTGGCACAAGAGCCCTTTTAAAGGGCTGCTGGACTTACATTGATGATGTATTCACTGTTGTACAGGGCTGATAAGCCCAGAGAACATCACAAGGTCCTGCAAACAAAAGGGAGCAGCAGGCAAACAGCTAAGGCTAGCAGATATCGATTTAGTGTATGAAAAGATTGCGCCAGATAAAGTTCATTGTGCAATTCCCCAATGAGTTAGCAGAGTTTTTCTCTCTTGCCAGCACAAGAGTCCCTTTAAAGGGCCGCTGGACTCATACTGATAACATAGTCATCATAGGGCAATGGAATGATATCATTGTAGTACCTGCCTATGGAGTGACCAGTGTCAGTTTGATGTATGGCCATACATCAAAAAGATGCCATTCTCACTGGAGGAAGGTGCTACGTGACATCACTCTGTCGGTGTCCACCAAGCATATGGCATCATTTTTTAAGTGCCTGGGATAGGAAGAAGATGATGAGAGGCTTGATCAATGCCTCCATGCTGGGACCATACCTCAGGGCCATGCTTCATGACAGAGCTTCAGTGCCTCGACAAGGTATCAGGTTGAGGCTTCAATGCAGGGACCAGATCTCAGGGCTTAGCCCTGGTGCCAGGCCTAGGCCTCAGCGAAGGGATCTGGTCTCAAAACTGGGTCCTGAAACCAGGCCTAGGCTTCTGTGACAGTACCTATCCTCAGACCTTTGCCCATGGTCTAGGCCTCAACAATAGGACCATGCCTCAGGGGTCGGCCCTGGCACCAGGGACTAAGCCACAGGGCTGGGCCCCAGTTCCAGGTCCTGATGCTGGACCTTTTTGCTAGGCCAGGATCAGGCATAGGGTTCAGAACCGGAAACAGGGCTCAGCACCAGGCCCTAGCACTGGGCCTAGTCCTCAGGGCTGGGACCAAGCTTCAGAACTAGGTCTGGCCAGAGCCTAGTGCCTTAGTGCCTGGCCTGGCCCTGTCCTTTATTTCAATTTATTTATTTATTTGTTGAGTTTTATATACCGTCATTCGGTAGAGCCATCATAATGGTTTAGAAAATATACATTTTCTTAACAGTTCATTCATTCAATGCAATGAATATGATAGCATCCCAAAATTTGTGGGTATTTTTGTAGATGGCTATTTTCGGTTCAGAAGAAACTGAAAATGGCTCATTCACTGCATTTTTTGCATTTGGTAAAAATGAATGCACATACCTATTCTCCGCTGCAAAATGAGGGTACTAAGATCCATGAGCCTGCTGGCAGTCAAGACTCATGCAGCCACAGCCTTATGAGTATTAGCCGGTAATCCAAGATAAAGTGAGTTACAGCGGTCTAAACTTATTAATACTAGTAGTTGTAATATGATGAGAAAGACAGAAAACCTCAAATATGGATCAAGCTTCTATAAAAGCTGTAAATTATAGACTGCAGTATTCACTAATGATCTGACCTGCACACTGAGGGAAAGACCAAAATGTAACAAGATTCCCAGGTCTTTGACATGAGATGATATGGGGATAGTCTATTCATCAATTTGGAAAGTGGAGGGAATCTCCTTCAAGAGGAACCTTCTGAGGGTAATCACCTCAGTCCTTCCAAGATCAAGGATCCATTTCCAAATAGTCAATGTTTACTGTAGACAGGCAATCAGATACTATGAATAAAGGATACTATGAATAAAGGATCTGCCCTTGTTGTAGTGACAGAAGTACAGAAATGAATATTATAGGTATACATATTGTAATGTACCCGAAACCTACAAGGAAGCTACAAACAATATTGTACAATATCACAGACAGGGCAGAGCCTTAGGGAACACCTGGATGCCCTGGTGCCAATCTGCACCTTTTGTGACTTTTAGATAAATAAGACACAAACCAGACCAATATGAAACTGGATATCCCAATTTCCCTTAGTTGTGAGAGTAAGATCTGGTGATTAAGTAAATAAAGAACTGCAGTAATATTGAGGACGAGTACCAATAGGTACCTTGTACCACTGTCAAACACCTGCCTAAGTGCATTAAATTTGGACACTAAAAGAATTTTTTGATCTGCGTGTTTTCCAGAATCCTAACAGATACTGGGCTAGGACAGCATGCTTCAAGACAGTTCCCTTATAATTCTAGCAAGGAACAGAAATGATGAAATTGGGCAGTAATTTACAGGACATGCAAACGCACATTTTAAAGGAGAGGGTAAACAACCTCTAGAAAATGATGTATTGATGACTCGAGTAATTGAAGCACCAATTTCACTTGAAGATAAAATATTCAAAGGGTAAGTAGTGGAATTTAAGGAAGCAATAGCCTGAATAATATCCTGTCTAGATACTGGTGAAAACGCATTCCATTTTACTCCATAGTCCTGCTGCAGGACTTCAGGTGATCTGACCTCAGCGGGAAATTGTTTGATATACTTGAGATCTTAATATGTAAAAGTGCAGGAAAACTCTCACAAATTGGTTCAGATGAAGCATCACTTTGGGGTATAGAATGGGTAGCGCGTGGAAGATGTTTTCTAATCTGGAATAGATGAACAAAACTAATCTTGTACAAAATTCCTGGTCACTTCTATCAAGTTTATAATTTTCTATATATATGATATGATTAGCCTCCAGAAGTGTTGCCTCTCTGTCAGCAACTGGTGGAGTGTGAATGTGCACGCCAGTATGTTTGTGCACCCTGCTGACCACTCAGGAGCATACATGCATAGCTCAGAATTTATGTATAGATGTGGTGAACTCATGTATGTTTTAACCTACACGAGTACCCGCCGAACTATATGGGTAGCATACACCTCACACATTTAGGCTCTATTGCATGATTCTAGTGGAAACGGGCGCTGTCGGCAGAGCTGCAGGGAAATAGCTGCAGGACCAGAGATAGCTAGAGTGACTGGAGGCCCTGGAAAAGAGGTCCGCATGACCCAAGGGAAGCAGACAGATGGGTAGGCAGGAAAAAAGAGCAAAATTGCTCAGATCAGGTTGAGTCAGACGGGAGAAGAAGAGTGGAGAGTTCTGGGTTCAGGCTGGGGGTTGATGGTGGTGGCGGCAAATATCTGGGAAAAAGGTGAGAGGGAATGGCGTGTGTTGGAGATGGGGTGAAAGAGTTGCTGAACTCAGCCTTGGGAGAGGCTGAACTCAGCCTTTACATCTCCAATCTGACGTCACTCATTGAATTTTCAATGGGGGTGTGAACTAGTGTGCATTAATAATTTAGAAAAGACATGGCAGAACATCAGAGAAAAGGAAAGGCTCACCAAAGATTAATAGTATTTCCTTCCTGTTAAAGAAAATGTTTTAGTATACCATCTTAGGGCCTTATTTTCCAATATCGCTTCTTTCGTGCAGTGGGGAAACATAGTGTGCGGCGATGTTTTCGCCATTCGCGAAAACATTAGCGCCGCACGCGATGGTTTCCCACTGCACGATGATTCTTTCACGGTTTTATCGCAGTGCACGATATTTGGCACTTTTTGGGGGGAGAGAGAGAGAGAGAGAGAGAGAGAGAGAGAGAGAGAGAGAGAGAGAGAGAGAGAGAGAGAGAGAGAGAGAGACTTACTATAGTGCCTATGCCCTACATAGGTATTTGAATCCCTATGGGAGGGCTACCTACTAACTCGGGGTGGGGATTAGGTATGAGTGTCGGGGGTTGGGGGCCACTTTTGCATTCCACATGAGACCTACTGACAGAACAGTGGTCTCTAGTGCAGATTTGCTGGCCGTCGGAGTGAGGACGCTCACTCCAAGCGGAGATTTGGCCAACATTTTCTCCACCTAGCATGTTGTTGCCCAGGTAGAGTGTCCATCAAGCTAGGTGGAGAGAACGTTGCCCAAACCACTTCTTGGTGTGAGCGTCCTCACTCCGACGGCCAGCAAATCTGCACTAGAGACCACTGTTCTGTCAGTAGGTCTCATGTGGAATGCAAAAGTGGCCCCCAACCCCCGACACTCATACCTAATCCCCACCCCGAGTTAGTAGGTAGCCCTCCCATAGGGATTCAAATACCTATGTAGGGCATAGGCACTATAGTAAGGCTCGCTCTCTCTCTCTCTCTCTCTCTCTCTCTCTCTCTCTCTCTCTCTCTCTCTCTCTCTCTCTCTCTCTCTCTCTCTCTCTCTCTCTCTCTCTCTCTCGAACTACCGTGGATGGCGATAATCCTTTTCTGGCCCGTAGCGCAGTCCATAACGCGAAGTTGGAGTTGTAGTTAAAATCCGCGATAGCAGCCGCGCTACCACTGCGGTTGTTTCGCCGCACACGATACACAGGTTCCCGCTTTACATATGCTCCGCCCCAACTCCGCCCCCTGAATACCAAATGACTAATTCGCGTTAACAGCTGTTAACGCGATTCGCGAATTTATCGCACGCGGTAAAGTGCTTTGAAAATGAGGCCCTTAGTCATAAATATACTTTTCATTTTGGTGGATTTTATTCAGCTAGGAGTGCCATTTTATTAAGGTTGACACCAGGGTAAAATAGACTATTATAATAGACAGTGGATGTAATTCATCTTGAATTCATTAAAAATCCTTTTTCATTTTTTGGCCCTTGGGATTTAGCAAAGCCAGAAAAAGAAATAAAATGTGATTTTAACCTTTAACATTAATGTTATAACCCATTGCTGCCAATTAGCCCTTTCTGTGTTATTCCAGCATAAAATATAACACAATAAAAGATGCCAAGTGCATTAAGTTTGAATTTGAGACTGTGTATGGCAGAGGAAAAATCTTACTTGATTTTCTAATAAGCTTTAATTAATAATGCTGTGAAGTTGGTGGCAGCTTGAACTGTTCCATTAAATCCAGATTTTAGAAATATCTAAATTTTTACATTTTTGTAAAACAGTTGGATGAGACTGTTAAAAATATGTTTTTTACAATTCCTTTACTATGAATTTGTCAATATATAGGGGCACAGTAAGTTAAGAAACAGGGAAATAAAAAATCCCTCAAGCTTAATCCATCAGTTTCATTTCAGGGGATTTCTTAATGATGATGAAGGGCTAGACAAAAAGAATTACAATTTTTCTTTTCTCTAGGGTTGAATCACCTTTATAATGGCATCTCCCTGTATTAGCGCCAAAACTCGATCATCACGTTTAATTCTCTAGAAGCCTATTCCATCTCATCATATTCATACCCATAGAAAGAGCCAATACAACATCTAGTGTAAGCATATGTGTTGAATGACAGACTTTATTTTTTACATTAATAAAGCAAAAAAATAAAAGAAACTATATGTAGAAATCTATTAGGTGAATTTTAAAGAGTTATGCATGTAAATGCAATTATTGTAGCAATTTTCAAAAGTTATTTACGCACTTTTGGGTAGATTTTTATTTGACTTTTACGCACGTGGCCGGACTGGGAGGGAACAGGGAGAGGCCCGATCTCATCGCCACATATTTGTTTGTAAGATTAGGCCTCCCTGTATGCTTCACCCGCAAATGCGCATGTGGATTATAAAATCCGGTGGGCCCCTGGATTTTATAACATGTGCGTGCAGGTGCGCACGTGTTATAAAATCGGCGCGTCTATGTGTGCGCGCCAGGAAGTGCATGCATATGGATGCGCGCACGCTTCTTTTAAAATCTACCCCATTAAGTGCGCTCAACATGGTAAATCCTATAGACAATTCAATGGCATATATTCTAGCAATTTTTGAAAAGTCACTTAAAGCAGGTAAAGTGCATTTACACATAGATAGATAAATATAGATCTAACCCCCTATCTATCCATATTTTCTAAATAAAGTAGACAGTAGTAATGTTCTCCATTTATTGGGCCCCAATTGTAGTTGGGGTTAAAAAAAAAAATATGAATATAATACATATAGATAGATAGAAACATATATATAGAAACAGAGAAATGACAGCAGAAAAGGACCAAATGGTCCATCCAGTCTGCCCAATAAGCTTATGATGGTTTGTGCTGTGCCGTGTAGGTTGCCCCCATGCTTATCTGTTTCCCAGACCGTAAAAGTCAGGACCCTCTTTGGGGGTCATTTATCAAAATGTGATAAGGTGTTTAAGGGCTTATTGCATGTGAAAAGCCCCATTAATGCATGTGAAAGCTGTCATGACTGTGTGGTAAGGTTTCATTGCCTTTTGTGATGTCTCCCATAAGGCCTATTTGAGGTGAGGTGAATTGAATGAGAGAGAGAGTGAGAGAGCGAGCCTGGCCATAATGTCATCCCCATAGGTAGGTATTTGTATCCCTATGGTAGGCCCACCTAGTAAGTCGAGGTGGGGTTTAGATATAAGTGTAGGGGGTTAGGGGCTACTTTGACATTCTATGTGACACATATGAACAGAACAGTGATCTCTTGTGAAGACTTGATGACCTTCAGAATGAGGAAACTCACTCCAAGATGAGATTTGGGCAATGTTCTCTCCACCTAGCTTGATGTTACCCAGGTAGAGAGTCCGTCTTGCATAGCTAATTAGTGCAAATTGCGATAAACTGAATTTTTGCATAAACCACGCCCCTTTTGCTATCGCATGTGGTACTTACCGCATTTTGATAAATCCAGGCCTTTGGTTGCTGTTTGAATCCAACTCCCAGTTACCTCATGCTTATCAGTTTCCCACACTAGCCCTCGTTGATTGCTGATGAATCCAACTCCCTGTTATGCCTTGCTGTTGAAGCAGGGAGCAATGTTTGAGTTCCATTAAAGTATCAGTCGAATTGGATAAGGGTAGTAACCACTGCATCAGTAAGTTACCTCTATACTTGTTTCCCCTGACCGTAAAAATCGTGGCCCTTGGTTGCTGAATGAGTCCAATTCCCCTTTTTCTCCCTGTCATTGAAGCAGAGAACAATGATGGAGTTGCATCAACAGTATCAAGCCTTATTGGTTAAGGGTAATTGCCACTGCACCATCAAGTTCCTCTAGGCACTCTTTTCTTCATTTCCATCCTTTAGCTTGTAGGAATTCACAATATTTATCCCATACCCTTTTCAATTCTTTCACTGTTTTGGTTCTCATCACCTCCTCTGGAAGGGCATTCCAGGCATCCACCACCTTCTCCGTGAAGAAATTATTTCTGATGTTGGCTCTGAGGCGTCCTCCTTGGTAAAGTGCTGTTATTGATATTTAAAGCACTTTTTGTTGATTTGCCATTATATATTTGCTCAGCCTTAAAACTTTATATTCCAGCACAGCATTTACAATTGAAGGGTAGACATCTATTGGAAATGCCAACCTTCCACCAGCTAAGACTATGTGAGTCTACAGACTCAGAGGTCTTTTCATAGTTGCCTGAGAATCTGAGAGCCAAAATCAAAGTGATGTCCTGTATTTTGGGGATGGGTCGGGGGCCTCCCTGTGTCCCTACCCTGGTTTATGCAGTACAGGGTAATCGTCCAAATCTGATGTAGATAGATAGATAGATAGATAGATAGATAGATAGATAGATAGATAGATAGATATGGGGCATAATACATTGATAACATTACTACCTTCCACTTTTTAAAATACAAAATTCTTTTTATTTTCTTTCTATCTTGTCTTTCTTCCTTATATGACTCTGTTTGATCCATTCAGTTTACAAGCTGCATTGTTTAAAAAAGATCAGTTAAGTGCAAATAAGCTATTTTTAATGCATTCTTATTTACAGTGTTGCTAAGAATACTGTATGCTTAAAAACTGTCACTTTTTATTAGCTGTAATTTATCGACTAGTACAAACCCTAATTTTATTTGTCACATTCTGTTGCAGTACTGCTCTCTCTTGTTCCCATTCTGTCATCCTGGCAGGCCCACTCTGCCCCAGGTATCATGGCATGGCCATCTGCACCCGACATCTGTCTCTCTATTGATCACACAGGTTTAGCACTTGATCAAACAGAGCATGACAAAACACATCTCTTTTTGCATCACTGCCAACTGCTGCACAGAGACCAAAACAAAAAGCATTCCTGAGCCTATCATCTAAATGGCACTGGAATTGCTAAGAGATTTTTTTCCTGCTACAAAGGAAACATGAATAGCCTAATGGAAATGGGAAAGAAAACAAAAGCTTGTCACAGGAAAATATTAGCATATTTAAGCTTTTGCAGTTACCAGAGTTGTAAAGCAAGTGGGGTAGCAACTGTGGCTTAGTGGAAACGATGCACTGTATTAAGGAATGCATGATGCCAGGGACACTAGACAGCCATCAAGCAAGATGGCCACTTATCTGTTTGTTGCTTCTTCTTGGCACTAGATATATGCAAAAAGCTGAGCTGCACAAGCTGTGATTTAAAAGAAACATACAGAAAGAGTAGCAGGACTGGGAAGGAAGATGTATAGGAGATGCCTGCTGATTTTAAACCCTGGGAATCACTGCAATCAAAATCCCAGGCCACAGTGGTGAAGTGCTGAGTCTGTGCATTGTGAGAGAAGCTGCCACATGGACAAGGGACTGTGGCAAAGAACAAGGCAAGCCTAAAGCAAAACAGCTTCCGGGCTGGTATCGGTGTCTGACAGTGTGAACTTTGCCATGAAAAATAAAAATTTGCTAGGAACCAGAGTTTCCAGAAGTGAAGGGAGAGGTCATTAGGATATGGGATCATGCTAGCATGAGCCAGCTCTAGTTGTTTAATGCTTCTGCTGCTGGCTAGGTACCCTCAATACAAAGTGGCAAGGAGAGATGTAGGATGAAAGGCCAGTTGGGCCTCCACCTATAGTTTTTGGATTTTATGGAAGAACCGAGAAGATAAGAAATACCTAAACAGGAGGAAAATCTTAATTTGTAGCATAGGCACAGTCTAAAGAGGCAAATGCCAAATGCATTTGAGGCTGAGTTAGATGTCAAGCTAGCTTTGGTTATAGACAAGATTATTGCAGAAAGTATTGAAGTGTTAACGTGTGAGAAAATGCAGCCTAATATGGAGGCAGTGGTGAAAGAATCAATAATCAATGACTTCTTAAAGAAATAAAAATGTTAAGATCAGATTCTGGAATATCAATCAATGATCTGAAAGATGATGTTATGCCACTAAAAGACCATGTGACACACAATGAGATAGATTTATCTGGGTTTTTCTGAAAGGAATTTAAGGCTTTGGAGCAAGCCATTAAAGATGTCAAGGAAAAGCAGGATGATAATTAAAACTGTCAAAGGAGGAGTAAAATCAGATTTCTGGGGATGCCAAAAGTTGTCAAGAATGAGAATTTGATGTACACGATGAAAGATTTCTTTTGTGTCTGTGTTCCGACTATGGTGGTGGTGAAGTATGACTGAAGGTAGCACAAAGCAAGACGAAGCCACAACCTGCCTATTATTGATGGTAGAGTCATAACTGCATTCTCTGCTTTATGGACAAGCAGGCTCTGATGGAGGGGATAAGGGGTAGATGGTCTATTCTTTAGAAAGGAGAAAAAATAAATGTTTTTTCAAGATCTGTCATAGTGGCTGTTGTATGCTGTCTGATGTTTACTCTGTTTTGATTACATTTTATTTTGTCTTTTGAATGGTTTTATGTTTTTATGACTATTTCATTGTACTCTTCTTAGAAGGTTGGATGTTGTAGATAATGAATGCCTAAGGGGCAATGTAATAAGGGGTGTTAACGTTAGTGCAGGTTTATATTCATTTTAGCATGCAATTTTCTGGCGTAAGTTAATTCTGGGATGTAACAGGGGATTTAACCCCTAAATAGTGTATGCTAAAACAGGAGTAAAAACCAGCACTAAGATTAGCTCAGGTGCATGCAAACCCCATATCAGAAAAAGAATTAGCAATTCAGGCAGATGTGTTAAAGGGCAGACAGTTTAAAGCACATTTTCTTAAAGCTGGAAATGTAACTCCTGGGTCAGAGCAGGTTGCTATATTATGCTTTTGCTGAGCCCAGTGTGGTAGTCTCTAGCTGCATCTAGCACAGTGGGAACAGCAATAGAACAACTTTGGCCACCAGTAATGCGCCTTTCTTCCATCTGGGCGCCAGAAGTTTAATTTCCGGTGCTCTCGGGGAGGGCACCTACAGTTGAGCAGTACTTCGACACTCTGCATCCAACTTTGACGTACTGTTTAACTGCAGATGCCCACCCCAGGGAGGTTACATTTTGTTCAGTTAGCTGTAAGTGCCCACTCAAAAAAAGCAAATTCTTGCATCCAAGACCCTTTTGGCAGAGAATGGCAAGTAAAATCAAAGTTAAGCTCTGTGGGATAGGCAACCACAGCTAGCTTAATAAAGCAAAAACTCTCTGGGGAGGGGCACCTAGAGCTGAATAGGATGCCATAGTCATATGTACAGCACCAAAGTGCATACAGCTCAGCTGAAGGTGCCCGTCCCAGAGAGCTTATGCTTTGATTTTACTTGCCATGCCTTGCCAAAATGGCAATGTATGTGACATTGGTGCTGTGCAGCACAACTTGTGGGCTCGTTCTCTCATTCAAGGGCATTTTGACAAATCATGGCAAGTAAAATAATAATTAGCTCTCTGGGGATTGCATCTACAACGAGATGAACTAAGCATAGGCTGTCTCGGTGGACACCAAGAGCTGAACATTAAACACTTTAGCACTACGGGGTAGATTTTCAAAGGGGTACGCGCATAAGATACACACGTACCCCCTGAAAACCTACCCCAAACCCCACCTGCACGCGCCGAGCCTATTTTGCATAGGCTCGGCGGCACACGCAAGCCCCAGGACGCGCGTAAGTCCTGGGGCTTGCATGAAGGGGCGTGTCAGGGGGCGTGTCCGGGGGCGTGCCGGGGGAGCGTGCCGGGAGTGACGCGGTGTTTCGTGGGCTTGTCAGGAGTGACGTGATGTTTCGGGGGCGTGTCCGGGGGCGTGGTTCTGACCCGGGGGCGTTCCAGGGGCGTTCCGGGGGCGTGTCAGCGGCCCCTGGACCGGCCCCCGGACCGGAACTTTCGTGATAGAGGTAGGGGGAGGTTTAGATAGGGTCGGGGGGGGGGGGGGGTTAGGTAGGGGAAGGGAGGGGAAGGTGGGGGGAGGGCGAAGGAAAGTTCCCTCCGAGGCCGCTCTGATTTCGGAGCGGCTTTGCGCGTATCTATTGAAATCTCGCGTACTCTTGTTCGCGCCTGGTGCGCGAACAAAAGTACGCGTGTGCGCAGATTTATAAAATCTGCCCCTACATGTGTATATGCTATCTAGCTATTCAGGGAAACAAAGGAAACCTTGACTGATGCCTGTCTCAGAGAGCTTACACTGGAAATGTAACGCCTGGATCTGAGGTAGAGTAGTAAACTCACATTTCTGATGGCAAATGTTGCCATCCATGAGGATTTACATTTCCGATGTAAACTCTCTGAGGCAGGCACCTATAGCTGAACAGTTCTTCACAGTCAGGATGCACAACACAAAATGCTTTCCCAAGAGAGCTTATATTTTGTTCAGCTGCAGTTACAAGCCCCAGATAGCTTATGCCCTCTTTGGTCTGAGGTGGAGTAAACTCACATTTCTGGTGGCCAAACTTATTCTATTGCTGCACCCAATCTGGTAGAAAGACACTACCACAAGGGCACAGCAAAAGAATATCATAGCCACCAGAAATATGAGTTAACTTTTACTCTACCTCAGGCCAAGGAGTTAACCTGAAAATCCATTTAATTGCATTAAACCAGGAGTTTGAAAATAGGCACTTGAAGTTGGAAGGCATGTGGTTAGTGCAGTTAGTGTATCTGGGTTGAAAAAAGGTTTGGATAAGTTCTTGGAGAAGTCCATTAACTGCTATTAATCAAGTTTACTTAGGGAATAGCCACTGCTATTACTGGCATCAGTAGCATGGGATCTTCTTGGTGTTTGGGTACTTGCCAGGTTCTTGTTGCCTGGATCGGCCTCTGTTGGAAACAGGATGCTGGGCTTGATGGACTCTTGGTCTGATCCAGCATGGCATGTTCTTATGTTGTAAAGGATTTCTGTGTAAAACAGAGGTTTTTTTTTCTGATAGAAATGGGCTCTGATTATTGCCCAAGCTGAATGCGGGTAAAAGTACTTTTACGCTCCCGCCTGCCTTCAGGAGAGGGCGGGGAATGAACATCGCCTGCAGTTTTGCACGATGAAACCGATGTGTGCTTACTTTCCAACGGGCAAAGTTCCTGCAGACAGCAGAAGGGGCACATAGAAAAAATAGAGAGGGACCATTTAGGCACCACCACTCCAATGTCTCTGTGAAACTCTTTTCCTCCCACTGGATAGCTTTATATCTGAGGTCCAGGCTCCCAATATCTCTTATACTCTGCTTCTTTGAATTTCAAACCTTTTTCCCCAGCCTTGGTGCACGGCACTAGGTTCTGCACTGTCTCTGCATCCAAACTACACACAGGAGAAGAATGGTGGTTTCCAACTTCTTTTACTGATAACTGCTTAGATGATTAGATGCTATTTACAATGTAATTCTCTTGGTAGTTCAAGTAAATAAATAATAAGCTAGCAAGAAGATATCATAAATTTGTGATTCCAACTCTCTATCAAAATCTCTTTTCTCAACTAAAAGCTCTTAGATTTACACTGAATTCCTTTTGTTCTCCAGTTCCTTTCTTTCAGAATCCCAGTAGATTAAATGTGGTCCAATCCTTCTTTAACTCCTAATTTAATTCTTAAGTCTTCACACTGAAGGTGGTTGGAATGTATATGGTCCCAATATTTAATCAGAACTTAGTCCCAGATGTAATCTCTTCCAAGAAATCCTTTAGACATCCTTTAACTCCTCAGACAGCACCAGAAGGGCACTTTACTCTCTTTCTTAATTCTGTTAACTCCTTAGGCAGTGCCTTGTGGACACATCTCACCCCTTCATGTAAGATTTCCCTCAATAGCAGCAAAGTTCTTGTCACATTGCTGTTGAATCTTGTTTCTCCTGGTAGTGCACTTTACTGGGATCCCTTGCACCAGACAACTGGGATCCCAGCACCAGACAACATCCTCCTGCCTTCAGCAGTCAACAACTCTTACTGTTACTGTCCTAACATGCACTCCCTAACCATCCCCATCATCCACAACCAAAGGTGGAGAGCACCCAAGCTCCCCACCACACCACTCCACCACAACCGCCAACAGAGACTCAGGCCCATCATGCTGACTCCTATCACACAATGCCTTGGCCTGGCTCTTTTCTCTATCACGCTGTTTAACGCACAATCCATATCCAAGAAAACACACATACTCAATGACTTCCTATCCGACTCTAAACCAGATATCTGTGCCATCACAGAAACCTGGTTAAAACCAACTGACACAACTCTAATCAACCAGCTTCCCACCCAGACCTATGACATACTGTCCATACCCAGACGCAAAAAAAGAGGAGGAGGCCTCCTCTTAGCAACAAAAAAATCACTAGGTCTGACATTGCAGACATCCAATACCATAGCCAATATGGAATTCGCTTTATTCAACTCTAAACATCTTACCATCTCCCTAATCTATGCTCCTCCTGGTCTTTTGGAATCAGACCCTTCCCCAATCATAGAACTTACAGCAAAACACTTAAACTCAGGAAAACCGGCCATCTTGATGGGAGACTTCAACCTCCACGTGGATGTCCAACCTCATTCCTCCAACTGCAAAACCCTTCTCTCCTCCCTCAACCATATGGGTTTCAGACAAATTGTGACAGAACCTACCCACAAAGCTGGTCACACCTTAGACCTGATCTTTATAAACGAAGGTCTTTCATCCCACTCCACCCCAACCAGCCTTGCGGTACCTTGGACCGACCACCGAGTCATATCATCAATGTTAGAGATCAAGAAGCCTCTTCCCCTAATAACTCAAACAATCAACATATCAGTCAGGAAACAATGCTCAGGAGATCAACTAAGTAAACACCTAGCAAAAGAACTAATAAATCTGGACCTCACTGACGCTAACTCAGCAACCTCATCTTGGCTCAACATCACCTACAAGGTGGCAGATCAAGTGTGTCCCTTGACAACAAAGTCCATCAACCCGGATAAAGACAACAGGAAACCTTGGTTTACCACAGAGTTGAAGTCCCGTAAACACGAGCTTAGAAACAAAGAAAGCCAATGGCGTCAAAGCCCATCTACGACAACCCTCCTCAACTACAAGTCATGCCTCAATACCTACAGAAACGAAATCAACAAAACAAAAAGAGAATTTTTCTCCAAAAAGATACACCATTTCTCATTTGATTCAAGAGCCCTCTTCTCTTATGTTTCAGCCCTCACTAAACCCCCCGGACCAAACATCCCAGACGACCAAGCTCAAAAAAAAGCCAGTGAACTTGCCGACTTTTTCGACAACAAAATCACAGCACTCGTAGCCCCCCTCAAAGGACTAACGCCATTCACAAGCCTCGCAAACAACCACAACCAGCAATCAACTACATCAACCGCTTTTCAACCCATCACACACACAGCTGTCCTTGAATCTCTTGAACCCATGTCCACCTTAGAAATAGCGAATATCCTAAAGAAGATAAAACCGTCCTCTCACCCCTTAGACCATATACCATCAAACCTGCTGAGTTCAATCCATGACATCATTGCCAAGCCAGTTGCCAATATCATTAACTGCTCCCTCGCCCAAGGCCAAGTTCCGGACCAACTCAAGTCAGCACTGCTCAAACCTCTCCTCAAAAAACCCAACCTTCCCACCACAGATCCGGCCAACTACAGACCTATAGCTAACCTCCCCATGCTAGCTAAAATTATGGAGAAAGTTGTCAACAGACAACTTGCTGAATTCCTTGAAGAGAACAATATCCTCACCAATAATCAATATGGATTCCGAAAGAAAAAAAGCACCGAATCCTTATTAGCCACACTAGCGGATACCATCATCTTCAATCTCGAAAAAGGCCAACCTTGTCTCCTCGCGCTCCTGGATCTTTCCTCAGCTTTCGACACCGTGAACCACCCTAACCTACTACAACAACTGACAAATATCGGCATCACTGGAGCAGCTTTTAACTGGTTTAAATCCTTCTTAGAGAACAGATCATACAAAGTTAAGATAAACAATAAGGAATCTCACCCCATCCAAGCCAAGATGGGGGTACCACAAGGATCATCACTCTCCCCCACCCTCTTCAACATCTACCTTCTCCCACTCTGTTATCTGCTTACTAACCTCAAACTCACCCATTTCCTATACGCAGATGACATACAAATTCTCATACCTATCACAGAGACCATACACAAAACCATGGATCATTGGAAAAAATGCCTCTCATCCATCAACGATCTTCTAACCAGCCTCAACCTCGTTCTAAACACCAAAAAAACGGAAATCCTCATAATAGCACCAGATAAATCTGCCCCGCCAACATCCAGCAACCCTCCAGACGCCTCAGGATACTCCACAGCACCTCAAGTCAGAGATCTGGGAGTACTACTAGACAACAGACTCAGCCTCAACAAATTCATAAATAACACCACAAAAGAATGCTTCTTTAAATTACAAGTGCTGAAGAAACTAAAGCCCCTTCTACTCTATAGGGACTTCCGCACAGTACTCCAGGCCATCATTCTCACTAAATTAGATTACTGTAATTCACTCCTGCAAGGCCTTCCAGCATACACTACCAAACCACTCCAGATGGTACTGAATGCCACTGCAAGAATACTTACCAATGCCAAAAAAAGGGACCATATCACCCCGATCCTCCAGCATCTCCACTGGCTTCCCATCAAATATAGGATTCAGTTCAAGACCTGCATGATGATTCACAAGGCCCTTCACAACATCTCCCCACTCAACCTAACTTTCCAGCTTCAACTACACTCTTCTAACAAACCAACCAGAACGGCATACCAGAATAGAATGATCACACAACCTGCAAAATCTACCCTGAGAAAACGTGCTCTATCCACAGCGGGCCCGTCTCTCTGGAACTCACTACCACCAGACCTCCGTCTTGAACCATGCCACATTTCTTTCAAGGCGAAACTCAAAACTTGGCTATTCCATCAAGCTTTCCCAGAGAGCTAATAGCAATAAGAACAAACATCCAGCCTTGCCTTGCAGCAATGTAATGTTCATCTTGCTTCAGTTACATGTACCAAGTTATTTCCTAAGTTTATTTCAGTTGTTTTAAATTAGATTGTACTTTATTATAGTTTATTCGATATGTTCCATGTTCCATGTATGTTCCATGTAAACCGCCTTCCCGGCGATAGTTTTCTCTGTTAATTGTGAACCGGAGTGATATGTATTGTATACAGGAACTTCCAGTATATAAAAACCTAAAATAAATAAATAAATAAAAACTTGTAATTCCTCTGTATCTTTCTGGATGAAAGACTTCCCTCTTCCAAAGTTTTAGTATACTGACTCCCCAGGTACAATGGGTTATCAGCTCCAAATGGTCAAAATATTAAAATGAACCCAAAAAGTGGAAAATCAAGCAAGAAGCAGGAAGGGTGGAATAAAACTTTTGTACCTTGAAACAAGAGGAGATAATTCAAAAGACAGTTAATGCAAACATATTCCTCCTCTGTATCAAGTCGCTGAAGGAGATACAGCACACTGCAGGTCTTCCTTACCCCAAATCCAGCCTCGAAATCAGGGACAACCCAATCCACTGCAACCAGAGGGATTGGCTCTCGCAGGGAATTCTCAAAAATGATCTTAAGAGAGTCCAAAAAAATCAAGGCTGACTCCTACATAGGGACTCTTCCTTACTCCAGGTCCCATAAATTAGGAAAAATTAATTAAAGCAGAAGACAGAGCAACCTGCTTCCGTGAAAGGGTAACTACAAAATCCGTGAGGGAAGACTGTGCTGTGAGATGATAAACAGCTAGGACACACCACCTGCGTGTTCCCACATGGGGCAACAAAACCCAGTTATCTCTGCACTAAGCTCCTCAGTTAATTTGTACATTTCTTTAGTAAGGGGAAACCCAAGGTCCCTTACAGATTATTAATGCAAACCCGGGTAAAAGTACCGGCAGGGTTTGGACTTATTACCAATATAAAGGTAAAAATAAACATGTGAAACCAATGCAAGCACGTAATATAACCTGTATAGTTCGACATCCTAACTACGTTATAATGACTACAATAACTATGTTAACACTCGCACGAATCTTTTGAACACTCTGTTAAACATCAAAACTTTGTAAACCGTTGTGATGGCAAAACCGAACGACGGCATAGAAAACTCGATAAATAAATAAATAAATAAATGTGACCAAAATGGTCTTGCATGTGAGATTGTCCCCAAGTTGGGATGCCAGTCTTGAATGCAAGGTCATTTTGGTCACATTCCTTCTAGCTTCAAGCATTTACGTTTTTACTCCTTTTGAAATCACTTTCCTGCATTAGTGCAGATTTTTAAGTTCAACTCCAATTTTAACATTTTTTTTTTTAATTTAGCATGCTTTAACTCCTGTTTGATTTGCATCCCATTAGCTTACTTCATCCTGTAGGGACCCCTGTTTTTAACGTGCACATCAAGTAAAACCCACGCTAACATTTAACTCCAATTTTAGAACAAGTTACATTACATTGGCCCCTATATAAATAAATATACACTGATGCAGAGTAAGAGATTTTATCCTCCAATTCAGTTCCTGCTAGAGAAAAATATGTGATACAAATGGGGCTCCCATTTTTCTCTGATATTTACTTATGAAGGCTAGAGCTATCATATATCTGAATTGGCTGACTGTCTGAACTGGATGAAAAGACGGCCTTGTAAACCTAGAAGAATCATGGGGGTCTCCACATAGAGCAGCTTGGAAGGAATTCACACCAAATTGACAATGCAATTGGACAGAAAGAAACAGCTCAGACTTTTATCTCCAGAGCAATCAGATTTGGAAATGGAGCAGACAAAATTCAGAAGAATAACTCCAAATATGGTAAAAAGCAAATTCATATATAATGTCTATGCATTTGAAGTATATGTGTGCTTTAATATGAAATATTAGAAGGATTAAAGGAAGAAGCCACATTTAAGATGTGCGTTTTTCTTTTTGTTTCTTATTCTCTTCTGAGATCACAGATTTCTTTTTCATGTTTTAATATTTTACGTTTTTGTTGTAGATATATTTGTTTTATTTGTTTTATATGATGACTTATGTAATAGTGTAATCCACTTAGGACAGATTTGCTGATGTATGCGGGATAGAAATGTTTTTAAATACATTAAAATAAAAAATATTCCTGCTAGGGAAGGGATTTTTCTATTCCTTTCTTCAAAAGCAAAGAAGAGGCAGATCTGCCCTAAAATAGGATAAAACTTGTTCCCTGAGTGTTATATCAACAGTTTAAAGCTCCGTATTAATTGAACATCCAGTTGAGTGTTTAATATGAAGCTTATGTTGTTGGGTGAGGGGAAGAGTATTCTATCAATGCTGGGAAAGTGTTAGAATGAGCATCTGTTTGTTTCATTTCCATTAGTGTTTGCTAATTTTCAGTACAAACTAAATCAAATTAATGCACACTAAAAATGAAATAAATGAAAAACATATATAAAACAGAAAAAAAAACAACAAAAGCACATGACAGTTTTTTTTAGCTGACACCCCTATATTATACACAGTGCAATTGCTGGAGAAGCATTGCAGATTTTCTCTTTTTGGTCTTCCTGGAGTTATTGATTGAAAGCAAAGAGAGGTAATATTTATTGATTCCACCTGTTAAATGTTCTGATATATAACTGATAAATGGGTACAGTAGATTTCTCATGCAACTCATTAAATGTAAAAGGTCTTAAAGCCTGATATGTTATTTAGGAAAATGTCAAAATTGAAGTCCATAGTTTATTTTATTCCAGAAATACTTTTTAAAAAGACAGAATTCTCCCTTAGGTGTAAAAAAATATAAGTGACTCATATTTCTTGTTGGCTAGAGTTTAAAAAGGCAGGCTGGGTATATTTATTTCTTGAAACTGTACTATAAAGGTGGAAAAAGCCAGAAAAGACTTGGATGGGAGTGTATAATGGATAAAGGGAGATTAGATGGTATATAAGAACAATAGAACATAAGAAATGCCATACTGGGTCATCAAGCCCAGTATCGTGTTTCGAACAGTGGTCAATCCAAGTCACATGTACCTGGCAAATAACCAAAGATTATTGTTTATTAATTACCAAAATAGCAGTTTATGGATTTAACCTCTAGCAACTTATCCAAGCCTTTTTTAAACTCAGTATCACTAGCTGCTGAACACATCCCCTGGCAATGAATTCCAGAGTTTAACTATGTGCTGAGAGAAAAATAATTTTCTTCAGTTTATTTTAAATGAGCTACTTGCTAAGGTTGGCAATGATCAAAGAATCCATGTTAGTGCAAACTCCTCAGATACTTTTCACTCACAGGATTTGCATCAATAATCATGGCAAAATTATGTGAGCAGTTTTGCTTTAATTATTGCACCCATAAAAATTAGCCACAAAAATTTGTGCCAGCTTCCTCTGCAGGTAAATATTCCATAAAAATTAATAATGTGTAGTTTTGATTATAAAAATCCTTGTGCATTGCTAGATGTCCAAGAATGCCTCTGCTCTGCAGTATGCAGATAAAATTACATGCACTCTTAAACAATGCACATACATTTATATGAATATATGGAGGACAATATTCAAAGGTCCCACTACCATGGGTAAAACACAGTTCTACCTATTTAAATGTTTTTATAATTGCCCTCGTTATGTGACTCAGTTAGAATGTATTGAGCTATGTTTAATGGGCTTATTTCTTTTTCAGACTAGTATGGGTAGGAATTTTAGCTTAAATTTATTTATTGTTTTGTACAATCATACAGTGAACAAGGATTACACCTGAACCAGGTTGTAAACAATTGAGCCAAATTACGCTGTACAGCATATTTCTTGTACATGAGAATCTTACCTTCCCCAACCCAGAAAACAACACAAGCGGTGGGTCAGCCAGGTTATCCAACTACTACTAATAATAGAATGGAATACTTTACATATCTATTTTCAATTTAAGAACATGCTTAGTTTCTACAGGTAAGGATTTAACATAGGCGCCCCAAATACCTGCAAACTTTCTGACTCGATTTTTATTACCAATCCAGGTCTTGTAGTCCATCAACAATAATTCAAGCATCAGTACAGGCCAAGGCAATGGCTTATTGGGGCTTCTGGTTTGAGCCAGTGAGTCATAATACATTTTTTGGTGGCTGCCAACAACTTGTATAACAAGCAAACCTCATCCCCTGACATAAAACAAGTAGAAGGCAAAAATCCAAATAAACACAACTGAACTTGTTGGGGTGGGTGCTTTCCCATCTCACCACACATCATTTGCCATAACTGCCCCCAAAAGGCCTGGATCTTGGCACAATCCCACAAATTATGGAGTGTTGTGGAATTCAGCACAGAACATTTAAGACATTGAGAGGACAGGGTAAGACCAATTCTCTGGGCTTAGACAGGGGGTATCACCAATCTATGGGCTATACGCAGGTGCTACTCTCTGAGGTCTGCAGAAATTAAACACTTATAGGCATCTACAAATGAATCCCTGAAGTCTAGGTAATCTAGTTCCTGCACGCCCTCCTTTTCCCATTTTGCGATAGTGTTGACTAGAAGCTAGTAGATCTGTCTGTTCAATAGAAATCTATAAATCGTGGATAATTTGTAGGTGCCTTTTTGATATACCAATAGCAACTTTTGGAAATCTAAAGAGGTGAGTTGACCTACAGATTTTGCTAAAAGAGGTTTAATGTAGCTGACTATTTGGAAAATCGGAAGGCTTAAATCCCAAATGTTGTTGACAGTGAGCTATACTGTAAATCGAGTTGAGCTGCGGGTCAATGAAAAATTGAATAGTATCATGTTTATTAGTGGTAAGTTGGGTAGGAATTTTAATATGGTCAATAGGGATGTGAATCATCAGAAATCAGGGGCTCCCCGAAACTGATAGGAAAACCCCACTAAATTGTTTGTTGGGGTTCTCTTATCATTTTGGGGGAGGGCAGGAAAAACAGCACACAAAAATAACCCCTAAACCCACCCCGACCCTTTAAAACTAATCCCTTAGCTTCCCCCACCCTCCCGACCCCCCAAAAAACTTTTTACATGTACCTGGTCATCCAGTGGAGGTCCCAGGAGTGATCTCCCACTCCCGGGCCGTCGGCTGCAACTAATCAAAATGGCGCGATTGGCCCTTTGCCCTTACCATGTGACAGGGTATCCGTGCCATTGGCCGGCCCCTGTCACATATAGGGAGCACTGGATGGCTGGCGCCATCTTTAAAAATGGCACGGGCCATCCAGTGCTCCTACCATATGCCCATAAGCAGCCTGTATTTGCAATCATGCTGTTCTATAAACATCAAAAGTATGTATGTATTTTTGGTTTTGTATACACATTTACCGGCACAAAAAAGGAGCAGTGAAGGGGCGTTCTAGGACGGGGTCAAGTGGTATGCGTGGAAGTTACTATTTTATAAGAGATATTTGTGTATAAATTATCATGCAATTTTTCATCTGCTAATTGACTAGAGTAATTGAAATTGGAATGTTATTGATAAATGCAGTAACCATTTTCAAATAGGAATTGTGTGGTGGAGAGAAAAAAAGTAGTGTTTTTGCTTGATGTTTTATTTGAAAATTATAATAAATATAAAGTAAAAAAGAAAAAATAATAATAATCTCTAGCCTGTACCCAAACATCAACCAACCAATTCTCCCTTATATATTTTTTAAAAAAGGGCAAAACAGCTCTAGTTCTATCTAAGAACAGTTCGTTGACTAGAGATGTGAATAAGAACAAGAGATATCGCTCCAACTACTTGAAAGAGAGAACTATGTGTAACTCCTGGGCTATTATCCTTCATTTGGAGTCCAAGGGCATTCCTCACTTGCTGGGATTTAATCTGTTATCCATGTCCCATTATTTTCATTAAGACATAGCATAACTCCTTCCAGAAATCCCTGTTGGGTGGGAGGAGGTGCGTGGAAGAGATTTCTCTCCAAGGCCCTCGTTGTTGTTAAAAGTTGAGTAATAATCTTTAGTAAAACTCAGACTGGAAGCCATGCATATGTTCTAACATAACTTTACTGGTAATTCAATAAAAAGGAATTATAAATTGTTGTTGCAAGTCCAAATGAAACACATTCCTTACACAAAATGATATCTGACTCTTTCAGATGTTTATATTCTGAATCAGATTCCTTCCCAATGTTAGTGGCAGTTTTAAAACGTTCTTCCAATTTAGAAGTATGGGTGGGCTAGATGATATATTTCAGTTCCCAATTTGATATACCTTAGTCAAGTTATCCTGGACAGACTTCTTAAACTTTCTCCAACCACCTCTAGTCCCTTGTTGGCAGCTGGTTGGCACCTCTTAATTGCTCTCCAGAATATCTTGGTGATATTTCAAGTGGTTAACACCAGATAAGTGCCAGTGTTCTCTTGTAACTCTCCCATCCTATTCAGAAACATTTTTGGATGTTCCATACACCTTAAAACTTCTGCAGATACTTGCAGTTATACTCTGATCAGAGATGAGTTGTAGGTTGTTGAGCTCCCACCAGGCCTGCTTGTGAACTACATTCAGAAGTCAAATTGTTGTCACAAACAGTTACAATGTCCACAGATAAAGACTCAGGACAAAAGTTCTATCCCCGAGTTGTAGGTCTGATGCAGTACAAAAATGAGAAAAGCATCTAAAATGTGTGCCACAGCCCACGAGGACATGGTGGAGGCTAGGCCATCTGATGACAAGGATGAAGACCCGTTGGTCATTGCAGCTGGTGGATCAGATGTCGTGGCTGGTTTACTGGAGACATTCATAGAGAAAATCACAAAATAGTTAGATAGGAAGTTGGGGATAGTTGTAGAAAAAATAGATCAGATGGCAGATACGTTAAGGGCAACTCAGCACGGCTAGATGAGGTTCAATCTTGTGTTTCAGATATAGAATACATGCTGACAGGTAGGCAATCAAAATTAGAAAAGCTGGATTGGATGCAAATGGCTGCTATGGCAAAAATTGACTACCTTGAAAACCAGTCCCAAAGAAATGATATACAGATTGTGAGCTGGTCTAGGGAACTGCAAGAAATAATGGCTACTTTTAATCTTGTCTACATATGGAGACAGGGTCACAGATATATAGGTGGATGTGGTGAGCTGCTCCTGCTTCTGAACTTATTTATATTAACCTGAATATTCTGAGTTGCATTTTTTCTCCTATGTTCAGGGGTTGGAGAGTAAGAATTTGGTCCTTCTGGAGTAATCATGGGAAGAGGAGGGATTTATGTTTTATCAGGACTTAGTGGAGGAATATGAGTTGGAAGATGAGTCACAAGCTGCTTATCTGCAGATTAGGCAAGGATTAGATGGAAGACTGAACCTACATGTCTCCTTGCATCAGCTTAACAGAATGGAATGCTACTTATGTGTTTTAAAAGCGCAGTCCAAAGGAATACCATGGAATGTTGACTTAGGTACAGAACTTGATGCTAAAGCATGGACAAGGATTTGGACAGTGACACATTAGATTTCCATATGCTGCAGAAGGGTTGCATTGATGATTAGAATCCATCACCAGACATACAATACTCAGTTTATTATGCAAATTTGTTCTCGACATATGACACCTGTTGCTGGAGGGACTGGAAGGAATAGGACACTTATGTACACATGTGGTGACACTGTACTGGGATATCCTGGTTTTGGGGAGAAATTACGCAGGAAATGTCCAATATTCTGGGTATCCCTGTTAATGTTAATCCCTAAAACTGTCGCCAAACCTATCGCAGACATTATCAATTGTTCACTAATTCAAGGCTCAGTTCCAGACCCTCTGAAACTCGCAATTCTCAAACCGCTCCTGAAAAAACCTAACCTTTCTCCAGATAACCCAGCCAACTATTGACCTATTGCAAATCTCCCCTTCATCTCTAAAATCCTGGAAAAAATAGTAAACAGACAACTGACGGAGTACCTTGACGACAACAAAATTCTAGCGTCATCTCAATTTGGTTTTCGCAAAGAACGGAGTACTGAAACTCTCCTAATCTCTTTAACTGACAATACTCCTGAATCTTCATAAAAAAACAATCCTGCTTACTCATACTCCTCGATCTATCAGCCGCATTCGACACGGTGAAACACTCCCTACTCTTGGAACGTCTAGCCGACATTGGAATCAAAGACACCGCTCTAAATTGGTTTAAATCATTTCTACAAAACAGATTTTACAAAGTCAGAATCAACAACAATGAATCACACCCCGTAGACTCCTCTATGGGAGTCCCTCAAGGCTCCTCATTATCTCCGACTCTTTTCAACATATACCTTTTACCGTTATGCCAGCTCCTCTCCAAACTTAATCTTAAACATTTCATTTACGCAGACGACGTACACATTTTTATACCAATTAAAGAATCCCTTCAAAAAACACTAGAATTCTGGAACTCCTGCCTGTTTTCCATCAACAACTTGCTCTCAAGCCTTAACCTAATACTCAATTCCAATAAATACTCATCTAAAAACATGGCTCTTTAAAAAAGCCTTCACTAAAGAGTGTGGAGGGTAGAGAATGAAAGTACAAGGTAATGCAGATGAGAATGAATTTAATCAATCCTACTTTTAAGAAGTAATATTTCAAAGTGATAGTAACTCAATAATATACCTGGACTTGACCAACATTACTCAAATAATGATTTTATTATGAAATTGTAACCGAACTTTATTGGCACCTGTTAGAATGTAAGATATCCTACATTTACTTACCTTAGTCTATGTGCCTATTTGTAAACCGTTGCGATGGTATATAACTTAGCGACGGTATATAAAAGTTTTTAAATAAATAAATAAAATAAATAAATCTCTCAAGACGGTAACTACGCTAGGCCAAACTCGAACCAAATAAATCAACCATCCTTTTCTGCCCAAGTGAGAAACCTAGGAGTCATCATGGACGATCAACTAAACCTAAAGAGATTTGTCAATAACACTGCTAAGGAGGGCTTCTTTAAATTACAGGTCCTTAAACGTCTCAGACCACTACTACACTTCCAAGATTACCGATCAGTACTCCAAGCAATCATTTTCTCTAAAATCGATTATTGCAATTCACTGCTAATCGGCATTCCAGCTAACACCCTTAAACCCCTTCAAATGCTGCAGAACGCCGCAGCCAGGATACTGACTAAGACCAACAGGAGTGACCATATTACCCCCATCTTGAGGAACCTACATTGGCTCCCAATAAAGTACAGAATCTTATACAAAACACTAATAATCATTCACAAAACCATACACAAGGGCATTCCTCTTGAACTCAACATTCCACTTCAATTTAATCTACCAACCAGACCAACGAGAAGAGCTTACAAAAACACTCTCCTTACAACACACATCAAAACTTCTCTAAGCAAACGAGCCTTGTCTGCAGCAGGTCCATCAATTTGGAACTCTCTACCGACATTACTCCGGACAGAACAATGCCCAATCAACTTCAAAAAGAGACTAAAAACCTGGCTATTCGAGCAAGCGTTCCAATCATGATAATAATATACATCAACACCTCCACACTAGCCATTAGGCTATATAAAGTCTTTCAAACCAAGCTTAAAATATCACATATTACAATAAGATAAATTTTCATTTTTTCCTTCCTCTATTATATTCCAAGTTTTCCCCACGTATTCTGTCCCAAGTTTTAATGTCCTGTTCTATGTAATTTGCATTCTTCATGCTTGTTTTTCAGTTACAATGTAAACCGAGACGATATGCAAATTTTGCATGAATCCTGGTATATAAAAATGTTAAATAAATAAATAAATAAATAAATAAATAAATAAAATAATGTATGCCCAATTCTGGGCTTATGGGATGTATGGCAGTGGTCACTTATCCTGAGGTTTCTTCGACCGTTAGTGAGCCAATTACTTTTAGCTGCCAAATTCACTATTGCACAGTTCTGGACGTTTCACTCATCAATGGAGCAGTGATGGGGGCAAGTGGCGAATATAGCCACCATAGAAAAGTTGCATTATGATTTGATAAATAAGGGTTTCAAGTATCATCAGATTTGGTGGAAATACCTTGACTTTATTGATGCACAGGATTAGATGTTAATAATCGGTAGCTCACATACAGGCCGATTCAGTAAAGTCCGTGGGAGAGCGGGCGAACGCCTGTGCGCGCTATGCAGTATGCAAATGAGGCCCGGGGTAGAAACGGGCAAAAGGAGGCGCTAGGGACATTAGCGCGTCCCTAGTACCTCCTTTTTGACAAGAGCGGCGGCTGTCAGCGGGTTTGACAGCCGATGCTCAATTTTGCCGGCGTCGGTTCTCGAGCCCGCTGACAGCCATGGGCTTGGAAACCGGACGCCGGCAAAATTGAGCATCCGGTTTTTGACCCGACAGGTGCCGGCCGACTTCCATTTTTTTTTTTTTTTTAACTTTTTTTACTCTTCGGGACCTCCGACTTAATATCACCATGATATTAAGTCGGAGGGTGCACAGAAAAGCAGTTTTTACTGCTTCTGTGCACTTTCCCGGTGCCGGAAGAAATTAGCGCCTACCTTTGGGTAGGCGCTAATTTCTGAAAGTAAAATGTGCGTCTTGGCTGCACATTTTACTTTCTAAATTGCGCGCGAATACCTAATAGGGCCATCAACATGCATTTGCATGTTGAGGGCACTATTAGATTCGGCAGGTTGGATGCGCAATTTCCGCCCCTTACTGAATAAAGGGTAAGGGAAAACGTGTGTCCAATGACTGTACAGGCACTGTACTGTATTGGCCTGCTAGTCAGCATGGGATAGTAGTTGCAGTAATTTTAAATACAATGCCTGCTGAGAATGTACACTTTCCTTGGATGGATGTTTGTACTTTTTGATGTTTTCATTTTATTATATGCCTGAAAATTGTTAAATAAAAAGTTATAAAACAAAAAAACTTCTTCAGATGGTGAGGGCTGATGTCTGCTGGCAAGGAAAATTCAGATGACAAACCCAAAAATAGGACCAGGTCTCAACAAATCCAAAGAAACAGAAGTAAGGATGGATAAAACTTTCTTTAAAAGAACTTAAAAAAAAATAGGAACCACAAATTGAAGACAGTTTCCACTCCTTTCTGAACCTAGACCTTGAGTCATAAAGTTTAAGGGTTCTTCTTTCCCAAAATAAAAAAAAAAAAAAACCAGGAACTAAAATAAAAGTACTTCTGCTTCCTCAAAACTAAAACTAAAAATCCACTATAACACTGGGGACTCAACTTTTTATAGAAAAAAGCTAAGGAATGATAACTTTAAAATATGTGCACTTGCCCATATGCATGTGTATATGGGCGCGCAGTCACATGTCCTGAAATCTTATATCCTGCATGCAAAAATCTGCATATGTTTTGAAATAGGACTTGCATATGTATGTGTGCTCCTAAATTTAAGCATTTACGTGACTAGCTGGGAATTGTTAGCATTTACACACACAAGTGAGGAAATTTTATAATATGCATGCATGAAGGAAATTGGTCAGTTTAACCAGTTCACCCACCAGTTTATCCAGTCTATATCTAGGTCATCAAAATCCCCCTGGTTCTTTAGCCTGCATTTCCTCTCAAGCACGTCATGTCTGGCTAAATATAGTTTTATTCAGACTTACACCTGAAGTAAATTTGTGCAAAAATGGATTTTACATGTGCTGCATTCGCTTCACTACCTATGCACATATCTCTTTGTCCTGCCTAAGAAAAGCCCATAACTCACTCCCATTCCATCTTTTTTTTTTCTTGATGCAAGACACAAATATGCAAAAAGAGTCCCATAAACTTATTAAATCCAAAAAAGAAGAGTACACTTCGAAAAAAGGAGGAAAAGACCTCTTTTGAGTCTCAACATTTCAAACGGAAATACAATTTGAATTGTGATGAATATGCTGCACTGCAAAATTTATCAAGGGGTACCTCATAAGAACATAAGAACATGCCATACTGGGTCAGATCAAGGGTCCATCAAGCCCAGCATCCTGTTTCCAACAGTGGCCAATCCAGACCATAAGAACCTGGCAAGTACCCAAAAACTAAGTCTATTCCATGTTACTGATGCTAGTAAAGCAGTGGCTGTCAATTTAATTAATAGCAGGTAATAGACTTCTCTTCCAAGAACTTATCCAATCCTTTTTTAAACACAGCTATACTAACTGTAATTGTAATAAAGGCTGCGGTACTGTTATTGTGCAGAATTGCACTGATTATGTGGATGAGATTTTTGCCAACTATCAGATAACAGTTATACTAGGTTACAAGAAGATCCTACTTCAGGTTTGTTGAATTTAATCAGATCTGTGACTCAGCGGGGACTAGATAAAGGTTTCTTGCTGGAGAAAGAATTTTGATTTCTGATCACTGAATATCCCAGAATTCCCATGCTTTTTACTCTCCCATAAAACTTTGATTAGACCACCGGGACACCCAATTATTTCAAGTAATCTATTCCCAATATAATAGCAAAACCCATCTCTAAAATTATCAATTGTTCCCTTGCTCAAGGTAACATTCCCTCCACCTTAAAACAGGCTGTCGCCAAACCCATACTCAAAAAACCCAACCTTGATCCCACTGATCCATCCAATTTCAGACCCATTTCTAACCTGCCTTTTCTTGCTAAAATGACCAAAAAAATAGTCAACATCCGTCTTTCTGACTACCTAGATGACCATAAAATTCTCTCCACTTCTCAACACAGCTTCCACAAATACCTCAGCACAGAAACTCTCCTAATATCACTCACCAACAACATTCTTAAAGGAATGGACAAAGATCCCTTTTATCTCCTGGCAATGCTTGACATATCATCTGCGTTCGACACCATCAGCCACAAAACTCTCTTAAAATTACTCGGGGACATCGGCATAATTAGCACAGCCCTTCTTTGACTTAAATCCTACCTTGAAAACAGACATTACAAGGTCAAGCTAGGTAACAATGAATCCGATCCTATCAACATCACCTGCGGTGTTCCCCAAGGCTCCTCACTATCCTCTACCCTCTTCAACATCTACATGTTACCCCTTTGCAAACTACTAACTAACCTAGGCATCACCCATTATATTTACGCGGATGATGTCCAAATTCTCATCCCATTTTCTGACTCTTTACATACGGCCCTAAAAACATGGGACGCTTGCCTCACCTCCATCAACCAGTTCCTCACCAACATGAACCTTGCGCTTAACCCGGGTAAAACAGAACTCCTTGTCATTTCCCTGAACAACCACACTTACCACATTTCCCCTCCCCCCACTAAACCCTTCTCCGTACACGCATGCAACCTAGGCGCTATGATTGACAATCAATTAAGCTTAAAACCATTCATTAAAACCATCTTAAAAGATTGCTATTTCAAACTTCAGGTACTAAAGAAAATGAGACCTCTCCTTCACCTCTCTGATTTTCGAACTGTTCTCCAAAATTGACTATTGTAACTCCCTACTCCTTGGTCTCCCCACCTCATCCATCAAACCCCTTCAACTGCTTCAGAATGCCACAGCTAGAATTCTCACCAATACTCATAAAAAATACCATATTACTCCCATTCTGAGAGACCTCCACTGGTTCCCTATCTCTTCAAGAATTCAATACAAAACCCTAACTCTCATACACGACTCTATTCAATGAAAATATACAATGGCTACATGACTCCATCCACTTTCATAAATCTGACCGACCCATCAGATCAGCCTACCAAGGAACCTTATACACACCCTCTCCCAAACTCACACATCTCTACTTCACAAGGGCCCGAGCATTCTCCTTAGCTGGTCTCACTTTGCGGAACAGAATGCCCCCCCAACCTCTGCATAGAGCCTTGCTTGCAGAAATTTTAAAAAACCTTAAAAACGTGGCTCTTTAAACAAGCCTCCGACTAACACCACCCACCCCTTTCCCCCCAGCGAATCCATCTCTATTCCATTTAATACCTCCTTCCTTGATTTTCCGCCATTTGGTTATTCTCTTACATGTTATTCTTACGCGTCAACCTTCCGACCGTCAAGTATTTAATTTAACTAGCTTTCTTCTCCCACCCCCCTGTCATGTCCTGTTATATACCCCTGAACCTAATTTCCCCCCTTCTTTATTTTAGCTGTCTTATTTATTCCCCTGCCAACCACTACGTCGAACGTTTATACCTCATTATAATAAGCTCAATGTTCCTGGTAAACCATTGAGTTGAACATAGTTCTTCTTACTTATACTATATCTATATGATATAAATTTGTTCCATATAACTTTTATGCCTCATATTATAATTGCTATGTTAATTGTTAACTGATATGATGCTTGTATCTGTAATGCTCCATTCTATTTGCACTGTTTCTTTGTAAACCCTCCAATTACTCTGTTTTCTTTGTAAACCCTCTAATTGCACAGTGTTTCTTTGTAAACCGTTATGATGTGCAAATGGCAATTGGTATACAAAAATCTTTAAAATAAATAAATAAATAAAGTAATGATTCACTCCTGGAACTTCTTTCTCAGGTGGATTTTTTTTTTTTGAGAGAATTTGTGACATCAAATTATTCATATTTAAAGGATACCACACACTTTTATGAACCTTTTGAGAGAAATTCAAGATAATTTGGCTACTTGTTATTTAGTCATCCTGGATGTGATCTCTCTTTTTGCTCCTATTACTTAGAATGAGGCTTTAGAGGTTGTTCGGTATTTCTAGATCTTCATAAGAGGCTTCATATTATACCTACAAATGTTTTGTTAGATCTAGCAATCATCACATTAAAGAAGAATTATTTTATTTTTCAGAAAGCTTTTTACCAGCAGAACTCCAGAGCATCAATAAGTGCCATGAGGGCAACATCTTTGGAGAATCTGTACATGTAATGGTTTGAGGAAGAGTGGATTCAACATTCCCCATATTATCAGTCTATAAAATTCTGGTGGCGATTCATTGACAAAGACTTCATGTTGTGGCCAATTATACAAGAAGAGCTTGAAGACTTTGGGCCAGAATTTTAAACTAATGCGCAGGCGTAGATTTCTGCGCCTAACCCGGCGCGCACAAATCTACGCCCGATTTTATAACATGCGACCAAAAGAAAAGTTCCCTCCAAGGCCGCTCCGGCGCACATGTTATAAAATCGAGTGTACATTTGTGCGCGCCGGATAGTGCGCACAAATGTACCCCCCCCCCCCCATGCGTACGATTTAAAATCTGGCCCATAGTGTCCTGTGTGGTTCCTACCTTTCTTCTTAAACACCTACTGCTTGCGGTATTTTAAGAATAAAGGTATAATGTAACAGCTTGATGAAGAAGTTAAGAACAATAGTGGTAAGCAATTATACAGATGGATATATAGGTAAGCGGGTTCGCTGGGATTTTAAGGATGGTGACTGGATAAATAATTTATTTTTATACAATATATTTTATGATGTGAATTCATAATTAATTATAAAACATTTATATATTTATGGTGATGGTTTTAGTAAAGATAGCACATGCAACAATCATCCTATACATCGCATAGAGAAGTTCCCGGTTCTTCAAATGAAGCCATAGAGTTGATAATGGTCCCCTGAGGAAACCACCTCGGTGAAACGAAAGCTTGTCGTCGGGAATGTACAACAATAAAGAGGAAATTTATGAACAAATAAAGAACATGAAAGGGAACCAAGGGGGAGATAAGTTGATAATTGTTGGTTAAATAAATAAAAACTGATAAATGTAATGCATATAAAATTTGGAGCTATTTGATTGTAATATTGTTTGGTAAACGGTATATGGATGTATTTTAATATATTAGCATAGGTGAACTGTTGTATTAGAATTAGGTGCAATATTTGTGTATAATATGATTGAGTATGTGTGAATGTGGTGTGAGTGATGGGGTGATGTTTTAAAGTGTATAATTTGAGTAATGAAATTGCATTAGATTTAAAGATTTAAAAACAATAAATGAGATAAATAATACACAGGTATTTAGATATTATTTATTCATTAGAATTATACCTGTGGGTTACCCATATAATATGATATTGATCTGACAAAATTTCTTAGGACAAGATAAGATATAGCTATCTCACTGGGCAGCTCCTGATCCATGGCAAAAGCAACTGATCAGGAATAATGCTTGGTAAATGAGGCCCTAAGGTAGCTGCTAGCTGATTCCACTCTGGAATGCCCCTGTCCCACCCCCAACCTATTCAGCTATCTATTTAGCTGGAAAAAAATGTAGCTGGTAAGCTCTCAGAGAGGTAATCGCAGGCAGATATTGAAATGATTCTATTTGTACAGCTTAGTCCAAACTTAGCTAAACTATAGCATTGAATATGAATCTCTAAATGCCCCAGCACAGAAGGTAAGCAGGAAGCAAGAAGGAGTTTCTGAGGGTGGAGTTCTTATAGCGTTGGGAAGGTGATTACCCTAGCCACGCCTAAACAGAGAGGTTCAAAGGGGTGTAGTTTTCCTGGAGGAGGGACAGATGGAATAGGATGGTTATTGGAAATGGAGCAAGGTATGAAATATCTGGACGGAATTGTTTAAGCGCGGAAGGGTGACGTTTAAGCTCAGGCTTGCCTGTTTTCTTTTTGTTTGTCAGCTACAAGGAGCTGCTCAGTCATCTTTCAAATAGACTAGTCTTTTCTGAGTGGGGGAAGAAAACATTTAAATCCTGCCTGTCTTTTTTTTTTTCATTGCCATCAATGGGGAGCTGCTTAGTGAGCTTTCAGGAGCGGGTATTTGTTCATGGAGGGATGGATGAGAGAGGTTGAGTCCCCTTTCCTGATCAGTTGCTTTTGCCATGGATCAGGAGCTGCCCAGCGAGATAGCTAAGTATATCTTATCTTGTCCTAAGAAATTTTGTACCATCTGTGCTATATTTGGAACACCAGAAACCCTAAGATAACGCCAACACCCAGGGAGAGAGAGGACAAGATAATCACTGATAGAAGAGTCTGCCCTCAGGAGGCAAGACCAGTGTAATCTTTTAAGGGTCCTGACATCCATTATCCAAGGATTTCTTGGTAGAAGAATGATGTCAGAACATTTGGAAGATTTTCTTGTTGGAAAAGCTTACTGCCATGGTAAAGAATGGTTATTCTGATGTGGTGCAGGCATGACAACCTTTTTTCTAATTAGGATAAACAAGAGCTCTGGTTAGGTGCAGTAGATGACGTGACTTTATTTCCTCATGTGCTTTGTAAGTTATCTTACTGAAACTAGCTAGACTTTCTAGTGAGACCATTTGCAGGTTATAAGTCGGATCTCCCCTGAGTGATGCCAGTTGTTCAATAATTATGTTATGATTTAGTTTTGCTCTTTAATGTATCTTGAAGATTTGTATGCTTACTGTGTTCTGTGAAAATGTTTAGTAATAAAACAAAATGGATACACAATGCCAAAGAAAAATCATCCAGTAAACTTTGGAGCATATTAACTGGGGTTCAAGGTTTAGAGCAAGAGGGTACAGCGGATTTACTAATCCATTTGTATGAAAGAGAGAGGTTGTACCCATCAGCTTCCAAAGAACAAGGAGCCTACCATAGAATCTAGTGGTAAAACTTCTTCACAATAACATCCTGGAAATTGGCAGAGAGAAGTGAGGAGCAGCAAGCAAAAATTTGGAGTTGGTAGTAGGCAGCCGGAGGCTCGAGTAGCACAGACTAGACATTTTGGCAAGCCATAGATACCAGCTGGAGGAGAATAATAAAAAAAAATTATATATTGAAAAACTGAACAAATATGAAAGGAATATTAAGAGGCCTATGCACTAAAACTCAAATGTTTTTAGTGTTTGAGTTTTCAAATTTAACAAACACATAAAAATGCTATTTAATGGGTGATGCACACAAGATTTTAGCACATATGCTAAAGAAAAATAGCCTCAATAGCATGTGAACACTATGGACCTGATTTTAAAAAGCTTTTACATTCTTAAAATTGGGTTATACACATGTAAATACGCTTTTTCAGTGTAAGTGGGCTTTTGAAAATTGCTACAATGTATGCCATTTAATTGCCATAGGATATTCATGTGTAACTGCACTTTACGCATGTAAATGGCTTTTTAAAATTGCTATGATAGTTTGCTACATTTACACATGTAATTCCATTTATAATTACCTAGTATTAGAATACACACAAACCTATGCTAATAGCATCTGTGTGCTAAATAGCATGAGCCCATGACAAAAATAGAGCGTATAGGATAAAGTGAGCATGTATACTTCTCCTATCCTCATAGCCTAGCCCTTTTGCTGCACATTTCTTTAAAACATGCAACTAATTGTTAGTGCTGAGGGTAGAAGCCAGAAAGCAAGTGAAAGAAGAACCCAAAATTAAGTGCATGATGCCTGCCATGGAGGAGAAAGACTGGCATTAGAAGAAGTCTCAGCCAGTCCCAGCATATCCCATTTGTATTAGGGAAGATAATCTGCCAGCTCCGAGTGAGGACACCAGCATCTGACCATTCCTCCTTTGCAAACACCCTGAAGAGTTGGGCCAGCAAGGGCACACTGCCAACTTTCTACATGGAAGCTCTGAAAGTAAACTCTTGAGGGAGTACTTGAGAATAGGATTTGTAAGTATTGCTTTGCTGGGTAATTTTGTGTCTTGAACTTTGGGAGAGAGGAGAGATTGGAGTAATTTCATCTTTTTATTTTTTTATTTTTATTTAATGAATTTTCAAAAGTACATACAAGAAAACTTCTTGTCATATGTAATCACAGAGTTTGTATACAATTATTCATAATTACATAATTAGTACATATACTTCTAAAGTAATATTGTAATATTCTTACACAAGATCTGTCTCAAACTAAAGTAAATTTAAGTGAACCCTTAGATATCATGAGCATTATACTACTAGCTAAAAAAAACAAGTACTATTAGAAATAGTGCAATATACCCCGCCACCCTTTATATAAAAAGCGGAAGGAAAGTTCCCTCCGAGGCCACTCCGATTTCAGAGTGGCCTCGGAGGGAACAGGGAAAGCCATTGGGGCTCCCCTAGGGCTTGGCGCACGCAAGGTACACAAGTGTGCAACCCTTCCGTGCGCCAACCCCGGATTTTATAACATGCGTGCGGCTGCGCACACATGTTATAAAATCTATGTCCACACGTAGGTATTAAAATCTGGCCCTTAGGTTTTACTAGTATTTCAATGTCCTGTTGTTTATTCAAAATTGATTTAACTATCTTTGGTGTACTAATGTTCTTAGGAATCAGAATGGAACCTCCCAAATCTTCCAACACAGATATTCTCTGAGTTTCTTGAATATGCAATGTTGTTAATGTTATTCTTTGAATTTTCTTTTGAACTAAATCTACAATTTACAGATCTCTTAAAGCTTCTTGTGATTTTCCTGGTCCTTTTAGTGGGAAAACCCCAACTGTGCCAGGTGGAGGAGGTGTTTCCAGCGCCCCTGGGCTTAATAAGGGTCTCTTCGGCCATAAGAAGAGGATTTCACTCTAAACCCTCATCTAATGCGGTCAGCTCTGCAGGGGATTCTTGGGTCACCCAGCCACTCGGTTACACTTCTCTGACCCGGCTCAGTATTTGCATTTCCAAGGGAGGGCTTCAGTTTGGACTTCCTTTTGGTATGCGGCATTGTAGATATCTGAGGCAATTAAATAGAAAAAGTAAACTGCCGGGCAAGTAAAAATTGCAGGAGGGAGTTTGCACCAAAACAGAAAGGCTTCACTTAATGGAGGTTTTGAGTTGGAGAGAGTCCATAAAGATAGCTTTATTAGCCTACCTGAGGAGATGGTCAGAAATCTTTAATGTAGCTGAAGATAGTGAGAAATCCAAAAGAAATATCCACGTGAATTCAGGCAGAATCCAGGCGAAGCCAGGCTAAGCCTCCGTCGGGGCCAGAGGCTCGTCTCACCCCTGGTATAGAACAGCTGTAGCCAGGAAAATCCTCTCTCCTCTCTACCTCGAAAGAACAGCCAAGGTAAGCCAGATTGTAAAGGTCTACTTCTGGGTCCCGCCCCTTGGCGTCGACATCACTGCGGCTGGTCTCCATCGGGGCTAGAGGCTCGTCTCACCCCCAGTATAGAACAGCTGTAGCCAGGAAAAACCTCTCTGCCTCCGTGAATTAATCTTTAGTATGTAAAGCTAATTTAAACAAAAGAAAGCTTGGTCACTTTTTAGTGTGTGTGTGCCTGATTTAAAAAAACAGAAAGCTAGGTCACTTTTTATTTATTTATTTATTTGAAAGTGTTTATATACTGCCTTTACAATTACTTTATTCAAAAAGGTTTACAAGTGAAAACATAAATATGAAATCAATAAAAATAAACAAAGAATAAAAACTGTAGTGTGTATGTGCCTGATTTAAAAAAAACAGAAAGCTAGGTAATTTTGTAAGGGTCTTCTTTCACTCCCAGCCACACCAACCCCCACCCATGCCTAAGCACATTCTTGGATTTATAGACTTTCACCCCAATTAAGAGGACAAAAGCCATTTTCACATCAAGAATTAATCAGGGATTTAGATAAAACAAGTTTTAACATAAAATGCACCAAATAAATTTAAAGAACTTTAGTTTAAGCTTCCCTATTCCCTTAGCAACCCTAATTAACCAATAACTGAATAATATTAAGGTGCAGATAGCAGTTCAGCAGTGGGATGGAGGCCTTCCAGTCTTTTACACCAAGTGCCACATGTATGATTATCTACCACTTAGAGAGACGTTGTACATGTGCACGCGAAGCATAAAGCTCCTGGCTTTCAAAACATGAGTCCGATCTCTGGATGCTGGAGTGGCATACCTGAAGGAGTTGAAGTAGACAGAGAGGTATAAAAAGGAGACATTTAAGAACATAATAACTAAGTCTCAATTCCAGTCTGACACCTGGAAAGAAAGCATCTCCTCTGTGTAGCAGGAAGCATGGACCTGCTCTCCAGGTCATGCTGATGATGTGTCTCCAAGGGCTTGTGCCCAAGGGGAAGGGTTACAATGCCTATCATAGTGGGTGATTCGATCTTAGGAATGTAGATAGCTGGGAGACTGGTAGAGATAAGAGTCACTTGGTAACTTTTTTGCCTGGTTCAAAGGTGGCAGACCTCATGCATCACCCAGATAGGATTTTAGACAGCGCTGAGGAGGAGCCGGCTATCGTGGTACATGTGCATACCAATGGCATAGGATGGTGTGGTAGGGAGGTTCTGCAAGCCAAATGTTGGCTTTTAGATAGAAAGTTGAAAGCTAGCACTTCCAGGTTAGTATCTCTGAAATGTTCCACAATCTGACTGAGGCAAATTATATGTGGAGGCAAGTATTTTATAAAGTAGGCACATAAACAGTGCATTTACTTGAAATTGCCATCTCCAGTTCACCTAGACCCTCTAGACCTTTACTATGAACCCCCACCAGCTCACCCAGGCCTCCTACCCAAAAATTGCAGACCAGTCCCATTTCTTTTGCACTAGTCAATTATCAGGAGTAAAATTGTATGAATAAGTTTGAAAATGTATACATGCATATCGCTTATAAAATATTAACTCCCATGCATACTTCTTGACCTCACCTCAGAACTTCCTAGACCCACCTTTTTTTCTCTCCAGTAAAACAAACACAAAACTGAAAATGCATGCACTCTTTTGATGTTTTTAAAATAGCATACAAATGAATACATGCCACTTATGCACATATATGCTGCTATTATTGCACAAGGAACCCCTTTGAAAATGTATTCACAAGTTGTAACACTTCATAAATGCCATGCTGGCTCAGAATACTGGTATCTTGCCTCCAACAGTGGTCAGTCCAGGTCATCTAGAAGTACTAAGTAAATCCCAATATGAAAGTCTGCGTCATGTTGTCCTCCCCAAGATTAAGAGGTGGTAAAGAAAAGCCTAGTAATTACTTAGGACTGACTAGTAATTATTTAGGACCTGTCCTTCATAAACTTATACTACTAGCCTCAACCACATTTTCTGTTAACAAGTTCCATAGCTTAATTGTGCATTAACTGAAAAAATAATTTCTTAAATGTGATTTAAATATGCCTCCCTTCAGTTTCGAGGAGTGTCCCCTAGTCCTAGTACTATTCGATAGTGTAAATAACAGTTCCCTATTAACTTATTCCATGCCGCACATAATTTTATAAATCTCTATCACTTCATTTAATGCATGTTAATGCTTGAATTTGTATTAATACGCTTAGGGAATGGTCCTCTAGAGGGTCAATATAGTAACTTATCTTTATGCAAATGTTTTGCTAAAATTAATTGTCTAGGTTTTCAGCTGAAGTTGCCTTCCTAAAATTAGAAAGTAAGTCCTGAAAATCAATGCTAACTGGTTAAGTCATAAGTCCACCCTGGGAACCATATCTGTTTTTAACTGGATTTAACCACCTAACATTTGAAGTTAGCAGGTTAAACTTTTTGAAAGTTGACCCCCATAAAAACATACATAGTGACATAATAGATAGATGGTGGCAGAAAAAAGACCAAATAGCCGATGCAATCTGCCTAGATATTCCTGTCTGCACTATGAGGATACATCCCAGCTGCCAGATGTACAAGCATAATCCTATGTAGGATATTGCTTCTTATCAAAGTTAAATTTTGTTAACTTCCACCCTGAGAAGATCCCATGCTCAATCCAATAGTAAAAAATCCTTCCCCCCATCACCATGTCTTACACCAAGATTTGCAATAGTCTAAATTGCTACCAGACTTATTGGTAGACTTACCCACATAACTTGTCACCTAGGTTCCCATTGGACATTGGACAGCTGGACAGTGCATGGCTTCAACCAATCTGCTGGCAGCAAAACAGTTGTTTTCTGGGATGATGCTTAATTTCAAAACTATGCAAGCAAACAGACTTGATGTCTTTTTGCACTTTTTTTGCATACAGGTCAAATGCTGTCCTTTTGATCATGTAATTTATGCAATGCATCTTTGTTATGGGTTAATACTTTATTATAATTTTCCATATTTTAACACAAATAAAACACATTTTTAAAAGTCTATAGAAATAGTATGTTGTGTTTAACAGATAATTATTTTTTTCTTACCTAGAATTCTAAGTATTACACACTACATATCTGCTTTGGTTATATATTAGTAACAACATAAGAATTGAAGAGGGCACTATCAATGAATTATTCATAAGATTTTTGTAGCCTAATGCATTTCTATATATAGTTAAACCAACAAATTAATAAAACTGAAATTGTTCTCCCTGGTAAGGTTAAATTTCTTCCCACCCTACATAATTCAGTCATTAAAATAACACTTTTATCATCTTGTCTAAGTGATGTTTCACATTAATGCCGAGTTACATGAAAGCACTCAAATGACCATTTCTTCTGTAATGCATTCTATATGATCAGACGCTGGGTCAAGGCTGGGCAGAGTGTATGAAGTGGTATCAAGTGAAAACTAATTAAAACATACTTGCATTAGAACTATACAGAAAAGAGAGACCAATAGTTATCATAAGGTAATGGAGAATTATTTTTCTGAAAGGCCAGTAACATGCTGCTTTTGCTATTTGCATAACAATGTTTTCTTTGGAATGCGGGATTAATAAAATGGAATACATATTTCAGTTATATAGCAGCACCTTGGCACACATTGCTGTTAATATCTTTAGTAGTTTGGCCCTATCGTTCATCAAGTCACTGTGCATTAGTATATAACATTTGTTGGCAAATACAAAATTAAAAGTTCAGTACATAGAAAACTACATTAAAATGGATTTCAAATAAAATCAGATCCAACAATCACCATCAAAATAAAATGCAGTTCAACAAACAAGTAGATTGCTGCTAAAATAAAGACATGGGGTAGATTTTCAAACCCCTGTGTGCAAAAATCCCAGGGTTTACGCGCGTGGCCGGGCCTTACATGAGCCGGGCCAATTTTCAAACAGCCCGGCCATGCACGTAAACCCTGGGATGCGTGTAAGTCTTGGGGCTTGAAAATGGGGCAGTCCGAGGGGCAGGGCAGGGCAGGGCTTGAGGCATACGGTACAGCGGCCATTTGCTGCTGTGCCGGGGGATCACGCACTGGTAGGGAGCCGGCACGCGCAACTTGCTCCTGCTCCTTGGCAGGAGCAAAAGGTAAAATAGAAAGATTAGGGATAGTTAGGATAGGATTAGGGGGAGGGCATTATTGGGGAAGGGGAAGGGAGGTTAGGCTAGGGGATTGGGAAGTTCCCTCCCAGTATGCTCCTTAATTGGAGCGCACTGGGAAGGAACTGGGGAAGGCCCCGATGCATCATCTCATGTATTTGTAAACTATACTCCCCTTGTGCATGCCAACCTGACGTTTTAAAATATGCACGTGCCAGCGCACACATGTTATAAAATCACACATCCATGTGCGTGCGCTAGGTAGCATGTGCACATGAATGTGTGCATGTAAGTTTTGAAAATCTACCCTAAAGAACATTTCTCTCTTTTTGTTCTTGTGAAAAAACTTCAGATAAACTGGCCTTTTATTAGGAATGTTGCGTCCGTCAGTCTCAGATGGCTTTGACCTCTGTGCTTCACCTTTCTCTCTGCTCTCCCCGCTAGCCTTGGGAAGATGGCTACCGCCGCGTCTGTTTGCTGCTCTCTCCGGCATTCCCAGAACGGCTATGGCAAGGCTATCCGCCATGTTTCTCCTGAGGGCCTCCTAGGGTGCGCACGCGCACACCACCCATGTCTTTATCCATGTCATGACGGGAACCTCGGGGGCGTCCCCCTCAAGTGATGTCACGCCATCTGGGTATCTACCCTACCCTTCGTTTGCTAACAAATCGAGTTAGCAAGGATTGGATTTGTCCGGTCTAAGCTACTCTGCCGCTTCCCTGCTGCCACTGGAAGTTCTATCTGCCCTTTGGGGTAATTCTCTAACCTGGGTACTTGCTCCTCGAGGGCCTGCTCTCCCTGCCTTGCTGCCTGTATTCAACTACTTCTGCCTGCTGGGATCTCCATCTAAACAGCTACCAACTTAGGGGGTCATTTATCAAAATGCAGTAAGGCGTTTTCGCATGCGTTAAGGGCTTATCACATGCGAAAAAGCCCTGTTTTTTGCATGCGATAGGCCTTTTAGACATGCGAAAACGTGTTTACCGCATGCGATCGCACCATATCGTATGGTGCAATGCAAATGCCAAAATAGGGAGGAGTCGGGGCGGAGAGAGGATGCAAATGCAAAACCTGGGTGGAGAGTGGGTTGGGTTAGCCTGCCTGTGAAGTGGTATTGCACAGCCATAATGCCAATTTTAACAACACCTCTTTCAGATGTGTTAGCAGTCAGGATGTACCTTTGCATTCTGTAAGGCTGAGTTCAGACAATTGAAAGGGGAGAGAGAGAGAGAGAGAGAGAGAGAGAGAGAGAGAGAGAGAGAGAGAGAGAGAGAGAGAGAGAGAGAGAGAGAGTGGGAGTGGCCAGCCATGATAGCATGTCCCATGCATAAGTTTTTATATCCCTAGGATAGGCCCACCTAGTAACTCGAGGTGGGGATTAGATAAGGGTGTAGGGGGTTAGGGGCCACTGTCACATTCTACATGAGACGTACGAACAGAACAGTGGTCTCTTGTGAAGATTAGCTGGCCTTCGGAGTGAGGAAACTCCCTCCAAGATGGGATTTGGCCAAGGGTCTCTCAACCTACCTTGATGGACTCTCTACCTGGTAACATCAAGCTAGGCTGAGAGACCCTTGGCCAAATCTCATCTTGGAGGGAGTTTCCTCACTCCGAAGGCCAGCTAATCTTCACAAGAGACCACTGTTCTGTTCGTACGTCTCATGTAGAATGTGACAGTGGCCCCTAACCCCCTACACCCTTATCTAATCCCCACCTCGAGTTACTAGGTGGGCCTATCCTAGGGATATAAAAACTTATGCATGGAACATACTATCATGGCCAGTCTCAGTCTCTCTCTCTCTCTCTCTCTCTCTCTCTCTCTCTCTCTCTCTCTCTCTCTCTATTAGGTTTGGCACTTATCACAGAATATGAAGTGGTATCACAATGTGCACTAACTTAGCTCTTTGCACAGGTAAGTTTCACAAATGCAATAAACAGTACATTAGCATACACCACACCCCTTTTGGTAACACATGCGGTACTTACCGCATTTTGATAAATGAACCCCTTAGTGAGTAATCTAACATTGTCAGTCTGTCTCATCTACAGATCAGCACTGGGAACCTGCACTCTCTATACTATCATTGTGAGACAGGTCTCCTCTGCCGAGGGCCCCTGGACTGCTACCTCTGGATCACCTCACTACTGCCACCTCTGGTGGTATCATTCTGCTGTATAATAAAAGACAAATCTCTGTGTTTGTAAGTCTAAAGTCTAACCTAGTACTGTGGATCATCACGGGGCTCCTCCCCGTGGGAGTGGACATCACCACAGTTTCCAAAAATGAACTCTAACACCTCACAACCATAACAAGGAATTGCTGTATAAGAGGGAAGTAATGTTACTTTAATAATTTATTTATCTGTCCAATCTAGAAAATTATAAGGTGGGAGCATCAAATTCATTTCAATGCTGGGCTGGATTGGAGAAAAATGTATTTGAAGTGGACTGACTGGAAGTCCACTAGGGGTTCCCTCTAATGTTACAGGGGAATGAGCACCCCAAATGCTGCAGCCAACTGTTAGGAAGGGAGCATTGATTCTCCTTTCTATATAGTCACAGTAACAAAGGTCAGTTCTTGTGAACTGACCTTTGCTACTGTGACTACTGCATCCTTCCCCAGCATCCATCTACCTTGTCTCTCCTCCTTCCTCCCCTTCCCACTCCCAACCATTTGGCCCCCTGCCTCTCCCATCTCCCTGCTAGAAGCTCCTATGTCCTGCTTTTCTGTAGCTGCTGGTTCCTGGGAATTCCTGCCATCCATGCAGTTCTGCCAGGCTTTGATGTAGAAGGAGTACATTCCAGCTCTCCAAAGTGGAAAGAACATGCAGCTGGGCTCAGAGGCCAAAAAAAACATGACTCCAACCTACTCCCTCAGATTCCTGCATAGAAGGAACGCGTTGCTGGGTTCCAATGCCAAAAAAGCATATCACCTCCATGACAGAGCGACGGGCTGACAATTTTGCCTTTATCCTGAACTTGTATATAGAGAGGTCTGGTCCATTATGATGAGTTCATATGCATTTTTGCTTCCTTGCTTCCTTTGTTATAACATTTGGAAGAGAAACTGGTAGGGCTTTCAGTGCTTCCCTAGGTCTTCTTTTGGCCATATGAGTCCTCTCCATTTCCTCACTGCCTGTTCCATGCAGGTTGGTGTGCCACACAACCACTTTGTAAATGTACGTGTGCCTTGGGCTTGAAAAGGTTGGGAAACACTGCTATAAATGATTTAGTGTGCACTATTTTAAGTTAGTGTGCATTAAATATGAAAAAAATGAATGTGGTTTTTTTTGTTGTTCTTATAAAAATCTCATGAAAAGATATAGACAATGTCATTGTCATTGTCAAACAAAAGCATATCCCTATTCTTTATGCCCGAAGGGGGGGCACTATTCATGCTTGGAGTGCCATGATCTCAGAGCTATACATCCCTTATATACTCAGGCAGCACATGATGCTATGTTACTGCCACTAGCATCATTCATATGTTAACAGTCACTGTAACCGCATAACATTGCTTAATTTTGATAGCCTCAGTAATCCACCCACACCACATCAAGCAAGCAGACAAAGACCAGCAGTGAAACAATTCATGTTGGGATAACAGGGTGCAAGTTTTATTAAGAATAACATTGAATACCTTTACACCATACCCAAGCCACTTGCATAATGGCAATCAGATGGATATTCCATTAAATTCTTGCAAAAAGGTATTCAACATGACTAAGTCATCCTTCATAGGTTTAGAAATCCAAATGAAATGGTGCGACCACCTGATACTGAAGGTCGCTGAGGCTAACCTCCTTAGAAAGACCCTCATAAGAACATAAGAAGTTGCCATACTGGGTCAGACCAAGGGTCCATAAAGCCCAGCATCCTTTTTCTAACTGTGGCCAATCTGTCACAAGTATCTGGCAAGTACCCAAACTTTAAATAAATCTCAAGCTACTGTTGCTTACTAATTAATAGCAGTTTATGGATTTTCCCTCTAGGAACTTATCCAAGCTTTTTTTAAACCCAGTTACACTAACTGCCATAACGATATCCTCTGGCAATGAATTCTCATGGGATGAACCCTGCATGCAAAGTTAAGGCTACTGATAAAGGACTTAAGGCTGGCCAGGGTAAGCAACAAATCCTGTAACTTTTGTAACTTGTCCGGAGGCAATCTGGACACCATTGCCTCAGAATCAAGATAGATGCCCAAAAATGAAATTGTGGTGGAAGGGCCCTCTATCTTTCCTTTAGCTAAAGGATTTCCTCAGCCATCTTCTAGAGTGACACTAATGACTGAGCACATGAGTCTACTTCCCCTGGACCCACAAACAGAAAATTATTCAAGTAATGAATTATGATTTCTGTACCCGCCCTTTGTTCGACTGCAAAAAGGTACTGAAGAGTTCAAAATAGGCACTCGATACCAAACACCTCATGGGCATGCACTTATTAAAGTAATACAAAGCCCAAAACTGAAAATCGAGTACTGGAAAACTGTGTAGGAGAACTGGCAATAGTCTAAAAGGGTCTCAATATTGGTCTTCGCTATCAAAGCCCCTCTCCCACACAGCCTCAACAAGGCTATCACACTGTCGAATGAGGTGTACTGTACCATGCATTCCTTGGCTAGCAAATGGTTATTCACTGAGTCCCTTGCATGGGTAAGACAAATTCCGTATGAGGCAAATTTTGCGTAACTCTTTCTTAGGAACTACCACTATAGGTGAAAGCATCATGACCTTGAACTGGGGTTGGTGAAGGATCAGCCATCCTACCTAAGGACACTTCCATGTCAATTTTTTGTTGTACAATATCAGCATGATATTGCTGATCTCTTCCTAGACGGGGATTAAAAACACATTCTGAAAACCTGCAGCTATTTTAAAGGCAGTGCTGCACCTGGGGTATAGAGAAAGCCATGGATCCATGCTTTCCATGCATATCGGAGATGGGGCCCTGGAGAAGGTACTAGAATCATTTTGATTTACTAGAATTCCCCACCGCTCCCTTCCTAGTATATCTGGTTTCTCGGTGGGCTGCAAAATATATGGAGCATCCATGCCTGAACTTGCAGTCCTGGAAGCTGCAAGACGATTTATTAAAGCACCCGCATACCCTGATGTCACTGACACTGGCCTGGGGCTGGCTAACCCCAGTTGCAGTCATGTTACTCTGCTTTCGTGCAAACCTCTCATTGCCTCCTGCATCACCCGCATTATTAGTTATCTATTTTAACTTGAGCTCTACATCCTGAGCATCCCGGGACATAAACCAATTCTCCTCCATTTTGTCTCTAAATGGTTCACCAGAATTTAACAATGGCCAACATTTGTAGTTCCTATAAGCCTCCAAGATAGTGTCTGCATAGCTTAACATGGGACCATATTGCGATGTGGTCATCCTGACCTACAACACTGATCATTCTCAGGAACGCCCTTGTCCAATTAATAATATTCCTTGTAACTTTTCTTTACACAATCCCTGCCCCATCCCTCTTTTTCTCTTTCTTTCTCTTGCATCTCTTTCTTCTCTCCTCCAAAATATGGAAAATGTTAATATAAGTTCTTTTCTTTATCTTTTTGCACAAGGATTTGGGGATGCTCTCCCAGAGCTGGGACAAATTTGTCAACACTGGTGGGGCTCTGCTTGCCTCCAGTGTATTGGTTATGGGTCGGCTATGGCCATCATCCGATGAGCTGTTGATATTGGATTTATCCTCTGAGATCTTATGACTTGACCCTGACCTGCCCCCATGACCCATCTTCTTTCTTTTTATACATGCTTTATCCCCAGCCTTCCCTACTGAGGTGTGTGAGCTACCCGCTTGTTCCTTCACTGACTCAACCATTTGTGCATTTCCACTTGACCACGCTGCATCCACTTGGCCCATCCTATCAGGTCTTCCAGTTGTTGTGTCAGGCCACCCTGCATCTTGAGAATGTGCCTCTCAATCTGCTCAGTCACTGCAATGTGCTCAACCTGCAATGAAGACCCCTCAGGAAAAGATACAGAATTAGCAGTGTATTGCGCATCAGCCAGCTGGAATTCCAACTCTGAGCCCTGCACACTGCATGGTTGTAAACTGCTGTGCGCAATCTCACCCTGGACTACTAAGGATGGTCCCACTGCCAACCCACTGCTAGCAAAGACCAAGGCGGCCAATATTGAGGGCAATAAGGTTACACGTGTTGAGGGCCAGCATGTGCAGGCAGACCCCATTGCACTGCCCCATTAGGACCTGTGGATGTACAACTGGCAAACTGTGTGGAGGCACTTGGGCCACTACCCTGCATATAGTTTTGCAATTGCTATAGGCCTTACCTGGAGGTCAAGCCACACCGGCCCAGAGTGCCTACTACCCTCTCCTTGTTGACAGCCATGCCAATTCAATTGCATGGCGGCATTTGCCATTTGCCTTGACTGGGCCAAGGTCCTTCTTCTTGTTCACCATTTCCAAGTTATGCACCTGCTTTCGTGCCCCCTGTACCTCCTGATTGCCCTATGGCCTGAAACGATGAACCTGCTGAGCTTGGGGGCAATCTCTTGGTGTCTTGGTTCATTATCAGATCAGGAGTTCCAGCTAAAACAACAGCAGGCAACATTCTTGAATACCTCAGTTCACCGGCGCCTCCTATCTCCTTTTTCTGGCACCCTCCCTTTGGTCTGCGATGACCGCTCTCCAATGATGCTTCAGGTATTCTACAGACTGTCTCGACAGTGTTGGACTGTGCCTTGGCAGAATGCAGCCTGTAGGATCCACCTTTTCTTTTTGGCATAACCTAGAATCTCCCCAAGGGGTATCCTAGTTAGAGAAACTTCAGCTGCTTTAGTTCAACTGAAGCTTTCAGTTACAGCAGCAAAAGTAGCAGCAGCAGATGGGTGTCTGGATGGGCGAGTTCCCACCCATTTGTTGAATGTATACTCCTTGCAGGCTGACTATGAAGAATAAATCAACTTTGTGAGAAAACCAAATTGAGCTGTTTCTCTTCCAACAGGCCAGCCTAGGAATTCCCCTGACCTGTGCTCCCCAGGGTGTGCCCAATGCCACTGTATCACATGGTTCTTCAAGCACTCATACACCTAACCTATGCCCATTCACCCGCACTCCCTCCCTAACTCCATCCCGCCTTCCTCCCCCACCCCTCCCCCCACCCTCTTCATGGCCCCCACAACACCATGGCCTCCTCCCTCTTCCACCCCACCCCCCATCCTCTCCATTGCCATTACACTTCCTTTCCTCTTCCTTTCCACTTCCTTTCCACCTCCCTTTATATTCCTCTAAGTGTATATAAAGGCATTACAACTGTATATAAGAACATTATATTCTCAAACACATGTATATTTACCCCTTCTAAATGTAGGGATCCCCCCCAATTCTTGGAATTTTCCTGCTCCTCCAAGTTTAACTAACCTTAACTCACATTTCCTCCTCCCCTATTTGTTACTTGTAAAAACGAACTTGTTATATGTAAATACTAATGGTTTAACTGTTCTTCATATAATCATGCGTTAATTGTAAAGCCTGTTGCTAAATTTGTGTTCTCTGTAAACCGATGAGATGTTCCCAACGTTCGTTGGTATATAAAAGCCATTAAATAAATAAATAAATAAATCACAAGATTTTTTTTTTGCTTCCGGACTTCCACCTCCGACCGCTTCGATGCCTCAGGTTTCTGCTCCCCCCCCCCCCCCCACCGCTCAATGCCTCCGACTCACAATGCGCAGGCCCCAGCTCATTGCAACTAGGCATACACGAGTCGGCTACAGAGGCCGACTCGTTGCCTCAGGCCTCTGTAGCCTGTCGACTTATGGCTGTGACTTACAACATTCATCTTAACTCCAATGATCCCACCGCCTCCCAGCTTCCGCTTCACTAACCACTCTGAAGGCCTCCACTCCAACCTGCTTACCCTTTATGCCTCTGTTCTCATTCAGCTCATGGTTGTTTGCAGAACTGCCAGCTTACTGCCACACTTGGCGGGGGGGGGGGGGTGCCCTTATCATGCCACGAATCCTGGACTTTGCTCCAAACCGTGGTGCACAGCGCAAGAGGCTTTACCATTTGGCATATGGTGATAACTGCAAGATTTGCATTGCCTCACACCAGATATCTTGGTACTTCCTGAACACTACATCACCAGCCAAGCCCAGCTCTCTTTTGCTTCCCTCATAGAGACTTCACTGTGGCTGGGAGAAGGACATCCCTCCCACATGCACCACATAAGCATGCTGTAACGGGATGGGCCATGTCCGGAACCATGTTAGGTAGTGCTGCTATGCAGGTGACTTGGTGCCCTCATATTAATGCCCTTCAAAAAATACTGTGTTAATGTTGGCATACTAACAAGCATTAAAAACACTTGTTTGCACATGTTTTCAATGTGTTTTAGTAAATAGGGACCATAGAGCTATTTTAGGTAAGCCAGTACTAATGTATTTATGGCTACTTAAATCAATATTTTTCTAAATTAATTAGAAACTGTTGTGGTTTAGATAACAAATAGTATTTAGAGGTACATAATATAAAGTAAAACATCTCTGTCATTGATAAATATATGTTGAATAGGTTTTTATGACTTGGAAATTTCCATGCAATCACTTACTTAGGCAGAAGGATTCCCCTGAATGTCTGCTGGTTCTCTGATAACTACTGAAATTATAATAGAACTCCTGTGTCACCCTGTTTTTCTTCTGGCAAGTGCATCTATTCATGGGATCCTGTCTAAAAATTAAACTCACTAGTTTAAAATGAAAATTTAGTATAATCCCTAATGTTTTTTTTCATGATTTACATATTTATGACATTTTCTTCTTGAACTGGAAAATTTAGGCTTGATTGTTTCACATGTAAAATCAGATAATGTCATTCTTCTTTACATTTTTATACAATTTGTTATCTTCCCCCATTCCTACATGAAAAGTTTGGATTAACTGCATAATAGGAAAGTAGTAAGTTAAAAATATATTAAGTTTACACAATATCTGTGTCACACTTTAGTACCCTAATACTTCAGATAGGGACATATAGGAGACAAGTTTGTGCTTTCAACATAGTATTCAGAAAAAGCTAGAATCAAAGTTTCATGTGTAAATCAAGTAACGTCATTCTTACACTTTTGCACTTATCCTTGAATTTCTAAACTTTCCAAGCAGTCCTTTTTCTTCACCAACATTTAAAATGCATTGCAACAGATTAGCATATCACATGTTATACATAGACATACTTCAGTCTGCATGAATTGAACTCTATTTTATATTCTAGGAACAATTACTAAAGCTTAGCATGCATTCTAAATTGGTCTGAAAATGCATTAGCATGCATGCTCTAAAATTAGCATGACCATGCATATAAATGAAGGAATGCCATATTGTAAACCTGGGCAGGAACATGTGTGCCCCGTCACTAAGCAGCCATTGTGATGCTCCGCCCATGCTGCTCTCCGTGCTGTGCTAATGCTGCAGGCACAGAGCAGAGCTTTCGGCTCCTGCAACCCTCTCTTAGAGACAGGCCTAACCAGTCAGGTTTTCAGCATATCCACAATGAATATGCATGAGATAGCTTTGCATACCCTGGCACAAATCTATTGCATGCATATTCGTTGTGGATATCCTGAAAACCTGACTGGTTAGGTGCGCCTCCAGGAGAAGGCCGGGAAACACTGCTTTACATCCCTGGTGCCAGTATATATAGGCACAGCAGGAGCAGAGCAATCAATGAGAAGAGAGGAGGACCTTCTGGGAGGAAAGGATATAAGTAAAGAACTCCATGAGGGCACCAGAGGAATCTGAGAATCTAAGAAAGCTCTATGTGATTACTAAATTGCTACATTGTTAGTTAGTCAGATCAGGGCTATTCTTTGTAAGGTCCCGCACCTAGAAGGAAGGAAGATCCATGCTGGGTGGAGGGGGAGAATACCCTGGTGAAGAGTTTGGGTAGGCCAATGAACCTAGTAGGTCCGGTGGTATCTCTCATTCCTGTCATGCCTGTGTCTGGCTATGTAAGCTAACCAGTGCACTGTGGAAGAGTCATGGTCAGATGGACTGAGCCAGCATCCACAGAGCTGTGGGGGAGTGACGCATTGAGAAATCAAAGTACTCTGTGTTTTGGGGAAACACAGAAATTACAGTGATAGTAGAATTATGTGCCTGCAAATAAGAGACGTTAACCAATGGTCCTCATTTACTGAAATATCAGAGCTGGAGGTAGAATCCATGCTAGAAAACACAAACCCAGCTCCACACAAAATAGATACAATACCAACATTTGAGATAAAAAAAACAGCAAGCATAGTGGCCCTAACCTTAGCTAAAATCATTAACCTATCCCTAGAAGAAGATATAATGCCAGATATACTAAAAGGGGCAATTATAAAACCAATCATAAAGAAAAAAATAGTGACCCACTAATCCTGAATAACTACTGCCCAGTCTCAAACCTCCCCTTAATAGCTAAATTAATTGAAAAAATGGTACAAAAACAACTAGCTGAACATCTAGATAATAACAACATACTATACCCATCACAATATGGATTTCGCAAACATTACAGCACTGAGACCCTACTTCTCTCACTAACAGACAACATTTTAAGGGGTTTTGATAGCGGAAAACATTACATTCTCATAATGTTAGACTTATCCTCAGCCTTCGACACAGTAAACCATAAAATACTACTGAAAAGACTAGAAGAAATTGGGTCACACAACAAAACACTAAATTGGTTCAACTCATACCTAAACAATAGGTTCTTTCAAGTCCAAATAAACAGGGTTAATGTGCGCTGAAGGCGAGTGTGAGTGCCAGAGAGAGAGAGGGAGACTATGTGAGGGATTGTGTATGTGCGTGAGAGGGATTGGGCGTGCGTGTGTGAGGGACAGAGGGAGAGTGTACGTGCAAGAGAGAGAGAGAGAGAGAGGAAGCCTATGTAGGGGGCTGTATGAGTGTGAGAGTCTCTACCCCCCCCAGCTATCCACTTATAGGTTAGAGTAGAAGGGGTTGAGTGTAGAGGGGAATGGGAGAGCAAAGGAGTTGGGGCCTGTAAGGATAGAGTGAAAGGGGTCTGAGCCTGTCCCTCCGCCACCAGGGAAGGGAGGAGGGAGTTGGGATGGCAGGACCATTACGCCTCGCGAGATCCCCCTCGGCCACCGCTGCAGCTCCTACCACCGCTGCCGCCTCTGGCCCTTCGTGGTGCTGGGAGGGGGGAGGAGCGGAGCAGAGCAAAGACGTAGGAGGAGAGGGGACAAAAATCTCACCTGTTTTAATGGGCTTAACGGCTTGTACTAAATATTTTATGATTCCATTTTAATGTTTCCGATTGCATTGTTAAATTGAATTTTCTTAGATTTCGATTTATTTTCATTTTGATTTAATTATTTCATGTGACATTGCGTTGGAATTGAACTGTGTCATTTACCATACCATTCATTTACTGAGTATAGTTTGTTTTTTTTTCTTTTTTCATTCTTTTTCATTTCTAGAATTATGCGGTTTACATCTAGACATGGATTGCTTCTCACATGGACAATTATATGTTGCATGTTCTAGAGACGGAAAACCAGACAATCTCTATATCTGCACAGACAATGGAACAACAAAAAATATTGTATACCCACAAGCATTGTGAAATTAAACATATTAGAAACATGCGCTTTCTCTTTTCTTTCTTTTCCATTTAACCAGATTGAGCCATAGCAATGTGAGGCCGGGAACAGCTAGTATACATATAAATGATCTAGAAAGGAATATGACGAGTGAGGTTATCAAATTTGCGGATGATATAAAATTATTCAGAATAGTTAAATCACAAGTGGATTGTGATACATTACAGGAGGACCTTGCAAGACTGGAAGATTGGGCATCCAATTAGCAGATGAAATTTAATATGGACAAGTGCAAGGTGCTGCATATAGGGAAAAATAACCCTTGCTGTAGTTACACGATGTTAGGTTCCATATTAGGAGCAACCACCCAGGAAAAAGATCTAGGCATCATAGTGGATAATACTTTAAAATCTTTGGCTCAGTGTGCTGCAGCAGTCAAAAAAGCAAACAGAATGTTAGGAATTATTAGGAAGGGAATGGTTAATAGAACGGAAAATGTCATAATGCCTCTATATATCTCCATGGTGAGACCGCACCTTGAATTCTGTGTACAATTCTGGTCGCCGCATCTCAAAAAAGATATAGTTGTGATGGAGAAGGTACAGAGAAGGGCAACCAAAATGATAAAGGGGATGGAACAGGCTTCCCTATGAGGAAAAAACTTCAAATTTTCTTGATGTAGTAAAACAGAAATCCAAGGGTCTTGTCCTTCTCACTCTATCTGTTGAGACAGTGTCCCTTCCTAGTAACAGGAAAAGTCTGAAACAACTCTCTCCTTCTTTGGGTGATGAGGAAACCAGTGGAAAAAGGTTTGCTCCCTACAAAAACTGGAAAAAAAACCCAACTTTTCTCACTTCACTTCTTTCTTCAGGGCAACTGCAATTCCAATCAGACAGGTAGCAGGGTAATGCAGAACCCTAGCCTATGCCCCTCAGACAGAGGTGATGTCCCTCCTGAAATGGAACAAGATCAAGGAAAGGAATAAGAAGTCAAAAGGACGAACCCCTGTCCAAGGTCCATGAGGGCACTGGCAAGCAGGGCAAGGTCCTATCCTCTCTGGGACAGGCTGGACCACCAAAAATCTCCTCCTTACTCTCCAAAACTAAAACAAACAAACAATCACATAACTGCACATGCTCAACCAGATTTTACAGGGAGAGCTTGACCAAACCCAGCACCCTTGGCAAGGGAAAAAATATTAGGGTTGGTCTAAAAAGTGCCAAAATTCCCCCTAGAGTTAAACATGGGAAAAATAACTGGTACTGTAAGGGAATCAAGTACCCCTTACATTTGTTTTCTTCTTACATACAATATGTGATTTCTTACTTAGAAGAAAGATGCAAAACAGGATCAGAAGTCCCCCACAACCACCAGAATGCAGGCTGGCAGGCAACATGCTGTTGCCCTCAAACATTTCCTCTGCAGAAACACAGGAATACAAGTTATACATTCTAATGTTACATGTTTAATGTTTAGTTCTATAAAGCCCATAGTGATATAAATGAATCCATGAGTATTTTAAATGTGATAGCCGGTAGTCTTCCTGATGGTTGAGAATAAAATAGTTGCTAAGTGTTGTATGCATATTAGAGCACTACCAATCACTTTGAAGGTAAAATGTATAGTATAAAATGTACCAAAGAAAGCCTTTTGTGAGATTGTTTTATGGTATCACACTACTCTTATTTAAGATAGTGATATCTGTATTGGGTAAGAATGGGCAATATTACAAATGTCAAATAACAATTAACTGATTTTTCTACTTGATAACTACAAGAAAGGCTCACCATTGACTCAAACACAGATTGGCAAATTCTGAAATCACTTAATCTTAATCCTGTAATGTGAATGAATCACACTTGCCTAACTTCAATGAATATTGATCCCAAAACACAGACACTTGACACTTACCAATGAGAACAGTAATGATTGACCACAAATGCTATTGCCCTGTTATACACAATTCTGAGAGGATGCCGTATTATGTTTTTGATACAATGATGAATTTTCAAAATATTACACATGTAAAAATAAGCATATATGCATGTATGTAGCATCTATTTGTGTAAAAGAGGAGGTCTGAGGCATTCCCAGGAGGGGCCAACACCTGTAAGTTGCTATTTTAAAAGATACTTATATTTGTTCATTTGACACCTTACATATTTTTTTCACTTGCTAATTATCTGGTTTAAGTGATATTAAACGTGTTTACTGTGTAGTACTGACTGGGTGGGAAAACTGGATGAACAGGAGGGAAATCAGGCTGAAGAAATAGGAAGGTCTCGAAGACCTGAAAAAGGACTGGGTAAACTGGTGAACTAATTAGTAAAACTGGTAATTTCCTTGGCACGTGTGTAACCTGCCACTGCACTGTCCATCCAATTCAGCAGAATTTCACAGGGGGTAGACTTTGACTGTACACTCTTTATCCAGTCCTTCCACCCTTCATGCCCTCATGCAGTGACTCACTTTGAGTCCAGTCATTTTGTTTATTGCCTGGCACACTTAAATACAGAGAATGCAGGTTCCAAAACTGCCATCACATCAATAGATGACATTACTGCCTGATGGAATTGATTCAGTCCTGCATCAGACAATGCTGCTCATATCTGAGAAAATTCACCAATAGTGGAAATGATGTAACCCCATGATATTCACTCTCTGAGGGTCTGCCTAAGCCTTGGCAGAAGGAGTCCCAGAAAAATAGCTGGCATTATCCTCCCTGGAGCCCAGGGTTGCTGTACAGGGAGCTCGGCTCTCTTAAAACAGTATTCTGGAAGAGCAAATGTTGCTTGCTCTCGCACCTCAGAGGAATAACTTCACACAAAATGGAGCATAACAAAACTTGCCACTAGGGCCTACTAGAGTACCATTCTCTTAGTAACCATGAGGTACACCATATGTTTTAAAATTGACCAACTTACGCTAGTAAATCCTACTTTACTTTCACATGTAAAATATACATGTGTGTATTTAAAAAAAAAGAAGGAAAAGTACACATGTTCATTGCATTGATATATCTGGTTTTAATGCACTGCATGTATTCATGCATAAACAAGAAAGGAGACCAATCTGTTCAAACATAAAACAAAAATCACACCATCAAAAGTTTAACAGTAACAAATTATGAAAATTCAAAATATCCAAAGAATAGGATTCAAAAAGATTAAAAAAAAATTACCAAGAGTCACCAAATGGGGCTTTTTAACGATAAAATCACTTTAAATCATTCCCACACTTGTTATCATTTACCAACCCTATTTTTTAAATTAAAATTTCACCAACATATTTTTAATTAAGCTTAGCCAATGTATTTTGCTCAATATGACAAGATCTCAAAAGTCCATTATAATTTACTTAGCTTATCATAGTATCCAATGTTTCACAGCAGGGTTTCAGTGCCTCAATATTCACATTTTTAATTCCTCCAATGTGGAAGTGTGAAGTTCCTGACACTGGTGTTTCACATAAATGCTGACACATACATCATTTCTATTTTGATGCAGGTTCCACTCATGAGTGGCAAGATGACTGAAAGCACTTTGAAAGCCTTGCAGCTGCTCTGCCTGCTTGCCATGCTCCAGACATATCACCTTATGGGTCTTTGCCTATCTCCATACAGCATATCTACCATTTTAGGGGATTATCACTTCTCTGATTAACTGACAATCCCCAGATGTATATCTTAGGGATCTTACTGCCACATGTCTGTCATGCCCCTTACATACCACCTTAGATGTCTTGCTGCTTACCACTCTATCTACCTAGAATGTGCCTTATGTACCACATTAACAGTTTTATACAGGACAGACTTTTTACATGTTCTGAATCTGGGAAAGTTTTCAGTAGGAAGAGAGAACTAATGCAACACCAGAAAATCAACAAAGGGAAAAGACTGTATTCAGATTATATAATATGGGAAAAGCTTACTTTATAAAGCAAACCTCACAACTTACTAGGAAAACTGAACATATTCTGAATGTGACATAAGTTTCACTTGGACAGCAAATTTCACAAGAAACCCAAAATTCCACCCAACAGCAACATCAATTTCAAGTAGGGAATCTAATCAAAGCTTATATTACAAAAGTGATACTGATCACAGATCATTCTTTTGTTCTAAATCTGACACGTGTTAAGTACTTCAACAGAAAGACAGACATCTCCCATACCACTCTTCCCCTCATGCTATACCTTGGGGGTCTGTCTGCCACTCAGCCTTGCTACCATACCCAGACTTTCCACCTGGGGGCTCTTTTTGTACTCTGCCTTGCTGAAATACCCTTGAGGTGTCCTTGCCACTGTGGGTGATTGCTTTGCATCTTTCAAGGTGTCTTGGTGTGTTCATGATACTCTTCTGCTTTGTCCCTTTCTTGGTACCTTGCAATTTTCCTGCACCCTCCTTTCTGCTGTTTCCCCTTCATGGTGCCCTAGAATGTTAATGCCACTCTTAGTGCCACTTTGACTCTCGTGCTGCCTTCAATTGTTCATGCCATTGTTTGGGTGCCCTCTTTTGAAGACTTGGGGTATTCTGCTCATTCTTGCTGCTGCTTCTTTGGTCCTCTGACAGTGCCTTGGAGAACTGCCACTGCTGGTACCATTTTACCCCTTTATGTTGCCTTAGGATATTAATGACACTTTTAGTGCACTGTTGAAATAATCTGGATGCGTTGGAATGAATTCACCTTTCTAATGACCAATTTTATTAGAATTGACGAGAAAACCCCAATTTCGGAGCCCAGAATAGACTGCATAGACTTCCCCCATAGATTTTAATGGTAAATGAATGGAAAAATAAAATTAATAAACACATTTTTTTTCCCATTTTAAACTAATGAACCGAATGGAGGTGCCTTGCAAAGCAAATGAATAAACGGAAAGACAAATTTTCCCTTTGCACACCCCTATCAAACCAGCACTGACTATACTTATTCTTTTGTGATATATATATATATATATATATATATAATTTTATGCTCATGTCCATTATTGTATGTAGGCTATATCAAACAATCTACTAAGGTGAAGTTAACACAAAACAAGAGCTGTCTAAATGAAATTACAAGCACCTTTGGAAATCATTTGTTCTTAAACAACATTTATTTATGGAGTGTAGTGGATCGTTATTATACAAGTGTGTTCATTTAAGTGTGACGGAGACAGAGAAGCATTTTTGAACAAAAAGGAATAATATTGGATTTTTAAGTTATAATTGGTTATGACACTGGGTATGAATGCAGAAACTGAAGGGTATTCCATCCTATGTCTCATTGAGGACAGAGCTATGGTGATATCAGTATAATATGATCTGTTCATAAAGATTTTAGATGGAAAATATTGGCCTATCAAAGTGTTGGCAATTTCTTATTGGTTACCAAAGCACTCACTGAGATTTTTTTAAATCACATTAAAGATGAATTTTAAAAGCCCAATGTGCACATCAATTAGGGTATGCTCACAAAAGTGGGGCTTGAACACGTCAAGTGGAGTTTAAAAGCTGGCCAGATACATGCATATCTCCTGTAGCGCACAGATCTCTAAAGTTTTCAAAAGTGAGTGGTGTGGGCATGGTCTGAGTGAGGCATGGGCATTTTGGGGCATGAACCAGAGATCTGCGAGTGCACAGAACCCCTGCCATGTAAGTTAACTTCTGCTACGGAGGAGTTGTAAGTTATAAAATAAAATAAACTAGGCAGATCTGCGGGGTTTTAAGGGTCACAGCTAACTGGGGGAGTAAAAGCTATTAAACTGGGGGGGGGGGAGGTTGGAGGCCCTACCTCTTAATTGGGCTAACTGGGAATGAACTGGTAAAACTTGGAACAGCGTCAGTTTGCGCCCTTTTAGAATCCCCCAATTTACTCGGTAGAAGAGGGCTATGCACATCCAAGCACGTGCTCATTTAAAATTCAGTGCTCATGTGCTATTTTATAACATGCACACATATATGCACACAAGTTATAAAATGGCCGGATTCCTGGGCGCGCTGGCTCACACACACACTAATGTGCACCCGCAGGCTGGTTTGAAAGTAACCATCCACATACATGTTATTTTGTATCCTGTCCTGAACTTTGGAAGGGTGGGTAACAAATATTTTAAAATAAATAAATAAAATAATACAAGATAAGTATTTGAAAAAATGAAATTTATTTGAAATTTGAAAAATGTATAAATAACAGAACTTGTATGGAATCAACTTTGTGGGACAATTGATTTATTTATTTATTTGTGGTTTTTTATATACCAAAGTATAGCGTTTTGCCTTCACTCCGGTTTACAGGATAACAACGTAATACATACAAATAACTTATAACTGTATTTAACATTCATAGAGTATAACCTTATTTAACATATTAAATGAGAAATTTATATGAAAGAGGTAATCGACACGAGGAGTAAATATATGATATTTATTAATTATTATGTGGAACGAATAGCAATCTGAGCGGTAGAGGGTTGATGTAGGATATGGATAAGAGTAGGAGCTCGGGGCATGTTAGGTGCTACAGGTCAAGACTTGAGAAAGGTTGGAAGAGGATGAGGGATGAGGGCAGAGTAGGGGAGGTGAGAGGGAGAGAGGGGGGTGGGTGGAGAGGGGCGATGAGACAGTGTTTAATAGAAAAGGATCGTCGAAGGAATGGGGTCGTCAGCATGTAATGGTTCGAGAGGAGGTGGATTTCTTATCCCACGCCATCTCTAAACGTTTGACTGAATAACCAGGTCTTTAGTTCTTTTTTGAATGCTTTGAAGTCATGAATTGCGCTTAAATGTTGTGGAATGTTGTTCCATAAGTTTGGGCCTGCTATGGAGAAAGCTCTGTTCCTGGTGTTAGTGAGTTTGGCTAGAGGAATTGATGGAATTTCAAGTTGAAGTTTATTTGCAGATCTGGTCATTCTTTGAGGTTTGTGTGTTAGGATAAGTTCATTGAGAGCGGTGTTATCCGTTGAGTGTTTTGCATTGTGAACTATTGTTAATGCTTTGAATTTAATTCTCTGGTCTATTGGGAGCCAGTGAAGTGATTTGAGGACTGGTGTGATATGGTCAGATTTTTTTTTTCCGGTTAGAATTCTTGCTGCGGCGTTTTGTAGTAGTTGCAGAGGTTTTAAGGTGGTTTTTGGTAGGCCAATCAGGAGGGAGTTGCAGTAGTCGAGGCTGTTGAAGATGAGCGATTGTAGAATTGTTCGGAACTCATGTTGGTGTAGTAGTGGTTTTAGATGTTTGAGGACATGTAGTTTGTGGAAGCCTTCTTTTGTTTTGAAAGCAGTGTTCTGTTTTAAGTTGAGTTCGTTGTCGATCCAGATTCCTAGGTCTCTTGTTGAGTTTTTTAGTTGGATGTTGAAGTTTTCTATTTCTAGAGAGAGGGGAGTGGAGGATTGTGTAGTGTTGTTTCTTCCTATTAGTATGCATTCTGTTTTATTCATGTTGAGGGATAACTTTAGGTGGTTCAGCATGTTTCTGATGGTGATTAGGTGTTTGGCTGCGGTTCTTGATGATAACAATGAGCACTGCTACACAGTTTGGCTCTTATATGAAAGTACAAATCTTTGCTCTGATAAAAACATAATTGTTTAGTGGTGTTATTAATATTTGGAATTTTTTTCAGTAACAACTCCTCCGTCTATCCCATTAAAGTCTTATCCACTGAAGGCATTTGAACTCTCTATTATATCTCCCCTGTCTTTCTTCTCCTCTAGAGCAGATTCTCAACCCTATCCTCAGGGCACACATAGTTATTCAGGTTTCAAGATATCCACAATGAATATACATAAGACAAATTAGCATACAATGGAGGGAATGCATGCAAATCTATCTCAGGCATATTCATTGTGGATATCCTGAAAACCTGACTGATTAGGTGTGCACCGAGGGCTGGTTGAGAACCACTGCTCTGCAGTATACATATTCTTAAGTCATCTCATAGCGCGTTAGGTAGAGATCCTGCACTATTTTGGCAACCCTTCTCAGAAACACATCCAGTATGTTTATGTCCTTCCAAAGATATGATCTCCGGAACTGGACACAGTATTCCAAGTGAGGACTCATTTATATGTACAAAGGCATAATCACTTCAAGGTTCATATTCAAAGGGGTTTGTCCAGCTAAGTTTTTGGATTTAGCTAAATAAACCCTGAGCTTTTAATTACCAACTCCTTGTAGTGATACTTTTTAGCTGAGTAAGTCATTATACAGCTAAATCTCACCCAACTAAAAAAAAAGCAGTGTTGGAGTGTTTCGGAGTAGGACTTAAATTTAGCCAGATAAGGCTATTCAGTGATTGTCTTTATGTTTTATATTATTGTTTATGGTGAATACTGCTTTGGATAGTCTCTTGGGGCAGGGAAGGCAATTAAGACATTTTTTAAATACATGAAATAAATAACTTTGATTTTTGTCAGGTATCTTGAGTGGACCATATGTCCGGCTAGTTGCTTGAGTAACTTTACCTGGATAACTTTCCTACTCCCCAGCTTACTCAATATGGACCTCTTCCTTTTTTCTACCAGTTATGCCTTTTTCTATGAACCCTAGCATCCATCTCACCCTGACCATTGTCTTTGTCACACTGCTTTACTACCTTTAAATCATTGGGCATAATCACCCCGCGGCCTCTTTCCTGCTTTATGGAGATCTTACCTCTCCATTGTGCACTGCTCCTTTGAATTTCTCTCTGGTGATACTGTGCTGATTTGACTTGCACTAAGGATTAGTACCCTGTATCCATAATAAAAATGTATCATTGTGGACATGCATATGATGAGAATTCGTGCCCTATCTCCATACTGGTGATTTTGTACTATTCCGAACTGTTCTCCAGGAAACTTGTATTAAACTGGAAAACTGACTGGAAAAGGGGAGAAGGATTCTCTGGTCTTTGTTTTATTTTGCTTGAGCAGTATGGTTGGTTGATATTTCATAGTTTCTATTTAGACTTACATCCTACCTTATTGAACCCAATGGGAAGCCCCTCTAAAGCAGATGTTGGTAATATCAATTATTTTTTGTATGTAAAGCAATGTTATATCATTATTAATGGCCATATCAATGAGTGCACCCTCTGCATTGACAACACAATGCTCCAGATATGAATACTGATGGTAAGTGAATGCCTTAATGCAGTAACCTGCTGCTTACACAGTGATAGCGTGCCCAGATGTTACAATTTTGCACCTGATTTATTTTACTGTGAATATACTGAAAGAGATGTTTCCACCCAAATATCTTAGCTTAAAAATCTCAAAATATCAAAAGCACTGCCCAGTGTTACATTTATTTAATTTTTAGTTATTTATTTGATCCATTTCCATTATAGAAATATCAATGAAAAATATCATAGAGTCATATATAACCAAGTAAAATACATCCAATGGAAGAAACCACAAATGTATATGTGAATTCAAATCTACATGTGTGGAAGGGAGAAAGGAGAGGTCCTAATATGAAGAAAAATAAAAAGGAAAATAATAAGGGAATTTGGGTTAAGATTTCAATCATTGTTGAACTAAAGAATTGTAAAAAAAAGTTGTAACATGTTTAAGTTGAATATTCTATGATGGTTTTCCCTTGTCTATCTGAACCCTTTCCTCACTCCCCCCTCTCCCCTCCAAATAAAAGCAAAAACAATGAACCTATTTTTCTGAAATTTGAATGTTTCAGGGATCACACTGGCACATCTTACATTACCTTCTTTGTTCATGTAGCTTACCTTCCCCACACTGTCTGATCTGATTCTCATGCCCTTGTAATGAATTTTATCTTGACAAGCTGTCAAGGTAAAAAAAAAAAAAAAAAAGCCAACATTTCCGAACATTCATGTACAGGGATTTGTTTTGTGAAGGCAAAAGTCTTGGAGCAGCCCTATGCAGAGAATTGCTCTTCACCTTCTAAAGCTTGTGCCAGCAATGATCTGCACTCATTGTTGCATAGCCAGGCTTTTGCCTCTCTCTCTCTAGATTCAATCTGATTATCCAGCAAAGCAAAGAAGTTTTTACCCCTCTGTTCAAATTCAGCAGAATCTCATCTAGGTATGATCTAGGCACAGATTGATTGGGTTTAATCTAATTCTACAATGTTCTTGTATGAAACACGGTCCACAGAACTATCTTTATGGTAAATACTACAAGTTCCAGGATCTGTTGGTTAAAACCAAGAGAAGTCACTTCTAGCATGCTGAATTGTCACACTTCAGCAAGGATGGGTGAGATTTTGTTCTCCAGTAACCTGATTAGTTCCAAACTAGCTCACAGTCTTGATTGTGAGATAGATCCTATGATAGGTTCAGAGAATCATTCTTCTAGATGTTAATATACCTTTGCTTTTTAAAAAAAAGATTACTATGTTGCAGGACTTATAGCACTCAAAATTAATCTGTCCCTGTAGAGCATACTATCTAAATATGAAAAGACAAATAGGTCTTACATATTGAGTATGGCAATCAATCAGTTACTAACACTCAATAAATGCTCTTGGGGCTCAGAAAAAGTCAAATGAAAGAATCTTGTATTGATAATGTTATTTTCCTAAGGCAAGACAGGTAATTTTGATGAGTGGGCAATACAGATTTGCATGCAAGCATCCTGCAACTCTAAAAGGCACAGAAAGTATTCTGGTGTGACTGCTTGATGGAAAGAACATACAGACTCCATCTGGAAATGCTGCAATTGCACAAACCTAGTCAGATTCTATAAGTCCAGAATGGGACTGAAGCACCCATACTTTTTTTTATCTTAAAGAGCTTGACTTGCAAGAGATATGCTCCTGCGATCCAAAAATAGAGTCTATTTTAAACCATCAGAAAATGCCAAGCCTTTGTGGAGTGGTGGTGGTGGGGGGGGGGGGGGGTTACTTATAGTTTTGTAGTTTGCAAAATGTGGATCTAATGTAGTATCTGCCGTGTGAGTTGGCTGCTGAGATGGTAGCTATGAACAGCCCACATATAAGATACCATTATTTCAGCACTGGGCAGATTGTTTGAATGTATCATAATATTCTAAGACAGGGCTTATCAAACCTGTTCTGGGGATTCCACAGCCAATCAGGTTTTCAGGAAATCTACAATGAATATGTATGAAATAAATATGCATATCAGGTAGACACCATATATGCAAATGTATCTCTTGTATGTTCATGGTGGATATCCTGAAACCCGACCGACTGTGAGGTCCCAGGACAGGTTTGGGAAGTCCTACTCTAAGGGATATATTTTCAAAATATTTATGCATGCAAAATTGGAAGTTGTGCATGAAAGTAGCACATACACACAGAAGTAGTATTTGCAGAAGCATTGAGTAAGTGCATCCTAGCAGTGCAGCATGTAAAGATGAAAGAAAAATAGAAGCAGATTAAGGGCATTCTGGAGTAGAGTTTGGAAATTTGAGCACAAGTTAATATTTTGTAAGCAACTTTGTCTGTTTAATTTTATACCTGCCAATTAATTCATTAATTCATTAATTTACAATACTTATTCCTCGCTTGCTTTAACAAATTCTGAGAGTTACAATAGTGTATACAATATAATAATACAAATCATCAATCCTCATAACAACATAAAGCCATATACAAATCAAATCAAATAAAAATGTCTTTAAAAATATCTTTATCCCCAATACAAATAAATCAACAAATAAAACAGAAATCACTAAATTTAAATCATGATGTTTGTGTAAATAAACATGTTTTTAACTGTTTGTGGAATGTCATTACATTTTCTAAAAGCTACAATTCAATTGGTTCCAAATAGTACGAGTCAAGACAAAAAAAGGCTCTATAACGAGTCAAGATCAATGAAGCTTTCCTCATTAAAGGGACCACTAAAAGGCCCTCAACCTGAGAGTGTAATACACGAATCTGAACAAACAAATGAAACTCTATCGCAGAACAGAAACTGAATTTGATTTTGTTTTTTTTGTTTTTTTGCAGTTTTTAGGTGGGAGGTCTGGATTAAGTGGTGAGAGAGTTAGGGTGAAGTACTAGAGGGTCACTGGTGCTTGAAATTACACATACAAGAAAGTATCTTGATAAGCAGAGTACTCGCATTCTTTATAAAATATGTACCTCGGCATATAAATTAGGGTTATTATGCACACATATTACAATTATTACACTGGTAAACAAATTTCTGGGAGCATTTTGTTTCCTCCACAACCTTCAGTGAAACAAGTAGATTTTAACAAGCTCAACACACATATGCATTTATTATGTCTGTATCACGTACCGTTTGCCAGAAACATGCGATATACATTAAGCATTGTTATGTGTCTGTAGCAGCATAAGCTATAATGTCAATGATGGCACCAGAAACAGTCAGCTATATGATCTTTCTGTTCCCTCCATATCATTGGGATGGCAAACGGCATGGACAGTCGCACACCTTTCAGCCAAACTCGCAGACTACTGGTGCAAGATGCGCAACATATATGAGGAGCCCATGCTCTGTCCTGGTCACCAATTTTGCACCCGAAGTATAACTTGTATGCCTTCTTAATGAGTGCAGTCATACTCCTTTTCTGTGCTTTCAGAGTAAACCCACCACAGATGTAACAAAACGTGTCACGGCTAATACGACATTGGCGCAACATTTCATAAAGTATATGAAATTACATCCACAAGCTTTAAACTCAACAGTTTTAGTGATACAATTCACTCATTCACACAGACGTTGCATAGGAGACTACTCATTGCTGCTGCTTATATAAGACTGTGTCGTCATGGAAACAAGTTGGAATCTTGCAGCAGAGCTGAGGCTTGCCTGAACAAGTTCTGGCATGATCAGGCAGAGTTTGTTGGTGTATTTTTAAAAAAGTTAGTCTCTGTTACATGTTACGTTGCTTATGGTCATCAAAAATATGACATGAATTTTAAAAATCATAAAAACTACTATCCAGCAAGAAAATATATACATGCGAGATTATGTTTTAAAATTTCACAATTATTGTAACACAAAATTGCCTGTTTCTCAAAAGACTTACATGATGTACAAATTTTGAAGTAATATCTGTAATCAGCATCAAACAATCTATTTGGAACATCAAAAAGCCTGAAGGAAACAAAAACTTTGTTTACCAGTGTTACATGCATACAATATGGGGCAGATTTTTGAATTGCCCAATGCGGGGTACATTTGTGCGTGCTACCCAGCTACCCAGCATGCACAAATGTACACCCGATTTTATAACATGCGCACGCTGCCGCGCAAATGTTATAAAATCCAGGGTCAGCATGCACAAGGGGTGCACACTTGAGAACCTTGCGCGCCCCGAGCCCTAGGGGAGCCCTAGGGGAGCCCCGATGGCTTTCCCCGTTCCCTCCGAGGCCGCTCTGGAAATCGGAGCGACCTCGAAGAGAACTTTCTTTCCACTCCCCCCACCTTCCCCTCCCATCCCCTATATAACCCACTCCCCCAGCCCTATCTAAATCCCCCTCTTACCTGGCAGGTGTAATGTGCGTGCCCCGGCTGGCTGCCAGCATGCCATCCCCCGGCACAGCCACTGTGCCGGAGGCCTCAGTCCCGTCCCTGGACTGCCCACTTCCCGCCCCTTTTTCAAAGCCCCGGGACATACGTGCGTCCCGGGCTTGGGCACGTCACCGAGCCTATGCAAAATAGACTCAGCGCGCGCAGGGGCATGTTTTCGGGGTTACGCACGTAAGTTACGCTAAAAGACAGGAAACAGAGAGTAGGATTAAATGGGCAATTTTCTCAGTGGAAGGGAGTGGGCAGTGGAGTGCCTCAGGGATCTGTATTGGGACCCTTACTTTTCAATATATTTATAAATGATCTGGAAAGAAATACAAATGAGATAATCAAATTTGCAGATGACACAAAATTGTTCAGAGTAGTTAAATCACAAGCAGATTGTGATAAATTGCAGGAAGACCTTGTGAGACTGGAAAATTGGGCATCCAAATGGCAGGTGAAATTTAATGTGGATAAGTGCAAGGTGATGCATATAGGGAAAAATAACCCATGCTATAATTACACAATGTTGGGTTCCATATTAGGTGCTACAACCCAAGAAAGAGATCTAGGTGCCATAGTGGATAACACATTGAAATCGTCGGTACAGTGTGCTGTGGCAGTCAAAAAAGCAAACAGAATGTTGGGAATTATTAGAAAGGGAATGGTGAATAAAACGGAAAATTTCATAATGCCTCTGTATCGCTCCATGGTGAGACCGCACCTTGAATACTGTGTACAATTCTGGTCACCGCATCTCAAAAAAGATATAATTGCGATGGAGAAGGTACAGAGAAGGGCTACCAAAATGATAAGGGGAATGGAACAGCTCCCCTATGAGGAAAGACTAAAGAGGTTAGGACTTTTCAGCTTGGAGAAGAGACGACTGAGGGGGGATATGATAGAGGTGTTTAAAATCATGAGAGGTCTAGAACGGGTAGATGTGAATCGGTTATTTACTCTTTCGGATAGTAGAAAGACTAGGGGGCACTCCATGAAGTTAGCATGGGGCACATTTAAAACTAATCGGAGAAAGTTCTTTTTTACACAACGCACAATTAAACTCTGGAATTTGTTGCCAGTGGATGTGGTTAGTGCAGTTAGTATAGCTGTGTTTAAAAAAGGATTGGATAAGTTCTTGGAGGAGAAGTCCATTACCTGCTATTAATTTCACTTAGGGGTGGATTTTCAGAGCCCTGCTCGCCTAAATCCGCCCAAAACCGGGCGGATTTAGGCGAGCAGGGCCCTGCGCGCCGGTGAGCCTATTATACATAGGCCTACCGGCGCGCGCAGAGCCCCGGGACTCGCGTAAGTCCCGGGGTTCTCCGAGGGGGGCGAGTCGGGGGGCGGGCCCGGTCGTCGCGGCGTTTCGGGGGCGTGTCGGCAGCGTTTTGGGGGCGGGTACGGGGGCGTGGCTATGGCCCGGGGCGGTCCGGGGGCGTGGCCGCACCCTCCGTACCCGCCCCCAGGTCGCGGCCCGGCGCGCACGAGGCCCGCTCGCGCGCGGGATTTACTTCTCCCTCCGGGAGGCGTAAATCCCTGGAGAAAGGTAAGGGGGGTTGTAGACAGGGCCGGGCGGGTGGGTTAGGTAGAGGAAGGGAGGGGAAGGTGAGGGGAGGGCGTTAGAGGATTCCCTCCAAGGCCGCTCCGATTTCGGAGCGGCCTTGGAGGGAACGGGGGTAGGCTGTGCGGCTCGGCGCGCGCCAGGTATACAAAATCGATAGCCTTGCGCGCGCCGATCCAGGTTTTTAGCAGATACGCGCGGCTCTGCTCGTATCTACTAAAATCCAGCGTACTTTTGTTTGCGCCTGGAGCGCAAACAAAAGTAGGCCTATTCGCGGAGTCTGAAAATCCACCCCTTAGAGAATAGCCACTGCCATTAGCAATGGTAACATGGAATAGACTTAGTTTTTGGGTAATTGCCAGGTTCTTATGGCCTGGATTGGCCACTGTGGGAAACAGGATGCTGGGCTTGATGGACCCTTGGTCTGACCCAGTATGGCATTTTCTTATGTTCTTATGTTCTTAACCCTTTGAAAATTTGCCCCTTTATGCATGTACTTTTATAAAATGGGAAGATAAACTATGTGTTTTCCTATATTACCAATATACATGTGTACTAACAATATACATGTGTACTAACATATAGGCCTATAATTTTGGGACAGAAATATGTAATATTTTATAAACTATGTAGCTCCCACTTATTGGTTTATAAACTACTCTTGTAACTTTAGATGCATTGACTTACTCACGTATATACTGACTTATAGATACTATTGAAAATTATCCTTCCTGTGATGACTATGATATTTGTATTGGGTAAGCATATAAGTATTATAAATATCTAATAATAATCAGCTGATTTCTCTACTTGATAGTTACAAGAAAGGGCTGCCATTGACTCAAAGAAAGAAAAATTCAGAAACCATATAATTTAAATCCTAAAATGTGAATGAATGGCATTTGCCTAACTTTTACTGAATACTGATCTCAAAATGAAGCAACTGAGCTAAGCCTGAGGCTTCAACAGCACTTTTTCTCTCTTTGAAGCCTACTAATAGAATTCAATAGGAATTGCAGCTGAAATTACCCTGCCCGAGACCAGCAGAAGACTGAATGGGAAAAACTGCTGTCTTAGGCCTGGATTTATCAAAATGCACTAAATACCGCATGCGATAGAAAAAGGGAGGTGTTTTATGGTAATAGGCAGTGTATTACAATTTGCACTAATACCAATGCAAGAGCTTTGACATTCAAAGTGAGACGTAGGAACAGAACAGTGCTCTCTTGTGAAGATTTGATGACCCTCGGAGTGAGGAAACTCACTCAAAGATGATATTTGTGCAATGTTCTCTCAACCTAGCTTGATGGACTCTCTACCTGGGTAACATCAAGCTAGGTTGAGAGAACATTGCACAAATCTCATTTTTGGGTGAATTTCTTCGCAAGAGAGCACTGTTCTGTTCGTACGTCTCACTCTGAATGTCAAAGTGGCCCCTAACCCCTACACTAATACCTAAACCTCACCTTGAGTTACTAGGGGGCCTCCCATAGAGATATAAATACCTATCTAGTGTGAGGGCTTTATGGTTAGTCTGTCTCTCTCTCTCTCTCTCTCTCTCTCTCTCTCTCGTGTCTTTCCCCCATCTGGATAGCTAGGCAGGAGCTTCAAAACTACTAAAACAGGCCTTTAAGAACACATCACAAAATACAGCTTAACACTACTGAAGAAGGTGTAGCTAAAATCAGCATTAAAGCCATACAATAGACATCACAAAACAGTTAGCCCTCTCCTTTTCAGATTTGCATCGCACCATACGTTATGGTGCTATCACATGCAATAAAGGCATTTTCGCATGTGTTAACAGTGCTTTTCGCATGTGATAAGCCCTTAACACATGTGAAAACTCCTTATAGCATTTTGATAAATGATCCTTTAATTATACTTTCTGAACCACCATGTTCATAAGTCATGCAATATTCAAATACTGTTTACATGCTAGAAGGGCTGGTGCAAGGGGATTAGGCACCCTAGAGGAACCTTCTAGTGATGTGCAATCGTTTTTGCCAAATTGGACTATTTCAAAGAAATAGTCCAATTCAGCATGGGTCGGAGGACCTGAATCCCGAGACAGATTTTCCCTGAACTTTGGGGAAAATTTGTTCGGGTTAGTGCGAATGGAGGGGCACCTTTATTAAAAAAAAAAACCAAACAAACCCACCCAACCCTTAAAATGTAGTTATTTACAAGCCCCCCACCCTCCGGACCCCCCCAAAACTTGCCTATAATCCGTGGTGTCACATGGAAGGAGCAATGGATGGCCCGCTCTATTTTCTAAGATGGCGCCAGCCATCCATTGCTATTACCATGTGACGGGGCCGACCAATGGCACAGTAGCCCCTGTCACATGGTAAGGGCATAGGGCCACCGGTGCCATTTTGTTTACTGGCTGCCGACAGCCCGAGAGCAGGAGATCACTCCCGGGACCCCTACTGGACCACCACGGATTTTAGGCAAGTTTTGCAGGGGTCTGGAGGGTAGGGGTGTGCATTCGGATTGACCGCATTAGTAAAACGCAACTCATATTTTTTTTTTACTTAAAAAATTGATTCGACATAAACGATCGGATTTCCCACATATCGAACATAGATATGTTCGATATGTGGGAAATCGCGATTGTTGAGCCAAAATAAAAATATAAACCCCCTCACCCTCCTTAATCCCCCCCCCCCCGACTTACCACAACTCCCTGGTGATGGAGCGAGGAGTGAGGATGCCATTTCTGCAATCCTTGGCGAGAAGCATGTGACGTCGGCGGCACGTCGAGTGACGCCGGCGTCACGTGATTCCCGGCTCGTTCGCGCCGGACGGCTCGTTCGGCCCAAAAAGAACTTTTGGCCAGCTTGGGGGGGTCAGGAGGCCCCCCCAAGCTGGCCAAAAGTTCTTTTTGGGCCGAACGAGCCGTCCGGCGCGAACTTGCCGGGAATCACGTGACGTCGGCGTCACGTGATTCCCGGCTCGTTCGCGCCGGACGGCTCGTTCGGCCCAAAAAGAACTTTTGGCCAGCTTGGGGGGGTCAGGAGGCCCCCCAAGCTGGCCAAAAGTTCTTTTTGGGCCGAACGAGCCGTCCGGCGCGAACTTGCCGGGAATCACGTGACGCCGCGTCACTCGACGTGCCACCGACGTCACATGCTTCTCGCCAAGGATTGCAGAAATGACGTCCTCACTCCTCGCTCGATCACCAGGGAGTTGTGGTAAGTCTGGGGGGGGGATTAAGGAGGGTGAGGGGGTTTAAATTTTTTTTTTGCACATATGTACATATACCCAACTCATTGGATTTTTTTTTATGTCCATATTGGCCGCAAGTGGGACCCCCTTTCGGACATAAAAAATATGAACATAAAATTTTGCTCTGCACATCCCTACTGGAGGGTGGGGGATTGTAAATAACTAAATTTTAAGGGTTAGGTGTTTTGGGGGATAAAAAATGAAGCACATCTCTAGAATCTTCTGCCTTGCGCCTCCACACCCCCCCCCTCCCCCTCCCGATCAAGCCACCCCACGGTCTTGGCCCCGACTCCTACCTCATTCTCGATTGTGCCCGCCGAGTATGTGGTTTTCTGGACCGCAAGCAGGTTGGACGCTGCTCGTAGCCCGCCAAATCGTCACTCCTCTTTGCCGCCGCTTGCGGCCCCATATGGCTCGCGCCCAGTGGTGTACCAAGGGTCTCTGGTGCCCGGGGGCTAATGCATTTGTGTGCCTCTCCAGCACCCCCCCAATCCTTCTTGTACTATTTCTTAAGGCCACAGAAAATCTGTGGCGTCTCTAGAGAGAAGAATGTGTGTGTGTGTGGGGGGGGGGGTAGCCAAAATGACATTTCCTCATCACACCCACCTCCAGAGCATGGCCCCCTGCGTTAAAATTGGCTATAAAAAAAAGTCTTAATAAGAAAGACCAAAGGGTCTTCTGTGCGAAATACTCCTGAGGGAATTCTGCGCAAAAAAATAAAAAATTCTGCAACCAAAAAGTGAAAATTCTGCATACACATTTTCTAAATTCTGCAAAATTCTGCACATTTATTTTTCAAAATAACATAATATGTTTTGCAAATTATTCTGCATTTCAGTGCAATGAGTGTCCCTGGCAACTTGGCTCATCTGCCAGCAGTGTCAGTTGCTGCTGCTGGCAGATGAGCCAAGCTGGCAGGGACTACTGCAGTTATTGCTAACCTCTCCACCTGAGCATCCATACCAGGGCCCCTTCACTGCATGGGCTCTGATGCAACTGCACCTCCACCTCTGTGGCGTGGAAGTGGCTTCTCTATTGGTTGCATCATGCACTGCCGTATGGAAGACTTGGGATGAATCCCCAACATGCTCACTGTCTCTCTTACATGATGTCAGACATATGCTTTCTCTCACATGCCATCTGTCACACACATGTTCTGTCTCCCCAAATACAACTCTCTCTCTCTCACACACACACACACACACACGCTCCCCCATCCCCCACATACAGACTCCCAGGTAGACACCTGGGTCTCTTCTTTAGCCCCTCTCTTTCCCCCTCCCTCTTTCTCTCTTTATCTTTCCCCTTCTCTCTTTCTCTGTCCCCCTCCCCTCTGTTTCCCTCCCTTCTCTCTCTCTCCCTCTCTCCTCTCTTTTTCCCCCTCTTCTCCTTTCCCCCTTCTTTCTCTCTTTCCCCTTCCCCCTTCTTTCTCTCTTCCCCCTTCCCCTCCCCTCTGTTCCCTTCCCTTCTCTCTCTCCCTCTTCTCCTCCTTTCTTTTTCCCCATCTTCTTTTTCCCCCTTCCCCTCTTTCTCCATTCCACCTCCCCCTTTCTCTCTATTTTCAATTGTTGGGTCCTGGTTTTTAGCACGGTACAGCTTGCTAACCTCAAGCCGCCGGTGCCGTGCTGCAATGCGATGTGGTGCCCCCACTCTCCGTGCGCCATCTGACTTCGCTGCCCCGTATTGGCTGCTGTCTGGGCGCGGAATGCTTCCGTTTTTTTTTAATCCTTTTCCGGCCGGCATGAGAGGAAATCGTGAGGCAACAGCAACAGTGCGAGGAAGGGCAGTGAGGGAGGAAATCTGTGCGGCGGCGATGAAATCTGCATGGCAGAGTTGAAATCTAAGAAATCTGCGAGGTGAGGGAGGAAATCTGCGCGAAGGAGGAATTCTGCGCAAATTCTGCATTCTGCAGTCGCACAGAATTCCCCCAGGAGTAAATTTTAAAAAGCTGGCCAGTTTCACACCTCTAGTAAAACTACTATTAAAATTATTTGATAGCTTTATTCAATTAATTCTATATGGCTAAGAGAGCGAAGTCTGGAAAGTATACAGGAAGGAAAAAAATGACAATATAAATCATGCACCTCCATTTCTGTAACATACTGTGCATCCATGGAAATTCACCCAACAATGGAGCTTGGGTGTTTCCCTTACAACTCATCAAACAAAAAAATATTTTCAAATTCCTGACAGTAATAGCAACACAAACACCTTCCACTGCCAGGCACATTGTGAACTAACACAAAACCCCGCAAAAAAGAGACTCAAAATCTATACAGCAAGCCTATCGTAACATAACAGTAATATCACCAAGGCCTCAAACAACAATAACCCTACCTGTGAAAAAGCAGCACTGTAAATATTACACTGGGTTCCAGAATACCAATGCACCACCTACCAGGGAAACAAAACAACCCCAATTGCTATAGATCCCTACACAAACAAGCTAGCAGAATCTCTCATCATGGTCACAGGCACAGGGCAGAGACTGACCCTCACCAAATACAGAATAAAGGATCACAAATTAGGCAAACTGAAATGGAAACCCCAAGAAGCTAGATTCTGAGTACCATTCTAATAAAAGAATATTTTAAAACTACTGATAAATAGAATAATTTCAATTAATTAAAATCAAATGCATTTTAAAACAATTTCCCAAGCACCAATAATATATTTCAAAAGAGCATACATAACAAATAACACCCAGTAATTAAAACTAATAAGGATTTTAAAAAGCCCCTGCTGTCCATACCTGGGAACTCTTGATTTCCAGTCACTCTGAAATTGTCGAGGATAAGGTTAGGGGAGCGCACAAACTTTATCCTCTCTCTCACACATACATGTTCATTCTTTCTCACACATACACTGTCACATACACACACATTCATGCTCTTATACCCACCATAACCTCCCTCTCTCTCACAGACATTGACACACTTTTAGGCTCTAAGACCATCTTTCCCCCCCACACCACCCAAGCACAAGCTCTCACTCCCCTGGATTCTCTCATACACACACATGCTCTCACTCTCGCTGGCTCCCTCACATACACACAAACACACATCCCCAGACAAGCTCCCAGTCATTCTCTCTCACACACACACACACACACACACACACACACACACACACACACACACACACACACAAATACACCCATACTGACACCCAGGCAGCTCCCATTCATTCTCACACTGCTCCCTCCCCACCCCCCAGGCGTGCACACATTCATTCTCACACACATACACAGACCCCCAGGCAGGCACCAATTCTTTCTCACACACATATACACCACAAACAGGCAGGCACCTATTCTCACAAAAACAAACACCAGGAAGACACACATTCATTCTCATACACAGATACAGCCTCAGGCAGGCACCCATACATTCACACATATACAACCCCAGGCAGACTCCATACACATGCACACACTGACTGTAGACCCCCTCTCTTTCTTTTGCCAGGAACCTCAGAGCCTCGCTCATTCCTCTGCTACTGCTGTCACTGCTACTGCTGTCACTGCTGCCGCGTGGCTATTGGGGAGGTGCTGATTGCTGCTACTGGTACTGAAGACCGTTCTGCTGCCTCCTCTGTGCAGGCCCGCGGTATTAAATATTAGCGTGTTTCCACTTCCTCCATGATGATATCGTACATTGTGAGATCGGCATAAAGTGCTACTCTTGCACATTCCCAAAGATAACATATGCCAATCACTAAAAAGTAATTTTTTGTTTTTAACTTTGCTGTCTGATCTTAGTTTTCTAATCGGTTGGTCACAGGCTTTTTTTTTTTTTTAATCTTTATCATTTTGAATTTACAAATTTTTGAAAAGATTAATACTTATATCCTAGATTTCCATTCATTAAACAGAATAAAACAAAACAAATTAAACATCTTTCATTTGTACATTCGAAATCAAAGACTTCTCAAATAAGGAGATATTTAAGGAAAATAAATAAAAACACAAAGCTTAACATAGCAATACCAACTGGTATTTATATAACTCCCAAATCTAGGCTACTCATTTGAGGGCAATGAGGAGGAAGTAACAGGCAATTGGGCATCTACAAATTGTTGTAATTGATCTAACTGATGGAAAATATATATATGATCCCCTTTCTTAATTTCACATCGACAGGGATATCGTAGAAAAAAGGTAAAACCTAAAGAGGTGATTTTTTTGCCTTAACACAAGAAATTCTCTCCTCTTTATCCTAGTGACTGGTGCCAAATCAGGATAAATTTTTATGGATTGCCCATGGAAAGATATGGGAAATTTCTGAAAATATCTTTTCATTAACTTATTTATATCCTGTAATGATATAAATGATACAATCAAAGTGTTTCTATATAAGGCCTGGATTTATCAAAATGTGATAAGTATCGCATGCGATAGCAAAAGGGGTGTGTGATAAGTGCCAGACCTGTTGTATTTCCTGTTTATAACCAATGGTGGGGAGAGAATGAGAGAGAGAAAGAGAGAGAGAGAGCACCTAGCCATAATATCTGCTCCCTAGATAGGTATTTGTATCCCTATGGGAGGCCCACCTAGTAACTCGAGGTGAGGTTTAGGTATTAGTGTAGGGGGTTAGGGGCCACTTTGACATTCAACGTGAGACGTACAAACAGAACATTGGTCTCTTGTGAAGATTTGATGACCTTTGGAGTGAGGAAACTCACTCCAAGATGATATTTGTGCAAGGTTCTCTCAACCTAGCTTGATGGACACTCTACCTGGGTAACATTAAGCTAGGTGGAGAGAATATTGCACAAATATTGCCGATCATCCTGCTGTGTGCATCTGGCACACAGCACAGCAGTAGTTCCTTGCTCACCCGCCGGTGAGATGAGGTCCACCAGCGCCCCCCTATGGCCCTGCGCCTGGGGGCATTGTCTCCCCCTGACCTCCCCTCGATATACCGTGCCCCCTAATGCTCGGCATCCTAGGCCCAGGCCTAGTTTGCCTAGAGCTTCCGCTGGCCCTGCATGCTAGTAATGTCGTACCTACAGGCAGAAGGAGTCGATTTTCATAGGATCGAGGTTCCTAACTTTGAGAGAAAGGCATCTAAATCAGTCTCTTTGAAAGTGGACTAGATTTGAGCACCTAAATTTAGCATCCTATTTTCACCAGGAGCATAAATTTAGTGACCAAAAATGTGCTAATTAGCTGAATAAACTTATCTGGCTAAATAGCTCTATATATTCAGCGGTGCAGCCATGTCACTGAATATACCTGGATATCCTAAAGTTAGCTGGATAAGTTTATCTGATATGGATGTGAATCGTTTTTTGACAATTTAAAACAACCCCTAAACCCACCCCGACCCTTTAAAACGAATCCCTTACCCTTCCCCACCCTCCCGAAGCCCCCCCAAATGTTTTAAATTACCTGGTGGTCCAGTAGGGGGGGGGGGGGGGGCAGCGCGATCTCCCGCTCTCGGGCCATCGGCGCCCTTTTGGCTGCCACTAATAAAAATGGTGCCAATGGTCCGATAAAAAAAAAACCCCACCCGACCCTTTAAACTGACCCCCTTAGCCTCCCCCACCCTCCCGACCCCCCAAAAAAACTTTTTAAATTACCTGGTGGTCCAGTGGGGGCGCGGGGAGCGATCTCCCACTCTCGGGAGATGTTTAAAGATGGTGCCGGCCATCCAGTGCTCCTACCATGTGACAGGGGCCAGCCAATGGCACGGATACCCTGTCACATGGAAAGGGCAAAGGGCCATCGGCGCCATTTTTATTAACGCAGCCAATGGCCCGAGAGCGGGAGATCGCTCCCCCACTGGACCACCAGGTAATTTTAAAACCTTTTTTGGGGGTTCGGGAGGGTGGGGGAGGGTTTTTGGATTATCGGATTGGGCACAGCCGATAATCAAAAATCCAATCGGGCCGGGCGATAAAAATTCTAAGATTTGGATCGGAACCGGAACTGATCAGATTCCGGTTCCGATTCACATCTCTATTATCTGAATCATTTTAGGGCATGTTATCCGGCTAATTATCTGGTGAACTCAACTCCTTCCCAATTCGCCCATTCCCTACCTCTGAGTTATCCTGCTAAATACTAAGCCAGATAAGTGATTTATCTGGCTATGTAGTGACCGCTGACTGTAGCCAGATATTCAACCATGCAACTTATAAAATACCTGGGTGCAGGCCGAAATGTATGCGCAAATGTGCGCCTGCATGCCGGTTTGAAAGTTTCCATCCCAGCTGTTAATTAATTATAAACTTAGGGGTAGTTTTTAAAAGGTGCACACATGCATTCATGTGCTCGCGCTTCCCGACCTTCCTCAGCTCCCTCCCAGTCCACTCCAATTAAGGAGCGGACTGGGAGGGAACTTCCCCAACTGTCTGCCTAACTGTCCTTTCCCTTTCTCTCTCCTCCCCACCCCCTAAAACTCACCTACCTGGCCTTAATTTTTGTTTTGTTACTTACTGCTCCTCGGGAGTCTCTGTCCCGCCCCGCCCCGCCCCTCCCCACCCCTCCCAGCCCAGAACATGCCCCCCGGCCTGCCCCTTGGAAGAAGTCCAGCACTTCTGCGCATACCTGGCTTTACGCACGTGGCCAGACCCCTCTGAAAATTTGCCCGGTGCCTGCAAGGCCCAGCCATGTGCATAAACCCTGGGATTTACGCGTGTAGGGCTTTTAAAATTTACCCATAAGTGTTTGTTTTCCAGATAATTAGGGATTGTTGAGCGCACAATTGGTGCTTTTGCAGCCCAAGTACTATTGCTGGGTAGGTTTTCCAGTTGAATTAAATAATACTTTTATGCAGTTCAGGAGTCATCAGTGCAGACAAGACACACAGGGGTATATTTTATAAATTTACGCATGCGCGTACTTTTGTTCATGCACCAGGCGTGAACAAAAGTACGCTGGATTTTATAAGATACGTGCATAGCCGAGCATTTCTTATAAAATCTAGGGTCAGCGTGCGCAATGGGGTGCACATTTGTGCAACCTGCGCGCGCCGAGCGCGGCACGTGCTGCCTGTTCCCTCTGAGGCTGCTTCAAAATCGGAGCGGCCTCGGAGGGAACTTTCCTTCCGCCTCCCCTCACCTTCCCCTCCCTTCCCCTACCTAACCCACCCCCCCCGGCCCTATCTAAACCCATTCCCTACCTTTGTTGGCAGATTTATGCCTGCCGAAAGCAGGTGTAAATCTGCGCGCGCCAGCGGGGTGCTGGCGCGCCATCACCCAACCCGGGGGTTGGTCCGGAGGCCTCAACCACGCCCCCAGGCCAGCATCACGCCCCCGACACGCCTCCTGCCCCGCCCCAAAATTAGTGCCGCCCACTCGACACGCCCCCGACATGCCCCCTTAGCAAAACCCCGGGACTTACGCGCGTCCCGGGGCTTGCACGCGCCACCGAGCCTATGCAAAATAGGCTCGGCACGCGTAGGGGGGTTTGGGGTAGGTTTTCGGGGGGTATGCGCGTATCTTACGTGCGTACCCCTTTGAAAATCTACCCCTCGGAGTGTAGGATCCAAAGCAGGTAAGAGGAGGGGTGAGCGAGTAATAGGGGAAGTGGTTTTATACACTTTTTTTTTGCCACAGGGGTGTTTTATCAGTGTTTATTGGTTAAAAGCTAAAAGCAGAAAACTTAGTTTTTAATATCTGAAGCAAAATCTCTGATTCTTTTTTCAGTTTTTAGATATGTAGTAGTATGGTTGCTAACTTGCTATGTGAGTCATCAGTTCAATGCAAAATAAGTCTCATTAATGAAGGGAGCACTTCTCTGGAAAAATAGTAACAAATAGATTGCGTGTCCTATAAAAAGGTGTCTCCAACAACATATTTGTTGACCTTTATTTCTACGTTTCTAGGTATATAATAGAAAGAAAGGAAAAAGTCATTTTTGTGTTTAGTATCGAGTATTTCTCTACACATTCTTTGTTTTACATTCTACATTATAATCCTCGCAAAGAGATAATCTCATCACAATGGCCCACTTTTCTAAATCATATTTTATGATTTTATCCTTGTAGAAGTTTGAAGGTTAAAGGTTTAGGGCCTCATTTTAAAAAATGTTTTTTTTTTCCTATTCTGTGCCTTTGGAAAAAAAATATCTTTATTGGCTAAAGCCTGTAGAGGTGAATGGTTCCCCCTCTGTCCTTCTAGATAGTACACACATAGGGACATCTTCATTCACCATGGCACCTAATTCTTCTAATAATTTTGATGGTCAGAATAATATTGGGATAGAAAAGATTCAAGCCTTTTAGTCTGAAGGTTAGAAAGATATGACATATGATACATGTTCAGAAAAATATGAACAATCTTTGAAAAAATATACTTCTATACTGTACAATATATTATGAATACAGTACATGAAATGATGGGCAATGAAATATCACCTTTATCCTTAGTGTTGTGTAATGATGTACCATAACTCATGAGAGACTAGGCTTCAAATCTGGTAAGTTTCCTTCCTCTCCCACCATGGGTTATAATTTAAATACATTCTGTGCTTCTCCACGTGTGTAGTGTGAGGCTAAATGATAGATGAATATTTATAGAAAATTGGCTGGATAGATATGACTATGACTGGAATGAATATGGAATGCATTATTTCAAAGGATGAAATATTTTTCTAACATTAAAGCCAGGGAGGATAACTTTCAAACAATTATGTGCAGCAGGATATACATGCATATATGACCGTAGGGAGATCTACTATAATATTTTGTAGACAGTGCGTATTATAAAATATGCATATCTTTACCCTAGAACTTATGCTTACATCCAAATACACACAATGCACTGAAAACGAGTATTTCAATTCATTGAACAAAAATAAATTTCTTACCTATTTTAAAATTATGCATGCATACATTTTATGCACAAAAATAAAGTAGAACTTACTCGCATAAAACCTGATATATGTGCGTATGGCAGCAGATTTTAAGACATATGCACAATTGAAATTGACAGGTTTACCAACTACTCCGCCAGTTTGCCCAGCCCTTCTCCAGGTCATCGAGACCCTGCTGGCTCTTCAGCCTGAACTCCCCCCAGTTCACCCAGACTTCTCACCTAGCCAATAATACACAATAGACAAGTCTGATATCAATTGCGCAAGATAATTAGCAGATATAGAATTGTGTCAGTAAGTTGCCAAATGCACATGCATCCTTTAAAATAGCAACTTATGCACATAACTCTTGGTTCTATCCCAGAAAACCCATAGACCTCCCCTTTTTAAACTCATGCATATGTGCTTACAAAACATACAGTACACCCATTCTTTTGGTTTTTAAAAAATAGCGAATACACAAGTGTAGAGTACTTATGTGCATATATTCTCATTTTTTCTCACATAACTCTTTGAAAATTACCTCCTTTGCATTAAATATAATCCTAAAAAAAATCCCCTAATTTGTGGGGAAATATCAGTCCGGGGGATTTTTTTCCAAAACCACCCCATGGGTTATCTGTCTATCTCGTGCACTTTGCCTGCAGCGCATGCTTCAACAGCTCCCAAAGAAAGCCAAACTGACCTTTGAGAGGTATATCATGTGACCTAGAGCCTGGCAAAACTGAGTCAAAAGATTTCCAACATAAATATCACATTTCTCCTAAATAAGTAAATAGTACAGCACACCCTAGACCAGGGATGAGTAAACAGAGATGCAGTCATCGTTCCACCCATGCAATTGGTTGACCCCCTTCCCACCCATAAAGTTTGGTTACATCTCTCATATAATATCCTGGATTCCTGGTCTCGTGTTAAAGTGTCTCGCTAATCAATCAGTTCTTGAACTAGTTGCCAACTAGTGAAATAACCATGCTGCCAGTCAGTGTCAGTCACCCACCCATACAGTCTTCTTAGACACAAATACCTACTTTGCCTGTATCTGAAAGTATGTGTGAGTGTCTCTCTGACCCAAAGACACACACACACACACACACACACACATTCTTGCTCTCAATGTGTGGGTATGACTTTGTGTCAGAGAGAGAGAGAGAGTGAGTGTGTGTGTTTCTCAGACACCTCTACACACATTGTATCAGAGAGAAAGACACTCATCCACACCCTCTCACAGAAACAATTTGTGTGTGTGCTGATTTCTCTGACACACCCCCACTCTTTTTCTCACACATGCACATTTCACTGTTGTGCTGCTGCTCATGTGCTCAAACAGTGAGTACCCCACTCCAGTACTGTCATGTAAAGTTTTTGCTTGCTGCCAGCCCTTCCTCAGCCTGCAGCAGTCCCCCTTTTTCCCATTCCCATCCTTCTCGGCATCCCCACTCTCCAGGAGGCTCAATGGTTTCACAGCCAGCTGCCCTCTCTCAGAGCTCAGCCCAGCCACCTCAAATAGAAGCCTCCCCAACACTGCGCAGGCACTTTCTCATGGACACCCCCTCCCTTTCTTTGATTGTAGCTTGCCTCCACTTCTCCATGCCCCACCACCATCAGGGCATTCCCAATGACTGTATGATATATACAGTGTCTGCTGCTTTTATGGTTCCCCAGGTTCTGTTAAGAACATGAGAACATAAGAAATTGCCATGCTGGGTCAGACCAAGGGTCCATCAAGCCCAGCATCCTGTTTCCAACAGAGGCCAAACTAGGCCACAAGAAGCTGGCAATTACACAAACACTAAGAAGATTCCATGCTACTGATGCAATTAATAGCAGTTTCTATTCCCTAAGTAAACTTGAGTAATAGCCGTTAATGGACTTCTCCTCCAAGAACTTATTCAAACCTTTTTTGAACCCAGCTACACTAACTGCACTAACCACATCCTCTGGCAACAAATTCCAGAGCTTTATTGTGCATTGAGTGAAAAAGAATTTTCTCCTATTAGTCTTAAATGTGCTACTTGCTAACTTCATGGAATGCCCCCTAGTCCTTCTATTATTCGAAAGTGTAAATAACCGAGTCACATCTACTCATTCAAGACCTCTCATGATCTTAAAGATCTCTATCATATTCCCCCTCAGTCATCTCTTCTCCAACACGAGAGAGGAAAAGAAGTGATTCATGCTGTTCTCCAGGGCTGTAAAAAGAAAAAATAAGCCTTGGCCAAGACTGGGGAGAGCTACTGACCCCAAAGTAGCACAGCTCCACGTTGAATTCTGTGTTCCTACATGGAGACAGTGCAGCAAGGGTTAGTACCCTAAGCAAACCTTACAACCTTGCACCCTCTCACCCCTTCTCTCTCTCTCTCACACATATACAATTAAAAATTATGAATTTATAACAACATATTTTACATGGAAAAGGGCATTCAGTTTTCTGAGTTAAAAATATCACAGCATGTATATTATATTTACATGCACTGCTGTGATGCCAATCAGAAAATCCTGCAAAAACCCACATAAAGGACATTTGGAACCCATATTGCATTAAGCGAATTATAATGAGTATTGGGTATGGGCTTGACTCTCAGAAAGCCATGAGTAAACTTAACTATAATTACAATATAGTAAACTTCACATAACAAAAACACCATAACTGCTAGCAGTTAAACAGTGGTAATCCTACTTATGCAAAGGCAACACTGCAATTATTACACCAGACCCTAAAACACCAATACACCTCCTATTAGGAAAATAGAACAAGCCAAGCTATTATAGAGCCCTATACAGCAACTATATGCTAGCAGAAATACCTCACCTTGACACATATGCAAATGCTGAAAGATCCTCACCAAATACAGAATAACGCGACCATAAAGTATATATAGAAACATGCCATGTAGATGGCATTTTAAAATAAACTTAAAACACCTACTAGCTTTGGAAATTAGTAATTTTGTTTGTTGTAAATTTGCCAAAGAACAGTCTAGTAGCACTGATGATCTGAGGGAAACGCAATCAATTTATTTGCCTGTTTGGAGGGAAGGTAGCAGCAGAACTAGCAGAAAGGTCCTTCGACATTAACATTCCTTTTAATGAACTAGGGACATGATTGAACTGAAAACCTCATGTCTCATAAGGTACAGTATTGTAAAGAACCCTGCTGGCAAACTTGCATTAGTTCATTAGCCCAAAGTCACTGTTACCAGTTTTATTACCAGTTTTAGTAGACACAGAAGAGGGAAAAAGCTTTAGTAAATCAGGCTGCTGATTTCACATGAGTAAACCTCGTGTAAAACCTTGATCGGAATATTGCTCCCCTTCTGCGAGCCTGCTTTTAACTACCGGGCAAAGTGGGTGGGGGTCAGGTCAGGGAGACGGAATCATCAAATCTCTGTGGGTCATTTCAAGCACATGCTTCACTGCAGACACAAAGCAGACACAAAGCACGCAGGCACTTTGCACGCGAGGTTTCTGTGCCAGCAACATTTTCAAGGGGAAACTCTTCGTGGACTGCAGGCTCTGCAGGGAAAATCGTATTTGTCCTCCCTGGGGGAGGCACTTTTGAGGAGCTCCTGGTGTTTATTTATTTATTTATTTATTTTTAGTTTTTATATACCGATGTTCCTGAATAATATACATATCACACCGGTTTACAAGGAACTCAAACTGACGCCTCAGTGGGCAGTGTTGTGAGATATGCATTCCCTTTTGTACGTGTGCACCTTGCAGCTAAGTTTTAGAGGGAATGTAGTACCCATGTCGATTAGCAGGCAACTAATCAGGGGTTTAGAAGCACACACTTTTCAAAATGCAAATATATGCACTCTATCTTCCTCTCAACCTTATACCCACCCACCCCATCGTTCTTCCAGGTGTGCCTGTGTTTACCTTTAGACACTGGGATGGGGACAATTTTCAATCTACCCAGAATGGTATTTACCCAGCTAGATTGCTCCGGACTCTCTACATGAAATACTGAGATAGGATTAAAAAGTTAAGGCCACATTTACTAAGCTGTTTTTTTTTTTTCCCCATTGATGCAGACTGGAGGGGAAAAAGCCTTCGTAAATCAGGCTCATAATGAGTTACTGTGTTATCCCTAACAGAGCCCTGCAGATATGGTCACACTTCAAATTGGTTCTTTGCTGGTCTATTGTGCTAGATTTAAACAAAACATTCAATATACAAAACTACGAGGTTTATAATTAGCACACGTTTTAAAGAACATATGAAATAATATGCAGACATAGAAGCAAAAAAGCAATGTTTCTTGATTTTAAAATATGCACAGAGTCACCGCATAACCAACTGTTTCTTGTTTATGACGGAGTAAATAACCCATTGATCTGGCAGCGAGGCACCTGCTTTACTCACCAGCTCTCTATCCCTGGTCCCTGAACCCTCATTATTTTCCCTCAATTAAAGTTCATAGTGTCCTAAAGTCTGTGCTGAGCAGATGTACAACTGTTCTTGACTGCTGAACACAGAAGACTCGCAATATATAGAAAACTATTGCCATTCATAAACCACAGAATTGCATCATTTGTTGTCACAGAGAAAGATTACAAACAATATGTCTCTTTTATAGGCTGCTAAGCTGACATAATGGCAAAAATAATGTTGTGGTTCTAAGTCAGTTATGAAAGGAGAGTTATATACAGGACAACATAAGGTCTTCTGTAGGTTGTGATATAAAGTGATCAACCTATATAATGTAAGTAGGAATAGATAAGATATAAAATACAAGCAACTTCAAACAGACATAATAGTATACAGAAAATAAATGAAAAGAATCATCCACTGTAAATTGCAATTTATGGGCAAGGGGCACTGTCAGGGTAGACAAAACCTACTTTTATAATTCCCAATTCAGTAATTAAAAAATAGTAAGATAGAATAAGAATAATTTACTTGCATCGTTCCACTCTTCTGTCACTGAGGTGACAGACTGAGAAGACTTGCTGGTCAGGGAGTGGAACTAATTCATATGGATTCACTGACTTGAGTGTTAGTACAGCAGTGCTCGTAGCCATCTTGTGGGGGTTCACAGCCCACAGAATTTCTGAAATATTTAGATCTCAGAATGAACAACCTGGATCATTAGATAGCAAGACCTTTTCAAACTCATCTTGGTCCATTAGCAGAGTTACCTTCAAGCCCAGCAAATCACTGCTATTTAAACAGCCAAGGCAGCCTAGCCTTCCTTCATGCTGTGAACGTGGTGGCTATTGAATCCGTAGAAATAGGCTAGAAGGCAATGGGGCAGAGAAATATTATCCAATCAACCAGGCCAGTAGCTGTGCCTTTCTCCCATGGCATATAAGAATAAAATAACAAAGGATGTGCCATGCTGAGTCAGACCAAAGGTCCACTGAGGCAAGCAGCATCCTGCCTCTGACAGTGAACAGTGACCAATTCAGGTCACGAGTACCTGACGGATCTCAAACAGTAGATTCATTCCTTGTTGCTCATTCACAGGAATAAGTAGCTGCTTTCCTAGAAGTAGCCTAGTGGTTAGAACAGCAGGCTCAAATACAAGAAAGCCAAGGTTGAAATCCTGCTCTCCTTAGGACATGGGACAAATCTTTTCATTACCTCAGGTAGAAACTTAGGGGGCTGACTTACTAAGGTCTTTCCCCATTCTGTGTCTTTGGGGAAAATGTTTACATCCTTAGATTATAAGCGCTATAAGGATAGGGACATTTATTTATCCTTAGCATAGCTGAATTGTAACTCCTCTGGAGTTACCAATGAAAATTGACATAAGCTAAATCTAAACAAATAAATACCTAAATACTTAACTGATAAGTTTTATAGCCTTTTCTTTAGAAAAATATCCAAACTCTTTCTAAACTTCACTATGCTGGTAGACGTCCTCCGACTATCAATTCTACAACTTGAAAATTCACTGAGTGAAAAAATAATCTCACCAATATGATTTAAATCTGTTCGTCGGTGCAGTGTGCTGCGGCAGTCAAAAAAGCAAACAGAATGTTGGGAATTATTAGAAAAGGAATGATGAATAAAACGGAAAATGTCATAATGCCTCTGTATCGCTCCATGGTGAGACCGCACCTTGAATACTGTGTACAATTCTGGTCGCCGCATCTCAAAAAAGATATAATTGCGATGGAGAAGGTACAGAGAAGGGCTACCAAAATGATAAAGGGAATGGAACAACTCCCCTATGAGGAAAGACTAAAGAGGTTAGGACTTTTCAGCTTGGAGAAGAGACGACTGAGGGGGGATATGATAGAGGTGTTTAAAATCATGAGAGGTCTAGAACGGGTAGATGTGAATCGGTTATTTACTCTTTCGGATAGTAGAAAGACTAGGGGGCACTCCATGAAGTTAGCATGGGGCACATTTAAAACTAATCGGAGAAAGTTCTTTTTTACTCAACGCACAATTAAACTCTGGAATTTGTTGCCAGAGAATATGGTTCATGCAGTTAGTATAGCTGTGTTTAAAAAAGGATTGGATAAGTTCTTGGAGGAGAAGTCCATTACCTGCTATTAAGTTCACTTAGAGAATAGCCACTGCCATTAGCAATGGTTACATGGAATAGACTTAGTTTTTGGGTACTTGCCAGGTTCTTATGGCCTGGATTGGCCACTGTTGGAAACAGGATGCTGGGCTTGATGGACCCTTGGTCTGACCCAGTATGGCATTTTCTTATGTTCTTATGTTCTTACCTGGTAGTTTCATGGCACAGGTAAATTATTGTCCCTAATTTACCTGTTCTACCTCACTCAATATTTTATAAATCACTATTTCAGTCAACACTTCTCCAAGCTGAAGATCTCAAACATCTTTAGCCTTTCTTCATAAGGGTGTTTTTTCATGCACTTTGTCATTTTTCTTGCCCTTTTTCTAATTCCTCTACATCTTTTTTTGAGATGGGTCGACCAGAAATGCATTCAATACTCAAGGTGCAGTTTCACTGTGGATCAATGCAGAGGCATTGTGGTATTTTTCTTTTTAAATCTCATTTTCTTTCAGAATAACTCTTAATAATTGTTTGGATTTTTTATTGCCGCCATCTCACACTGACATGAGGATTTCATGTATTATTCATAATGATTTCAAGATCCCTGTTCTGAGAATCTATTACTACTACTACTACTACTTAAAACTTCCATAGCACTACTTGACAATGTACAGAAAACATATAGGGGCAGATTTTAAAAGATCTATGCGCATAAATCCAGCTGGATTTATGCACGTAGGGGGGTTACACGCGCCGAGCCAATTTTGCATAGGCCCGGCGACGCGCTCAAAGCCCCGGGAAGCGCGTATGTCCCAGGGCTTGAAAAAAGGGGCAGGACATAGGCCATCCGGGGTAGGGGCGGGGCAGAGTGGGGCATGGCCAGAGGCCTCCGTAGGGCCGCCAGGCCGGGGATTGCGTGCTGGCAATTGGCTGGCATGCGCAATCTACACCTACCCTGAGGCAGGCGCAACTTGTAAAATAAAGGTTGGGGGGGTTAGGTAGGGCTGGGGGGCGGGTTAGGTAGGGGAAGGGAGGGGAAGGTGGGGGGGGGTGGAAGGAAAGTTCCCTCCGAGGCCGCTCCAATTTCAGAGCGGGCCTCGGAGGGAACGGGAAAAGCCACTGGGGCTCCCCTAGGGCTCGGCGTGCGCAAGGTACACTAGTATGCACCCTCTTGCATGCACCAACCCCGGATTTTATAACATGCGCGCAGCTGCACGCGCATGTTATAAAATCGGGCATACATTTGTGCGTGCTGGTTTGCACACACAAATGTACACCCGTGTGTATGTCTTAAAATCCAGCCCATAAGATATAGTCCCTGCTATACAGAGCTTACAATCTAATAAAGACAAATATATAGGAAAAAAGAAACTTTGGAAATTTCATTTATTAAGAAAATGTTTAAAAATTAATTAGGCAGTAAGCAGGACAATCAGGGGTCATGATTTAAAAGCATCCTAAAAAAAGGTGGGTTTTTAGATGGTATATAAATAAGGCAAGATAGGGAGCATGATGCATCAAGCATATAGTGCAGTGAGATGGAAAACACAGAATCGGGAAGTGGTAGAGGAGAAGGGCATAGCTTGGAGTGACTTGCCTGATGAATGGAGTGCATGAAAGGGGTGTAGAGAAAGATAAGAGAGGAGAGGTAGTGAAAAGCTGCAAAGTGAAGGCTCTTGTAGGTGAGTAAGAGGAGCTTGAACAGGTAGGGAGCCAATGCAGTGAGTAGAAAAGAGGGTTTATAGGCTGTCATGGTTTGTAGTGGAGAAAACTGGATCACTGGGAGACCTGTGAGGAGTAGGTTGCAATAGTCTAAGCAGGAGGTGATGAGAGAATAGATGAGGGTTCTGGTTATGTATTCAGAAAGGAAGAGATGGATTTTGGTTATGTTATAAAGAAAGAAACAGAACATTTTAGCAGTATTTTGGATATGTGTAGAGAAGAAGAGAGAGGAATCAAAGATGACTCCAGGGTTATGGGCTGAGGGGACTGGGAGGATGACATTGTTAGCCACAGAAATAGAGACAGGAGGAAGAGGGGAAGTGGGCTGTGAGGGAAGATAAGGGGTTCTGTGTTGACCGTGTTGAGTTTAAGTTGGCAGTGAGACATCCAGGCAGCAATATCAGATAAGCAGACTGAGATCTGGGATTGAATTCCTAATGAGACTTCTGGTGTAGAGAGGTAAATCTCGGAATCATCAACATAAATATGGCAAAGCTATGAGAGGAAACCAGAACACCAAGGGAACTGGTATACAGAGGGAAGAGGACAGGGCACAGGATAGAATCCGGAGGCTCACCAAGTGATAGTGGGATGGCACTAGAGTAGGATCTGCAAGAGGAAACACTAAACATGAGATGGGAGAAGTAAAAAGAGAACCAAGACAGGTCAGAGTCATGAAATCCAAGTATCAAGGAAAAGTTGGTAATCAACAGTATTAAATGCAGAAGTTAGGTCAAGGATGACAAGGACCAAGTAAAGGCTTTTTGTTTTAGCGTAAACAGGTAATTGGAGACTTTGGCAAGTGCAGTTTCTGTGGAATGTAGAGGGCAAAAAACTAGACTGGAGTGGATCACGAAAGGACTGAGAAGAAAAAGATTCAAGGCAGTGGTGGTAAACAGCACATTCAAGTAGTCTGGAAGCAAAAGGGAGGAGGAAAATGGGTAATAGTTGGTAGGATAGGTAAGGTCCAGTAAGGGATTTTTGAGGCGTGTTTGAAGGCAGCAGGGACAGTGGCAATGGAAAGTGATAACAAATGTAACAAATGGAAAAAAAGACTATAGTGGAAATATAATGGAAGAACTGGGTAGAATGAGGTCAGAGGAATATTATTTACCTATAGGTAGGATATTTTTTCCTATCTACATCATTTTGCATTTGCCCACATTAAATTTCGTCTGTTACTGAGCTACCTTGTCCCCCAGTCTTGCAAGGTCATTTTGCAGTTCCTCACAATCTGCTCGTATTTTAAGAATTCAGAATAACTTTATGCCATATGATCACCTCATTGCTCCCTTTTCCAAACCATTTATGATAATGTTAAACAGAACTCATCACAGTACAGATCTCTGGGGCATTCCACTATTAGCCTTACTCCATTGTCAAAACTAACCATTTAGTCCTCTTCTCTGTTTTCTATCTTTGAACAAGTTACCAATCCACAACAGGACATTGCCTTCTATCCCCTGACTTTTTTTAAATTTAATAAATAAATAAGGTAATTGATTAATTTGATTTATATTTCCACTCTTCAGCATCTCAAAGCAAATTAAATTCAGGTACTGTAGATATATTTCCTTATCCTCAGAGGGCTTACAATAATTCTGAGGAGTGTCTCATGTTTGTCAAATGCCTTGTGAAAATCTAGATACACTATTTTGACCAATTCACCTTATTCAAGTTTTTAACACTTTCAAAAAAAATCTAATAGACTGATAAGGCAAGACTTTCCTTTTCTAAGCCATGTTAGGTCTTCCCCATTAAATCATGTCTATCCATATGGCCAGTAATTTTGTTTTTAAAAGACACCAGGCTCACTTTTCTATAGTTTTCCAGATCACCTCTGGAGCCCATTTTAAAAATTAGTGTTCAAAAGCCTCCATTCCAGTTTTTAGGTACCATGGCTTTTTAAATAATTTGGCTACAGATTAACTAGAGATGAGCATTCAGGAGAAACAAAATAGGAAATGAGACAAAATTTCCTATTTCATTTTGGATTCATTTTGAAAAGGAACAAATTAAATTCCAATGAAATTTTGTCGGAATCTTGTTTTGTTTTGAAAACCTATTAAAAAAAACATAGAAACATAGAAATGACGGCAGAAGAAGTTAAGAAGACCAAACGGCCCTTCCAGTCTGCCCAGCAAGCTTTCACACTTATTTTTTTCTCATACTTATCTGATACTCTTGGCCTTTATTAGTAACTTTTTGATTGTATTTACCTTCCAACCCTGCCATTGATGTAGAGAGCAGTGCTGGAGCTGCATCTAAGTGAAGTATCTAGCTTAATTGGTTAGGGGTAGTAACTGTCGCAATAAGCAAGCTACTCCCACGCTTATTTGTTTACCCAGCCTGTGCAATTCAGTCCTTGTTGGTTGTTGTCTGAATTTAAATCCTCTTTTCTTCATTCCCCCTGCCGTTGAAGCAGTGAGCTGCGCTGGATATGTATTCCAAGTGAAGTATCAGGCTTAATTGATTTGGGGTAGTAACCGCCGTAACAAGCAAGCTACACACATGCTTATTTGTTTACCTAGACTATGTAATTCAGTCCTTGTTGGTTGTTGTCTGAATATAAATCATTTCTTCAGCCCCCCCGCCGTTGAAGCAGAGAGCTATGCTGGTTATGCATTGAAAGTAAAGTATCAGGCTTATTTGATTTGGGGTAGTAACCACCGCAACAAGCAAGCTACTCCCCCGCTTTTTTGTAAATGCAGCTATTCCCCCGCTTTTTTGTGAATGCAAAAAGAAGATGCCAGTCAGGCCTTCACCTAGGCTTGAAGCTGGGGCTTTGCCTAGGGACTCAGCCAAGACCCAAAGCAGAGGTCCCAGCCTACACCTGAGTGTGACTCTGGCAACTTGGCCTAGGCCCAAAGCCTGGACCTCACCTAGGCATAGGCTGCAGCCAGACAAAGAGGCTGTGGCCTATGCCCAAGCAAGATGACAGAGTGTCAACCTATGCCCTAGCCTGATGCCAGGGCCTAGGCCGAGACCCAAGCAAAGGCTCAGGCCCGGGACATTTCCCAATGATCTCCATCCCCATACTTACTAAATCAAACACTGCATCCTGGCCTGGTACCAATGCCAGAGCATCAGTCTAAGCCAAAGCTCGACATCAGGGCCTGGCCTGGAAGCCTTGTCCCAATGCCTGAGCCTCAGCCTAGACCAGAGTCTGGACCCATGTTTCATGATGTGTCCCGTCTCAGACTCTAGCTCCCGTTGCCTGGGCATCGGCCCATATCCAGGCTGAAACCTGGGCCCCTGATGTCATGGCCAAACCCAAAAACTGGGTCCTGATGCCTTGGCCTCAGACCAGGGTCAGGCCCATGCCCAGAGCCCAGGCTTATGAGCTCCTTTTCGGCATCTTCTTTATTTGGCTCTTCTTCACCAACTGATTGCCGTCCATTGGGGTAATTGTTCCCCATTTTGATATATGGCAGTTGAATTAGCTGCATACATCAAACTGAAATCAACTGCTGGGGAGGATGCACCAGTTTTAACTCCAGCACAATACCAGCAGATGGCATCAGTTGCTGAAGAACAGAGGCCTAGGCTCCAGGCTGAGGCTTGACTCTGGGCTGAAGCCCTTGTATTGGGACCCGGCATCAAGGCTGGGCCGCAGCATTGGACCTAGGCCAAGGCCCAAGTGTCAGGTTCAGGCCTCCAAGCCTGGGCCTTGTATAGGGCCTAGGCTGAGGTCACAGCTGGTCCTGATGCCTAGGCCCAGGCCGAAGCCTCCACCTTGCATATTTTATTTATTTATTTATTTATTTATTTATTTATTTAACACATTTATGTACCGTTTTACTAATGCATGATTGAACAAAGCGGTTTACAATAATAATAACAGAAATTTAAAATAAAGAACTAAAAATAAAATAAACATAAGAAATTAATTAAAATAAAAAATAAAGTTAGAATAAAAAATACATTTAACATAATGATCAATAACAACTAAAATATTCTATGATAGAACAAGGCAAACTTTAACTACTATCTTACAAATAAGAGATAGAAAGAAAAGCATGAACAAATAAAAATTAAAAAACCTAACTAGTTGTAGTTGCATAGGTATAGACCATGCTTTATCACCATGACCTCTACCTAGACCTTACCCAAGGCCCCTGCTTGGGTCGTGGCCTAGGCCTTATTTGCGGATCCCCCTCAGACTGGGTAAGTAGGGCTCAGTGAGCATCCTGGCTCTGGCATTTTTGCAGGTGGGAGGGATGAATGGGGGGCCCGGGAGGCCCCATTTCTTTTTTTTTTTCCGTTTTGTTTTTTTTCAATGTTTATTTCATTTTTTTTTTAAACTAAAGAAATGAAATAAATTTGCACAAAACAAAATTAATGGGGGAAAAGTCCCCCAGAAATGAAACAAAAAAATGAAATTAAATTCCCCCCTTCCCTCCCCTTCTAATAACTGGCCTATAATTTCATATTTAGGTTCTTTCCGAACTCTGGGGTGAGTACCATCTGTTTCTGGTAATTTGCTAATCTTTAGTTTGCCAATTTGTTCTACTATATCTTCCATATTCATAGGAATTTGCTTCAGTTCTTCTCAGTCATCACCACTAAACCAAGTATTCACTGTGGGTATCTTGCCAACTTTCTCTTTAGTAAAGACTGAAGAAAATTAATTAATTTAATTGTTCTGCTATGGCCTTGTCCTCCCTGAGTGCCTCTTTTATCCCATGATCATCTAGTGGTCCAACTGACTGCCTCACAGACTTTTTGCTTTAAATGTACTTTAAAAGGTTTTTATTAATAGTATTGCCTCTATGGCAAGCTTCTTTTCAGATTCCATACTTGCATGCAGAAATCAATAGGTGTGGTATGCAATTAGGGTTGGTACAAGGGTCTGTGGCATCCTAGGCAGAGGTCTCTCTTTCTCTCTCCAATCACACAGTACCAAAATGTCATCAAGGCACCCCAGCCGATCACTACTGCTAACATCGGAACAATGATGACCTTGAACTTCCGGCGCCATAGGCAGTCACTTAGTCCACCTAGTGCTTCCATTGGCCTTGTATGTAGTTATGAAGAGCTGATGTGTACTGACCAAGAGAGGTCAGTGGGGTTATTGTGTTAGATGATCTCAAGGTAGGGAAAACAGAGTGATAAGGTAGTGGCCAGAGACAGGGTGATGCTTGAAAAAAGAAATAATAATTCCTCTTTATAGGTCATTGGTAAGGTCTCATCTAGAGTACTATGACAGAGAGGAGCAGTCGGGAGGAGGTGTGGCGCTTTATGTCCGGGATGGCATAGAGTCCAACAGGATAAACATCCTGCATGAGACTAAATACAAAATTGAATCTTTATGGGTAGAAATCCCTTGTGTATCAGGGAAGACTACAGTGATAGGGGTATACTACCGTCCACCTGGTCAAGATGGTGAGATGGGCAGTGAAATGCTAAGAGAAATTAGGGAAGCTAACCAAATTGGTAGTGCAGTAATAATGGGAGACTTCAATTACCCAAATATAGACTGGGTAAATGTATCATCGGGTCACGCTAGAGAGATAACGTTCCTGGATGGAATAAATGATAGCTTTATGGAGCAATTGGTTCAGGAACCGACGAGAGAGGGAGCAATTTTAGATCTAATTCTCAGTGGAGCACAGGACTTGGTGAGAGAGGTAACGGTGGTGGGGCCGCTTGGCAATAGTGATCATAATATGATCAAATTTGATTTAATGACTGGAAAAGGAACAGTGTGCAAATCCAAGGCTCTCGTGCTAAACTTTCAAAAGGGAAACTTTGATAAAATGAGAAAAATTGTTAGAAAAAAACTGAAAGGAGCAGCTACAAAAGTAAAAAATGTCCAAGAGGCGTGGTCATTGTTAAAAAATACCATTCTAAAAGCACAGTCCAGATGTATTCCACACATTAAGAAAGGTGGAAAGAAGGCAAAACGATTACCGGCATGGTTAAAAGGGGAGGTGAAAGAAGCTATTTTAGCCAAAAGATCTTCATTCAAAAATTGGAAGAAGGATCCAACAGAAGAAAATAGGATAAAGCATAAACATTGGCAAGTTAAATGTAAGACATTGATAAGACAGGCTAAGAGAGAATTTGAAAAGAAGTTGGCTGTAGAGGCAAAAACTCACAGTAAAAACTTTTTTAAATATATCCGAAGCAGAAAACCTGTGAGGGAGTCAGTTGGACCGTTAGATGATCGAGGGGTTAAAGGGGCACTAAGAGAAGATAAGGCCATCGCGGAAAGATTAAATGATTTCTTTGCTTCGGTGTTTACTGAAGAGGATGTTGGGGAGGTACCCGTAATGGAGAAGGTTTTCATGGGTAATGATTCAGATGGACTGAATCAAATCACGGTGAACCTAGAAGATGTGGTAGGCCTGATTGACAAACTGAAGAGTAGTAAATCACCTGGACCGGATGGTATACACCCCAGAGTTCTGAAGGAACTAAAAAATGAAATTTCAGACCTATTAGTAAAAATTTGTAACTTATCATTAAAATCATCCATTGTACCTGAAGACTGGAGGATAGCAAATGTAACCCCAATATTTAAAAAGGGCTCCAGGGGCGATCCGGGAAACTACAGACCAGTTAGCCTGACTTCAGTGCCAGGAAAAATAGTGGAAAGTGTTCTAAACATCAAAATCACAGAACATATAGAAAGACATGGTTTAATGGAACAAAGTCTTAATGGAACAAAGTCTTGCCTCACAAATCTGCTTCACTTTTTTGAAGGAGTTAATAAACATGTGGATAAAGGTGAACTGGTAGATATAGTATACTTGGATTTTCAGAAGGCGTTTGACAAAGTTCCTCATGAGAGACTTCTAGGAAAAGTAAAAAGTCATGGGATAGGTGGCGATATCCTTTCGTGGATTGCAAACTGGCTAAAAGACAGGAAACAGAGAGTAGGATTAAATGGGCAATTTTCTCAGTGGAAGGGAGTGGACAGTGGAGTGCCTCAGGGATCTGTATTGGTACCCTCACTGTTCAATATATTTATAAATGATCTGGAAAGAAATACGACGAGTGAGATAATCAAATTTGCAGATGACACAAAATTGTTCAGAGTAGTTAAATCACAAGCAGATTGTGATAAATTGCAGGAAGACCTTGTGAGACTGGAAAATTGGGCATCCAAATGGCAGATGAAATTTAATGTGGATAAGTGCAAGGTGATGCATATAGGGAAAAATAACCCATGCTATAATTACACGATGTTGGGTTCCATATTAGGTGCTACAACCCAAGAAAGAGATCTAGGTGTCATAGTGGATAACACATTGAAATTGTCGGTTCAGTGTGCTGCGGCAGTCAAAAAAGCAAACAGAATGTTGGGAATTATTAGAAAAGGAATGATGAATAAAACGGAAAATGTCATAATGCCTCTGTATCGCTCCATGGTGAGACCGCACCTTGAATACTGTGTACAATTCTGGTCGCCGCATCTCAAAAAAGATATAATTGCGATGGAGAAGGTACAGAGAAGGGCTACCAAAATGATAAGGGGAATGGAACAACTCCCCTATGAGGAAAGACTGAAGAGGTTAGGACTTTTCAGCTTGCAGAAGAGACGACTGAGGGGGGATATGATAGAGGTGTTTAAAATCATGAGAGGTCTAGAACGGGTAGATGTGAATCGGTTATTTACTCTTTTGGATAGTAGAAAGACTAGGGGACACTCCATGAAGTTAGCATGGGGCACATTTAAAACTAATCGGAGAAAGTTCTTTTTTACTCAATGCACAATTAAACTCTGGAATTTGTTGCCAGAGAATGTGGTTCGTGCAGTTAGTATAGCTGTGTTTAAAAAAGGATTGGATAAGTTCTTGGAGGAGAAGTCCATTACCTGCTATTAAGTTCACTTAGAGAATATCCACTGCCATTAGCAATGGTTACATGGAATAGACTTAGTTTTTGGGTACTTGCCAGGTTCTTATGGCCTGGATTGGCCACTGTTGGAAACAGGATGCTGGGCTTGATGGACCCTTGGTCTGACCCAGTATGGCATTTTCTTATGTTCTTATGTTCAGTTTTGGAGACAGTATTTCTGAAAGGATATAGGGAGGCTAGAGAAGGTCCAGAGAAAGACAATAAAAATGGTGCAGAATTTGTATCAAAAACCCTATGAGATGAGACTAAGGACTTTAATATGTGTACTCCAGAAGAGAGTTAAGGAGGGGGGATATGATAAAGGTAGTTAAATATCTGAAACATATTAATGCACAAGAAGCTATGCTTTTTCAATGGAAAGAAAGCTGTAGAACTAAAGGTCACAATATGAAGCTCCAATGGGGTAGATTCAGAATCAATGGCAGAAAATATTTTTTTCATGGAAATGGTTTTAAATGTCTGGAATGCCCTCCCAGAGGAGGTGATGAAGGCAAAAACAATAATGAACTTCAAGAGAGCATAAGTTAAGCACAGTGGATCCCTGATGGCAAGAGAATGATAATGAAGCACAGATAGGGGCAGATTTTCAAAGGGTTACATGCGTAACATATGTGTGTGACCCCCGAAAAGCTGCCCCAAGCTTGCATAGGCTCGGTGGCGCGCACAACCCCAGGACACGCGTATGTCCCAGGGCTTCAAAAAATGGGCGTTCCGGGGGCGGGGCGGTGGGCGGGGTGCCGGCCCAGGGGCGTTCCAGGGGCGGGACCAAGGCCTCCGGAACAGCTGCTGTGCTGGGGGATGGCGTGCCGGCAACCAGCCAGCGCGCGCAAGTTACGCCTGCCCAGAGGCAGGCGTAACTTTCCCGATAAAGGTAAGGAGGGGGTTTTAGTTAGGGCTGGGGGGCAGGTTAGGAAGGGGAAGGGAGGGGAAGGTGCTGGGGGGGGGCAGAAGGAAAGTTCCTTCCGAGGCCGCTCCGATTTTTAAAAATGGCGTGGGCCATCCAGTGCACCTGCCATGTGACAGGGGCCGACCAATGGCACCGATAGCCCCTGTTACATGGTAAGAGCAAAGGGCCATCGGCTCCATTTTGATTAGTGGCAGCCGACAGCCCAAGCATGGGAGAATGCTCCCGGGACCCCCGCTGGACCACCAGGTATTTAAAAATTTGGGGGGGGGGGATTCCAGAGGGGGGGGGGGTACTAACAAACTCATTTTAAAGGGTCAGGTTGTGTTTTTAGCTTGTGTCCTTTCTTCCCGCCCCCCCATAACAATAAGAAAACAAACTAAATTAATCGTGGGGTTTCCTATCGCTATCGGGGACCCCCCGATATCTGACGATATTGAAAATATCGGACAGAATTTTCAATCGTCAGATAAACGATTCACATCCCTATTTACTACATTACTATGTCCCAGAAAAACAATAGTAACAGCAGAAGTTGCAGTAGTGAGAGCTGATATGGCAGTGAGATCAGAAACATAGAAGGGATGGCTGAAAAAGACCTAATGGCCCATCCAGTTTGCCCTGCAAGCTCCCATAGGGGTAGATTTTCAAACTATGCGAATAGGCCTATTTTTGCTGGCGCATCAGGCGCAAGCAAAAGTACGCTGGATTTTAGTAGATACGCGCGGAGCCGCGCGTATCCACTAAAATCCTGGATCGGCGCGCGCAAGGCTATCAATTCTGTATAGCCGGCGCGCGCCAAGCCGCGCAGCCTACCCCCATTCCCTCCAAGGCCGCTCCGAAATCGGAGCAGCCTCGGAGGGAACTTCCTCTTGCCCTCCCCTCACCTTCCCCTCCCTTCCCCTACCTAACCCACCCACCCGGCCCTGTCTAAGCCCCCCCCTTACCTTTGTCGGGGGATTTACGCCGTAAATCCCCGCGCTTCAGCGGGCCTCCTGCGTGCCGGGACGCGACCTGGGGGCGGGTCCGGAGGGCGCGGCCACGCCCCCGGGCCGCCCCGGGCCGTAACCACGCCTCCGGGTCCGCCCCCGAAACGCTCCCGGCACGCCCCCTAAACGCCGCGCAGTTCGGGCCGCCCCCCGACACGCCCCCCTCGGAGAATCCCGGGACTTACGCGAGTCCTGGGGTCAGCGCGCGCCGGTGAGCCTATGTAAAATAGGCTCACCGGCGCGCAGGGCCCTGCTCGCCTAAATCCGCCCGGATTTGGGTGGATTTAGGCGAGCAGGGCTCTTAAAATCCGCCCCATAGTTATCAGTTTCCCATACTTATCAGTTACTCAGACTGCCCAGGTCAGGTCTCTTGTTGGTTACCGTTTGAGGTTTTTGCTGTTTGATGTCCCTCTCTGGCTCTACAGGGGGACCCCTCAACACTCTAGCTTTCCAGCCATTCCTCCAGTCCAAATACTCCACCCGCACATGGTGCCACACAATGCAATGCAGCTCTATGGCCAAATAATTTCTCCAATTCTGCTCTAATGTATTATCCTTTACAAGAATTTTGAACAATGCAAAGTTGTTCAGTAATAAGTTGAATGGTTATAAAAGTATTGTACTGAAGTTCTCACCTATAATGTTAAAGTATGGAATTCAAATACTCACTGGGGCTAAACGAAGCATCCACCACACACTATGGTGTTAGGCATTTAATCATGTTATGCTAGCGATTTAAAACATGGTAAAGAGGATAACTTGTAGGCATGAAAGCGATCTAGAAAGCATTTGAATTTGATTAAAACTGGAATAAACCTATAGGAAGGAAAGGGAAAGAAAGGAAAGAAGTTATAGGCTTATGTCACATTGCTTTGAAATGATGTCACATAGTGTTTTAACAGTGATAAATGTCCATGTCTACCCTACTCAAACTGACTATAGAGATACCCTCTTCCCTCCTCCCAAAAAACAGCCTATTATTCTTTTTCTATTGCAGTTATTCCAAAGCTGCCAGGTTATACAGTTCCAAAATCCATACATCACTCTTAGGGCTATGAGGAGGTTGCCAATTTTATAGGATTAGCTTTTCAGCAGTAGCTAAGGCCTTTACAAGCATTTTTTTTTTTATCCCTGTTTGACACATTCTGTAAGGCAGAAGTATAAGTAGAGTTATTTGGGCTATATAAGGTACAAAACACTCCGGATTAAATGAAATCAGTCAAATATTTGTACCTGACTATTTGTCTGAAAACAGTACCAAGGTATGGTATGCAAAGAAGGGCACTGAACACTGAGAGTCCATTCTAACAAGAAGTCGATGCAATAAGGCCAGCATGAGCAGCCTAGATGAGAAGAACAAATATGTACAGAATATTATTGTTTATTGTCATGTAACACTGTGTAGTAGTTTAAGAATTTGTGTTTTGTTGTCAGAGCAACACTGGAAGAGGCTGGAAGCAGGTTTGGGGGCCACGGAGGATGGAGTAGAAGTTCGGGAGGGGCTTGGGGAGGGTGGAAAGGAGGCAGGAGGGGGCTCAATGACTTTGCTTTAAATATCATGAAGGTAAGTAGGCCGACCTCGGGTTGCCCACATCTTTTAAAAAAATGTTGGGGGTTTGAGGATTTGGGAGGGGAATTATGAACGAGACAGCACATTTCTTAAAGTATTTTGAAAGGGTGGGGGGGGGGGGGGGTGCTGGAGGATCAGGCCTGAAGACCTGGAAGTGTTTTTAATGGTTAATTGCTATATTCTCAATATAGCTGAGTAGGGTTAAACGTATCCTGGTGAACTTACCCAGATACCTTTAAACCTACCTGCCTTTATTCAGAACATATCAAAATATAAAACAAGTGACAATCAATTCATTGGAAGCATATCCAAAACTATTTTTAAAAGTTCTTTTACATATATAAATACATTGAATGTTTAGACAAATTAGAAATAATTCTAACTTTCTTTTTACTTTATATTTGTTGTAGTTTAAGCAAATACAAAGAATCATCTTTGCATAGTAACTTACACAGAATGCACAAGAAAGCAAAAGTATCATTCCTTTTAAGAGAGAAAAAACATTTAAGAAAGTCTCCAATCTCAATTTACAGACCACAATACTAACTGGGAAGGAGCGCAGCTGATGCCTGGGAACGGGAAATCGTCCCCCGAGGCCCCCCTGGACCACCAAGTAATGTTAAAATGTTTTGGGGGGGTCGGGAGGGTGGGGGAGGCTAAGGGGGGTCGATTTAAAGGGTCGGGTGGGTTTGTTTTTTATCGGGCCATCGGCACCATTTTAATTATCCTGTTTACTGTAAGACAACAACTTTTGTCAAGGTTATTGTTAAAATGTACACCGACTTGATTAGTAATTCTGTTACTGGAAAATCGGTATATAAAAATGCTAAATAAATAAATAAATAAAATAAATTAGTGGCAGCCAAAATGGCGCCGATGGCCCGAGAGCGGGAGATCATGCAGGGACCCCCCCCATTGGACTATCAGGTAATTTAACATTTTGGGGGGGTTCGGGAGGGTGGGGGAGGGTAAGGAATTGGTTTTAAAGGGTCGGGGTGGGTTTAGGGGTTGTTTTGGTGTGCCGGTTTTCCCGCCCTCCCCCAAATAATTCCCGTGCCCTATTTAACGATTTAGGACAATTTATGACGATAAATCGGGGGCATTTGTATTGTATCATGCACTCTGACGATTTAGGACGATTTTAAAATTATCTGACGATAATTTTAATCGTTCAAAAACGATTCACATCCCTAGCTACTGCCGGCTAATTAGACAACATGAAGGGAAGAGCAGGGACTAACTCTGCTGCAGCCATGGTAGCACCTCCAGGTGCATACAAAATCCCTTTTTCAGCACTCACAAAAAGAAACTCTCGCACTTGACCAGGATGAGAAGAAACTGACTTAGCACCTTTTGCATCTAATACTGCAAACTCCACGGAGCCTTCCTGTGCAACAACTCCCTCTGATGCCGATGTGCTTGCGATGACCTCATTCACCAGCAATGCAGTTGTCATGATGGGGGAACTCTGTAGTGCCAGTGGTAAATGACTATCAGTGGGGCTAAGTGATGACTCCTCCCTGTGCAAAAGCAGCACTCCTCCACCAGAATCACCAATGCCCCTCTGAATACAGGAGCCACGAATTCCGTGATCGAATGTTGTCCAGGAAAAGAGGAGGCCTCGAAGGGAAAGATTCTCACCCTCCCCTTCCTTTTCAAAGGCATCTCAGCAAGTTGAAATCCAAAGGTAAACAGGACAACAAAAGCTGTGACACCTATATTGGCTCCTTCTGGGCTAATTCTAACTTTCAATCAAACAAAATATAGAAATAACCAAATTATTAAAAAAAACCCCCAAAATACAGAAAATCCCCACACTTAATATAAATACAAAAGATATAACAACAAAACATTTTTACAAAAATGATCAAAAATACCAGAACAAAAATTTTTAAAAGGAAATAATCTATACAGTTTAAAAATGTGTCCCACTAATAATGTAGTCTTATTCACACCAAGTAGTTGTAAATCCATTCAGTAAACAGCAGGATATATCTAAAGGTGTAGATCCACAAGGGACACAGAAAACTGTCACAAAAGGCAGAAGAATAAATAAACATTTCTGGGCCTGATATTCAAAGTGAATTCAGCACTATTTAGCTGGATAAGCGGGACTTATGTGGCTAAAACGGAGCAGCTGAATATCCACCTACGTTCAGTGGCCACTGCTTAGCCATATAAATCACTTATATGGCTAAACGTTACATGCACAAAAAATAGGTGTGTACTGGGTAGAATGGGGATTTAGTGAATAAGCCCTATAATTTATTTGGCTAACTACCGCTATTCAGAGTTAGCCGCAGAAGTATATATATAAATTTAGACACCTCATAAAGCAGGTCTAAACTTAGCTGAGTAGACTTATTTGGCTAAGTGAGTATATATACATGCATATGCAGTGTCCTTGACATGCTGCTGAATATACATCGTAACTTAACTGGATAAGATCTAACTGACTAATAGGCACCATTCACCAACCTCTCACACCCCCCAGGGGGCAGATCCTGGAGAAGGGTGGGAGGCAGGAAATAGGGAATGGAGGAGTCCTATTTCTAAACTGAGGAGGTGGGCGGCCAAGTGATGCACTGCACGGTGATGCAAAGCACGACGCGTTGACACAATGCCGCATGCGCTAACACAACGCCCTGTGTGGTATTTACCTGTGCGATGTGGCAGGCTGCAAATTAGTCTAAACATCCCCCCTTTTTTTTTATTGCGGGCAATATTTCCACTATATTTATAGTGATTTGATGAATCTAGGTCTAAGTTACTTACACAGCCAGCTTTGAATATCTACCCCACTATGTAGATGTCAATCCAAAGTGCTGAATGTCCACAGGATGACTTGGAGATAATACTGAACAATGTTGGATATTTTTCTTTCAATACAGTAACACCTTTCAGTCTTTACCAAAAGATCGACTGGGGTATGGTTTCTTGAGCCTTTGATACATTATGATTGGTGGAAAATGCTCATATGTTTTGGTTTGAAAGACAGGTGAAAGCCTGTCATTAGCTGGATTTTAACCAATATATTTATTAGTTAAATTTGTAGGCATATTGATATAAAAATCTATTTTTATGTTTTTGATTAGGTGTTTTCTTTGAACCCATGCGTTGGGTTTCTACACTAATGTTTGGATTGGTGGTTGGGGCTATTAAATCTATTAGTTAAAATGTGTAACCTGTCATTAAAATCATTCACTGTATCTGAAGACTATCTGAAGGTGGGCAGTGTAACCCTAATATTTAAAAAGGGCTCCAGGGGCAATCCTGGAAACTATACACCAGTGAGCCTGACTTCAGTGCTGGGAAAAATAGTGGAAATAACTTTAAAGATCAAAATCACAGAGCATACGGAAAGACATGGTTTAATGGAACACAATCAGCATGGATTTACCCAAGGGAAGTCTTGCCTCACAAATCTTCTTCATTTTTTTGAAGGGGTTAATAAACATGTGGATAAGGGTGAACCAATAGATGTAGTGTATTTGGATTTTCAGAAGGCATTTGACAAAATCCCTCATGAAAGGCTTCTAAGAAAACTAAAAAGTCATAGGATAGGAGGCAATGTCCTTTCATGGATTCCAAACTGTTTTCTACAGGAAACAGAGAATAGGATTAAATGGTCAATTTTCTCAGTGGAAAAGGGTAAACAGTGGAGTGCCTCAGGGATCTGTACTTGGATCAGTGCTTTTCAATATATTTATAAATGACCTGGAAAATAATACGATGAGCAAGGTAATCAAATTTGCATATGATACAAAATTATTCAGAGTAGTTAAATCACAAGTGGTTGTGATAAATTGCAGGAAATCCTTATGAGAAGACTAGGCATCTAAATGGCAGATTAAATTTAATGTGGACAAGTGCAAGGTGTTGCATATAGGGAAAAATAACCCATGTTGTAGTTCACAATGTTAAGTTCCATATTAGGAGCTACCACCCAGGAAAAAGATCTAAGCATCATAGTGGTTTATTTATTTATTTATTTATTTATTTATTTATTTATTTAGAGTTTTTATATACCGGCAATAATGAAAACATATCTTGCTGGTTTACATCGAACAGGAGTGCAATTATATACAAAAAACTAGAACTGTGGTGACCGAAGGTACAGTTACATTTAACAAGGGTAGCCGAACTTGGAGAAGGAAGAAGAGAGGAGAGAAAAGAAATGGTTAAACAATATACAATTTAAATATAGTATACAAAATAAGTGTTATAAAGAAGAGGAATGGTGTTTTAGGGGACATTGGAATGTGTCATTGGGTTGTGTCCGGAAAAGCTTGCTTGAATAACCAAGTCTTAAGTTTTTTCCTAAAAGTTAGGAGGCAGGGCTCCTGTCTGAGGTCTGTAGGTATGGAATTCCACAGAAGAGGGCCAGCTGTGGAGGTGGCGCGATCTCTTATGGTAATGTGTCTGGTCGTTTTTGCTGAGGGAACTTGGAGGGAGCCTCTGTAAGCATCTCTAGTAGGTCTGGTAGAATTATGTGCTTGGAGAGGGAATTGAAGATCGAGAGTGGTGAGTTGATGTATAGTTTTGTAGGTGATGGTTATGGCTTTATACATGATGCGGAAGTAGATGGGTAACCAGTGAAGCTCTTTCAGGACGGGGGATATGTGGTCTCTTTTCCTTGCGCCTGTCAAGATTCGGGCTGCTGAATTTTGAACCATCTGTAGGGGTTTGGAGTATGATGAAGGTAGACCTAGCAATAGGGAATTGCAATAGTCTAGTTTCGTAAAAATGACTGCTTGGATGATCGTTCTGAAGTCTTGAGCGTGGAAAAGAGGTCTTATCCTTTTCAGGACCTGGAGTTTATAGAAGCAGTCTTTGGTTGTTTTGTTGATGTGTGCCTTGAAGTTTAGCCGGTTGTCTATTATTACTCCTAGGTCTCTAGCTTGTGTGGTAGGCAGATTGGTAGGAAGAGTACTGTTGGAGGTGTTGTTCTCAGGAGAGATGAGTAGGATTTCAGTCTTAGAGGAATTTAAGATGAGGTGTAGGTTGTTGAATAGGTGTTTGATTTTTTTGTGGCATGATTCCCAGTAGTCAAGAGTATTAGAGTATGTGTCTTTGATAGGGATGATGATTTGAATATCATCTGCGTATAGGAAAAACTTTAGATTGAGGTCGGTGAGAAGTTGGCAGAGAGGAAGAAGGTAAATATTGAATAGAGTCGGAGATAAAGACGAACCTTGTGGGACTCCTATGGCAGAGTTAAATCTTGAGGATTCCTTGTTTTGGAGTTTAACTTTGTAACCTCTATTGTTGAGAAAGGTTTTAAACCAGGAAAGGACGGTGCCGCTGATTCCTATGGATGACAACTGGTTTAGGAGGATGGCGTGGTTGACCGTGTCGAACGCTGCGGATAGGTCTAGCAAGATCAATAGGTATGAATTTCCTTTGTCAAGGCCCAGTAGGATATGGTCTGTCAAGGAGATAAGGAGGGATTCTGTGCCTCGGTTTTTTCGGAATCCGTGTTGTGGGGCGAAGAGGAGATTGTTGTCTTCGATGTAGTTTGAAAGTTGAGAGTTGACTAGTTTTTCCATGATCTTGGCGATGAATGGAAGGTTAGCTATGGGTCGGAAGTTGTTAGGGTCCTTCGGATCAAGGTTGGGTTTCTTTAGGAGTGGTGAGATTGAGGCCATTTTGAGATCATCTGGGAAGGATCCTTGGGCTAGAGAGCAGTTGATGATGTTTGTCAATGATGTGGCAATTGTTAATACATTGAAATCGTCAGCTCAGTGTGCTGCAGCAGTCCAAAAAGCAAACAGAATGTTAGGAATTATTAGGAAGGGAATGGTGAATAAAACGGAAAATGTCATAATGGCCTTCCTAATAATTCCTAACATTCTGTTTGCTTTTTGGACTGCTGCAGCACACTGAGCTGACGATTTCAATGTATTATCCACTATGATGCCTAGATCTTTTTCCTGGGTGGTAACTCCTAATATGGAACTTAACATTGCATAACTACAGCAAGGGTTATTTTTCCCAATATGCAACACCTTGCACTTGTCCACTTTAAATTTCATCTGCTATTTGGATGCACAATATTCTCGCAAGGTCATCCTGCACCATGGTGAGCCTGCCTTGAGTCCTGAGTACATTTCTGGTCGTTGTATCTCAAAAAAGATATAGTTGCACTGGAGAAGTTACAGAGAAGGGTGACCTAAATGATAAAGGGGTTGAAACAGCTCCCCTATGAGGAAAGGCTAAAAAGGTTATGGCTGTTCAGCTTGGAGAAGAGACGGCTGAGGGGGGATATGATAGAGGTCTTTAAAATCATGAGAGGTATAGAACTGGTAGATGTGAATTGGATATTTACTCTTTTGGATAATAGAAGGACTAGGGGGCACTCCATAAATTAGGAAGCAGCACATTTAAGACTAATCAGAGAAAATTATTTTTCACTCAATGCACAATTAAGCTCTGAAATTAGTTGCCAGAGGATGTGGTTAGTGCAGTTAGTGTAGCTGGGTTTAAAAAAGGTTTAGATACGTTTTTGGAGAATTCCATTAACTGCTATTAATCAAACTGACTTAGGGAATGGCCTTCACTATTACTGGCATTAGTATCATGGGATGTACTTAATTTTGGGGTACTTGCCAGGTACTTGTAGCCTGGATTGGCCACTGTTGGAAACAAGATGCTTGGCTGGATGGACCTTTGGTCTGACCCAGTATGGCATGTTTTTATGTCCTTATGAATGCTTATTTGGAGCTATTGGAACACTATGTTAAGGTTGGTAGTTTCATGTTCTTTTTTAGGTTTTGTTTTTCAGATTTTGCTTTGGAATTTGGATATAAGCAGAGATTTGTTCCTCAAATGTTTGTTTTATATTTTCCTTCTTTAGTTAATTGTTTTCCCTGAAGCAGCCCAATTGTTGGTGAAACATGGACCAGGTGAGGTGCGATTATTGTGAACGCGATTACGAAGAGCCTGAAATGAACAGCCTGCAGTGTGATATCTGGGGCTTTTTTCATTTCATCCTGTGGAGGTTCAGTGCTTTGGATTGACATTTACATAGAAGTGTTTATTTATTCTTCTGGCTTTTCTCACAGTCTTCTACATCCTTTGTGGATCTATGCCTTTGAAGATATCTTGTTTGGAATAGGGACATTTTCATGGGGCCAGTTTCTATACTATTTCTTATTTTCTCTGAATATTGGATACCATTTGATACCATTCTATATTTTTTTTGTATGATCAAGCTTCTAAATTCACACTGTTTTCTCAAAGAAGACAATTATGAGAAAATATTTAATGAAAAAATACATACTATATTAAAACAATATATATTTATAAATATTTAGAATTCAGTTTCTAGAGCAATAAAAAATTGATTTAAGTGCATACAAAAATGAGAAAATAAATAAAAAGAAAAAAGGTAAAGGAAAGAAAAAAATTCAAATATTCTGGTATTTCCTACTTAGCCCACAAATATAAAGGGAATCCAATATGCCTGTCCAGGAAAAAACAGAAGAGATGGTATCAAGTGCTGTCCTAGTGAAAACAAGAGGGAGTCGAGCTAGATATACAACAAATTCTAAATTAAGGGATTGATTTTGAAAGTGACTTATGTGGATAAAACCCTGTTTTATGCATGTTAGTGGAGATTTGAAAATTAACTGGGGGAGTTATATGTGTAAAAGTACATGTGAAACATGATTTTGAATGCACTTTTACCTTCATTCACAGTAGGCATTCCTAGAGGCTGAGTTGGAGTGAGGAAAAGATTTACAGTACATGCACATTTTTGGAAGCAGTTGTAACTTTGTGCCCCTATGTCCATGCAGGTACCTAGCAAACCTGCAAATTATCAAAGTGGACTTATACACATAAGACCGCTTTGAAAATTCTGGCTAAAATCTGTGGGGTACATTTTCAGACATACGCGCGGGCGTAGATTTGTTCGCGCAACCCGGCGTGAACAAATCTACGCCCGATTATATAACATGTGCGCGCAGTCGTGCACATGTTATAAAATCCAGGGTTGGTGTGTGCAAGGGGGTGCACAATTGTGCAACTTGCGCACGCCGAGACGCATAACCTTCCTCCGTTCCCTCGAGGCCGCTTCAAAATCGGAGTGGCCTCGGAGGGAACTTTCCTTCTGCCTTCCCCCACCTTCCCCTCCCTTCCCATACCTAACCCGCCCCCAGCCCTATCTAACCCCCCCCCCGATCTTTATCATCGAAGTTATGCCTGCATCTGGGCAGGTGTAACTTGCACGTGCCGGCTGGCTGCCATCGCGGCATCCCTCGGCAGGGCCACAATGAAGGAGGCCGCCGCCCCACCCCTGGAACTCCCCCGGACCGGCGCCCCACCCACAGCCCTGCCCCCGGAATGCCCCCGGACCGACACCCCGCACACGGCCCCGCCCCCGGAACGCCCCTTTTTCAAAGCCCAGGGACATACGTGTGTCCTGGGGCTTGTGCGCACCACCGAGCCTATGCAACATAGGCTTGGCATGCGCAGGGGCAGGTTTTCGGCGGTTACGCGCGTATCTTGCGCGCATAACCCTTTGAAAATCTACCCCTTACGGTATAAATTCTAACCTATTTGAGACCATAAAAAATACATCTAACAAAAAATAAAAACCAGAAAATGTGTGTAAACAAACATTTACATAGAAATTGCAGGTAAAATGATGCACCAAGAGTTTTCTGGCACACCGAAAGAAATTGCTGTTGTTACGAGAACCGGCCATGGTAGGCCGCAACCAGCTTCTTCCACCTACCAGCATGGCCGCCTGACGCTCATCGGCCCCGGGAGTCTCGCGGCTGCGGGGAGCCGCAGCAGATGCACTCCACCCTTGCTGATTCCCCACCGGACCTCCGACTCTGCTGCTCCTTCCTGGCCGGGACGCGGCCGAGCTCCGTCCGGGCCCTCCTGCACACCCCGGTCTTCCTAGGCACATGCACGCATCACCTGATCCCATTTAAAGGGCCCTCTACGAGAGGTATCAGGGCTCCTCCCTCTTGATCTAGGCCTATATAAGGCAAGGCCTGCTTCTCAGGCCTTGCCTTGACTACTTGGTTCCTGCGTCTGTTCTTGGAAGTTCCGTTCCTGCGTTCCTGTATCTTGACCTGCCTGTGAATTCTATCCTACACCTGACCCGCACTACGAGATTCACCATCTGTCAAGACCTACACCTGTACCCTGACTACGAGATTCACCGCCTGCCAAGACCTACGCCTGTTCCATGACTATGAGATTTGTCGCCTGCCAAGACCTATTCCTGTATCCGGACTACGAGATTTGCCGCCTGCGAAGACCTATGCCTGATCCCAGACCACGAGATCCGCCAACTGTCACGACCCTAGCCTGTGCTCAGCCTTCACGAGACGCCTTGCCAGGTTCCACATTGTATCCGGAGCTTCTAGCTGCTGCTCTTGTCCCTACGGTACCTGAGACCCCATGTAAGTCCATCTGGCCCCGGTACCCAAGGGCTCAACCTGAGGGGAACGAGCGCTTGTAGTGGTGAAGCTCCAATGGGGTCTCAGTCCACTCCCAGTCTCGCCTGCCGATGGTGGGGACCCATGGAGCTTCTCCCCATGGGTAGTGCCAACTCCCCCTCGGCCCAGGGATCCATGACCCGTAATAGCTGTCTCTTAAACTGTATTATTCCACATGAGGTCCAATTTTCAAAAGCCATTTAGTCACATAACATAATAATTATCTGTCTAAATGGCTTACCCAGCTATATTCAGCCCTTATCCAGCTAAATTTAGTCAGATAAGACAAGAACATTCTGGGGGCGGGCAGGAGCATTCTGGGGAGGAGTGGAGTTAGCTGTCTTACAGTTATGTATAACTGGCTAACTTAGGACAGCCCTATGGCTGCACAGCAGCTGAATATGGACCCCCATACATCTAGAAATAATCATGTTCGGTGACCTAAGAACATATTTTCCTTATAGCAAAATAGAAAATCCTCTAAAGGTCCAATCATGATCCACTATATAAGAGACCAAGCACTGGTATAGTCTGGGTGTGACCGAGATTATCCACAGTCAATTTTATTTCAGCCACTACATCATCTGGTTCACACAGCAACATTTTTAATTCACATTTTTGGATAGAAAAGGGACATCTATAACAAAAGAAGGTTCCTGAATTTCTCAAAATTCTCTAATCTCAGTTCTGTAATAGTTCTGAGCTGCATAAATATTGTATTTGAAACTATTAGCCCATGACTTTCTCATATTGTGAAAAATGATATTCAGAGTGCCTCTGAGGATATTTGATACTATATATAATTTTTGGATGCCCCCACATTTTGCTGCATAAAGACTGGTATTACATAAAATATATAAATGTTACACTTAAAAAAACGAGTTGTTCCCAAACAATACTTATTTTCGGCTACTAATTTCAAGAAGTGCACTATATTTATGCATTTTTTCCATTTATGTATTTTGTTTTAAGTCAACATGGTATATTATAAAAGGTGGCATGAAAGATAAATGTATTTATTGTTGATATAAATGATTATAAAGTATTGGGTAAGGTACCATAGATGTGAAAAAATCACTTCCTTTTCACTTACATTACCACACTAATATATTTAACAGAGAGATTTACATGCTATGCATTTTAAGTACCCCTGAATTTCGGCATCAGGCCTGCACATTTCAGCAGCACCATCAGATGTAATGAGTTATGTTACTATCGGCATGTTGATAAGCTATAGCCCAAAGAAGAACAAGAAGTATAAAAAATATGGCCAGAGGATGGGATAAAATTATCAGCGAGTGTGTTTTCCTGTTTGGTTTTAATCTACATTTAATTAAATTCTTATCTTCTGTGTACTTATGGTCGCATTTGAATGGCGAGACTGCATTCATTATGAATGGTAAAACTTAACTCGGAGAGCGATGCACGTGGCTTCGTTAAAAATGAGGAAGAAGAAAAAATGTTGTCTTTATTCCTTACATTTAAGTCTTATTAAAGAAGGGCTAAGTTACTTTTAGGTCAAGTACTATTGTAAAAAAACATTTATGTTAAGTGCATTTGAAAGTCAGACTTAATCAGATCTAAGTTTGAACAGAATGGAAATATTAATAGCAAATATACAGTATAGACTCAAGAAGTGCAACCAGAGGATCCATTCTGCTACACATTTAAAACTGCCCTTGTGTACCTTAGTAAAAGTGTTTTTATAAAGATGTTATTAGCAATATGATGGGGCAAAAAGGTTCTCAGGTGATGCTGCCTAAAGAACATATGCTGCAGAGTCCCATTAGAGATCTGCATGAATCCAAACTATTGTTTAAAAAGCAATTCATATCAAGATTCTGCTCACAGGCATTTACATGACTTTTACTGAGCATTCTCAGGAATTATAATTATAGAGTTGTAGTTCTGAGGTGCTAACCTTCTTGTGAATTACATTTTTCCTTCATTTCCTTCGTCTTTTTGTCATCTTTCAACTTTTTTATGATAAACAAAAAAATTTCCCTTAATTAGGCAGAAATGTTTTATAATATGTGCACTTTTCCTGGTTAGCTTTTTTTGGTTTGCAATATGCTAGAAATAATTTAGTGTACTGTCCTTATTTGTTTGAAGAGTATTTATAATGTATTTTCTTATTTACAGTCTTTGTGATTCACAGGGGTTTCTTGAATAAGGTGAGAAATCAAGCATGACCAAATAATAAATAAATAAACCCCACTGTTAAAATAACAGCCACCAAGTCCATAGGCTAGATTTCATCCTAGACTTCAAGGTCACCATGGAAGCTCAAATATGTTCTGTTGCTAAATCTGCCTTCTTCCACCTTTGCCAAATTCAACATCTCTAGACCCTCTTTGATGCCCTGGCTTATACCACCATCATGTGATCTCCCATCTAGACTATTGCAATTCCCTTTACTTTCACCTTCCCAAAAAGCTTATTCGCCATCTGCAACTCATTCAAAATGCTGGGGCACGAAACCTGCTCAATTCTAGCACGTTTGAGCCAGTCACCTCACTTTTTCAGTAACTGCACTGCCTACCGGTCTTATATCTCACAACCTTCTAAGTCCTGTCCCTGGCCTTTAAAACTCTCAAGGGCCTAGTTCCACATTATCTGGCCAACTGAATCTCTCTGTATGTTCCATTGCAAACACTCCCAAAATGTCACCTGATAGTGCCTGCCCCCAAGGAAAGGCAGCATCTCACTATGAGGAAAAGGACTATTACTGGATCAGTAATGACCTTTGGAACTCCCTACCACTGGATATCAGGCGATCGCCAGATCGCTTATCATACAAAGAAAAGATGAACAATTAGCTATTCATCATGGCTTTTGGCCTATAGCAGAGGCCCATAAACTCTAGCCTTCCTTCTTCCTCTTTCAACTGCTCAGTTGACTGGGCTTCCCCATGGTGTTTTTTCAGGTGGCTTGTCACCCACATGCAATCTGATATTGAATTCTTGCATGGCTGTTTTTCCATATTTTCCTTTACTCTAGTTTCTTCTTTCATTCTCTTCTTTCCTTATTGATTGTTGTTGAAGTGGACCCCCTTTCCTGCTTTTATTTGGACACACTGTAATCTCACCCTTTGAAAGAGCTTGAAGTAATTAAAGATGATGATAACAATGTCAAGAATATATTTCAGTGGAAATAATTTTTCTGGTATTAATTTCTTCTTCAGATATTCTGGGAATCTGCAAATCATCTCCCTTTCATTCAAAGTCTGTTGGTCCAATTGTTTATATCTGCTTCAACATATGTTAAAAGCTTCTGGATTTCTTCTGGCCAGTGTTTTGGATCTAGTATTTTGGCCCATTTTGGAAGACCAGCTTCTTCATCATCAAGCAATCGCTTTTTGCTAGAGATTCTCAGATTTCCATAAAATGCATTTGGACAGATTGGAGGGTCCGCTTTCTCTATCTTTTTTGTGAATATGAGACTATTGTCAGCTGTTACGGATTTTTCATAACATGGTCCAGGATTTTCTCATCTCCTCAACAGCTTGAGCAAGACTTTTAATCTTGTTGTTGGCTCTGTGTAGATCCATGTCACATTCTTGCAGATCTAGGTTTAATTCGGAGAGATCTTGACATGCATCACACATCAATCCTAAATCTAAAATATTTTCTATACATGTAAAGTTCCTTTGCAGTTCTTCATAGGGATGTGAATCGTTTTAGGACGATTAAAATTATCGTCCGATAATTTTAATATCGTCTTAAACCGTTATGGAACACAATACAATACAGATTCTAACGATTTATCGTTATAAATCGTTAGAATCGTGAGCCGGCACACTAAAACCCCCTAAAACCCACCCCCGACCCTTTAAATTAAATCCCCCACCCTCCCGAACCCCCCCAAATAACTTAAATAACCTGCGGGTCCAGCGGCGGTCCGGAACGGCAGCGGTCCGGAACGGGCTCCTGCTCCTGCATCTTGTCGTCTTCGGCCGGCGCCATTTTCCAAAATGGCGCCGAAAAATGGCGGCGGCCATAGACGAAAAAGATTGGACGGCAGGAGGTCCTTCCGGACCCCCGCTGGACTTTTGGCAAGTCTCGTGGGGGTCAGGAGGCCCCCCACAAGCTGGCCAAAAGTTCCTGGAGGTCCAGCGGGGGTCAGGGAGCGATTTCCCGCCGCGAATCGTTTTCGTACGGAAAATGGCGCCGGCAGGAGATCGACTGCAGGAGGTCGTTCAGCGAGGCGCCGGAACCCTCGCTGAACGACCTCCTGCAGTCGATCTCCTGCCGGCGCCATTTTCCGTACGAAAACGATTCGCGGCGGGAAATCGCTCCCTGACCCCCGCTGGACCTCCAGGAACTTTTGGCCAGCTTGTGGGGGGCCTCCTGACCCCCACGAGACTTGCCAAAAGTCCAGCGGGGGTCCGGAAGGACCTCCTGCCGTCCAATCTTTTTCGTCTATGGCCGCCGCCATTTTTCGGCGCCATTTTGGAAAATGGCGCCGGCCGAAGACGACAAGATGCAGGAGCAGGAGCCCATTCCGGACCGCTGCCGTTCCGGACCGCCGCTGGACCCGCAGGTTATTTAAGTTATTTGGGGGTGGGGGATTTAATTAAAGGGTCGGGGTGGGTTTTAGGGGGTTTTTAATGTGCCGGTTTTTTCGATTTTTCGATTTTTCGATTTTTTTAACGATTTTCACGATTTTTCACGATATTTTACCCCCCCAAACGGCAACAATACGATTCCCTCCCCCTCCCAGCCGAAATCGATCGTTAAGACGATCGAGGACACGATTCACATCCCTAGTTCTTCATGCATGTTTTGTCTTTCTGGACTCTGGTTCAATCCTTCTTAACTTCTTCAAAATGAAGCATCAATGCTTCATAATCCTGCCACACAGCAGAAACTGATTGAAAACTAGATGCAACCCATCAAGTGCTTAAAATTTGTCCAATTTTCAAAAGCTGAATTTCCAGTGGATATGTACATAAAGCAAAATTGCTTACCTTGTAATAGGTGTTATCCCAGGACAGCAGGATGTAGTCCTCACATATGGGTGACATCGGTAATGGAGCCCTATGTACGGAAAAACTTCTCTAAAAGTTTCCATGAAACTTTTGAATGGCAATCTAGTAGTGAGATTGTGGGGCAAGTGAAAAGATCTAAATCTTTCTGAGTGCACCACAAAGTAAACCGTTTCCATTTGTAGGAATAATTCTTTCTAGTGGAAGGTTTACGTGCAGCCTTAAGTACTTGAGATATAGTGGTTGGAAGGTTGAGAGGTTGTAAGATCAAGCTTTCAACATCCATGCTGTCAGGGACAGGGATTGAAGGTTGGGATGGCGCAACTGACCCTGGTTCCTGAGTTATGAGATTGGGAGCTACTCCCAGGCGAATTGGATCCCTGACTGAGAGATCTAGCAGTGTGGGGAACCATACTTGTCGAGGCCAATATGGGGCTATGAGTATCATAGTTCCCTTGTCCTGTTGTAGTTTCACTAATGTTTTGGTTATGAGTGGTATTGGTGGATATGCGTATAGCAGGCATGAATTCCAATGGCGAGCAAATGCGTCCTTTGGCAGGCTGATCTGCTGTCGGAGTAGAGAGCAGTAATTGTTCACTTTGTAGTTGAGATGGGATGCAAAGAGATCTATCGTCGGTTGACCCCAGCGTTGGAAGTTCTTGGATGCTATTGCTGGATCCAAGGACCATTCGTGCGGTTGGAACTGACGACTGAGGCGATCTGCTACAATGTTGTGGATGCCTGCTAGATAAGTGGCCCGTAGAAGAATTGAGTGTGTCAGGGCCCAGTCCCAAATCTGCGCTGCTTCTTGACAAAGGAGATAAGAACCTGTCCCCCCTTGTTTGTTGATGTACCACATGGCTACTGTGTTGTCCGTTTGGATCAGAACAGTCTTGTGTGAAAGGCAGTCCTTGAATGCATGTAGTGCATAGCGTATAGCTCGAAGCTCCAGGAAGTTTATCTGAAAAGAAGCTTCGAGCTTTGTCCACTTGCCCTGTGTCTTTAGATGACCAATGTGTGCTCCCCACCCTAAGGTGGATGCATCTGTAGTCAACGTTACTTGCGGAACTGGTTGCTGGAAAGGTAGGCCTTTGAGCAGGTTGTTCATTGATGTCCACCAGAGGAGTGCAGATCTGAGCTCTGGTGTTATGTGAATAGGAGTGGACATTGGTTGAGTGGCTTGTATCCACTGTGCTTTGAGTGTCCATTGCAGTAGTCGCATGGTCAATCTGGCCATGGGAGTGACGTGAACTGTGGAAGCCATGTGCCCTAGAAGAATGAGGCACTGGTGAGCTGTTACTTGTTAGTTGGTTTCACAGAGTATGAGTCAAGAGGACAAGTGTTTGAGCATGGTCTCTTGGAAGAAAAGCTTTTGCTATAGTAGTGTTTAGGTCTGCCCCTATGAATTGTATAAGATGAGTTGGTGACAGATTGGATTTCTGGTAGTTGATGAGAAATCCTAAGGAGTGAAGCACACAGAGAGTGAGCTTGAGAGAAGTGAGAGCTCCTTCTTTTGATTGACTCTTGATTAGCCAATCGTCCAAATAAGGGAACACATGCACTCTTTGTTTGTGGAGGTGTGCCACTGCTGCAGCCATGCACTTTGTGAATACTCGTGGTGCTGATGCAAGGCCGAATGGCAGCACTCTGTATTGAAAGTGCTGATCCAGTACCTGAAATCGCAGGTATTGGCGATGAGGAGGAAAAATGGGAATGTGAGTGTAGGCATCTTGAAGATCCAGAGAGCAGAGCCAATCTCCCCGTTGAAGAAGAGGTAGAATGGTGCCTAGGGACACCATTCTGAATTTTTCTTTTTTGAGAAATTTGTTAAGATTTCTGAGGTCTAGAATGGGACGAAGGCCTCCTGTTTTCTTTGGAATGAGGAAATATCTGGAGTAGAATCCTCTGCCCTTTTGAGGTCCAGGAACTGGTTCTATGGCCCTGGCTCTCAGAAGGGTGTATAATTCTGTTTGAAGAATTATGGAATGATGATTTACTGTCCAAGATGGAAGTGGTGGGTTTTCTTTTGGGACAGTAAGAAAATCCATTTTGTAACCGTGGGCTGTGATGGATAATACCCACTGGTTGGTGGTGATGGAGGTCCAAATGCTGTGGAAGTATTTTATTCGACCCCCTACTGGCATATTTGGGAACGGGTTGATCTGGCTGCTGCTCTCTGGGGCTTTTCAAAAACCAGATGTAGTGGCAGTTTGTGGTGGTGGTTGAGCCCTTGCAGGCCTTTGTCTAGGCTGTGGCGTTGAGATGGCCGGCCAGCTCTGGGCCTACTGGCTGGGGGGTAATATCGACGTGGACGGTAATAAGGCCGTTGAGTGTCATGCCTTGGAGGCTTCCTGGTAGAAGGCTGAGTATCTTGTGGTAGTGAAGATAACTGCTTTAATGTTTCAGTGTGGTCCTTCATGGTTGCCACAGCTTCTTTTACCTTCTCTCCAAAAAGGTTATCCCCCACGCAAGGTAGATCTGCTAAATGTTCTTGTACCTCTGGGCGTAGATCAGAGGCCTTGAGCCATGCCCTCCTCCTTGCAGCTATACCAGACGCTGAAAGTCTTGCCGCAGTCTCGAAACAGTCATAGGTGGCTCGGACCTCATGTTTACCTGATTCGAGGCCTTTATGAATGATATCCTGTAATGGTTCCTGATACTGTTCAGGAAGAGAGAAAGACATTTCTTGAACCTGCTTCCAAAGGTTTCTTTGGTACTGGTTCATATATAATTGGTAAGATGAAATCTTAGACACCAGCATAGAACCTTGAAATATTTTTCGTCCAAGGTTGTCCAGAAACCTACTCTCTTTTCCAGGTGGTACAGAGGAATGGGATGTTAGTCTTTTCGCCTTCTTTTGGGCGGATTCGATGACAACTGACTGGTGAGGCAACTGTGTTTTCTGAAAACCTGGGATAGGTTGCACCAAGTAAGTTGCCAATGCTCTCTTGTTTACTGCCGACACCGATCCTGGATGCTCCCAAATCCTGTATTGCAGTTCCTGGAAAACTTCATGGACAGGGACTGCCAGCATTTCTTTGGGAGGGTCCACGAACTGCAGGACCTCTAAGGTCTTTTGTCTTGCATCCACCTGAGTTTGAATGGGAAAGGGGATGGTTTCAGCCATATCTTTAACGAAATTTGTGAAGGAGAGGTCCTCAGGAGGTGACTTCCTGTGGTCATCAGGTGGAGAAAGGTTCTGAAAATATTTCTTCATCCGACGAATACTCAGAACTGGTGTCCACAGGCATCTCACGTGGTGTGTGGTGAGTGACTGGCTCCTTAGGTCGTGGTGGTAGGATAGGAGAGCGAGGCCTTGGGGGTCTTGGTACCCCAGATGGGCCTGGAACAGGTTCCTCTGGTAGTTTATTAGAGAGAATGTCCAGGAGTGTGTCTAGTTTTGTAATAACTGGATGTAACATAGAGACATCTTCTTTGGGCATCGGTGCTGGCATCGGTGGCATCGGTGTGGGCATCGGTGTAGGTACTGGTGGCACTGGTGAAGGTATCGGTGGAGGTACCTGTGGCACCGGTGAAGGTACCGGAATAGGCCTCGGTTCCGGTTCCCGGGACCTTATCGGTGTTAGCGGCATCGATGGAGTTGGATCCCTGGGGGATGGAATCGGCATCGATGGAGGTGTCGATGGCTGAGGCGGAATTGCATCGCGCAGAGCCTGTTGCACCGCTTGACGAATAAACGTGTCAAGTTCCACTCTCACAGCTGGTGATAACAGAGCAGCTATGGAGGGAGGCGGTGTTGGCGATGCCGGTACCTCCTCAGAGCCCTGAGGAGGTACGGAGCCCGTCACCGATATCGGTGGGGATCGCCCTGGATCACTAGGCCTCAAAGCCTCCGTTCCCGTCCGGGGTTTCTTTGCAGGTGAGGCCGTACCTGACGATGGATCCTCGGCCATCGGTGCCTGGCGTCTTCGATGCCGGTGGCGATGTTTTTCTTTTTGCTTCTCACTACCCGAGGTCAATGCCTTCGATGACACTGAAGGGGATGGCGTTGAGGCATCTCCCGCCTCCGGACGAGTCTTTTTTAGAAGAGCTTGACGGACTGATCCGGATGGCGATGACTGTGCTGAAGTCGAAGGCCTTGGCAGCAACTGTATATTGAACAACTGCTCCATCTTCTCAGCTCGAAGACGACGATCCTTGGTAGTCATCTCCGCACAAGATTTACATGTCTGGATATTGTGATCTTTGCCTAAGCAAAGAACACATTCAAAATGAGGGTCGGTTATCGACATTGTCCTCACACAATTTGGGCATTTTTTAAAGCCGGAGGCCATGGCGCTGGACAGCCGTCGAGGGCGATGACCCAAAAATATCGGTCCCGGCCGGGAACCGAAAACGGAAAAAGTTACCGCTGGTGATACTGAGGGAAACCCCTGCGGTGGAAGTAATTTTTTTCCGAAATTTCAAACTCTTTTGAAATGGGTGAAAATCACCTCAGGACTCCAATAATCCGCGATGCTAACTGCTTCGCGGAAAAAAGAAGACTGAAGGGAGACCCCTGTGGCAGGGAATATCATGGCATGCTGGGCATGCTCAGTAGGCACTCCGGTGCCATTCAAAAGTTTCATGGAAACTTTTAGAGAAGTTTTTCCGTACATAGGGCTCCATTACCGATGTCACCCATATGTGAGGACTAGCATCCTGCTTGTCCTGGGATAATTGTATTTCTCTACCATTTTTCAACAATGCATGATACAAGCACATACAGCTTATCAATGAATGCTTGGAGTCTGTTGATTCCTGAAACAATTTTTATGGCATTATGGACTAATAATTCCATACAGTGCCATACAATAATGGACAGAAATGTGTCTTTAAGAAATGTTTTAACTCCATCATGAGCCCCGAACATCACAGCTGCTCCATTACATGTAACCCAAACTAAATAATCCTTCAAGTCATACTGATAGACTGGAGATGATAAATCAAAGAGCTGAAAATCTCTTCTGCTGTTACATCTTCTAATTCAAACAAATCAATTTATAAATGTACTGGTGAAGGTATTCCACAGTCTGAAATAAATATTCAGACATACAAATTCAATGTCGATTTTTGACAGAAGGTTCTTGCTTTATCAATTATCAAGGATATATTACTTTTAGGATTTACAGTTTTCTGAAACAAGCTATTTTTGATTTAATTGCTAACAGACAGGCCGATACAGTACAGTGCGCTCTGACGGAGCGCTCTGTTAGCCTGCTATTGGACGCGCGTTTTCCCATACCCCTTATTCAGTAAGGGGAGGAAAACGCGCGTCCAACCCGCGGCACCTAATAGCGCCCTCAACATGCAAATGCAAATGCATGTTGATGGCCCTATTAGGTATGCGCGCGGGATACAGAAAGTAAAATGTGCAGCTAAGCCGCACATTTTACTTTCAGAAATTAGCGCCGACCCAAAGCATGGGTTTTTGAGTGTTAGCCATACTCAGGCATGGAATATGGGTTTTAGTGCTGAAAAACCTGCAGTATACTTAGTGAAAATGCATGCAAATTGCATATAAAGGAAACTATTAGCTATTACAAGGAAATGCAGAAAGCTATGTTAGCACAAGACATTTTAGTGTGTGCTTTTTAGCATGAGAAATTTAATGCCAGGATCAGGGTACATGTAAATTTTAAGTCACATTTCTGGTGGCCATTTTAGTCTATTGTATTGCTGTGTATCAGTGTTTCTGTGCTTCTCTGTGGCAAACATGGATCAAGTGCATTTTTTTATTCTTGATGGTTTGGTATATTTTGTGGGTGAGCTGAAGAATTAAAGCAGCAGAAGCTGTACAGCACAGAAGAGAGAGCAAAGAGAGAGAGAAAAAAAGATGCTTTATCAACAAAGAAGAAAGGAGGGTTCACAGAGGGGCATGCAAGTAGCGGATATGTTGCCTGAGGCTGAGAATAACCCTGATGGATTACCAGAGAGAGATGCTTCACATATAGACTGAACTCCAGGGCAATTCTTTCTCTCTATGAAGAAATCAGAGATGACACTGGTCCTCTAACTGACCGTGGACATGCCATGTTAGGCTTGGTTAAGCTTCCCACTACCTTGCATTTTCTTGCCACTGGCTTATTCCTGCATACGGTGGCTGGTATGGACCAGTCATCGTTTTCAAGGCATTTCATTCTGGTGCTGAGGGGAATGATGAAACAGGTCTGGGCGTATATCAAGTGCCCACCCACAGAAGGTTATGGAGTGGCGGGTGATGAAATGTGCTTTTTTTCTATATGGCTGGCATGCCGAATGTAATGAATACAATCGATTGTACTCATGTCGTTCTCACCCTCCACATGGGAGAGACAGGGCATACCATAACAGGAAGCATTTCCAATCCCTGAATGTACAATTTGGGTGCAATGCACACATAAAGATCCCTTAGTATTGCTTTGAAGGTTTCCTGAAGCAGCCATGATTCCTTCATTCCTGTGCAGTCAATGCTAGCTCAAAATTTCAAACCGAGGTGATGTTTGCTAACGAGCCGCGGTATATAAAATTCCTTAAATAATAATAAATAAATAATAATAATGATGAAGACTAACTGCTTGGTAAGTCTGAAATATAATTCGAACCAAAGAATAAGGTAAAATGTTAAAATGTAAGCTCTCTGGGGAGGGTGCTGACAACGGAATAGTGCACATTTTCTGATGCATGGTGCCAAAAGCACGTGTTATTCTGTTATACAGTACAATCAATGAAATGTTAGCTGTCTGGGGTGTGTAAATGTAAGCTCTCTGGGGTGGGTAACAATGGCAGAATAGTACATGCTTTCTGGTACATGATATCAAAGTGCATACTATTCTACTACACATGCAGAAAGCATCAGCCAAAAAACTGTAAAATGTAAGCTTTTTGGAGTGGGTACCAAAAACAACAGCTCACACTTTCCAAAATGTTTGCAGTTATTGCTGGTTATGGCTGCTCATGCCCCTGTACAGCAGTGGAAATCCGCTATAATGAGGTACACACGAGAACCAGAGCAGTCAAATAATGTGAATTTGACATTTTACAAGGATAGCTCTACCACCTTGATCACCCTGGAGGAGAACTACAGTATTTGCAGGAGAAAGTGGCAGATATCTATCATTATCATGCGCTGCATGCTTCATAATATTGCGCCCCGGAATGGCACTCATGAAGAAGTGGATCTGTTCTTGGGGCCAGAGGCAAATATGTTCGCACCTGCTGCAGACGGTGACAGTACAGCAAGGAGCAAGGAGCTCCATCAAAAGGTCATTGCCGACTATTTTGGAGGTAGGTTTCAACATATGAGGGAGGGGTGAGTTGAGGACAGGGAGGATTGTGTGGAAGAGATAGTGTTCTAACTCTATTTGTCTCTTCTCAGATCGGCGCAAACCCCAAGGAAAATAAATGCCAGGAGAAATAAGCACTATGGCCATCTGTCTGTTTTTCAATTAATATGTTCAAATTTTATATGTGTTTTTAATATGCACCATGGCCATGTCCCTGCTTTTTAAAATGTTTTAATATGTTACGATTTTAAATGTGATTTTAATAAAGTGACATTTTTATTGAGAGACAGGTCTTATTTTTCATTGGTGTGACTGTTTTATCACATCTCTGCATACTTTGGCCAGAGATTTCCAAGACCGTTTTTGGAAATCTCTGGACCAAGGATGCAGGACCCAGGCCACCCATCAAACTGTAGCAAAAATCCACAAATTCCATCAACAGGTTCATAAATCAAAGTAATATTTGATGAATTGTGTTGAAGGCCTGAAATGTTACATATGCAGCAGAAGTCCACAAATTCCATCAACAGGTCTATAATCTGGAGAAACCTTTGGAAGACTCACAGTGATGGCCTGGCAAAGTGGGTGAAGCATCCTCCATGGAAAGGAAGCGTTATAGATGATCCATCATTTCAGCAATTCAGCAGCAATGAGCAAGCAGGAATGGAAATACCTTTTCTGCAGACTCAGGCAGTGACAAGTGCTGATGATGAAGAAGCACCCACCTGCAAAAGGAAGTGTTGCATTTGGCGGTCCATGGGCTGCCCCTCAAACCACTGTTCTTATCTCCCCCGGCCGGGCCGACTCTATCCCTTTCCACCACAGTGAATGTCATGGTCAGCCATGTGGCTGAACACCACTAGTGGGACGCCACTGACAGTGCACACCATGCCTCTCCCTAGGCACATGCATCACACCCTGAGTTTTAAAGGGGCTGTAGTGGGAAAGTCCCCACTGCCCCTAGAGATGCAATCACCTGCAGAGCCCTATATAAAGGCAGCTCCCTGGAAGCAACTCACCTCAGCAACAGGTCCAACTGCTTCTGAGTAGTGTGTGTTGCTTCCCAGTGTTCCTGTCTTCAGTCTTCATTCCAGCTTTGTCTTCAGTCTTTGCGCCAGCCTTGTTTTCAATTTTCGTTCCAGCCTTGTCGTCAGTCTTTATCCAGCCTGTCCTCAGTCCTCATCCAGCTGTCTTCACATTGTCTTCTGTCTTCCTCCCCATCTGCTCCATCCTCATTGCCTAACTGTTCTCGTCCTCACCTGCCCGCCCTGCCTGTCACTCTTCTCCTCCCTCTGACCATTGCCTGGAGCCCGGATACGTTTCTGCCACTTGCCAATGACCCAGTTTACCACAGACCTTCTCCACTGCAATCAGCATAGACGTCACCTAAGTCCTGCCAACTCTGACACCCAAAGGCTCAACCTGAGGGGAACAACGGATGGTATAGGGCAAGGTCCTGATCAGTCTCTGTTTTGCCTGCATCTGCCTGCCGATGGTAGGAATCTGCAGGGCTCCTCCATGCTGGTAGAGCCAATCCTGCCTCAGCACAAGGGTTCACAGATACAACAGGAAGGGGAAAAAAAAACAAAAGTGAGAAATGCAAATCAGAATCCTAGAGAGCACCATCCAGCGCACATTGTGGATCCAGCAAGAATAGTACACAGGAATATCATAGGATAAATGCAAAAGGAGAGGAGACCAGTATCAGTGACAGGTAAGTGATGGCTCAAATGAAGCGTTGAGTGGCGCCTGAGTGGAAGAAGCTTCTGAATTGGAAGAGTAGGAGTGTAACCACCATTTGCACATATTGCAATGATGAGTGCTAATGATGCATCCACCTGCGAAAGAAAGGAAAAAGTAAAAAAGAAAAAAGTGAGAAATGCAAGTCCGAAGTCATCCAGTGCCCTCCAGGAAGCCAGCAAGAATAGTGCTATGGAATGATGGAGTGTAAAGACTCATGGGAAGAGAAGAGACGAGCATCATGGTGGGTCAAGCAATGGCAGAGACTGTTATGCTATGGTGGTAGCATGGGATCTTCTTAGAGTTTGGGTAATTGCCAGGTGCTTGTGGCCTGGTTTGGCCTGGTTTGGCCTCTGTTGGAACCAGGATGCTGGGCTTGATGGACCCTTGGTCTGACCCAGCATGGCAATTTCTTATGTTCTTAAGGATAACCACCACTCCTACGCCAAGAAAACTTCGAATGCCTAGTCCAGATGTCGCCTAACTCTACCCAGCACTGACAAATTGCCCTGGAAGAAGCTGCCTTTTATTTCCTTGCAAGGAGGAGTGTCCAAGAAAACAGATGGACATCTATGCACCACAAATCATGCCACAGGTCAGCTTAAGTCACATCTATCAACCAATAGGGAACACTGCAGCTTTTTTCAAACTAGTGCTGGTTTTTACAGCAGTTTTTTGCATGTCGGTTTTAATGCTGCTTTTGGGGCACCTTTTGAGCTTACCACACATTTTTAGTGGTGGTTTGATATGTGCACTGTAGGGAAAATCTGTGCTAACATTTTCTGCCAGTTTTGGGGTGGCTTTTAGTACATCAGTCCCAATCTGATTAACAACGTTGAGCCATGCGTTTGTAGAATGAACTATGTGACCCATGTGAATATGATGAACATCTATTTCAGCTTCAAAATTATTAAATGATTGATTCTTCTTCCCCAGTTTGTAAGCCATGCAAAATATTTTGGCAGTTATTTCTTTCTCACAGATCTCAGACGTACATTCTGTAGCTTCTCTTTTTTTTGGCTTCTGCCATTAAACTCATGGCAGTTTTATGATAGGAAATGTCTCTGTGGTCAAATAGTTTCTTCTGTAAAGAAATTGACTACTGCTGTCACCAAAATAAGTCATTTCATTATTGGCCCACTCTTTTGATATTTTCATTCCCATCCTTTTATTGACTCCATGGGTTCCTGCTTTTTTAGCATGGCATACGACCAAGTTTTTTATTTAATACATTCCTAGTGGAATTTGTTTCTCACTTCTAAAATCCAATAGCTAGGCCAATTATAGTCATGGTATTCTTCAACACAAGAAGATGAAGATGCTGAAGTAGTTACAACTGATTCCAGCTTATCCGTTTCTTCTTCGTTATCATCTGGTTTACTGTTTCTCATTGTCTGTCATGGCTGCAGCACAGACAAAGGAAGAAAGAGAACAGTGCTGCCAATTCTGAAATACAAAATTTTATGGGAATCTCAGACTGTCTCCGAAACTTTCCATACCATACTGTAAAAGCACTTACTCAACCATAAGTACCAACTAACATATCATAAATACACAGACCTCAAACAGCAGCAACCACGCCTATGAAAGGCTGCAGAGCAAATATTAGACTGGCCCTAAAGCACCAATACATCCCCGACTGGAAAACAAAAATGCTATCCTGCTATGGATCCTTCCTCACAAAGAAACTGCATGCCAGCAGACCACTTTGCATTGGTCACACACTCAAAATACCCAGATTCTTAAATACAGAATAAGTGACAACAAAAACTTCTACCCCAGCATAACATCTCCTATTTCCCTGCCCAGGCAGCAGCATACCCTCTCTGTTTTGGCTCCCATACCCTCTTCCCTGCAGGCAGGCAGAATCTCCTCTCTTTTACTCCAGGACCCAGCACGCCCTAAGAGGTGATAATTGGCCCTGTGGAGTGAGGGGATCCACCAGCATTACCCTTCTTTTATATCCCATTTCCCTATCCAGGCAATAGCATACCTTCTCTCTCTCTCCTCCCCCACCTCTCCCAGCAGGCAGGTAGAATCCCCTTTGTTTTTTCCTGGAGCTCGGTATCCCTATTAAAACGTCTGTCCCCATCACATAACCTTAATGATGATGTTGGCGACGGAGGTTCGATGACCCCCAACATAACACTTACCTGCCTTGGCAGCAGAAGCAGTAGCAGCAGCATACTCTCTCTATATTGGACACACCTACCCCCAGCAGGCAAACAGAATCTCTTCTTTCAATCCCTAGGGCCCAGCACTCCCCCGAGCGGTGATAATAGGCCCTGGGAAAAGAGAAAGGAGATTCATCCTGGAGTATGTGTGAAGGAGGGAAGGCTGTGGCTGTTATTTTGTTTTTTAATCTTTTTGCTGGCTGCTGCTGGCACTCCCCAGCTCTTTGATTTTCCTTCAGGCACTTTTGGAATCTTCTGATGCATATTAGGTAGTGTTGGCTCTGGGGCTGTGGAGCAGGATGGCAGGGGAGAAGAGAAGGTGGAGAGAGTTGCCACAATTGATGAGAAGTGAGTCCTGCTCAAGTGGCAGCTTCAGGGATCCTTTTATGGCTGTCAGAGGGCTCTGCCTGGCTTCCTCCTCCTCCGCAAAGCATTTTTGAAGGGGGAGGTAGAGGGAGTTACAGTTTGTGCCCGGAGGGGTCAACTTCCTCTGAAGCTCTGTGGTCTTTTTCTGACAGGTCCTTGGGCTGTGCCTGGCTTCCTCTTCCTGCGCGGATCCTTTCTGGAGGGGAAGGCGGAGAGAGCTAAAAGCCGCAGTGGGGGTCAACTTCCTCTGAAGCTCCGGTGCCTTTCTTCCAGCAGGCCCGCAGGTTCTGCCTGGCTTCCGTCTCCTCTGCTTGCTTTACTGAAGAGGGAGGTGGAGGAGGCAACAGTCCCTACGGTGGGTTTTTCGTCTTCCAGAGATTTGGAACTTCCTTCTCTTTGGCCAGCTGGCGCTACCTGGCTTCCTTCTCCTTGCGTTATTTGACTGGGGTGTGGGGGATGGGGCAAAGGGGGAAGGGGTTAGGCTAGAGATTGACTGTGACATTCAGCAGCTAGCTACCCGCCCCTTTTCTGCCCACCCCCATCATCATCTGCAGAAGTTGCTGAACATTTGAGCATGCGGAAAAAAGGTACCGGTATTACTAGAAGAAAAGCCCTGTGGTAGGACCAGTGGCAATGGGTGCTTCTTCCTGTTGTTGGTGTACAACATCTCTCTCCAAGTCAGCTTCCTAACAACTACAATAAAGGTCTTTTTACCTCTACTCCTCTCACCAATGTTAATTTAATTGTGAATGTTTATGAAGGTTGCAAGATAAGGTTGAAGCTTTCGTGTCTGGCAATACTGGTCACAAGTTTCAAACTTATGCTAATTTAGGTCTTATGTGTGTGCAGGAATATTCTCTGGAAGGCTTTCTCTCTGGTTAAATAGACCCATTCATCCAAAAACATTAAAATGAAAAATTACTGTTTCTCTCAGTAAAAATACTAGAAATCACACTTAACACTGCTATTAATTATATTTAAGCAGCTGCTGAGTTGCTGTACATTTTGTGCCATAGAAAATGCCCAGAACATTCTCTCAATACTCAGATCAGCTGGTACTGTTGTATCATGCAAACTGGGAAAGGACAATATCTAGAGATTCAAACTTTAAACATATTTTGACCAAAACTAATGAGATATCCATTACCCAACAAATACATTGCTTTGTATAATTTTAAGAAGTTGTTTGATTTTGCTCTTATCCTGAGAAATCCCCTCCAAAAAATGTAGCCCAAGAAATAAGTAGCTTAAGGACTTGGGAGATGATTAAAGATGGATATGTTTGGTACAACAGAAGACCGAAATACTAACTATGGTAAGAAATGTCCCAAAAAGTACATTTATATGGTGAGTTATTTAGCTTGTGGTAGTTTAGTAATACGTCTACTATATTTAATATTATTTTGGCTATCTGGCTGGCACTTAGTTGATGCTCATCTGTACAAATTAATCAGTTTGATTTTGGGTTGCATTTAATGAGAATGGGATTGCTTGTGAGGAATGAAGGTGACGAGTATGAAAGTCTTAAGCACATCGCTTCTATCTTCATACTGGATTAGGTTGTTTGAGTCTTTGGGATTGGTCCAAAATATAAAATAATACATTAAGGGGTAGATTTTAAAATGTACGCCTTGAGTACATTTGAGTGTGCTACCCGGCACACAAATGTACGCCCAATTTTATAACATGCACATGCAGCTGCGCACATGTTATAAAATCAGGGGTCGTCATGCACAAGGGGATGTACACTAGTGCACCTTGTGTTGCGTGCGCCGAGCCCTCGGGGAGACCCGCTGGCTTTCCCTGCTCCCTCCCCCTCATCTTCCCCTCCCTTCCCCTCCCTGTCCTGCCCCCAGCCCTAAACCCCCCCCATACCTTTTTTTTGGAAGTTGTGCTTGTGCGCACCTGCCAACTGCATCCCAGGGCTTTACGAGCGCCACTGGGCCTTTTGAAAATAGGCCCGGCCGTCCATTGCTCCTACTATGTAACAGAGGCCGGCAAATGGCACCGATAGCCCCTGTCACATGGTAAGGGCCAAGGGCCCTGGTGCCATTTTGTTTACTGGCAGCTGACGGCCCGAGAGTGGGAGATCGCTCCCGGGACCCCCGCTGGACCATCAGGGACTTTATGCAAGTTTTGGCGGGGGGTCAGGAGGGTGGGGGATTGTAATTAATTACATCTGAAGGGTTGGGGTGGGTTTGGGTTTTTTTTCGGATCGGGAACGCTGAAAATAAATCGGTCCGAATCGCGGGAAACAAAATTTCCCATGGCGGGCCATTAACAAAGGCCGAACCGAAAGCTTCAGCTGATTCACATCTCTAGATTTAACTACTCTGAATAGTTTTGTATCGTCCGCAAATTTGATAATCTCACTCGTCGTATTCCTTTCGAGATCATTTATATAGATATTGAAAAGCACAGGTCCAAGTACAGATCCCTGAGGCACTCCACTGTTTACCCTTTTCCATTGAGAAAATTGACCATTTAATCCTACTCTTTGTTTCCTGTCTTTTAACCAGTTTGTAATCCACGAAAGGACATCACCTCCTATCCCATGACTTTTTAGTTTTTGTAGAAGCCTCTCATGAGGGACTTTGTCAAACGTCTTCTGAAAATCCAAATACACTACATCTACCAGTTCACCTTTATCCACATGTTTATTAAGCCCTTCAAAAAAATGAAGCAGAGTTGTTAGGCAAGAATTCCCTTAAGTAAATCTATGTTGACTGTGTTCCATTAAACCAACTATATGTGCTATGATTTTGATCTTTAGAATGTTTTCCACTATTTTTCCTTTCACTGAAGTCAGGCTCACAGGTCTATAGTTACCCAGATCACCCCTGGAGCCATTTTTAAATATTGGGGTTACAATGGCCACCCTCCAGTCTTCAGGTACAATGGATGATTTTAATGATAGGTTACAAATTTTAACTAATAGATCAGAAATTTCATTTTTCAGTTCCTTCAGTACCCTAGGATGAATACCATCCAGTCCAGGTGATTTGCTACTCTTTAGTTTGTCAATCTGGCTTACTACATCTTTCAGGTTCACAGTGATTTGGTTCAGCTTGTCTGACTCATCACCCTTGAAAACCAGCTCTGGAAATGGTATCTCTCTAACATTCTCATTAGTAAACATGGAAGCAAAGAATTTATTTAGTCTTTCTGCAATGGCGTTATCTTCCCTAAGAGCCCCTTTAACCCCTCGGTCATCTAATGGGCCAACCGACTCCCTCACAGGTTTCTTGCTTTGGATATATTTTAAAAAGTTTTTATTATGAGTTTTTGCCTCTATGGCCAACTTCATTTCAAATTCTCTCTTTGCCTGTCTTATCAGCATTTTACGCTTAACTTGACAATGCTTATGCTTTATCCTATTTTCTTCAGATGGATCCTTCTTCCCATTTTTTAAGGATATTTTTTTGGCTAAAATAGCCTCTTTCACCTCACCTTTTAACCATAAGAACATAATAAATTGCCATGCTGGGTCAGACCAAGGGTCCATCAAGCCCAGCATCCTGTTTCCAACAGAGGCCAAACCAGGCCACAAGAACCTAGCAATTACCCAAACATTAAGAAGATCCCATGCTACTGATGCAATTAATGGCAGTGGCTATTCCCTAAGTAAACTTGATTAATAGCCATTAATGGACTTCTCCTCCAATAACTTATCCAAACCTTTTTTGAACCTGGCTACACTAACTGCAGCAACCACATCCTCTGGCAACAAATTCCAGAGCTCTACTGTGCGTTGAGTGATAAAGAAATTTCTCCGATTAGTCTTAAATGTGCTACTTGCTAACTTCATGGAATGCCCCCTAGTCCTTCTATTATTCGAAAGTGTAAATAACAGAGTCACATTTACTTGTTCAAGACCTCTCATGATCTTAAAGACCTCTATCATATCCCCCCTCAGCCGTCTCTTCTCCAAGCTGAACAGCCCTAACCTCTTCAGCCTTTCCTCATAGGGGAGCTGTTCCATTCCCTTTATCATTTTGGTTGCCCTTCTCTGTACCTTCTCCATCACAACTATATCTTTTTTGAGATGCGGTGACCAGAACTGTACACAGTATTCAAGGTATGGTCTTACAATGGAGCGATATAAAGGCTTTATGACATTTTCCATTTTATTAACCATTCCCTTCCTAAAACCCTCCTCATGCACTCCCTCAACAGCCATATCACTCCTATCTGTGCCCTTCTCCTCCACCACCAATTCCTGACTCCCTGCTACAATAGCCTTCACTCTGCAGCTCCTCACTACCTCTCCTCATTCCCTCCTCATGCACTCCTCTCATCAGACAAGTCACTCCTATCTGTGCCCTTCTCCTCTACCACCAATTCCTGACTCCCTGCTACAAGAGCCTTCACTCTGCAGCACTTCACTACCTCTCCTCTCTTATCTCTCTCTATCCCTCCTCACGCACTCCCTCATCAGACAAGTCACTTCTATCTGTGCTCTTCTCTACTGCCAATTCCCAACTGGCTACACTTTGTGCTTGGAATAGACTTCCTGAGCTGTGCATCATGCTCCCTTGCTTGCCTTATTTAAATCCCATCCAGAAACCCGCTTTGCTGAGGCTGGTTTTAAATCTTAAGCTCTGTTTCTCCTGATCACAAGCTTGGTGGTTTATTCCTGAAATTCCCTGACGGTAATTGTTTTGCCTTCCTTCTACCTTTCTTAATGCGTGAAATACATCTTTTCTCTTTGTATTGTCATTTTTTTCCTCTTGTTGAAATCATTTTTTTCAGTGTAGGCACTTCACAGCTCATTCTTTAAGGGGCTTGGATTCTCCAGTTCAGGTTCTCTACCACTGATAAGCACACTGGCATGGACCCGATGATACTTTTGGGTATGGAGCTGTCTTGCTTTGTAATTTTTAGGTTCTCTTTTATCTGTGAAACATACATGCTTTCGTTTCTGCCTTTTTTTTTTTTTTTTTGGTGTGCATAGTTTTGCTGAGAAAATATATTTGCAAACTTTTTATAATCACAAAGAATGCGCATAAATCCAAACCCCAACCAAACTCCAGCCCCAGGATTTCCTCTCCTGTATGCACGTAAAATTATGTGCATAGGGAGCCTAACTTTCAAAGCTATCTGTGGTACAGCATATATGTGTATAAGTGGACATACAATGATTAATAATATTAGTATTTCATAAACTGTAGTGGGAGCTACACAGTTTATAAAATACTGTATAGCTCTGCTGTGTAAGTATGTGCATATGTTTCAGTACATATACATATTTTTAATGAAAGAAAATGCAGACTTTCTCTATTTATTTTACAAACATACATGCATATATTTTAGGCTTGCAAAAAAATATAACATGTATATGTCATATTCCTGATTCATGTACAGAGGCACATATTCTTCAAAGCATGAGCTTACACCATTTTGAAAATGCTTATGTGCAAGCGAATGTGAAATCACCAGATCACTGATACCTCACTTAGTCTACCCAGTCCTTCCCCAGTTCACCTAATCCCTCTAGCACTTCATCCCAGTTTACCCAGACCTCCCACTCAAAAACTGCAGACAACAGATAAGTCTGATTTCTCTTGCATGATTAGCAGGTATAAAAGGGTACGAATAAGCTCAGCATTGCTTACAAAATAGCAACTACTGCGGGTACTTCTGATTGTCCAGAATGCCAATAGCCTGCACCTTTCGTTCTTGATAAATATGTGCGTGAAATGGAAAACACATGTATTCTCGACAGTTATAAAATAGCAAATATGTGAGTACATGATACTTAGATGCTTAGATGCTATTTTTCCATGCAAACCGTCTTTGAAAATGTACTCCATATTATGCAAGTGTGAAATTTTATGATTGTATCAGTCAAACCATTTAACTAGTGGGCCCTTCTGCAGGTAAATTACTGCTTGCAGAAGCTCCTTTGAAAATTGCCCTCTTTATGGCAGTTAAAATTGAAGAAAACCTGAATTTACAAACCCATTGAGCATAACTTTAAAATCTATTCACAGTACCAGATTTGTGTGAATAAGTGGAAGTGCTTTGATTTATTCTAGTATTTTATAAACTGTGCAGTGGCAGCTGCACAGTTTACAAAATGTCGCACAGTTTTGCTCTGAAAGTATGCGTGTATGTTGAGAGACATGTGAATATTTGCAATGCAAAGAGAATGCTTACTTTCTCTTGCTATTTTATAAACACACACACATATATTTTAGGTGCAAAAAAAACAAACCATGTTTGTGTAATAAACCTGATTTATATGCAAATGCAGGTATTTTAGAAAGTATGTGCAAGTTTAGGTAAATTTTAAAACCAAGACACGTGCCTTAATTAGGGGATGCATGAACTAACATGTCGAGCTATTGTAAAAGCCGCTCGATTTGCACATAAATACCGCAGCTCATATATCTCGGAAGTTTTCAAAAAGGGGTCGGAACGAACGTGGTCTGGGTGGGGCATGGGTGTTTTGGGCATGAAGCTGAGAAGTGCATAAATTTACGTCTGCTATGGAGATAAATAGACAGATCTGCGGGGTTTTAATGGTTGGTGATAACTCAGGGGAGTGAAAGCTATTAAACCAGGGAGGTTGAAAGACCTATGTCTTAACTGAGTGAACTGGGGCCAAACTGGTACAACTGGAAATAGCATTGGTGTACACCCCTTGTAAAATCCCCCAATTTATGTGGCAGAAGTGGCATTTGCATGCACCCACTTAAAATGTGATCCCCATGTGGGTGCGGCCAGGTTATTTTATAAAATACACCCACATATGTGTACAAGTTATAGAACAGCAGTGTTCCAGGTTGCGGGCTGACAAACGCATGCACATGTGCGACCATGCACCGGTTTGAAAGTTTGCCTTATCCCGTTTAAAAAATACTTGAACATAAGAATATAAGAACATGCCATACTGGGTCAGACCAAGGGTCCATCATGCCCAGCATCCTGTTTCCAAAAGTGGCCAATCCAGGCCATAAGAACCTGGCAAGTACCCAAAAACTAAGTCTATTCCCCGCTATTGTTGCTAGTAATAGCAGTGGCTATTTTCTAAGTCAACTTAATTAATAGCAGGTAATGGACTTCTCCTCCAAGAATGTATCCAGACCTTTTTTAAACACAGCTACACTAACTGCACTGACCATATCCTCTGGCAACAAATTCCAGAGTTTAATTGTGCATTGAGTGAAAAAGAACTTTCTCCGGTTAGTTTTAAATGTGCCACTTGCTAACTTCAAGGAGTGCGCCCTAGTCTTTCTATTATCTGAAAGAGTAAATAACTGATTCACATCTATCCGTTCTAGAACTCTCATGATTTTAAACACCTCTATCATATCCCCCCTCAGCCGTCACTTCTCCAAGCTGAAAAGTCCTAACCTCTTTAGTCTTTCCTCATAGGGGAGCTGTTCCATTCCCTTTATCATTTTGGTCGCCCTTCTCTGTACCTTCTCCATCGCAACTATATCTTTTTTGAGATGTGGCGACCAGAATTGTACACAGTATTCAAAGTGCAGTCTCACCATGGAGCGATACAGATGCATTATGACATTTTCTGTTTTATTCACCATCCCCTTTCTATTAATTCCCAACATTCTGTTTGCTTTTTTGACTGCCGCAGCACAATGAGCCGATGATTTCAATGTGTTATCCACTATGACACCTAGATCTCTTACTTGGGTGGTAGCTCCTAATATGGAACCTAACATTATGTAACTATAGCATGGGTTATTTTTCCCTATATGCATCACCTTGCAGTTATCCACATTAAATTTCATCTGCCATTTGGATGCCCGATTTTCCAGTCTTAGAAGGTCTTCCTGCAATTTATCACAATCTGCTTGTGATTTAACTACTCTGAGCAATTTTGTATCATCTGCAAATTTGATTACTTGCACATACTTGAAATCATAAGTTCAATAACATCTCTGCTGGTTCACCCAACCCATCTCCAACTCATCTAGACCCTCTAGCACTTCACCCCTGAACCACCACCTGGTTCACCCAGGTCGCCAACCCAAAAATTGCAGACAACAGACAAATCTGATTTCACTTGTGCTAGTCAATCAGCAGGTGTAAAATTGTACAAATAAGCTTGATAATTTATAAAATAGCAACTTTTGCATGTCTTCCTTGATGCCTCTAGACTGCCCCTTTTTTATGCCAGTAAAATGTATGTGTGAAACTGAAAATACTTACATATTTTTTATGTTTATTAAATAGCATATACTCAAATACATGCTACTTATGTGTGTATATGCTATTTTTTCTGCATAGAACCACTTTGAAAATTCAGGCCTAGCTTTATCATTTAGCTATAATTATAATTATAGCAAAATGATCGCCTGTGAAATAAAAGGGGCGGGAAGGCGATAGTGAGCAGGCGGATGCATCGCGGCGGTATGTTGATGCTTGCCTTGGTTGTGGGTGCACTGCATACTATCGGCCACGTAGCGCCAATGAAATAGGTGTAGATATTTCCGGCACTACTGCCGGTGATAATGTGTGAAGCATTATTACCCGTAGCACTACTGGCCCCTCATTTAACTAAACCCCGCACAAACTCCTCCCCTTTCGCTCAATTAGATTTTAACATCGCGATGCAGTAGTTATCGCTAATTGAAAATTGACCCCCTCAGTCATTTTGAGTCCCGAAGAAACAGATGTGAATCAAGTTTACTTCCATTACAACAGTATTTTCGAATAAAGATCTATCATAAAAAAAATTATAAATATATTGTAGAAAAAAGGAGCAGTTCTTTTCCTCTTCTAGGAGGAACGTTTGGTGTTGTATTTCATAAAAGATTGTAGATTTAGAAGGAAAACCAGATAAAAGAGAATATTCTACATGGAATGAGAATATGTATTGTTCATTTATAGCAAGAAGAAAATTGCATATCTAATAACCATATTGGTTCTGGAGAAAATGAGTGTCCTAGGGATCGATTCATTTAACAATCACACTAATCACAAATGATCTACCACTATGGAAAATCTGAAATAAATCATTAAACTGCAACCACATATTTAAAATATGGAAATATGGGGATAATTATCTTATAGCCTTGTCCCCCTATTTACTTGCTCGCAAAAGATGTAGAAAAATTTTGCAGAGTCTGCTTACCACTCAAAATGGTTTTTCATGGTCATGGTATGGGCGATGGAGAGGATCTGTAGGAAAGTGGGTATATTATCAGGTTGGTGGGGGAGTAGAGATGGTGGCATTCAAAGGCTAGCACTCTAACCTTACATGGTAGCCCTTGATCACTCCGTTCTATACACCCCCTCCAATCTGATCACACCAACAAGGGAAGAATTCATTAGATCTTGTCAGTTTTTCATTGCTTCACAAATGGTGCCACTTCATACTCTGACCTCAACATGGGTCAGAGTGTAAATCAGCACTTAGCACAATTTGTGAAATGATGGCAAGCCAGCAGGAAGAAAGGAACTTTCCTTCCACTGGCAAAGTGGAGCAGGATGGGGGAGCCACAAGGGAGCAGG